>NC_073402.1:21116585-21749085 GCF_028641065.1 Leucoraja erinaceus | reverse complement strand
GAGGGAGTAGAGGAGAGGGCTGAGCACACAGCCCTGTGGCACTCCGGTGTTCAGTGTTATAGTGGAGGAGGTGAGGTTGTTGACCCTAACAGACTGTGGTCTGTTAGTGAGGAAGTCCAGTGTCCAGTTGCAGAGGGAGGTGGAGATGCCAAGTCCGCTGAGTTGGGTGATCAAGCTGGCGGGAATGACAGTGTTAAAAGCAGAGCTGAAATCAATGAACAGCAACCTGATGTAGGAGTTGTTGTTGTCCAGGTGGGTCAGGGCAGAGTGTAGGGCCGCCGATATGGCGTCCTCTGTCGACCTGTTGGTCCGGTAGGCAAACTGATGGGGGTCCAGTGTGGGGGGGAGGCTGGCTTTGAGGTGAGCCAAGATCAGCCGCTCAAAGCACTTTGCGATGACAGGGGTGAGTGCCACTGGGCGGAAGTCTTTGAGACTCCCTGTAGCTGGCTGTTTGGGCACTGGCACAATGGTTGATGTCTTGAGGCAAGTGGGGACAACACCCTGGGCCAGTAAGAGATTGAAAAAACAACACAAAAAAGTAAAAACAAACGGACTGCAGGCGAGCCGCAGCCGTTCACCAGCACCGCCAACCAAAGATCTTATAGCGAAGCAAGATGGGTTACTCTCACGCAAACGTGTAGTACGCTCATGGGCGGATTCATGGGCGATTTTATGACTCATTTTAGCAACCTGCCTCCGCCATCTTGTTCCGCCATCTTGCTCCGCCATCTTGCTTCCGGCCAAAGATTGGATCCGCAGCGGGGAGAGGGAGTGCGTGGCCCGGGGCAGCGGGAGAGGGAGTGTGGGGCCAGGTGGAGAGGGAGTGTGGGGCCTGGGGCAGCGGGAGACGGAGTGTGGGGCCTGGGGCAGCGGGGAGAGGGAGTGTGGGGCCCGGGGGCAGCGCGAGAGGGGATAAGGCCTAGTGTGTGTGAAGTTGCGGGGAGGTTTACAATGTTTCTTATTTAATGTCCCGTGCCTAGTCTGAAATAAAGTTCATTATTGGATCAGAATATAATTGTGTGTGTTATATGATTATATACATTTATATAATTTTCATGTATGTGTGTTTATAAACATTTTATTCTTTAACAAGAATTAACAGAATTATGAACTAACAGAATTATGAATCTAACCCTATATCACACACAAAAAGTTCCCCCGCAATGTCAATTACCCTGCGAGTCGGGTCGGGTCGGGTTGGTTCCGGTTACTACAAAATCAACTCAAACACTGTTTGTGAGCCATTTAAAAAGAAATGATTTAAAAAACATTAAAAAAGACAATTACCAGAGTCAAATTTTATTCTTGACAAGTATGAACTGACAGATTTATGAATGTAACCCACACAGACTGTTGCCCCGCAACATTGATTACACTGCGAGTCGGGTCGGATCAGGTAGGCTCAGGTTGCTAAAATGGGCGTGGAAAAATGCCCAGGATCCCCTCCATAGCGTACTACACGTCAGCCCGTTGCATTTCGCAGGAGTAGCCCATCTTGCTCTGCTATAAGATCTTTGCCGCCAACTACCCTCCCAAGCCCAGGGTGAATCATAAAGCATTAATTATTAATTGGATACTTCAGGAGCAAATGAGGAGACAGAAGAATGTGTACAAAATATTTGAATTGCAGTTAGCAACGGAAGAGAAGACTGCAGTGAATTCCAAATTTTTGTTGAGATAAATGATCTCTAGGTTGTGATAAAGGCTGTTACTGCAGGATATCGCAGGGCGAATGGGACATTCCTACCTTATCAGGAGCACACCTTTGCTGCACATACTCAGGTGAACTGTTAGAAAGTCTAGGAGAAAGTCTAGGCACACTGTTTCTCTCCATATAAGAATTCCACTGTTAATGATGGCGGACTCCAGGCAGCAACTAATAGCACTGGGCAAGAGGCATATTCGGTTTATGCACCATCCCAGTGTGGAGGAGATTGAATTGAATTGAAAGATGCATGGAAACGGGCCCATTGAAGCTGTGCCGACCATCGATCACCTCTCCCCACTAGTTCTATGTTATATACTGAATATATACTGAAGCCAATTAACCAACAAACCCGCATGTCTTTGGGATGTGGGAGGAAACCGGAGCACCCGGAGGAAACCCACGCAGGGTCACAGGGACAACGGGTAAAGTCCCCACTGACAGCAGCTGAGGTCAGGATTGAACCTGGGTCTCTGGCGCAGTGAGGTAGCAGCTGTACCAGCTGTGCCATTGTGCAGCAAAGGGGCAGGTCTCTTTTCCCTCCAGGATCAAATGCTCTGTCGCAATTTGCCACAATGCAGTGGAGCCGTGTCAAACAGCACAATTTAAAGGTGCTCTTCAAATTCAAAAAGAGATGCAATGACGCTACTCAAAGGCAGGCTCGGACTCACCTGAGCCTCAGTTTCTGCCAAAGAATTGCCAGGAAGTTTAGGAGATGAGGCACACTGTTGCTCTCCATGGAGAATGCCATGGTTAATGATGGCGGCCTCCACACAAAAACTAATAGCACTGGGCTGGAGGTATATTTGGCTTTTGCACCATGCCCTCCATGCATGTACATTGGTTTAGCATGACATAGAGTCACAGGGTGATACAGCATGGAAACAGGCCCTTCGACCCAACCTGCCCACACCGGCCAACATGTCCCAGCTACACTAGCCCCACCTGCCAGCATTTGGTCCACATCTCTCCAAACCTGTCCTATCCATGCACCTGTCCAACTGCTTCTGAAATGTTGAGATAGTCCTTGCCTCAATACCTCCTCTGGCAGCTTGTTCCATAAGTCCACCACCCTTTGTGTGAAAAAGTTACCCCTCACATTCATATTACATTTTTCCCCTTCACAAACCTATGTCCTCTGGTCCTCTATTCACCTACTCTGGGCAAGAAACTCTGCATCTATCTGATCTCATGATCTTATACACCTCTATAAGATCACCCCTCATCCTCCTGCGCTCCAAGGAATAGAGTCCCAGCCTCAACCTCTGCTTCTAGCTCAGACCAAGGGTTCCCAACCTGGGGTAAGTTTGCTGATTCTGGATTTATACATATTTTTTCTCATAGACTAACTGTGTTTGGTTTTGGTATACCAATATCTGTTTTTCATTAATTGTTCATAAATAAGTGAAATAACATTGTCATCTATACATAACTAAAGCTCTGACTTGTGCTCTTCCAGTTTGCGCGGTTTTTCTATTTGCGCAAAAACAGTACAGGATAGCGCTACGATTTTTCGCTAGCTTACTCAACGTTCTCCTGTGCTGCAAGTGCAACAAGTTTCCTTCCGATTGGAGGTATATTTTAAAAGTTGGCCAGGTTTAAACATTTTAAAAACCACCCGTGCGCAGATCGAACTTCTCCGCTTCCAGTCATCGCCGCGCGGATTAGTCTCTTCTCCTGTCTCTCCACAGGATGGTCCACCCCTTCCTGCTCCATCGCGTGTTTACTGGAGCTGAGGGATGCTGTGGGTGGCCAGCGGACATCTCCAACTGGACACACAGGGACCAGAAGCAGCCCGGCCCAGTCCGGTGCTGAGTCGGAGATGTCGCCAAACGGAAAGCTCTCCCCTCACGCACCCCTCTCCCGCCCACACACCGGCGCGGCCGTAGCTGCTGGTGCTTCTGGGCCGATCCGAGGCCTGGCTCTGAGGATGCCGTCGGCTGATGCTCCTCGGGGTACGCTAGAAGGGAGAGGAGATTCAGGGGCGGGAGAGTGGAGGAGGAGAGGGGATAGAGGGAGAGGAGGGGAGAAGGGAAGGGAGCGGAGTTATGGAGGGAGGGAGTGACTGAGGGTAGGAGAAAGGAGTGGGAGAGGGTGAGAGAGGTGCAGGAGGGGTTGGGGGAGGAGGAGGAGAGAGAAAAGAAGAGGGAGGAGGTGAGGAGGGAGAGTGGGGGAGAAGGCGGAATATGGGGAGAGCAGGGGGGAGTAGAGGAGTGGGGGAGGTAGGGAGTGGGGAATAGAGGGAGAGGAAGGCAGTGGGGGAAGTGAGGAGGGATAGTGGGGGGGATAGGGGGAGGTGAGGAGTGGGGCGATAAAGCGATAGGAGGGGGGTAGGGAGGGGAGAGGAGTTATGGAGGGAGGGAGGGAGGGAGTGACTGAGGGTTGGGGAAAGGAGTGGGAGAGGGAGAGAGAGGTGAGGGAGGGATTGGGGTAGGGGAGGAGGAGAGGGGAAAGAAGAGGGAGGGTGAAGAGGAGGGGGGAGAGAATGCTAGGGATGAGGGGAAATGAGCTGCGCCTGTGCAGTTGGGGGCTATGGGTGAGTGGTGGAATATTGCGTTGGGGGACCAAGCCTCCTGTGTGACAGGGACCCAACGGCGTCTCCGTTCTAAATGGCTTACTCCTTATTCTTAAACTGTGGCCCCTGGTTCTGGACTTCCCCCAACATCGGGAACATGTTTCCTGCCTCTAGCGTGTCCAAGCCTTTAACAATCTTATATGTTTCATTTTACCTGGACCTGGAACAGAGACAGAATCGCAGACGGATCTGCGCTGTTGAGGTCTCAGGTATACTTAGAATTGAGACTGTGCCCAAATGCAAGCTCTTCACTGTGATGAGGCTTACAGGACACGTCAAGACACGTATTTCTACAGTCTTCTTTCTGTGAAGGAGGGTTATTGCAGTTGAAACTGCTGCCTTCCTTGTCACGATTTCATAAACAAGCCTCGGGTGAATGTGTCAACATTGGAAGGACACCACACCCCTCGCCCCCTATAGTTCTGCAAACTCATCTAATTACGTTGTAAATAAATGTATATTGTAATTAATTTAAAAGATCTTTTATTTTAATTAATTTTAATAGTTTGGCGGTCTCAAGAACGACAACTGATCTTTATTCGAAAGTTCGGTTTTCAGTACACAGGTTCTCTAGACACATCTGGCCACGTCGGTGGTCAGTGCTGAACTGGCGCGCGAAAGCAAAACCGCGCGAAAACAAGCAGCCCCTCCCGAGTCACGTGACCGCGGCTTCCGAACGCCGGGTTCGATACCTGCGTGCGCAATTCTCGACTACAATAGTCGAGAAAATTTGCCAGCCCAAACAGTGAATTCTTCCAAATTAATTCCAAATAACTAAAATTACAACAAAAAATGTTTTAAAATAAATAAAGTACTGTAAAGAAACATTAATTGATTTAGTTAACCTTTATTTTTCATATGAAAACAATTCTAGCATTTATCAGTCATAAACTTCTGAAGGGATAGAGTATGTTTTGAAATTAATGAATCTTGGACGGGATGAGGATTGGCTCACCGCCATGAATCCACAGCGAGCACTTTAATGTTTGTGAAATCCTCCCACGTAGTTTCTGCTATCTAGCCACAGGCGGGACACGTTACACTTGGCAGCTGTCCCACCTTCAGTCCCTGGCATCTGGCAGCAATGTTGACAGCTCTGGAAGACGCAGGGACTCCCTATTGCCACGCCTTAAAATTTTACAGGGAAAGCCCTTTCATCACAGGGGCTCTTCCGTCCACCCACAGAAATGAAAGTCTCATACTCACTTCCCATGCTCACACCTCCCGCAACCCGGATGATATCATAATATATATATGAAACATAATTCTCATCAGTTTGTTTTTCTTTCTGTGGGAAACCATAGCAATTAGTAATAAACTGGAGGCAATGATTACAAACCATCCATGAACAGTTTTGGTGGTGACTAAGCATTGTGAATGCCATTCTCAATGCACCATTGTAGTTATTTTAGATTGAACTGGCAAATGGTTTTAAGCCTATAGTTTAGTTTAAGTTTGTAATGCCCAGAGGCCCTTTTGTGCTTCAATTTACAAGTGCAACAATACAGCAATCAAATTCAAAATTCATGTTATATCAGACCACCAAACAGCAGGAGAGGTTGGGGATAGCATCAAGCAGGAAATTAGGGATGTGTGTCGCAAAGGTCCAGCGGTTATCATGTTTAAGAAGGAACTGCAGATGCTGGAAAAATCAAAGGTAGACAAAAATGCTGGAGAAACTCAGCCAATGAGGCAGCATCTATGGAGAGAAGGAATAGGTGACGTTTCGGGTCGAGACCCTTCGTCAGACTGATGTCGGGGGGGGGGCGGGAAAAACAAAGGAAGAGGCGGAAACAGTGGGCTTGTGGGAGAGCTGGGAAGGGGGAGGGGAAGGAGAAGGAAAGCAAGGACTCTCTGAAACTACCCAAGCGAAATATGAGGTGTTGTTCCTCCAATTTGCGCTGGGCCTCACTCTGGAGCTGCGGGATATAGAGGAGACCCTGGTGAGAGCCTCATCTATAATAAAAGAGGGGAACCCCTGTTCCCTAAAGAATGAGGACATCTCCGATGCCCTGGTGTGGAACAACTCATCCTGGGTGCAGATGCCGTGTTGACGGAGGAATTGGGAGTAGGGGGATAGAGTCCTTACATGAAGCAGGATGGGAGAAATTTAGAACTCAACAGATGAAGACAAAGGGATTAATTAAGAGGGGGGGGGGGAAAGAGCATGAAAGAAAGCTTGCGGGGAATATAAAAAATTATTGTAAAAAATTCTTTAGGTATGTAAAAAGGAAAAGAATACTGAAGATGAATGTAGGTCCCTTAGTCAGAGATAGGTGCATTTATAATGGAAGACAAGGAAATGGCAGAACAGTTAAACAAATACTTTGGTTCTGTCTTCACTAAGGAAGACACAAATAATCCCCCGGAAATACTAGGCGACCGATGAACTATTGGGAGGGAGGAACTGAAGGGAATCCACATTGGTGAGAAAATGGTGTTAGGTAAACTGTTGGGACTGAAGGCAGATAAATCCCCAGGGCCTGATGGTCTGCATTCCAGAGTACTCACGGAGGTGGCACTAGAAAGGATCCACAATAAACCAGAAGAAAGCTTTTTACGTACTGCTTGATTGAATTAGGAAGACTAGTTTCAGTGTAGGAATTTTACTGTAATTGATACAAACTGGGATGTAACAGTCAGGCCATGAGGTCACAGAGGTTGCTATGACCTGGTGGCACTGAGGGACATTGCCTACTCAGTTTAAATGGCAGCGACGTGCAGAAATCTTGATTCATGGTTAATTTGGAAAGGGATCTTGACTGACAGTGAAACTGTTTGTTGGCAAGTACGATTTGATGAAAAATACTTGAACACAATTGGTGATCGACCCGTGCTTAAAAGAGTCTCTAAAGAATACATTGATATTTGACAGGATCTATTCCATAATTAATCATTTTCTGACCTGAAGTGTCATGTGACAAGCCTTTATTGATGTATAACTCTAATCTGAAACTGGTAAGTTTCCTGCCTAACATCAAGCAACCAATGGATTGATTTGGTTTTGATTGTGAATTGACTTGGGCACAAATAGGGAAGACAATTTGTCATAATTTCATCAGATGGACCCTTGATGGAGCTGTTTCAGTCTGATAAATGACTGATCGCAATCAATGGTCAATTTAGAGTCACCACAAATTACTAATTAATAATCTGGTCATCTGAAGTAAAAAATACTTTTATGAACAAGGCAACCATGGAATGGGGAAAAGGGTACTTCACACTCAGGACGCACACCAAATTATAGACCGGAGCCTGCTATTATATTGGATTGTGGAGCGAGAAGTTAAATGGGGAAGTTGCCATTCCAAGTCTTTGATGCCAAGCAGTAACACTAAAGTGACACCATAAAACTGTGACAAAGTGCAGGAAGGTTCTCAGCGTAGAAGAAGAATATACGTTTTATTGGACTTTAATCATCCAAATGAAGATAGGAACGCAACATTGCATGAAATACGTGGTCAAAAATGGGTGAGAAGCAGGGAAGGGAGTGGAATGGGAAAAGTACATCATGGTCAAATGTCTATAAAATCTGGCAAAAGGCTTAGATCCAACATTTAAAAATACGGGCGTAGCTTTAAGGTGAGAGGCGCAAAGTTTGAAAGGGATGTGTGGGGTAAGTTTTTAAAGCCTAGAGTGGAGGTCCTACACCACACTGCAAGGGGGGGGGGGGGGGGTGGAGGCAGATAGGGTAGTGACATTTCAGAGGTATTTAGATAGGCACATTGTATGCAGGGAGTGGGGAGATGTGGAGAGGAGAGGAGATTAGTTTAACTTGGCTTCATGCTTAGAATGGTCATTGTGGGCCAAAGGGCTGTTTCCTGTGCTGTACTCTTCTATATTCTATGTGACATGCATTGAAATACAGACAAGCCCAAGCTCCTCAAAACTGAGATTAGTGATGGGGAAATGTCTGCAAGGAGACATGCAACACACCAAAGGCTGACAAAGTAAGTCAAGAACACCTGGGCAAATGGATTTCAATGTGGACACGTGGGAAATCATCTAGTTTTGAACAAAGAAAATGTTTTTTTTTTAGATGGTGAGAAATTCAAAACCGCAGAGGAGTAAAGTGATTTGCGAGTCCAAATATACATTAATTGTGGTAAACAAGGATTAAAAAATCATGAAGGCCAATTTACTAAATACCTTAATCTCAAGGGAAATAGAATACATTGCATGAAAGGAGTGATCTTTTGTTTTCACTCCCCATTTTGAGTTTGGTCGCTGTGAGATAGATTCTGACGGAAGATTATTGACCTTAAATATTGGCATTGTTTTTTTTTTAGTTTAGTTTAGAGGTGCAGCATGGAAACAGGCCCACTGAGTCTGCGCCGACCAGCGATTCCCAAACTCTAGCTTGATCCTACTCACACTACGGACAATTTACAATTTTACCCAGCCAATTAACCTACAAACCCGCACATCTTTGGAGTGCTTCCAGCATTTTTGTTTGTTGTTAAATTGCATCTTTCACAATGTTTTGCTTTAATAGAATATAATCTCCCTTGAATGGGATGTAGCACAGATTCACCAGACTAATACCAGGATTTAGAGTTGACAATTGTTGACTTTTTTTTGGACTATTTTACTGTTCTTTTTACAATCCATGTTCTCGGGGTATCTAAATCTAAATTTTATTAGTTACTTATGTTATGACATCGGATGGAAGCTGCATACCAAATCTCGTTGTGCTTTTGTGCAATGACAATAAAATATATTATTATTATTATTATTATATTAGAGGGTTAAGTTGTTAGCATGGGTCAAATTAACTTAGCCTCCATTCCCTTGAAGATAGAGCAGGCTGAGGAACTATCTGCTTGAAGTATTTCAAATGTTAAGACAATTCAAAGGACGGCCACTGATGTAGAAAGGACCAATTTAAACATAGAAATTTGGCACTCTTCTCCCAAAAGGTTGTACAATTTAGATCAAGATTCCAGGCTTCCAAGATTAGAGCAGAGAGATTTGTATTGGAGGAAGAGATAAGGTGAAAAGCTGAGAAAATGAATCAGTGGCAATCAATAAATAGCTGACTGAATGGGAGGGCAGGTGGGCTGTGGTACCTCACTGTTGCAACATGAGGGTAAGTCTAGAATGATTAGTTAAAATGCTTCTTGTAAGAATATAGATGAATAAAAAAGGCGCCTACTCTGTTGGCCGTGTCAAGCTTCGTTCAAATGAGACGGACAGAATGCGACGTGTGTTGAAAAATGCATGTCAGTACAATCTGAAGGTAGATTGGAGGCACTACAGAGAGTTGGCAAAGATGGAGGCATACAGATAATGTGATTTTAACATGGAAATAAGACGCATGAAAGTTGCAGCTGCATGAATTAAATCACTAATTTAAAGTTTAATTATTAAATCTACTTGTCTGACACTTGCTGAAGTGATTAATAATCTGGTCATACCTGACCTTTAATACATTTCAAATCCTGCCGCAGCTGTGCATAGATTAACGGTCGGGACTTCCAATTAAATTCTCAACTTGACTAATGTCTGAATTTTAATCACTGTCTCTGCCAGCATTCAAAATGACCAATGGGATGGAGGTGTCCCATGATCCGTGTACAGATGCAGGGAATTGGAGTGAGCTGCCAGAGGTTTCCCTCAGGCAGGTGTTCCGGTGGCTTGGAGACCAGGACCGAGTGCGGGCGGCACTGGTGTGTAAATGCTGGAACCATGTGATGCATTCGCCAGCTCTCTGGCGGTCCAGGACGTTCACCTTCTGCGGAAGACCGTCCAAGTACCGGCGTGCCGAGTACGAGTCTGCCATCTGGTACGCCAAGAAGTTTGGCAGATACCTGGTCAACTGCGAGATCAAATTCATGAACCCGTACAATTCCCTCCTGACTCGGAGATTCCAGATTACAATGAGGAGCTTCTTGGCGCGACTGGGGAATGAGAACAACAGGTTAAAGTCTTTCACCATCCAACACCTGGAGTTGGACCGCCTTGTGTGGAGCTCATCTGTCAGGAATGCCTTCCTCAAGGTACAATCATGTGCAGCAAATATGTTTTTCAATGTTCTAATTTATACTTTCATATAAACATAGAAACATAGAAACATAGAAATTAGGTGCAGGAGTAGGCCATTCGGCCCTTCGAGCCTGCACCGCCATTCAATATGATCATGGCTGATCATCCAACTCAGTATCCCGTACCTGCCTTCTCTCCATACCCTCTGATCCCCTTAGCCACAAGGGCCACATCTAACTCCCTCTTAAATATAGCCAATGAACTGGCCTCGACTACCCTCTGCGGCAGAGAGTTCCAGAGATTCACCACTCTCTGTGTGAAAAAAGTTCTTCTCATCTCGGTTTTAAAGGATTTCCCCCTTATCCTTAAGCTGTGACCCCTTGTCATGGACTTCCCTAAAATCGGGAGCAATCTTCCTGCATCTAGCCTGTCCAACCCCTTAAGAATTTTGTAAGTTTCTATAAGATCCCCTCTCAATCTCCTAAATTCTAGAGAGTATAAACCAAGTCTAAACCAAGTCCGTTGGTTTACTTCATAATCTTCCTCTGAGGTGATCCAATCATGCTTATAGCCCTTCAAGCCTGAACTAACTGAGTGGTGATATGGGCCTACAACTGTGCCGTATCTATGGGGACATAAGGAACATCTTGAGGGTAAAAGACAGAGTGTAGAGTTTAGATGTGCAGCGCGGAAACAGGCCCTTTGGCCCAACAAGTCCGCGCCGGCCACTGATTCCCCGTACATTAGCACAATCCTGCACACTCGGGACAATTTACAATTCTCACCGAAACCAATTAACCTGCTCGTCTTTGGGAGTGTGGGAGGAAACCGGAACGTCCAGAGAAAACCCACGCAGTCACGGGGAGAACGTACAAACTCCGCACAGACAGCACCCGTAGTTATGATCGAACCCGCGTCTCTGGTGAGCTGTAACTCTACCGCTGTGCCCAGTGCTGGAGTAACTCAGCGGATGTGGCAGCATCTCGGGAGAGCATGGATAGGCAATGTTTCTTGAAGAAGGGTCGCCTGTCCACGTCTTCCAGGGAATGCTGTCTGACCCGTTGAGTTACTCCAGCACTTTGTGTTTTGTTCCATGACTAATCTTTTTTTTTGAGAGTGCAAATGGAATTGAATTGGGGGCAGAAATTCAGGAATATTAATGTACCCTTCAGAAAGGTAAAGAAATACAATGAATGCATATTTTACTGGCAGGGGTACATATTAAAAACATCTGACATCAGTAGCAATGGGATTGAAATTGTCAGGTTTCAGAGGAAGTCGATGAACTCTGAGAAGGAAATGTGCCAAAGAGGATGACACAAAGTGCTGTACTAACTCAGCGAGTCAGGCAGCATCTCTCGAGAGAAAGGATGGGTGACGTTTTGGATCGGGACCCTTCTTCATGGATAGTAGGGGGTGGTGGAGGGGGAGGGGAGGTGGAGAGCTGGAGGCATGAAATGACCAGGCCCACCACGACCTGCTGAGTTACCCCAGCACTTTGTGCCTATCTTTGGTATAAACCAGCATCTGCTGTTCTTTGTTTCTGCAAGGAAATGTGCCATCCTTACCTGATCTAGCCATTACGTTCCACCTGCACCTCTGCCTATGGAATGGTCTCACAGGTCTCATAAGTCACAATCAGAAAATGGATTGACACCATTTGGCCCGTTGTGTCCATATCAGCTCGATGTAAGAGCAATTCAGCTAATCACATTCCCTGCCCTCTCAGCCCAATCTTGCTAATTCTTTCCTTTCAAATAGGATTAGCTCAGTAAACACTTTGGTCGGTAAGGATAAATTGGGCTTGTTACCATGCTGTGTAACTCCGACTATAAATATTTTTCCAGTTTCGCTTTGAACACTACATCCTTCACTGCAACCCCTATCAATAACATCTATTCTCTCCATATTGTTAAAATATTTTCCTTTCAAAGACTTGAACACTGTGATCGAATTTCCCTTGAGGGCCTAAGTATCAGTGAGATGTTCAGCAGATTAGGATTGTATTCCTTGGAGTGTAGGAGGCTGAGGGGTGATCTCATAGGGGTATATAAAATCACGAGGGGAATAGATAGGGTGAACACGTTTTTTTCCCCCCAGGGCAGTGGAATGAAAAACTAGAGGGCATAGATGTAAGGCGTATATGGCACAAGCTGCCAGAGGAAGGATTTGAGGACGACGTCAAAAGCTTACCTCAAATACTTAAATAACAACATTTAAAAGACATTTGGACAGTCCTGCGAAAGAATAAATAATTTGCAACAATGCAATTAACTGTGTTTAAATAACACGCCTAATAGAAACATAGAAAATAGGTGCAGGAGTAGGCCATTCGGCCCTTCGAGCCTGCACCGCCATTCAATATGATCATGGCTGATCATCCAACTCAGTATTGCACAATACTAATAATACTGTAATACTACACAACAGCACGCACCTTAACAAAGAGTATCATAACTATTTCACACCTACTAACTTTGGTACTAACTTTCTGAGATGGCAGAATTCACCCGATCCACAGGTTGAGTTTTCAAATTTGTGAAGCTCTTGATGTGTAAGATTTATAACGTCATGACTAATTTAAAGATAAAAACCCCCTGTTTGGTGAGATATCTAACTGAAGACTCTGTATGCTATAATAGCGATTTCCTTCTGTTAAAGAGCCTGAACTTCTTCCTTCGTCGCGAGTGCAGACATCTACAGTCGTTCAACCTGAGAGGAGCTCGGCTAGGCATGGAGCAAGGCTTTTCCATCCTGAACTCACTGATCCACCAGAGGAACAGAAGCTCCATTTCCGAGCTGAACATCGAGGACTTCTTCAGCCACCACCTGGCCATCTACACCAATCCCACCTTCCCCAAAATCCTTCGCAGCTTCTGCGAACTTACCAGCATCTCGATCAATTATAATTGTATCTCAGATGACCTCCTGGACACCTTGTGTGAAAGCTGCTACCAGACTCTCAGGACGATGAATATTAAATGCCACATCCATGACCCTCACAACCAGGTTGTGTGGGGCCTCTCCTGGTCCAAACTTGCCAAACGTGCCACCAGCCTGAAAGTGAACTTCTACTTTGAGCTTGTGATGAAGAATGATCGGCTGACTCGGATATTGGTGCCAGAGATCCCAGTGAGGAGCTTAAATTTCAGGAGCTGCTACTTCAGTGACCCTGACTGGACCATGAAGCCCACACTGTCTGAACTAATCCCACACTACAGGAGTACACTACAGGTAGGTATGAGAGGGGCTGTGTATGAGCAGGGTCGTTGCCATGCAACGATGACGAGTCAGGAGCTCTCATAGACACCTGGGGGAGTTGGCTGATGCCATTTGGACAAGGTTTGGTGAGGGCACATTTGGAGTATTGTGTTCAGTTTTGGTCGCCTCCGCTCCAGGAAAGACGTGGTTAAGCTGGAAAGGGTGCAGAGAAGATTTACAATGATGTTGAGTGCCTGAGCCACAGAGAGAGTTGAGCAGGCTAGGACTAGATGGGGTTGACGCACAGTTTGTTATCCAGAGTATGGGAATCATGGAGGAGAGGAGATTGGTTTAAGGTGAGAGGGAAGATTTAATAGGAACCTAAGGGTGTATGGAACGAGCTGCAAGAGAAGGTAGTTGAAGCAGGTACGATAACACCATTTAAAAGACATTTGGATGGGTACATGGGTCGGAAAGGTTTAGAGGGACATGGACCAAATGTGTGCAGGTGGGGCTAGAGAAGATGGGACATCTTGGCTGGCAGAGCAAGTTGGGCCGAAGGGCCTGATTCTAAGCTGTATGACTCTGTGACTAAGATCAAAGATACACGGCAAACGTTGGTGGTGTACATTGGAAGAGTCTGAGAGAATTCTTGATTAGTCCGGGTGTCAGAGGTTATGGGGAGGAGGCCTGAGAATGGCGTTAGGAGGGAGAGATAGATCAGCCATGATTGAATGGCAGAGTAGACCTGATGGGCCGAATGGCCTAATTCTACTCCTATTCCATATGACCTTCTGAGAATGTGATCGAGGCCTATATTAGACTTCACATTATGGCAGCCGGGCTTGCAACGCTGTATGTTTACGGCCTACATTCCCCGTGGGCAACATAGTCAGTGGCATGTTTGCAGAGGCCATGTTTTATCAAGGAGTTGACAACTGAGAGTCAATCTGCAGAGAGAGGAGCTGTCCGCGCTTGACTCTAAGGCTTCAGTTGTGCATGAAGGTTACCTGGTCTCCAAGTATTCTCTTCCAAACTCTGGGTGTGTTGTAGGTTAGACTACGTGTGCATAACCTAAGCACAGGCGCCAGGCACCAATAACTGCAAGCGCACTGAGGCTGTCTGAACAAGCGTCTCGACCCGAAACGTCACCCAACCATGTTCTCCAGTGATGATGCCTGCCCTGTTGCATGGCTGCAGCACTTCCCATTCACTAATCAGAAATTGCGTCCTCTAGTCCTAAGGGCCCTCACTCAGCTGCCTCTTTGGAAATATGGCTGGGAACACGGGTCAAATGTGTGACCAGAGCCCAGGGATGTGACTGTGGGCCTCAGATGCACGACCAGAACTAGGCTTGGGTTCAGGGCCAGGCTTGTGAATGGTAGGAGTTGGCAACATGGATTGAGGATGTTGCCGGAGCCAAGGTCTAGACCAGTGGTTCCCAACTTTTTTTTTTGGCCATGCCCCACCTAATCACCTCTAAAATCCTGATGCCCCCCCATTGCTTTCCCTTGAGAGAAAACGGAGGAAATAGATATTATAAGGGTAACTTAGCACAAGCTCTTTGAATCGCATTTCTAAATCCAATTCAATAAATAAGGTTCTCCCATGACCTCGCGCGCTTCGTGCGACGTGCATGAAGAGCGATGGCGTGGTGATTATGTAATAACTACACAATAAAGACCTTTTTTACCCCAAAAAAATGATTTACTCAAAATAACATCTGAAACATAAACTACATATGTTTACCTGATGGAAAATCCAAAAAAATAAAAATTGAAAATTTGGACCCAGACCTCCTCAGTCGCGCTCAATTGCCCCCCTTAAAAATCAAATTGCCCCCCTGTGGGGCGTACGCCCCACGTTGGGAACCACTGGTCTAGGCTGTGGGGCTGGATGCACCCTGGATTCTAGGGTTGGGGTCAGGACCAAGATGGGAAGAATTGGGGTTGGCAGCAATGGGTAGTAGACCTGGGATCTGGAATGTTTATGTTCAACTTGATTTCATGGGCTTACAAGATGGGGGGCACAGCGAGGGAGAGATAGATCAGCCATGATTGAATGGCAGAGTTGACCCGATACAGACCTGAGTAGAGCTGCTGCCTCAGAGCGCCAGAGACCCTGGTTCAATCCTGACTGCGGGTACTGTCTGTGTGGTGTTTGTACGTTCTCCCTGTGACTCTGTAGGTTTTCTCTGGGTGTTCCAGTTTCCTTCTACCCTCCAAAGACATGCAGGCTTGTCGGTTAATTGGCTGCTGTCAATTGCCTCTAGTGTGTCTGATAGAAGTGGCGTATGGGTGATTGTTGCTATGTACATAAATAAATATAAACACACACATATAACCATATAACCATATAACCATATAACAATTACAGCACGGAAACAGCCATCTCGACCCTTCTAGTCCGTGCCGAACACATAATCTCCCCTAGTCCCATATACCTGCGCTCAGACCATAACCCTCCATTCCCTTCCCATCCATATAACTATCCAATTTATTTTTAAATTATAAAAACGAACCTGCCTCCACCACCTTCACTGGAAGCTCATTCCACACAGCTACCACTCTCTGAGTAAAGAAGTTCCCCCTCATGTTACCCCTAAACTTCAGTCCCTTAATTCTCATGTCATGTCCCCTTGTTTGAATCTTCCCTACTCTCAGTGGGAAAAGCTTTTCCACGTCAACTCTGTCTATCCCTCTCATCATTTTAAAAACCTCTATCAAGTCCCCCCTTAACCTTCTGCACTCCAAAGAATAAAGCCCTAACTTGTTCAACCTTTCTCTGTAACTTAGTTGCTGAAACCCAGGCAACATTCTAGTAAATCTCCTCTGTACTCTCTCTATTTTGTTGACATCCTTACTATAATTAGGCAACCAAAATTGTACACCATACTCCAGAATTGGCCTCACCAATGCCATGTACAATTTTAACATTACATCCCAACTTCCATACTCAATGCTCTGATTTATAAAGGCCAGCACACCAAAAGCTTTCTTTACCACCCTATCTACATGAGATTCCACTTTCAGGGAACTGTGCACAGTTATTCCCAGATCCCTCTGTTCACCTACATTCTTCAATTCCCTACCATTTATCATGTACGTCCTATTTTGATTTGTCCTGCCAAGATGTAGCACCTCACACTTATCAGCATTAAACTCCATCTGCCATCTTTCAGCCCACTCTTCCAACTGGCATAAATCTCTCTGTAGACTTTGAAACTCTACTTCATTACCCGCAACCCCACCTATCTTAGTATCATCTGCATACTTACTAATCCAATTTACCACACCATCATCCAGATCATTGATGTACATGACAAACAACAGTGGACCCAACACAGATCCCTGTGGCACCCCACTCGTCACTGGCCTCCAACCTGACAAACAACCATCCACCATTACTCTCTGGCATCTCCCATTCAGCCACTGTTGAATCCATCTTGCTACTCTACCATTAATACCCAACCATTGAACCTTCTTAACCAACCTTCCATGAGGAACCTTGTCAAAGGCCTTACTGAAGTCCATATACACAACATCCACTGCTTTACCCTCATCAATTTCCCGAGTAACATCTTCAAAAAATTCAAGAAGATTAGTTAAACATGACCTTCCAGGCACAAATCCATGTTGACTGTTCCTAATCAGACCCTGTTTATCCAGATGCTTATATATATTATCTCTAAGTATTCTTTCCATTAATTTGCCCACCACTGACGTCAAACTAACAGGTCTATAATTGCTAGGTTTACGCTTAGACCCCTTTTTAAACAATGGAACAACATGCGCAGTACGCCAATCCTCCGGCACTATTCCCGTTTCTAATGACATTTGAAATATTTCTGCCATAGCCCCTGCTATTTCTACACTAACTTCCCTCAATGTCCTAGGGAATATCCTGTCCGGACCTGGAGACTTATCCACTTTTATATTTCTCAAAAGTGTCAGTACTTCCTCTTCATTGATCCTCATAGTTTCCATAGCTACTCTACTTGTTTCCCTTACCTCACATAATTCAATATCCTTCTCCTTGGTGAATACCGAAGAAAAGAAACTGTTCAATATCTCCCCCATCTCTTTTGGCTCTGCAGATAGTTGTCCACTCTGACTCTCTAATGGACCAATTTTATCCCTCGTTATCCTTTTGCTATTAATATAGCGGTAGAAACCCTTCGGATTTACTTTTACCTTACTTGCCAAAGCAACCTCGTATCTTCTTTTAGCTTTTCTAATTTCTTTCTTAAGATTCTTTTTACATTCTTTATACTCCTCAAGCACCTCATTTACTCCATGCTGCCTATAATTATTGTAGATCTCCCTCTTTTTCCAAACCAAGTGTCCAATTTCCCTTGAAAACCATGGCTCTTTACAATTTTTACGATTTCCTTTCAACCGAACAGGGACATAAAGATTCTGTACTCTTAAAATTTCACCTTTAAATGTACTCCATTTCTCTTCCACATCTTTCCCATAAAACAAACTGTCCCAATTTACTCCTTTTAAATCCTTTCGCATCTCCTCAAAGTTAGCCTTTCTCCAATCAAAAATCTCAACCCTAGGTCCAGTTTTGTCGCTCTCCATAATTATATTGAAACTAATGGTATTGTGATCACTGGACCCGAATTGTTCCCCAACGCATACCTCTGCCACCTGACCCATCGCATTTCCTAACAGGAGGTCCATACATACATACATACACACAAAAAACAGTAATAGTGCAATAATAACAATAGTCTGTGTAGTTCAGAGCTTATTTGAGGTTGGTGTTTAATAGCCAAATGGCTGTAGGGAAGAAGCTGTTCCTGAACCTGGACGTTACTGTTTTCAGGCCCCTGTATGGCAGGGGTGAATTGAGTGTGTGACCCTGGGTCTCTGACTATGCTGGCTGCTTTTTTGAGGCAGCGATTCCGGTAAATCCCTTTGATGGTGGGGAGTGGTAAGTGATGGACTGGGCAGTCTTCTTCGTTACTGGGCATTCAAGTTACTGAACCAGGCCATGATGCAACCAGTCAATGTGCTCCCTACTCTATACGCGTAGAGGTTCAAGAGAATCCTATCTGACATACCAATCTCCGTAATCTTCTCAGGAAATGGAGGCGTCAATGTGCTTTCTTTATAATTGAATCAGGGCAGGTCCAGGAAAGATCTTCAGACATATGCACACCTAAGAATTTGAAGTTTTTGACTTCAACAGGTTTGCGGGTTTTCATCCTTCCTCTTCCAAAGTCCACAAACAGTTCATTGGCTTTACTGACATTGAGAGCCAGGTTGTTGTGCTGGCACCATTTGGTCAGTTCTATAACAATTACAGCACGGAAACAGGCCATCTCGGCCCTACAAGTCCGTGCCGAGCAACTTTTTTCCATTAGTCCCACCTGCCTGCACTCATACCATAACCCTCCATTCCCTTCTCATCCATATGCCTATCCAATTTATTTTTAAATGATACCAATGAACCTGCCTCCACCAGGAGCAGCCCCTTTAGGGATTCAAACAGTGGCTGCAGCCTCACGCACTCCATGTGCACGTGGTACACAGACTCTTCCAGCCCGCAACAGTGGCAGGCGGCTGGCGAGACTGTGAACCACGAAAGAAACAGGTTGCAGGGAATTCCTCGGTGCAATACCCTCCACCCCAGGTCCCCAATGTAGAGGGGGAGAATCCCTGCATAGAGGGTGGTAACCGGCTTGGAGGGGATGATGGTGTTGAACAGCGAGCTGTAGTCTGTAAACAGCAGCCTGACGTATGTGTTTTTATTGTCCAAGTGGTCCAGTGCAGAGTGGAGAGCCAGTGAGATCGCATCCTCCGTTGACCTGTTGTGGCGGTAGGCAAACTGTAATGGGTCGAGGTTCTTGTCGAAGTAGGAATTGATATGCACCATAACCCACCTCACAAAGCATTTTGTCACCACGGACGTCAGTGCCACCAGTCAATAGTCGTTGAGGCACGTCACCTTACTCTTCTTGGGCACCGGTATAATTGCCCTATTGAAGCAGGTGGGAACCTCAGGCCTCAGTAATGAGACATTGAAAATGTCCGCAAAAACTCCAGCCTATTGGTCTGCACAGCTTTTGAGAACTTGACCGTCTATACCATCAGGTCCACGCGCTTTCCGAGGGTTCACCCCCCCTGAAGGGTCTTTTGACGTCGGCCTCTGTGACTGTGACTGTAATACCATCAGGGCGTATGGGGGCTCGGGAAGGCACACCAGTGTTCTCCCTTTCAAAGCGTGCGTAGAATGCATTGAACTTGTCAGAGAATGAAGCTTCGCTGTCGGAACTGCGTTGGGCCTCAGCCATTTACGTGAAAGATGTGGTAGAAATCCTGATGAGATTGTTGTGTAGAGTGCTGAGTGCCGCAAAGTAGGTGGGTCTGAGATGTGAAGCTGGCGTAAGGGGTTACAAATGGATGGAGCTGGGCAGATGAGCGGACAAAGGCCTGTCTGAGGGTAATGTGAGGAACATGTGATACTGTCCGTTTTGGACAAAAATATATGTTTAAATGTTGTTAAAATTGTTGAAGGCTGAAGGGTTTTGAGGTGCAGGGGGATCTGGGCACCCCAGTGGGTGGTTTGCAAAAGACCAGTCTGCGATTATTGTGAAAAAGTAGGAAATTTAACAGAGCGTTATTATTTATTGTGTGGGAGATTGAAAACAAAATGAGGACAATGGTGAGACCGCATCTGGAATACTGTGCCCAGTGCTAGGATGTAAATGCATTCGAAACAGAAGGCTTGCTCATCCTATACCTGAGATGGACTAGTTGTTTCATGAGGCGGCATGGTTTGAGACCTGGGTTTGTACCTGACTACTAGTGCTGTCTGTACGGAGGTTGTACGTTCTTCCTGTGACCTTGTGGGTTTTCTCCGGGTGCTCCAGTTTCCACCCACATTCCAAAGACGTTCAGGTTTGTACGTAATTGGCTTTGGAAAAATTGTAAATGGTCCCAAGTGTGTAGGATAATGCTACTGTACGGGGTGATCGCTGGTCGGCGCAGACTCGGTGGGCCGAAGGGCCTGTTTCCGTGCTGTATCTCTAAAGTAAAGTCTAAAGGAGAGGTTGGACAGGCTGGAGCTTTTAAGACTGAAAGGAGTGAAGAAGTGATTGACACAGTTAAGATCCTGATGTATCTTCTGCAGAAGAAATGGATAGTGTAATAAAGGGTCCCAACCTGAAATCCCATTGAATATAGAACATTGAATGATACAGCACAAGAACAGGCTCTTCGGCCCACAATCTCTGTGCTGAATATGATGCCAAGACCATCTCTTATCGACCTGCGTATAATCCCTATCCCCCCATTCTCTCCATATCCGTATGTCTGTCCAAAAACTTCTTAAATGCACTATTGTAAATGCCTCAACCACCAATCCTGGCAATGTGTCCAGGTGCTCACCACCCTAAATCTATCCAAAAGCTTCTTAAATGCCAGTATCGTATCGGCCTCAACCACATATCCTGGCTGAGCTTTCAAAACAGGGCAGATGAGCTTTCCAGGCACTCGCCATCCTCTGTGTGAAGAAAGTTGTCCCTCGCGGCACGGTGGCGCAGCGGTAGAGTTGCTGCCTTACAGCGCTTGAAGTGACAGAGATCCGGGTTCGATCCCGACCACGGGTGCCATCTATCTGTATGGAGTTTGTACGTTCTCCCCACGATCGCGTGGGTTTTCTCCAAGATCTTCGGTTTCCTCCCACACACCAAAGACGTACGGGTATGTAGGTTAATTGGTGTAGTAAAGTGTGAATTGTCCCTAGTGTGTGTAGGGTAGTGTTAATGTGCTGGGATGGCTGGCCGGCGCGGACTCGGTGGGCCGATGGGCCTGTTTCCGTGCTGTATCTCTAAACTAAGCTAAACGAAACATCTCAGAGAGACATATAGCGTTGCAAACAGGCCCTTTGGCCCAACTTGCTCACACCAATCAATATGCCCTATAGTCCCACCTGCCTGCATTTGGCCCATATCCCTCTAAAACGTTATACTCCTTTAAACTTTGCCCCTCTCACCTTAAAGCTATTATTTGATTATAGATTTTATTTCCATCCTGAACATTCCCTGCATAGATGTTGCCTAGCCCGCTGACTTCCTCCAGATTACGGCATCTGCAGTTTCCTGTGCCTCCCCTTCTTAACTGGTTGGATATGGAGAGGGTGTTTTCCTCTTGTGGGAGAAACTGGAACTAGGAATCAAAGGTAAGAGGCCTTCCATTTAAGACACAGTGGAGGTAACATTTTTTCTCTCCGAGATTTGTGAGATTTTGGAACTCTTCTTCAAAGGATAGGGGAAGCATTGAGTTTGAATATTGTCATGGTGTTATGTTATTCACACATAGGATGGTGGGTGTATGGAACGAGCTGCCTGAGGAGGTAGTTGAGGCAGGGCCGATTGCAACGTTTAAGAAACAATTAAACAGGAACATGGATAGGACAGAATTAGAGGCATAATGGCCAAACACAGGCAAGTGGGACTAGTGCAGATGGGACATGTTGGTCGGTGTTGCCAAGTTGGGCCGAAGGGCCTTTTTCCGTGCTGTATGACTCAATGACTAAGTGAATATATATTTGATGAGTGAAGAGGTGAATTGTTGTAGTATGGTATAGTATAGTGTATCTTTATTGTCATTTTCCTGAGTACTCACATACCCAGAGGAAACAAAAAAACGTTGCTCAACCAGTCCATTCAGTGTGCAGTAAAAAATAAATAGAAATAAAAATACATATATCATGAACAAATTAAACACTCTACTCTCTACTAAACATCAACAGGCGTTCCGATCGGCAGCGGCACGAGTGGCTCTGCTGCAGTGTGTCCAGGTTGGTGGTTGGTTCGCGATACTTTGGCAGGGGGCAAAGTCCGTTTATCAGTCTTATAGCCTGCGGGAAGAAGCTGAGGAGCATCCTGCTGGTTTTGCAGCTAATGCTCCTGTACCTCTTCCCAGATGGCAGGATGGAGAATATGTGATGCGATGGGTGGTAGGGGTCTTTGATGATGGAGATGGCTCTGCTGATACATCTCTTCCTGTATATGTCCAGCAGGAAAGGGAGTGGAGCACCAATAATCCTGCTGGCGGTCTTCACAATCCTGTCTAGTTGGTGCCGTTCGTACGCCTTGCAGCTCCCGAACCAGGAAGTGATGCTGTAGGTTAATGTGCTCTCGATTGTCCCCCTATAAAAAGTTTGTAGGTGTGTAGTGGGGAGACCTGCTTTACATAGTCTTCAGAGAGGGTGTAGTCGCTGCTGGGCTCTCTTGACCAGTGCTGTGGTGTTGGTCGTGGACGTCAGGTCATCTGACAGGTGGAGTCCTAGGAACTTCATGCTGCTGACCCTTTCCACATCAGCTCCATCGATGTGCAGAGGTGTATGGTATTGTTTTCCCGCCCTCCTGAAGTCAACCACCATCTCCTTATAGCGGATAGTTTGGAATCAGATCAGACATCATTTTATTAAATGGAGGAGGAGGTTTGTGTGTCTGAGTCATAAGTCTGTTTTCAAAGGAATGGTGTTGTCTGTTGCCAGAAGAAAAAATGTGGCCAACCGATAAATATGTAAGAGATAAGCCAACATTTTATGTTTAACACATGACATGAATAGTGCACATTCCTAATATTGTGATGCACATTTTTTTTGCCAGAAATTGACATTGGAATTTAATAATAGTCATGAACGAATTGATGATGAGTTATTGCAGCTGGTGCTAACGTGTGAACGTCTACACTACATGAAGATCTGGGCGTTTCTCAGCATTAAATTTATTGAGACAATTCTACAGTATCGTCTGGAAGGAAAATCCAACTTCCGCACTCTTAAGGTAGAAGTATCTCTTCTAATTAATAGGATCACTGGGTCAAGTTAGCATGAGTGGTGGCAAGGTCACTAAGAAAATACTTTCTTCTCAAAGCCCCAGGCAATCTGTGACATGTTTTAGATGACGCTATGCTTTAGTTTTTAGTTTAGCTTAGAGATACAGCAAGGATCAAGTCCTTTGGCCCACCACGTACGTCTACACTGACTATCGATCTCCCATTCACACTATTCAATGTTATCTCACTTTCTTCTCCACTCGCTTGAGGCAACTCACAGAGGCCGATTAACTACAAACATGCATGTCTTTTGGGGTCTGGGGGGAAACCAGAGCACCTGCAGGGAACCTATGTGGTCATGGGGAGAACGCGCAAACGCCACATAGACAACACCTGATGTCAGGATCGAACCGAGATCTTTGGCGTTGAGGCACCAACTCCACCAGCTGCGGCACTGTGCCCCCTAATACCCACCTAGTTGGCCTGGATTGCTTGGGCTGCTCTCATTCCTGGGATCACTTGCTTTCCCTCAGCTACAGTGCCCTCCATAATGTTTGGGACAAAGACCCGTCATTTATTTATTTGCCTCTGTACTCCACAATTTGGAGATTTGTAATAGAAAAAATCACATGTGGTTAAAGTGAATGTGTCAGATTTCAATAAAGGGTATTTTTATGCATTTTGGGTTTCACCATGTAGAAATTACAACTGTGTTAAATAAATAAATGATGGGTCTTTGTCCCAAACATTATGAAGGGCTCTGTATGCTTATGGCTGGCTGTCTACCAACTCAGAGCAGAGGCCCACCTGTTTCCTGTAACAGATCCTACACCCATTACCCCTCTGTCACAGGGCAATAAGCTTCAGGGCACATGAGATGTAAATTGAAAATAAATGATAGTTGTTAAGGTGAAACTTTCCACAGACATAATTTGGTGGGCCTCATTTAAATATCTAAATAAAGACATAGATACATTTAAGTGGGCGTTGATGGCAATGAATTCATTGGTTGAGATATTAACTAGGTTCAGTAATTAATGTCTCGGGTGGCTCGACATTAGTTCAGGACAAATTGTAAACCTCTGTTTTACTGACCTTCCTTTATTCTTCAACAAAGGGAAATCCTGGTACTTTAGGTGTAAGCCTTTATCATGTGTTGTCACATAATATCCTAAAGTTTATTATCAATATCCTGTTAATAGCTACTAGCTTATCATAACCACTATGATAATAATCATTATTGTTCTGTTATTACTAAAGCTAATACCATATAACCATATAACCATATAACAATTACAGCACGGAAACAGGCCATCTCGGCCCTACAAGTCCGTGCCGAACAAATTTTTTTTCCCCTTAGTCCCACCTGCCTGCACTCATACCATAACCCTCCATTCCCTTCTCATCCATATGCCTATCCAATTTATTTTTAAATGATACCAATGAACCTGCCTCCACCACTTCCACTGGGAGCTCATTCCACACTGCTACCACTCTCTGCGTAAAGAAGTTCCCCCCTCATATTACCCCTAATACAGTTGATTATCATTGATAGTTAGATGTTAATTGATAACTGAATCAATTATCAATTGGTAAACTAAATCAATTCAGTTGATCACTTGAATCAACTGAATAATGTCGACAGGCATATTCAACATACAATGTGAACCAACCATTTGGCCTACAACGTCTGTGCTGACTATAATGCCAAGATAAACTAATCTTATCTGTCTGCTCATTCCCTTCATATCCATCTGTGTATCTAAAAGTCTGTTCAACGTCACTATCATATCTGCCTCCACCATAACCCCTGGCCACATGTTTCAGGCACCCACTACCCTCATTGCCAAACGACCTGCCCCGCACATCACCTTTAAACTTTGCCCCTTTTACCATTCTCCTGTCAAAAGGAATTTGGCAGATGAAGACAATATTTCAATTCCTAAATTCACCAGATAAACTTCTGTTAAACCAGAATGCAGGGAGATTCACGAAGATGTTGCCAGGACCTGAAGGCCTAAACAATAGGCAATAAGCAATAGCAAGCTAGGACTTTATTCCGTGGATCACAGGAAGCTAAGGGGTTATCTTATAGAGAATACGTGTTCGGCACGGACTAGAAGGGTCAAGATGGCCTGTTTCCGTGCTGTAATTGTTATACGGTTATATGGTTATATGGTTATAAGTGCACATGATCATGAGGGGAATAGATAGGGTGGATGCACAGAGTCCTTTACCCAGGTTAGGGGAAACAAGAACCAGAAGCTATGTGTTTCAGGTGAGAGGTGGAAGATTTAACAGGAATCTGAGGGGCAACCTTTTCATTTGTGGAGCGGTGGGTATATGGAACAAGTTACCAGAGGAGATAGTTGAGGCAGGTAGTGGAACAGTATTTAAAAGACACCAGGACAGGAACATGGCTCGGAAATAATTAGAGGAATATGGGGTGAATGTGAACAAAGAGTTTATGGAGGTTCTGGAACATCTTGATTGGCATGGATGAGTTGGGCTGAAGGGCCTGTTTCTGTGCTGTATGAATCTATGACTGTCTCTTTGACTCTTTGAGTTTCAAATGTGTTCAAATGTGTAAAATATATAAACCTATAATGGGGAAGCTATTTATAGGTGTTTCATGTAAACCAATCACAGATATTTTGCAAGGCTGTTGTTTTATATATGAAAGTGTTTGATGATGTAAATAGGGTTTAGTTTCACTGCCCCAACCGGTATTAAATATTTTACTCTCCCTCTTACAAAAGTATTAGTCATTAAGTTTGTGCGTGTGTGTGTGTGTGTTGCTCTAGACCTTGAAAATATAAATCTTTCCTAGAACCCAACAGTGAGGTCCTACACCCCAGCCGTTTTATTGATAGACAATATCTAAATTGATTAAGATCAGTCTGCATCTTATCCCTTCCCTCTGCTACGAGTCAGGCTAGCACTTAGGGAGGGGTGTTTCCTTATCTTTTGTGACTGGATTTTGCATCCACTGTGATCTCCACAATGAACTAGAGTGTCAACAGCGACAACCAGCCGTCGAGACATGTAAATGCCAAATCACGTACACGAAGTGCCAAACGCAGTAGCTGTGAATGAAGGAGACGCCCAACATAATTCAGCAGAGAGAGTCAAGAGAATCAGCAGCTGGCAGGGGAGAGAAAGGAAACACGACCATTTTATATTGAGGAATGCAAAATGTAAACATACTTCATTGCACTCTTTTATTACCTAACACATGTTTTATTGTGGTGCTACAGACCATTCAGATGAAAGTGTCATATTGATTTGAGTTTGATTATGTTCATAAGTCCCAGGAGTAGAATCGGGTGACTCAGCCCTTCAAGTCTACTCCACCTTTCAATCATGGCTGATCTATCTTTCCCTCTCAACCCCATTGTCCTGCTTTTTCCCCATGACCCCCAACACCCATACTAATCAAGAATCTCTCAATCGGTGCCTCAAATATGCCCAATGACTTGGCCTCTACAGCCGTCTGTGGCAATGAATTCCACAGATCCACCATGCAGATTAAAAATGCTTTTCAGAAGTAATATTTCAAACTCTACTCTCCGTTTAAGGTGGCTTGCCATGATATTTTTCTATTCCAATAAAATATATGATATCGCAGTTATCAACAAAACCTCAGAGCTGAGACCCACCTGTTCCTGTGACAGATCATACACCCCTCCCCCCTCTGTCACAGGGCAATAAGCTATAAATAGCTTCCCCATTATAGGTTTATATATTTTACTTTCACTGGGGGAACCTCCCTCCATTAACACATTTGAAACTCAAAGAGTCAAAGAGACAGTCATAGATTCATACAGCACAGAAACAGGCCCTTCAGCCCAAACTCATCCATGCCAATCAAGATGTTCCAGAACCTCCATAAACTCTTTGTTCACATTCACCCCATATTCCTCTAATTATTTCCGAGCCATGTTCCTGTCCTGGTGTCTTTTAAATACTGTTCCACTACCTGCCTCAACTATCTCCTCTGGTAACTGTTCCATATACCCACCGCTCCACAAATGAAAAGGTTGCCCCTCAGATTCCTGTTAAATCTTCCACCTCTCACCTGAAACACATAGCTTCTGGTTCTTGTTTCCCCTAACCTGGGTAAAGGACTCTGTGCATCCACCCCATCTATTCCCCTCATGATCATGTGCACCTATAACCATATAATCATATACCCGTATAACAATTACAGCACGGAAACAGGCCATCTCGACCCTTCTAGTCCGTGCCGAACACGTATTCTCTATAAGATAACCCCTTAGCTTCCTGTGATCCACAGAATAAAGTCCTAGCTTGCTATTGCTTATTGCCTATTGTTTAGGCCTTCAGGTCCTGGCAACATCTTCGTGAATCTCCCTGCATTCTGTTTTAACAGAAGTTTATCTGGTGAATTTAGGAATTGAAATATTGTCTTCATCTGCCAAATTCCTTTTGACAGGAGAATGGTAAAAGGGGCAAAGTTTAAAGGTGATGTGCGGGGCAGGTCGTTTGGCAATGAGGGCAGTGGGTGCCTGAAACATGTGGCCAGGGGTTATGGTGGAGGCAGATATGATAGTGACGTTGAACAGACTTTTAGATACACAGATGGATATGAAGGGAATGAGCAGACAGATAAGATCAGTTTATCTTGGCATTATAGTCAGCACAGACGTTGTAGGCCAAATGGTTGGTTCACATTGTATGTTGAATATGCCTGTCGACATTATTCAGTTGATTCAAGTGATCAACTGAATTGATTTAGTTTACCAATTGATAATTGATTCAGTTTTCAATTAACCTCTAACTATCAATGATAATCAACTGTATTAGCTTTAGTAATAACAGAACAATAATGATTATTATCATAGTGGTTATGATAAGCTAGTAGCTATTAAAAGGATATTGATAATAAACTTTAGGATATTATGTGACAACACATGATAAAGGCTTACACCTAAAGTACCAGGATTTCCCTTTGTTGAAGAATAAAGGAAGGGACCTGCCCCTACACCTTTAAACTTTGCCCCTTTTACCATTCTCCTGTCAAAAGGAATTTGGCAGATGAAGACAATATTTCAATTCCTAAATTCACCAGATAAACTTCTGTTAAAACAGAATGCAGGGAGATTCACGAAGATGTTGCCAGGACCTGAAGGCCTAAACAATAGGCAATAAGCGGTAGCAGGCTAGGACTTTATCCTGTGGATCACAGGAAGCTAAGGGGTTATCTTATAGAGGTGCACATGATCATGAGGGGAATAGATGAGGTGGATGCACAGAGTCCTTTACCCAGGTTAGGGGAAACAAGAACCAGAAGCTATGTGTTTCAGGTGAGAGGGGGAAGATTTAATAGGAATCTGAGGGGCAACCTTTTCATTTGTGGAGCGGTGGGTATATGGACCAAGTTACCAGAGGAGATAGTTGAGGCAGGTAGTGGAACAGTATTTAAAAGACACCTGGACAGGAACATGGCGAGGAAATAATTAGAGGAATATGGGGTTAATGTGAACAAAGAGTTTATGGAGGTTCTGGAACATCTTAATTGGCATGGATGAGTTGGGCTGAAGGGCCTGTTTCTGTGCTGTATGAATCTATGACTCTTTGAGTTTCAAATGTGCTCATGGAGGGAGGTTCCCCCAGTGAAAGTAAAATATATAAACCTATAATGGGGAAGCTATTTATAGGTGTTGCATTTAAACCAATCCCAGATATTTTGCAAGGCTATTGTTTTATATATGAAAGTGTTTGATGGTGTAAATAGGGTTTAGTTTCACTGCCCCAACCGGTATTAAATATTTTACTCTCCCTGTCACAACGCAGTAGCTGTGAATGAAGGAGACGCCCAACATAATTCAGCAGAGAGAGTCAAGAGAATCAGCAGCTGGCAGGGGAGAGAAAGGAAACACGACCATTTTATATTGAGGAATGCAAAATGTAAACATACTTCATTGCACTCTTTTATTACCTAACACATGTTTTATTGTGGTGCTACAGACCATTCAGATGAAAGTGTCATATTGATTTGAGTTTGATTATGTTCATAAGTCCCAGGAGTAGAATCGGGTGACTCAGCCCTTCAAGTCTACTCCACCTTTCAATCATGGCTGATCTATTTTTTCCTCTCAACCCCATTGTCCTGCTTTTTCCCCATGACCCCAGACACCCATACTAATCAAGAATCTCTCAATCGGCGCCTCAAATATGCCCAATGACTTGTCCTCCACAGCCGTCTGTGGCAATGAATTCCACAGATCCACCATGCAGATTAAAAATGCTTTTCAGAAGTAATATTTCAAGCTCTACTCTCCGTTTAAGGTGGTTTGCCACGATATTTTTCTATTCCAATAAAATACATGATATTGCAGGTACGAACAAATTAAACCTGTCTCTGTTGAGCTTGCAGGCGATTGCTGACAACGGACAAACGTTTGAGACTGTTAATGTGATGGAGAAATTGTTTGATCTGCAGGTGAGAATTTACATGCACAAGTACGAAACAAATGAAGAAGATAAGCTACTTCGCAACGTGTACATGAAGTACAGGGATCTAATCGACACAGAACTCAATTATTTTGTGATTACTTACCCCTTGATGTAAGGACAGCTCTACTGAATGGACAGCCCAACTATAATACATTTAACCAGTTACAGGACCAATAAATGTATTTGTCAGCCAGTCAAATAAAACCTTCGGAAGCTATAATGTTATTAGACATAAGCAATGTAAAGGAAGAACTGGAAATCACTTTGTACCATTGCCAATAATTAATATGCAGTGCAGTCTATCCAAATCCTTATTAATGACATTGGGCAGTTGGATGGAGTTTAAAGGAGGAAGTACTAATGGCATTGAATGCACATGTTGTGATATGTAACGGGGCTCGGGTAGCTTGTGAGACATTGCTGAGGATTGTATTTGTGTAGGAAAAAATTGAAGACCTCACATTTACTGACCTTCCTTTCCTCTTCAACAAAAGGGAAGTTCTGGTTTGCGATGTGCAAGCCTTTATTATCTGTAGTCAGACCTGTCTGCCAACATTCTTATACTTAGTTATACTGGTTTTCATTCACTGCCTTCAGTACATTAAACAAACCCAGTACATTACACAGTTGTGCTCCAGGCTTCGCGGGAAAGCAGCCAACTCAATCATGGACCTCTCACACCATGTTCATTCTCCCTTCTCCCCTCTCCTGTTAGCCAGAAGGTACAAAAGCTTGAAATCGCATAGCATCATATCGAAGAGCAGTTTCTTCACCACTGTCATCAGACTATTGATTGGGCTTCTCACATGCTAGGGAAGAATTCCTGATCTTCCAATTGACCTCTTTCCACCTCTTGCACTTTAAAATAAATCCCTGCACTTTCTCAGTAGCTGTAACACTGGTCCATTCACGTACCTCGGTACACGTGACAATAATAAACCAATACCAATAAATCCTATGAAGATTATGGGGAAAAAAAGGCAAAACAGAAGTGAAAAGAGCCGGCACTAATGTTTGATGGCAGGGAAAAGCTGTGATATCTGAACATATACATTTGGAAGTTGAAAATAATGCTTCGATTCCTGAATTCACAATTTAAATACGTTTATCACAGATTCTCCATGGTATGTCCATCTTGGAAGAGCTAGTGAGGGAAAAATAGAAGCAGATATGATAGCAGTGTTTAAAAGCTTTTAAATAGGCACATGGGTATGCAGGGAATGGAAGGATATGGATCACACGCAGGCAGAGGGGATTAACAGCATTATGTTCTGTGCAGATACGGGGTAAAGGGGCTGCTTCTGTGTTGTACTGTTCTGTTCTATGTAAATATAGAAAGGCACTACGCAATAAATGCTTTCACCCATTGGAACAAATTAAGTTCATGGAAGTTATTTTGAAATCATAACTGTGTTATTGCAGCAGAGTGGGAGTGGTTAATGAAGAATTGTCTGCAAGGTTTACAGTCAGCATTGTATCATCTTGAGGAAGCGCAGGTTGGGAAATTGTTACTTAACCAAAGGGGGGGGCGGAGTTGTTACACTCCCACTCTCAGCATCCTTGGTAAGAAATAATTTGGTTCCTTTTGTAGGGGCTGAATGCCTGTCATTTACCTGCATCTAAGTTAGAGTTCACTGCAAGAAAGAGTCAAATTCAGCACAGGGTTTGAAAGGAAAGGAAGAAATGGAATGAGGAATGAGCGCTCTAGAACTAGCGGTAGAGTTGCTGCCTCACAGCGCCAGGGACCTGGGTTCGATCCCGACGACGGGTGCTTGTATGTACGGAGTTTGTACGTTCTCCTCACGACCTGCGTGGGTTTTCTCTAGGATTTCGGCTTTCCTCCCACACACCAAAGACGAACTGGATTGTAGGTTAATCGGCTTGGTATAATGGTAAATTGTCCCTATTTGTGTGTAGTGTAGCGTTAGTGGGCGGGGATCGGGGGCTGGTCGGCACGGACTCGGTGGGCCGAAGGGCCTGTTTCATCGCTGTATCTCGAAACTAAACTAAACTAAACTAAACTAGAGAGATCACGTATGTCTTCCTAACTTTAAAAATAAATCCTCCCAAGCGTGTGGAAACATGGTTAGAATCATGATGTGTATCATGCTTGTAAATTGCAAATAAAATATTTCTGATAAAGTGAAATCAAGGCTTTCCCCCCTCGTATATTAAAAATGATTTTATTGTATTGTAAAGTGTTTACTAGTCTGAAACTACACAGTAGTGATGTAATTCAAAGATAGCGAAGGGAACTGTGTGTGTACAAAAGTATTTGATTGTTTGTTGATTGTTGCCAAGGTTTGATGCTGTGAACATATTTTTATTTGATGTCATTTTATTTCTGTAATCCCAAAACAATAAATGGTCTTATGAACATATTTTATCCGTCTTCAGTGCCAGCTTAACAATGCCTTTGGCCCCGAGAGTTGCGTGCATTATCCTTCTACCATCTGCCTTGTCACTAGATTTGTCCCAGATGGTTACTGTAGTTTAGTTTAGGTTAACTTATTATTGTCATGTTTAACAAAGTAGTGAAAAGCATTTTGTTGCATGTTATCCAGTCATCGAAAAGACTACATATAGTAACAATCAAGCTGGCCACAGTTTAGTTTTAATTTTTGTTTAGAGATACAGTGTGTGGAAACAGACCCTTCGTCACACTGATTCCGTGCTGACCAGCGGTCACCCATACGCTAGTTCTATCTTACACACTAGAGATGATTTACAGAGGCCAGTTGAACTACAAACCCACACAAGCTTGGAATGTGGGAGGAAACCCGTAAGGTCACAGCGAGAACGTGCAAACTCTGCACAGACAGCACCTGTAGTCAGGATTGAAGCTCGCTCGGTTTCCTGGCGCTGTTTGGCAGTAACGCTACTGCTGTGGCACTATGCTGCCCACCCAGTCTACAGATACAGGATAAAGGTATAACATTTAGTGCAACTTAAAGTCCAGTAAAGTCTGATTAAAGCTAGTTTGAAGGATGCCAATGAGGTAGATGAGAGGTCAGGACCCGTGTCTAGTTGGTGAGAGGACCATTCAGTTGCCTGATACCACAGCTGGGAAGAAACGGTCTCTGAATCTGGAGGTACGCTTTTTCAAATTTCTGTATCTCTTGCCTGATGGGCGAGGGGAGAAGAAGGAGTGGCCGGGGTGAGACTGGGCCACGATTGTCTTGCCAAGACAGCGTCAAGTGTAGATGGAGCCAATGGAAAGGGAGGTTGGTTTGCGTGATGGTCTGGGCTACTTCCACAACTCTCTGCAATTTCTTACGGTCTTGGATGGAACTGTTCCCAAACCACGCTGTGATGCATCCCGATAAAATGCTCTCCCTGCCGCATCTGTAGAACTTGGATTGGAAAATAACTTACGAAAATGACTGGAACTCTGCGCAGTCTTTGAAGATAAATATGGCTTCGTGAGGAACATCGAACAGATTGGACCAATACTGTATAAAGTTTAGGAGAAAGAGAGGTGACCTTAACAAAACATTGCAGTTCCTTCCTACACATTTTGTATCCATAAAATATCCTGAACGTTGTTTGGCAGGAAAAAATACTGTGGAGCTGTTCCCTCTGGTGGAGAAACTGAGTAAATAGTTTCTGATCAAGCAACTGAGATGAGAAACTACTTTCCCTAGAGGGCTGTGATTCTTTGAAGCTGCGATTTGGGAATCTGTGTCATTAGTCACATTTAAGCATGAAGTAATGGAGATGAGTCATAAAACTAGAGGAGGCCAAAAAATGACATCAGCCATGATCCTATTGCATGGGGGAGCAGGCTAAAGCAGTTGTAGCATTGACCCTGTGCTCATTCTTTGCGGACTCCATCTTATTGCAGTCCAAGCCCTCGATGCCCACGTTCTCAGAGGCAATCGTGCTCTGCTGACATTGTGAGCGAGCCTTTGGCCTGACTACACTTCAGCAACACTACCCCACACCAAGGAAGGTGATGCTGGTAGTTGGAAGGTACCTTCACTGTACTGATGGGCCAGGGGATAGGCTCTCTCTCCTTGGAGATGAAAATGGTCATTCCCTGTGATATTGTTGCCAGGAATATTACATGTCACTAACAGAGCATGCCTGAATATCACCTCAGTGTCATTGCACGCAGACTCCTTTGCTGAGAAGTTGTATGTTTTGAAATCATCAGTGAACCTCCGCAGATTATAAAGGAAGGTCTTCAGACTTTAGACTTTACTTTGAGATCCAAACCTTCAGCCCACCGAGTCTGTACCGATCAGCGATCATACCTTATACTAGCGCTATCCTACACACTAGGGACAATTTACAGTTTACAGAAGCCTTTTATTCGTATGGCTGTATGGTGACCCCAAATATCACTATACCAATTGATGCATGTGACAATAAATGTCTCTTGAATCTTGAATCAATTTACCTACAAACCTGTACGAGTTTGAAGTGTGGGAGGAAACTGGAGCACCCAGAGAAAGCCCATGCGGTCACAGGGAGAACGTGCAAACTCTGTATAGACAGCACCCACAGTCAGGATCTAACCTGGGTCTCTCGCTCTGTAAGGCAGCAACTCCACCGCTGCCCCACTGTGCCGTCTAGTCACTGATGAAGTGGACGAAGATGGCGGGGGGGGCTGGGACATTGTGTTGAGAAACTGGAGTGATGCTGGAGCTGGGATGATTGATTTCCATCATCCACCAACCTTTGTGCGAGGTGGGAATCCAACACTAGAACCTCTTCCCCTTGATCAGTTCCTGTGCTTTGGAGGGTAGCCAATGTTATCCCACTTTTTAAGAACGGAGGGAGAGAGAAAGCATGGAATTATAGACCAGTTAGCCTGACATCGATGGTGGGGAAGATGCTGGAGCCAATTATTAAAGATGTAATAGCAGCACATTTGGATGGCAGTAACAGGATCGATCCGAGTATTCATGGATTTACGAAGGTGAAATCTTGCTTGACTAATCTACTGGAATTTTTGAGGATGTAACAAGTAAAATGGATAAGGGAGAGCCAATGGATGTAGTGTATCTGGACTTTCAGAAAGCCTTTGATAAGGTCCCGCACAGGAGATTAGTGTGCAAAATTAGATCACATGGTATTGGGGTTTGGGTATTGACATGGAAAGGTGATTGGTTGGCAGACAGGAAACAAAGAATAGGAATTAGTGGGTCCCTTTTAGAATGGCAGGTAGTGACTAGTGGGGTGCCGCAAGATTCTGTGCTGGGGCAAAGCTATTTAGAATATATATTAATGATTTAGATGAAGGGATTAAAAGTAACATTACAAATTTGCAGATGACCCAAAGCTGGGTGGCAGTTTGAACTGTGAAGAGGATGCTTTGGTGCACGCAGGGTGACTTGGATTGGCTGGGTGAGTGGGCAGATGCATGGCAAATGCAGTATAATGTGGATAAATGTGGGGTTATCCACTTTGGTGGCAAGATCAAGGGGGCAGATTATTATCTGAATGGTGTCAGATTAGGAAAAGGGGAAGTTCAGCGAGACCTGAGTGTGGTTGTACACCAGTCACTGAAAGTAAGCATGCAGGTACAGCAGGCAGTGAAGAAAGCAAATGGCATGTTGGCCTTCATAACGAGAGGATTTGAGTATAAAGCAAATAGGTCCTTCTGCAGTTGTACAGGGCTCTATTGAGACCACACCTGGAATATAGTGTGCAGTTTTGGTAACCTAATTTGAGGAAGGACATTCTTGTTATTGAGGGAGTGCAGTGTAGGTTCACAAGGCTAATTCCTGGGATGGCGGGACTGTCATATGATGAAACAATGGAATGACTGGGCTTGTATACTCTGGAATTTAGAAGGATGAGAGGGTATCTTATAGAAACATATACAATTATTAAGGGATTGGCCACGCTAGATGCAGGAAACACGTTCCCAATGTTGGGGGGAGTCCAGAACCAGGGTCCACAGTGTAAGAATAAGTGATAGGCTATTTAGAACTGTTGATGAGGAAAATCTTTTTCACCCAGAGAGTTGTGAATTTGTGGAATTCTCTGCCTCAGAAGGCAGTGGAGGCCGACTCACTGGATGCATTCAAAGGAGAGTTAGATAGAGTTCTCAGGGCTAGCAAAATCAAAGGATATGGGGAGAAGGCAGGAACAAAATACTGATTGTGGATGATCAGCCATGATAACATTGAATAGCGATGCTGGCTCGAAGGGCCAAATGGCCTACTCCTGCACCTATCGTCTATGTATCTATGTAAATCTATTTACTCCAGTCCTGATGCAGTCCTCCATTAAAAGCTGCTCCGATGCTAAGGGCAATAATTCTCTCCTCATTCCTCGTGTTCTGATCAGTGTACAGATGCGTACAGATGCAAAAACGTTTTGAATCTGTGGATTTCTCTGCCACAGAAGGCAGTGGAGGCCAATTCACTGGATGTATTCGAGAGAGAGTTGGATATAGCTCTTAGGGCTAACGCAATCAAGGGATATGGGGATAAAACGGGAATGGGGCATTGGCTCTGGATGATAAACCATGATCCTATTGGCTCGAAGGGTCGAATGGCCTACTCCTGCACCTATTTTCTTTGCTTCTGTCATGATCAAATCAGGAAAAAATTTAGTTATTGATCGGGAAATGATGAGTCGGAATGGGCTTGTTCCACTTTCTGTGAACAGTGCACATTTCGGCAATTTCACACTTTGCCAGGTAGATGCCAGTATTGTCCAGAGGTATAACTAGTTCTGGTGCACGCAATACAGTGGGGGCTCCTTGGTGTGAAAATAGGACAGTCTCCACAGGGGTTGGGCGGGGGAAACAAAGTCCCAATATTAGCATGGTCCGATGTATCTGCCACAGCTGGATGGGCAAGCTCAAGGTCACATAGGCTTTTCTATCTCTCTCATGACCGTACACCTACTACCTGCTACAGACCCAGTTTGGTAGCCGTATCCTTCAGGACTCAGCCAGCTAGGTCTCTCCTCAGCACTTTGTCCTCAGTTCACACTAACATTGTTTTGTGTTTTCAATGATCCAGCAGCAGTGACCTTCACTATTAAAAAAATTTTCGATGTGAAAACCACACTGAAGAGTTAACAGTGTTAATCTTCTGCAGGGTCCCGACCCAAAGCGCCACCCATCCTTTTTCTCCAGAGACCAGCAGAATTATTCCAGCACTTTGTGTCGATCTTTGGTGTAGACCAGCATCTGCAGTCTTATTTTAATTTATTATTTAATGGCTGGCCCTCTCATTGTATATATTTGCACTTCAATTACATGGAAAAGATTAGCAAGCCAGGGAAAAGCAATAAAATAGCAAGGGACACAGTGCAAACACAGCTGAAAGTAAATGATAGATGTTGATAATATTCACCATAACAACCTCATAATCTTGCAAATTGGGAACTTTAAAAGTGTACAAAGTATGGGCTAGGAATTGGAGCAAGAAACCACTGCAAGGTGAAAACAGATCATACAGGTTTAAGGCGAGGTGGGGTAAAGGTTTAATATGAACCCAAGGGCAGCTTTATATTTTACATAAAGGCTGGTGGGCAGATAGAACAAGCTGTCGGAGGAGGTAGTTGAGGCAGGTACTATCTGGAGGTATACATATTCAAACTTTGGTTTGAGGGGAGAAGAGGGAGTGCCCGGGGTGAGACTGATCCTTGATTATGCTGGTGGCCTTGCCGAGGCAGCGTGAAGTGTTGATGGAGTCAATGGAAGGGAGGTTGGTTTGCGTGATGGTCTGAGCCACGTCAACAACTCTCTGCAGTTTCTTGCAGCCTTGGATGGAGCAGTTCCCAAACCATGCTGTGATGCATCCCGATAAAATGTTTTCTATGCCGCATCTGTAGAGGTTGGTGAGGAAAATTGCTTAATGATAGTTGCTGGGACTCTGCAGTCTCACACCGATTGAGAAACATTGGCCAGGAACATGGAGATGATAGGTTTAGAGGGGTACGAGTCAAATGCAGGGACTAGTGTTGATGAGGCATGTTGCTCAGCATGTGCAAGTTGGGCTGCAGACCTGTTTCCAAGCTGCTAAAGATATTTTAAATGTAGAGAGAGAGTGAGATATTTGTCCCTTACAGACAAGAACAGGAAAAATTAAGCAGAAAGCAAAACATAGTACAATTAAATACATACCTTATATCAGCCCACATTTTGGAAAGTGGGGATCAGTTCAGACTGGGAAATTAAGAGATTAGTGCTTGTAATGTATTAAGACAATCATGAATGGGTTTGAAATGCAATGAATCTACTGAAGATCATGGCTTAACAGGGATGGATGTGCTGGCTCTGGAGGGCCCAGAGGAGGTTTACAAGAATGATCCCAGGAATGAATAGGTTAACCTATGATGAGCGTTTGTCGGCACTGGGCCTGTACTCGCTGGAGTTTAGAAGAATGAGTACTCGCTGGAGTTTAGAAGACTCTCCAGAGGAGTCATTGAAACATACAGAATAGTGAAAGGTTTGGATAGAGTTGATGTGGAGAGGATGTTTCCACTAGTGGGAGAGTCTAGGACTAGAGGTCATAGCCTCAGAATTAAAGGACGTTCTTTTAGGAAGGAGATGAGGAGAACTGTCTTTAGAAGGCTGTGTGGAGGCCGCCAGTGGATATTTTTCAGGCGATAGATAGGGTGTCAGAGGTTATGAGGAGAAGGCCGGAGAATGGGATTAGGAGAGAGATAGATCAGCCATGATTGAATGGCTGAGTAGACTTAATGGGCCGAATGGCCTAATTCTACTCCTATCACTTATGACCTTATATTATGAAAATTCGCAGTGGAGAGCATGTTTCCAGTAGTGGAAGAGTCTAGGACCAGAGGGCACAGCCTCAGAATATCCTTCGATACAACTTTAGAATGGAGTTGAGGATTTTTTTTTTAGCCAGACGGTGGTGAATCCATGGTAAAGAAATTGCCCCAGATGGCAGTGGAGGCAAAGTCATTGGATATTTTTTTAAAGCAGATTGATAGGTTCTTGATGAGTAAGTATGTCAAAGGTTACACAGAGAAGGCAGGAGAATGGGGTGGAGGGGGAAAAATAGATCAGCCATGATCAAACAGCAGAGCTGACCTGATGGGCCGAATTACCTAAATCTGCTCCAGTCTTATGATCTTAAAAATACATTTTGGTAAGGCAGTCTGTAAATTAGCATGTTGTGTCCATGTGAAAACCCAGAATAATCAGAATTCAGTCAGTGATTTAGGTATTTTATTGCCAACTAATATTTTAATTCAAATATATACAGGACATTGAGATTTATATAAATTTACATTAGACCAAGCTATCTGTACAGCTTTCTAAATTAGAACAATATACACTGTACAAATTCTATGTTCAGTATGAATAGAATGTAAACATATTAAACAGTGTGGAAAAGGTTAGCTTGAATCCATATGTTTGGAAGTCAGTCTTCTGTGGGTGACTTGTCGTTTTCGCATTTTAATGCAATGTACACTGTACAAAAAAAAGTATTTCATATCTGTAAATATGTTATACAATGCTGCAGCGTTCCTTTGTATCTGTTTGTGAAAGTTGGTCATCATCTCTGCAAGGAAGAAAGCAAAACAATGATGCAAGTCGTCACTCAGTGCGCAATTTGTGTGTAGTTTAGAGGAACAGCACGGAAACAGGCCCTTCAGCCCGCTGAGTCTGCACCGACCAGCGATCCCTGCTCATTAACACTACCCGACATACACCAGGGATCATTTTACATTTTTTGCCAAGCCAATAAATCGACAAACCTGTACGTCTTTGGGGTGTGGGAGGAAATTGAAGATCTTGGAGAAAACCCACACAGGTCACAGGGAGAACATACAAACTCCGTGCAGACAAGCACCAGTAGTCAGGATCAAACCCAGGTCGCTGACACTGCAAGGCAGTATCCCTACTACCATGCCCTTGTGTTGCCAGAGAAACACTTAACGCAGGTCTGCCATATTCAAGACTTTTGGTCCTGTCTCCTGCACTATCGCCCCCTATTTATACATCAATTGGTAGAGAGCTAAACAATGCAAGAACAACCATGTCATTTTCCAAAAGTTGCAATTCATGACCATTGACTAGGAAAGCCCAGGTTAGACAAGCTGTGGAAACAACAAATATCTGCTCAGTCACTTTTTCCATTGTGGCTACCCTTAAGCTATGGAACAAGCTACCAGGTAGGAACTGTAACACCATTAAAAAGACACTTGGACAGGTACATCGATAGGAAAAGTTTAGAAGGATGTGGGCCGCGTGGGCAAATGGAAGTAGCGTAGATAGGGCATCTTGGTTGGCATGGGTGAGTTAGGCCGAAGGGCTTGTCTCCGTGCTGTATGAATCTACGACTAAGTTCAGCAACTTTGGTTAACAAGACCATTGGTTAGACAATGGTATGCAATGCACTATAATCAAACTGTTTTTATTCTGCAGCTTTATAAAACCAAAACACAAAGCTGTAGGTGAGGGAAATCCACGGTTTAAAATAAAATTAAAATTCTGTACTTATTCATAGTTCTGGAACTGACTTATTCACCTGTACCTGTATCAGGTCAGGAATTAGAACACAGAACAGTACAGCATAAGAACAGGCCCTTCGGCCTAATGTCCATGCTGAACATGATGCCAAGTCCATTTCTTATCTACTCGCGCATGATCCATATCCCTCTGTCCCCTGCATGTCCATGTGCCTATCGAAAGCCTCTTGAACACCACTATCATATCTGCCTCCATCACCAGCCCTGGTAGCGTGTTTCAGGCACTCAAACCCTGTACATTTCCTTTAAACGTTACCCCTCTCATGTTAAAGCTATGCCCACTAGGATTTGATGTTATTTACTGCTATTAAAATATAAGCAACACTAGTTGACACGTTGAGTTTTAGTTTAGTTTAGATATACAGCGTAGGATCAATCACCTGTTCACACTAGTTCTGTCATCCCACTCGCTACGCACTATCGACAATTTACATAAACTAATTAACCTACAAACCCTCACGCCTTTGGGATGTGGGAGGAAACTGGAGCACCCAGAAGAAACCCGCGTGGTCACAGGAGGAACGTGCAAACTCCACACAGACTGCAATCGAGCTCAGGACCAACCCACTGCATTGCCCTAAAATGTGTATCTAGTGGGTAAATATCAAAAGGTCACACCCTCCCACAGGCTTAAAAGCAGAATCTTAGTCAGTTCTAATGTAACAGTGAATCTGGGACAGCAAATTCTCAAATGCCATGTTTAACTGCATTAAACACCAACACTTCATCCAGTTTACTCTTTAATAATGGTACACAAAAAAGCTGGAGAAACTCAGCGGGTGCAGCAGCATCTATGGAGCGAAGGAAATAGGCAACGTTTCGGGCCGAAACCCTTTGCTGCACCCGCTGAGTTTCTCCAGCTTTTTTGTGTACCTTTGATTCTCCAGCATCTGCAGTTCCTTCTTAAATACTCTTTAATAATGGTGAGCACTGATGGTTACTTTTACTGCTGAAAGCCAGTCTTCATTTAATGGATGGCGGCAGTGGAATCCAGGACAAGGCTGCCCTAGGCTTAGGGGAGACTTATGCATTTGCATAGCTTGGGTTCGCAAGCAAAGAATGTCACTGTGCCTTGTCACATGTGACAATGAAGGATTCCATTCCAAGTCAAGAAAGGTAAAGGCAAGAATGAAAATGAATTTCCTTTCATCACAAACTCACCGCAAGTCTTCAAGTGCTTTCCTGTTCTTCATTCTAATTTCCTCATCAATTGGGTACAATTTAAAAAGAATCAATCCCAGTATGATTAAGAATATAGGTGCTGGAGAAACCAACATCTTCAGAGTCAGATGCACTGCATCAGGCTGTTCACATCCTCGGGTCTGGTAACCTGCAAAACTGTACGAGGAAAATATAATGAAAACATAGTCCCAGTGATTGGTTGCCACAGCTTTCAGCAGGATATCCAAGAAGTTATCTTAGTTAAGATGAAATCACATACAAGTCAAAAATGTACTGGATTTGGCATCAAGCACTTGACATTAGATTAGAATGTTTAATCACACAAATACACACAAGCTTTGAGAAAGCTTAATCTTTAAACCAGACAAGGCAGAATAGCGATAATGTGGCTGCCTCGCCAACAGTCTGTCTGTTCTTTCTTTTTTTATGTTATTTTTTTGTAGGTGTTAAAAAGTATGTTTTGTTTTATGTGAGGGGTTGGAGGAAACTTTTTTTCTATCTCTCACCTCGACGGAGATGCGATTTTTTCCCGTATTGTATCTCCGTCCCCACTGCGGCTTAACATCGTGGAGTTGGCGGTCTTTCCTGGAGACCGACCCGGAGCTGCAAGCCGCGGGAGTCTGCGGGACTTTAATATCGAGGAGCTTGCGATCCCCTTGCCGAGGATCGAAGCTCCAACCGCGGAGCCCGTGGACATAACGTCGTGAAGCCTGCGGTCTCTGGTAAGAAGAGGCCGACTCGGGAGCTCCATGCCGCGGAAAATTTCAACCGCCCCGACACGGGAGTTTCGATCACCCCACGGGAGCTTCTATCGTCGGCTGTGAGGGTTTTGATCGCCCCGACTGCGGGTGGGTTGACTGCCCTGACCGCGGGAGAACAAAGAGGAAGAAGATTGAACCATATTGCCTTCCATCACAGTGAGGAATGTGGAATCTGCTGTGGTGGATGTTTATGTTAACTTTTATGTGGTTGTGTGTCTTGTTGCTTTTCATTAGTATGGCTGTATCGTAACTCAAATTTCACTGGACCTCAACTGGTACATGCGACAATAAACTGACCCTGAAACCTTGAATTTTTTTTTTGCAATTGTAGTTGCGTAGAAAATAAATTAAAGCATAAAAGATGCGCCAAAGGCATCGTTTTCAAGGGTGAGAAAAAATAGCACCAAATCAAAGGAAACCATGTGTTTGATCCCTAATGATCACCGGATCACAAATGATCACTAATAATGTGGAATGACTAAGTTATAGAATGATGATATAAATTTCCTTATTATATCCCCCAAATTAAATGGTACAGCAGGGTTTGAAACAGAAAATAATTTCATGATGACCAATTTGGAGCCTTTCTACAACAAATTTTAGATTTAAAATATAACTTTCAGCTAATATTTAATTAGCCCAAGTTCAATCCCAAATCACACGTAACTGTACACTTGCTTACAAGCTAACATGTCAGCCCCCTAAAGTATTATTTTAAAGCTGGGGTTGAAATTAAACATGCAGAATCTGCATTCACCAGGGTCCCGATTATTGTACACATCTAGTTTCCTTATTCAGCTCTTCATAATTCATCGGAGCTGAATTAGGCCATTTGGTCTATTGAGTCTATTCTGTCATTCAATCATGACCGATCTATCTTTCCCTCTCAACCGCATTCTCCTGCCTTAGGTCATAAGTGATAGGAGTAGAATTAAGACATTCGGCCCATCAAGTCTACTACCATTCAATCATGGCAGATTTATCTCTCCCTCCTAACCCCATTCTCCTGCCTTCCCCCCCCATAACCTCTGCCACCTGCACTAATCACAAATATATCTATCTCTGCCGTCTCCCCGTATCCTTTAACACCCTTACTAATCAAGAACTTCTCTACTTTAAAAATACCCAAGTACTTGGCCTCCACAGCCACCCGTGACAATGAATTCCATGGCTTCACCTCCCTCTGGCTAAAGAAATTCCTCCTCATCTCTTCTAAAGGTAGTCTAATGGTATCATATTCTAAAATGAGAGAGTAAATCAAAGCTACGCACTCAAGGCTCAGCGTGGATATTCCAAGGGACACTCCAGATGCAAACTTGGTGAAGAAGACATAGAAGGAGTAAAAAATTGCTTCATGTCCCATGGAGTCTGGATTCTTCAGTCTGAAATCATCAACAACATCGGGCAACATGGACCTGTTAAGAGGGCAAACAGGGAATATGTTTAACATTGAATGTCGAGTGTTATAATGGGTTTTAATTCCAGTTTTACAGCACCAGTATTTGTGAATGGTGAAATCTTGAAAAGGCATCAGAATTCTTATTTATTTTCTTTTACTTGACTGAATGTAAATCAAAGCATAGTCAACACAACAATCTTATGCATATGGATGATAGATACAGAGTGCTGGATATGGATGCTGCATATGGATGATAGATACAGAGTGCTGGAGTAACTCAGCCGACAGTATTTCAGAAGAAAATGGAAAGGTGATGTTTTGGGTCGGGACCCTTCTTAAGTAAGTCATAGGAGCAGAAATAGGTCATTCGGCCCATCAAGTCTCATCCATCATTCAATCATGGCTGATCTATCTCTCCCCATAACCACTGACACCCGTACTAATCAAGAATTTATCTATCTCTGCCAGAATATTTTGCAATAAAGAACAAGCAATACAATTAGTATTCAGGCTTCGCCATTTATTATCCAATATTTTAACAAATAAGAAAAAAGACTTTATGTTAAATAGATAGATTAACATGCTGCCCTATTTGGTTTTTCTCATTGTTCAAAACAATCTTCACTTAATGCGGAACAAAGCCTGCAATTCTGATAAAGTTCGATTAATGATCATTATTGTTTTCCAGGAGAGGGTGGGAATCGCTATCCTGTAATGAAACTGGTATTTTTAATCATCACCATGCATGAGGTCTAAAGCATGTGGAGCATTCTCTAATGTACCAACATCAATTCAGGAGTAGTTTGGTGGGGGTGCTGAAGAGATTGTATAAAATACCTTTGTTTTGCAGGAATGAAACGATTAGCTCTGCCCACTCTCACAGCCCAGCTACTGTGGGCGAGTAACACAGAAACTCTTTTAAAATGGTGCATACTGGCACCATCAGCTTGCCAATCATCGGCGAAGAGCTCATCAAGGGTTACAGCGGTAGATTTACTGCCTTACAGCGCCAATGACCCTGGTTCGATCCTGACGATGGGTGCTTGTCTGCACTGTGTTTGTACGTTCTCCCCATGACCTGCGTGGGCTTACCCCGGGATCTCCAGTTTCCTCCCACACTCCACAAAAACGTACAGGCTTGAAGGTTAATTGGTGTGGTAATATTGTGAATTGTCCCTAATGTGTGTAGGATGTCAGTGGGCGGGGATCCCTGGTCGGCGCGGACTTGGTGGGCCGATGGGCCTGTATCCTTGGTGGGCTGAAGGGCCTGTATCCATGCTTTATCTTCAAAACGAAAAACGAAAAATAACGACAGCGCATCACTTGCTGTAATGGAAGCAGCTCCACTTGGTAGCTTTGCTTCTGAGGTCCACTGCAAAAGGGCGCACAATACGCTCAATGTAACAGGGCACTTTCTTCCAGCAAAACTCTGCAATGAGTGTGAGATGATGCTTGTGCAGAGACAGATACAAAGTGCTGGAGTGACTCAGTGGGTCAGGCAGCATCTCTGGAGAAAAAGGATGGGTGATGCTTCAGGTTGGGACCCTTCATCAGATTTGAAAGCAGATGGGAAGGAACTGGAGGTAAGAAAAGGAAAAGGCCGAAACAAAGCATGACCAAGGAAGGGTGGAGCCCATAATGGCCCATTGGTGGCTGGGGAAGAAGTGTTAATGAAGGGGTACAAGGATGTGAAGAGTGGAATTAGAAGGATGACTAGGCTGGGGGGGTAAGGAAAGAGGGAATGCAGGGGTTATTTGAAATGAGAGAAATCAACATTCATACCGGTGGTAGACACAAAATGCAGGAGTAACTCAGCGGGACAGGCAGCATCTCTGGAGAGAAGGAAACGGGGACGTTTCGGGTCGAGACCCTTCTTACTGCTGGGTTGCAAACTGCCCAAGTGAGTCTATTACTGAAGCAGAACGACAAAGCCAGTCACAATAGTCGGGCGTTGCTGAGAAACGTTTCACTTACCATGGCAACAGGAAAGCAGCAGCCACGCTCACTCCAGAGGCAAATGACACAACATAGGCCACGATTAGGTTGGCCTTCACCAGAACGTTCAGGATGAGAAAAGGGACTGCCGACTGCAAAGGAGCGGAACAAAAACATGTTGACATTAGAATTCTATTGGCGACCAAGGGAATACTGCATAAATTAACTGTGAATGCAGCAATGGTGCTATTGTTCTGCTGTTCCCTATTCTCCTTTGAGGTTTGGTAACTCAGACACAATGGCCCCGATTTCCCACCACTGTGATCACAGCCAGTCACTTCACACTCATTAAACTGAGCAGAAGTGACACAGCCAGCTAGTGGTAAACTCGGGTCATCTTCTAGAGTCAGATAAAACTGGTCAAGCATGTAATGGATCAGGATATAACGGATTATTATTTTTTTTTAAATAAAGAAAAAACAATGATCATCTCCAGAATGCAAAACGGAGAGTTTGACCAAGGACTTAAACGTTGGTCCAGTATTTGAAGGGTAAAGACTGGGATCGTAAGCTCCAGTTGAAATTGCCAGCACTGCATTTGAATTGTTTAACTTCAATGCAGTCATTGGCGGTAAGTCACTATTGGGCCATGTAGCAACTTCTAAATAAGCAAAGTGATCTGATAATATTTTGAAAGAGGGCACATGGAAACATACAAGATCCACGTCGACAGCCTTGAATTGGCGATAGAGCAGAACACAATTCCGATCATTGACTGCACAGTGCAACCCAGTGTGCAATATTGATGCATGCTTGGCTCTGTATCGCTATTCATCTTGATCGTTATCGGGACCTATGCTAACCCTATTATTGATCATTTGGCTAATACTGAGATTGGGCAATTGTAGATTTGTTCAAGGTACATTAGAAAAGGATCTAATTTATTTCTTCCTAGTTTTGCAGAGAGAACAACAAAATAATAGAGCATTAAAGGACAATAATAGACGTCTACAGATAACTTTTTCTCTAGATGTGAACGCAATCTTTTACTTGATTGAATATTAATTGAAAAAACAGGCAATTCAACAATTTTTTGTATGTTGAAGATACTGGAATAACTCGGTCAGGCAGTATTTCTGGAGAAAATGTTCAGGTGATGTTTTGGATTGGGACCCTTCTTCAGAATATTTTGCATTTTGAATTAGAAATAAAGAACAAGCACCACAATGCTCCAAACCATTAATATTCAGCCTTATCTCTGATCTGCACAGAATGAAGGCCAAAGGGTACATTCACTCTCCACCTGGACTACTGAACTCCTCAGCCAGAAACCAAAACTAAACTTCTCCTCAATATAACGATTCTGGCCAAGAGTGTCATCAGCCATGAATGTGAAATGTGTTACCCCCCTTAATATATCAGCAACCCAAGATGGCGCTGAAGTCAGGCCAATCTCCGCATGCTGGACCCTGAAATGGATCTGCAATCATTCATTACAATGACTCCACTTTTCTAAACCTATTCCCTTTATCCTGTGGGTAGACACAAAAACCTGGAGCAACTTAGCGAGTCAGATAGCATCTCTGAAGAAAATGGATAGGTGACGTTTTGGGTTGGGACCCTTCTGAAGTAAGTGATAGCAGCAGAAATAGGTCATTCTGCCCATCAAGTCTCATCCATCATTCAATCATGGCTGATCTATCTCTCCCTCCTGCTCCTCAACACCCCCCCGACACCCATACTAATCAAGAATCTATCTATCCCTGCCAGAATATTTTGCATATTGAACTTGTAAAGAACAAGCAATACAATTAATATTCAGGCTTCGTCATTTATTATCCAATATTTTAACAAACAAGAAAAAAGACTTGTATGTTAAATCGATAGATTAACATGCTGCCCTATTTGGTTTTTCTCATTGTTCAAAAGCAAGCAGTAACATTTCCCGCAAGCCCACTGCGCAATAAGCACTTTGGGCAAACTTACAGAGATGCCGACGTACACTGCAGTTTTCTTGCCAAACCTGGTCAAAAACCACTGCCAGAAAGGGATGGTCAACGTTGCGGAAAGCTGTAAAAAAGAGTGAAGTTATTGTTTATTGCATCACAAGTCTGGATACGTGGACTTTGAAATCGTACACTGGTGAATCATTAGGGCAGCGCAATGCTGTTTGTAAAGTGACGGTCTTGTCTTTAAAAGACTGACTTGGGAGAAAAGCAAGCTTGTTAGAAAGTGGAGGCACTTGCAGATGCTGGTTTTGTGTTTGCAGAAATGGTGGTGAACAGAGTACAGTCCCCTATCTGCTGAGACAGCAGTCTCACATTCAGTTCTAAAGTGGAATGGCTCTTTCCAAATTCAGAAAGAGGTCTTATTTGTATGTTGACACTACTATCACCATAACCACAAGCGGCAGGATGAATAAATGTAATATTCTGCTATTAATGTAATAAATTCTGCTACTTGACATTTAGGTCCTTGGTCACGTTTAGTGGCAATACTTAACTTTCTACCTAATATGGGCCTGTCACCGACTGCCAATCTTACAGCATAGCCACCAGTCAAACTGGTTGTGTGTATAAGGGAGTAAGCATTTCAGGATTATTTAACCATCATTAAGTTTTTTAGAACAGATTGCATCTATAAGAAATCGTTATAAGCCCCATCCTGTAAAAGTGAAGATCCCGATAGAAATAATGTGACTTCGTTCAAATCAAAACTTCATTTTCTCCTCAGCCTGTGGTTACTGATGATCATTTGAAAGACAGAACTTTCAACAGAATGGAGTTCACTGCAACTCCCTCCTTTTTCCCATGACTAATGTCTTGCAGCACCTCTTAATAAGAATCACTGCCAGAATTTCTCCTGTCATCCCCCCCCCCCCCGCCCTTGTTTCAATGAGATGTTTTTAAGCAGGAACAAACCTGCAGTATTCAAAAGCAGGCACAGCCTCCTTGCCACCGGTCTCCCACTCCTCCCATCGACCTACAACAATCTAGTGCTGACAGTTACATTGTGTGCTTAACTAAATGCACACTTATCTGCATAAGGTCCTTGGAAAAACTGTTTTCATTCCAAAAGCATTGCATGTGAATTGTCCATTATAAAACTGCTATTGAGAAATGATAATGAAAAGATCAGAATACTGGAGGACTATGAAAAGGTCTCCAACTCTGCTCCCAGGAGAGCTACGACACAAGTGTTCATGCACTCCAGACACTAGCTGGCTCCGACTCAGTGTCTCTTACTCTGAATTTCAATGATTTCCAGGAACCTTTGTTCAGCTTTGAATTCAACCAGGCGCTTTTGAAAGCATTATTTTCACTGAAGAAAGTGTCTCTCACTCAATGGGGCTGGTTTAACAGAATACACATGCATCTATCTCCCCGTGTCGGGCCGACTGGAAATCACCACAACAAAGACATGACTGTTCAGCTCAAGAACACCCACGACTTCTTCACTATCTGCTAAATACAGACGCTTCTATTTACAACTGAAAGGAACGGGGTTGGCCACGTAAAGTTGTTCATTATAATCTTATGCTATTTAAGCACATTTAGAAATTATAGAAGTTTGTGGAAATCTGCAGGTTTAGAAGGCTAATGAAGGAATTCATTACATTCTGCACCAATGCATATTCTCTGCAGCTCGAGCTGCCCTGGTGCTGTGGCCAACAGATGCAATTTAAAATAAAATGGATAAAGTGGCCCTTTAGTTTGGTTTAGTTATTTTAGTTTTGAGACACAGCGCGGAATCAGCACAGCCCACCGAGTTCGTGCCGGCCAGCGATCCCCGTAATTTAACACTATCCTACGCACTAGGGACAATTTACAAATTTTACCAAAGCCAACTAGCTAAACCCGCACCGCTTTGGAATGTGGGAGGAAACCAGAGCACTCGGAGAAAACCCGTGCAGAAAACAGGGAGAACATACAAGCTCCGTAAAGACAGTACCCCCGTCATCAGGATCGAACTCGGATCTCTGGCGCTAAGGCAGCAACTCTATCGCTGTGCCATTGTGCCGCCACTTGTGCTTCATGAACTCAGTGGGGCAGGCAGCATCTACAGAGGGAATGAACAAGTCGATGGTGCGGGTCAGAACCCCAATTCAGATTGATGAAATAGAGAGGAGAAAGCTGAACAAGAGAGGAAAGAGTGGGGCAAAGCCTTGCAAATGATAGGTGGATAGATGATAGGTGGATGGGGGGTTGATTGGCGAGGGTGGAGGGGACAAAGTGAGGGGGACATGAATTGGAATCAGAAGGGTGGAGGGCTGGCATAGAAACATAGAAATTAGGTGCAAAGGCCCTAGAGGCACCGCCAAAAAGGATCATGGCTGATCATCAGTATCCCGTAGCCTTCTCTCCAGAATCGAGCGACATCAGTGACTGGTGGGGCTCAACTACCCTCACAGCGTTCCAGAGACCTGGTGATCGGTCCTGACTTGACCTGGGATCGGTCCTGACTTGGGTACTGTCTGTGCGGAGTTTGCACATTCTCTGTGGCCATGTTGGTTTCCTCCAGGCGCTCCGGTTTAATCCCAGATTCCCAAGACATTGGGGGTTGTAGGTTGATTGACCCCTTTAAATTGCCCCCAGTGTGTAGTGTGTAGGGAGTAGGAGGAGGAAGTGGGATAACATAGAACTTGCGGGTAAGCGGGAGATCGATGGTCGGCGTGGGCACTGTGGGATGAAGGACCTGTTTCCATGCTGTATCTCTGAACTAAAGGAGCAAAGGGAAGGAGTGAAATATAAAGCCTTGTGATTTCCGTTGATCACAAGCAGAGTGATGGTCCAAATGGGAACAGTCACTCTCCACTTTACATCGAGTTGAATTAAAGTTCTTGGAAGCGAGAGGTTTCAACTTAAGCACATTTCTGATGTGACTGCACTTTTGAAATGGTTTATTTTTAAAAACAACTTGCTTCTGGGATTGGACACAAAAAGCTGGAGTAACCGAGCGGGCCAGACAGCATCGCTGGAGAAAAGATCTCCTTTTCTCCAGAGGTGCTGTCTAACCTGCTGAGTAACTCCAGCTTTTTGAGTCTATCTTTGGTTTAAACCAACATCTGCAGTTCCTTCCTACACATTGCTTCTGGGATTAGTTCATTGTGGTAGTGAACTGCTTAAATGACACCACCCTTTGTTTTTTCCCTCCTGTACACAAACAATGTCCTTTACACAAACGTCATCTGATTCTTACCATGATAACCAGCAGAATATTTTGGAAGTCGTTTGGGAAGCCCAGAGTGTAGGAACAGTACAGAGCATAATTCCCTTCCAGCAACTAAAAGAAGAACATATTTTGTGTAAAATAAATTTATACAAATCATGAATATATAACAATACAAGTGACTGAACCTTGGACCCTTAAGTGTGTTTTTTCTCTTTGTGGAGGATTTAAACATTAGCAGAAGCAACAAATTAAAATGTCCCACTTTCTTTTCAATTTCCCTTCCTCAACTTCCTCGCCTTACATAGAGTCAGAGTCATACAGCGTGGAAACAGGCACTTCGGCCCAACTTGTCCACACCAGCCAACATGTCCCAGCCACACGAGTCCCACCAGCCAGCATTTGGTCCATATCCCCCCCAAACCTGTCCTATCCATGTACCCGTTCAACTGCTTCTTAAATGTTGGGATAGTCCCTGCCTCAACTAACTCCCCTGGCAGCTTGTTCCATACATCCACCACCCTATGTGTGAAACAGTTACCTCTCAGATTCCTATTAAATCTTTTCCCCTTCACTGTAGACCCACGTCCTCTGGTCCTCGATTCATCCACTTTGGGCAAGAGACTCTCAACATCTACCCGATCTATTCCTCTCATGGTCTTATACAACTCTATATGATCACCCCTCATCTTCCTGTGTTGAAGGGAATAGATTTCCAGCCTACTCAACCTCTGCCTATAGCTCACACCCTCGAGTCCTGGCAACATCCTCGTAAATCTTTTCTGTACCCTTTCCAGCTTGACAACATCTTTCCTATAACATGGTGCCCAAAACTGAGGACAATAATCTAAATGTGGCCTCACCAACGTCTTGTACAACTGCAACATGACCTCCCCACTTCTATACTCAGACACAGCTGTAATTTTCCAAGCCAATCCTACTTCAGCGACCTATTTGTAGATTGATCTGCCCCTCATGCAGTTTTGCAAGGATTTATTGATTTATTTGAATTTAAGTTATTGATTACTTAAGTCACATATTACTTAAAAGCGAATACCCAGGATTGCCCCAAATAATCTCTTAAGCTAAATTTACAAATAATATTTGGTGGTATTTATGCTGAGCACTTACTTACAGTTCCTGTAATATTCCATGCTCTATATTAGCACAATTAGGATGTCATTTTAGCCACTAATTAATCTCTAATTTCCAATCTGTAATGTTCTTGAATGAATTATCCCTCCAGGCTAACCTAGACCACATTAGGGCCCAGATTCTAGTTTAAATCGCTAAACCCATGTTTCCACGCCTCTGTACACTCTGATTCCCATGACATGTTGAGCGTTCATCAGTTGGAGCATTGAGGACAAGAGTCAGGAAGTCATATTGCAGCTTTGATCGGCTGGTAATTAAATGACTCCTCCGTGTCAGGTAAGGACATGCCCAATACCAACTACTCCCAATTTACTCTTCCAAGCTCCTGTCTAATAATGTAGTAATGTGCCCTACCCTATACAGTATTTTCTCTAATATCTAGGCAGCCTTATTCATGATTATCTTAAAACTAATTCTCCTCTGTTGAAGGTTCTTGTACTAAAGTTGTCCCAGTGAATATTGGGGATGTTAAAAGTCACATACCATGCCAACCCTGTTGCATCTTTCCATAATCTATCTAGGAATCTGTCCCTCTATCTTCCACTGGCTACTGGGGGGCCCCCATAGTATAATCCCATCAGATTGATAACACCTTTTCTTTCTATAACCTTGTATGATCCTCAATGCTTCCAGCTGCTGCTCCCACCTGCCTATGGGATCTGAGAGGAGCTGCAGTTGGACATACTCCCTGCAGAGATTGGGAATCACAGATACAAGATGCAGAGTGATATCCCAATAGAATTTTTTTAGAACATTGAAAAAAAACAAACAAATCCTACCATAAAAGCTAATGAAGTGAACAGGAAACCAATGATCAGCTTCACATAAGGTCCGTGGCTCATGACCAGTTTCAACCCTTTCCAAAACGAGAATGGTTTCTGTGTCTTTCTAATGTGTGGATCTAGGTACAGAAATAAAGGGGAAAAAAATCAAAATGAAGTTAAAACCAACTCACATAAGCTATGCTCTTCAGGTCCCATAGTAACTTTACTTTGTTTCAATATTCCAGAGTCCATAATATTTGCTGCTTAGGTTTGGGTCCCTCATTTAAGAGTGGCTTACTCCTTTATTCGTCATCTCCACCTCAGAGTATTAATTATTTAACAGATGCACAGAATTAAGATATTCTGCACCTTTCTGTTCGTTCTACCTATTGTACTTGAGTTTGGCTTGTACAGTTGTATCTGATTTGACTGGATAGTAGGCAATACAAAACTACTCACTGTGACAATAATAAACCTAAACCCGAACCTAAAAAAATGAAATCCAGTGACATTTGAGGTGTAACCAACTATTTACTGCAAGATGAAGTGAAACTATTTAGATCTTTCTATTTAAACATGAAGTTGCCTTGTACGGAAGCTAAAGCAGGTTTCTGTACATTGAGTAACCACAATGCGGAATTCCATTTCCTTCAATTGCATGATTTGCTTAAAACAAAAGCATACCATGGTAAATTAAGTTTAATTCAGCCTGTGCTTTTTACAAGCAAGGAAGATGGCCGGTGTGTGATAAAGTATGCTGATAGCACCCAAGTTGATGGCAGTTGAGGGCGGCTGTTATAATGTTCATTAACTAATGCCGAATTGTCCTCCCTGTGAAGAATCTTTCCGCTGAGAAATCCCCAAAGCAACCAACAGGAGAAATGGCGCTCAGCAAAAGAAAAGTGTAAATTAACATTGCATGTATCCTGAGGGAATAAATAAGGTGAATGCATAGAACATTTTATCCAGAGTAGGGGATTCAAGAACCAGAGAACATAGATTTAAGGTAAGGGGAGAACGATTTAATAGGAACCTGATGGGCAATTTCTTCACACAGCGGTTGGTGGGTATATGGAGCGAACTGCCAAGGGAGGTAGCTGAGGCACACGTACATTTCCTCTGGGTGCTCTGGTTTCCTCCTGCATCCCATAGGTGCAGGGTTATAGGCCTATTGGCCTCTGTAAATCACATCTGGTGTGCAGGGAGTGGACTGGAGAGTGGGATAACATAGAACTAGTGTGAACGGGTGGAATGGACTTGGTGGGCTGAAGGGCGCGCTTCCACACTGTATCTCTAAACTAATCTTGTAGTTTATTTAGAAATGGAGAAAGTTGCAGGGCCAATCGCTTAAATATCAACAGCCCGCTTTTCAACATCCAGATGTTGAATTATAGTCATGTTGCAGCATAACTACAGCTCATTCACCAATTAAATTTTACTATGAAAAATAATTAATTTAATGCTAGTGTTCCAATATAAAGGTTTAATAAGTATATAAACGCTTCGTGTGCCATTTTAAAAGGTGTTAATCTATTATTATAAAATTTCCCTCTAAATAATTTGCAACGTTAAAAATTCAATGCAAAAAATTTCTATTCTATTGCAAATCACCTCCTTGGTTTTTTTTTCTCATAGAAAGTATCGCCCTAGGTCTGTGTAAAACTGCTCTACAGTATTAACAACATTTTTTTTGGACAGAAAAGGGGATTGAAGTTAAGTAGAAAAAATGGTTTGATATTTTGGAATTCTATGGTTACGTGTCTGACCACACACACAGTGAAGTCCGGTTCCTTTTAACTCAATGTTGAATGGTTGCCAGAATATGGAGGTGAGTTGCTTGTTTCTTTGTCTTTCCTTAATCCTGGCAGAATGCTTTGTTTATCCAAACAATGTTTGGGAGGAAATGAGATCACCTATGTCAGCTTGGGCAGGTTTGGCACTAAATCAATTTGCAGAAAATGAGTGTAATCTGATCCAGATGTGACATGCAGTGAAAATCTTATCTTGTTGTTTCTTTGCCACTTATCACTACCCTCAACCAACCAAAGCTTGCTAATCATGCTGTCATGGAGACCGTGCCTCTTGCTTCCCCCGCTACCAATCCTGAATTTAAAAGACACTTGGATAGATACTAGGATAGGATAGGAAAGGTTTGGGTTGGGGGAGAGAAGGGGAGAGAAGGGGAGAGAAGGGGAGAGAAGGGGAGAGAAGGGGAGAGAAGGGGAGAGCAGATGAGCCAAATGGGACCAGCTTAGATGAGGCACCTTGGTTTGGCATAGCCGAGTTGGGCCAAAGGGTCTATTTTGTGTTGCATGACTATTTACTGTCACTTGTTTTGTATTTGATACCGTTACAATTTGTTTGGGCCACAAAGATAGCGGAAATATTTCATTTCTTGCTTAGACCCCGCTCCACAACCGAGCCAAGATCAGTCACGAGCACAGAGGAATAACATCATATTTTTGTTTTGGTTAGAGTTTCAGTAACAGTACAGTGCCCATAGCCTTCACTGGCCATGATTACCATATTTCTTGCCTCAGTCTTTCTTCATTTCAACATATGCAATTGATATAAAAGTGTATCTGGAGCTCATCACAGAAATTGTTTTTTCATGGACCAATACAAATTCGCAAATTGCCCAAATGTCCAAACCCACATAGTATGGATCTACACGGAGACGATGGAATTTCAAACAAATCACAAAGCGATGGAGTAACTCAGCAGATCAGGCGGCATCATTTGTGTCAGGACCTGACTTCGGGCAAAGAGGGGTCTCGCCCTGAAACGTCACCTATCCAGAGATGCTACCCGACTCACTCCAGCACTTTGTGTTTTGTTCACAGTATAGATCCACTGGTTTTATGCTGGATCCCATGTATAGCCAATTTCAGACCTGAATCAAGCCTCATGTAGCCAGACTAATGACATCATCTGCTACTGGGTTAAGAGGATAGTAGCAGCTTCATAATAGGACAAATACAGCTTTGAAGAGTTTGGATGCAACAGACTATCGGACACAAAATTAGCCACTGTTTTCTGCATGGAATTAGATTAGAAAATTGGGACTATTGGAAGAAAATGCTGCCAGGAACACATGCACTTTGTTGTTTGTTTTGAGATAAAGGAGGGAATTGACACAGGTTTAGTGCACATGACTTAACTAAGGCATAATGGATACCAAATTAGGCTGCACACGGCCCAAAGGACCTGCTGTATCATCTCTTCCTCCCTTTTAAGTGACTCTGAATGGCAAAGGAGTCCAGAGCCTGTTTGTTTAATATTTGTACAAGAGACTGTTAAATATTAAAGTTACCTTGAAAGCCAAGTATTTTAACTAACAGGAATTAAAGAGAGCAACATGAAGAGAAATGTTTTAAGCCTCGTTGATTAAATACTGCATAAGTATCAGAAGGTGAACAGTCTGTGTTCATTTGGGAAGAAAAAAAGAACTCCATGTACTTTCCCAAAGAATTCAAAAGGATTGTCTCATCCACTTACATGTCTAAACATCTTGAAGTTACTGAATGCCAACCACTGGGGCCCCATTTTCAACCTAGTGAAGACAATGTCATGAATGCCATTACACAGGGGATGTGTACAGTGCCCTCCATAATGTTTGGGCCAAAGACCCATCATTTATTTATTTGCCTCTGTTCTCCACAATTTGAGATTTGTAATAGAAACAAAAATCACATGTGGTTAAAGTGCACATTGTCAGATTTTATAAAGGCCATTTTTATACATTTTGGTTTCACCATGTAGAGATTGCAGCTGTTTTTATACATAGTACCCCCATTTCAGGGCACCATAATGTTTGGGAAGGTAGACAAAAATGCTGGAGAAACTCAGCGGGTGAGGCAGCATCATGGAGCGAAGGAAATAGGCAACGTTTTGGGTCGAAACCCTTCTTCAGACCCTAGACACATGGCTTCACAGATGTTTGTAATTGCTCAGGTGTGTTTAATAGCCTCCTTCATGCAGGTATAAGAGAGCTCTCAGCACCTAGTCTTTCCTCCAGTCTTTCTATCACCGTTGGACTATTTTATCGCTGTTTATCAACATGAGGACCAAAGTTGTGCCAATGAAAGTCAAAGAAGCCATTATGAGACTGAGAAACACGAATAAAACTGTTAGAGACATCAGCCATACCTTAGGCTTACCAAAATCAACTGTTTGGAACCTCGTTAAGAAGAAAGAGAGCACTGGTGAGCTAATCGCAAAGGGACTGGCAGGCCAAGGACGACCTCCACAGCTGACAGAAGAATTCTCGCTATAATAAAGAAAAATCCCCAAACACCTGTCTGACAGATCAGAAACACTCTTCAGGATTCAGGCGTGGATTTGTCAATGACCACTGTTCGCAGAAGACTTCATGAACAGAAATACAGAGGCTACACTGCAAGATGCAAACCACTGGTTAGCCGCAAAAATAGGATGGCCAGGTTAAAGTTTGCCAAGAAGTAATTAAAAGAGCAACCACAGTTCTGGAAAAAGTCTTGTGGACAGATGAGACAAAGATTAACTTATATCAGAGTGATGGCAAGAGCAAAGTATGGAGGAGAGAAGGAACTTCCCAAGATCCAAAGCATACCGCCTCATCTGTGAAACATGGTTGTGGGCGTGTTATGGTCTGGGCATGTATGGCTGCTGAAGGTACTGGCTCACTTTTTATCTTCATTGATGGTACAACTGCTGATGGTAGTAGCATAATGAATTCTGAAGTGTATAGACATATCCTATCTGCTCAAGTTCAAACAAATGCCTCAAAACTCATTGGCCGGCGGTTCATTCTACAGCAAGACAATGATCCCAAACATACTGCTAAAGCAACAAAGGAGATTATCAAAGTTAAAAAATGGTAAATTCTTGAGTGGCCAAGTCAATCACCCGATCTGAATCCAATTGAGCATGCCTTTTATATGCTGAAGGGGACTAGCCCCCAAAACAAGCATAAGCTAAAGATGGCTGCAATACAGGCCTGGCAGAGCATCACCAGAGAAGACACCCAGCAACTGGTGCTGTCCATGAATCGCAGACTTCAAGCAGTCATTGCATGCAAAGGATATGCAACAAAATATTAAACATTACTTTCATTTACATGACATTGCTGTCCCAAACATTATGGTGCCCTAAAATGGGGGGGACTATGTATAAACCCTGCTGTACTTTCTACATGGTGAAACCAAAATGTATAAAAATGGCCTTTATTAAAATCTGACATGGTACACTTTAACCACATGTGATTTTTTCTATTACAAATCTCAGATTGTGAAGCACATAGATAAATAATTAAATAAAGGGTCTTTGTCCCAAACATTATGGAGGGCACATTAGTGGATATTCTAATACAATCTCTTTTTCACAATTTCGCAGTACTGGCACAGGCAGAGAGCTGAGGGGCCTTCCTGCAGGACTGCACCATTCCCCATCGCAAGGCAGCAGCCTCGTTTGGAATGCTTCCATTGCCATGTCGACAGAGCGAGATTTTTGCAATTATGCCTGGCCAATCATGATTATTTAAATCATAGTGAAAGGTATTTTCCCTCGGGCTAAAGCTGGGCAGTAAACCAGTCTGTCACAGAAACTAAACTGAAGAAGGGTCCCGACCCGATACGTCACCTGTCCCTGCTCAGTCCGAGGAAGGGACCCGAACCGTTACCTATCCGTGTTCGCCAGAGATGCTGCCTGACCTGCCAAGTTACTCCAGCACTCTGTGTTCTTTACTGAAAATCGTCTCATTTGTTGTATCTTAAAACCTCAGCCTTTGCTAACTTCACTGGGCACCGTCACTCCTCAAATTAAAGTAGGAGCATTACGAGAGAGAGTGAAAACAAGTTGAAATGGCGCCAATGAAAAGCATTCAAAACTCATCTTATGAATCATAGAAAATTTATTGTACAGGAGGCAGCCATTTCTTCCCTCAGATTGAAAGATCAAACGGATGTGTTAATTCTACACAGATGCAGCCTGTTTCACAGTCTTTGTGGCATTTTGTATTTTATGTTGATGCTGCTGCTAGTTTTACGATTAAATTTTCCATCGCAACAGGATCCCAGAGGCAATGTTTGCACATATTTTATTTATGTGCTGCCGACTTAAGACAAATGTGCCAGGGAACTTTTAAGGACACTGATTTTTTTTTTAAACAGTTTTTGATTATGTTTGGTTGGCAGTCAGCAGGGAAGTGGTTGTAGATGGTGATGCACACTGGAACCCAAATACAGAACAGATGCTCTGCCACGCAATGTGGAAGGAGAGAATACAGAAATCGAGAGGGGGAGTCGAGCAGCACAAAAGGAAAGTTAGAATGGCAAGGATGAAAGGAAGAGAGAGACTTTATGGATACAGCATGAAAACAAGCCCTTTGGCAAACCGTCCACACTGACCAGCGATCACCCAGTCACTATCTCCCGCACAAGAGCAACAAGTTGTAATTTTATCAAACACAATTAATCTAAAAATCTGTTTGTCTATGGAGTGTGGGAGGAAACTGGAGCACTCGGAGAAAACCAACGTGGTCACGGGGAGAATGCACAAACTCAGTCCAGACAGCGCCCGTAGTCAGGATTGAACCCAGGTCTCTGGCGCTGCGCCACTATGCCGCAACCTCTTAAGTAAGGGGAGTAAGCAAAGACGTAACTTTGAATGATTACTGAGCCTATTGCCTATTCCTGCAAGCTTAACGCAATTTTAAACAAAGCAGGTGAAATACAAATCTATGTATACTTCACTAGTATCCATCTATGTTTAAAAAACATGACAAATCAGCATTAAAAGAAGCGACTCCTAATTGTATTACGCCTTTCATAACTTTATAGGCAATAAAGTCCTTTTGAAGAGTAGTCGTAGTCGAGATAGGAAACTGCTAAGTTGTCCATGGCAAGGTATCACCCTATCAACATGATTATGATCAGATATACTTTAACATTTGAGCTGAGTAAATATTGGCCTGGGGAACTGAGGTAATTGTCTGACTCTTTAGAAGTTTCGTCGAGAAGTTATTTGCATCCAGTCCATTGTGTCATCCGAAAGCCGCACCTATAACATTGTAGACACAGAGAACCGCAGATGCTGGAATAGTGCATAAAACACAACATGCTGGAATAATTCAGTGGGCCAGTTTGCATCTCTGGAAGACATGGATAGGCAATGTTTTGGGTCGGGACCCTTCTTCAGACTAGAATTATATTGAGGCTAAAGAAGGGTCCCAACCTGAAACGTCACCTGTCCACGTCCTTCAAAGATGCTGCCTGACCCGCTGAGATACTCCAGCACCTTGCGTTGTACCTTCAATGGTATATCACACCCACACCACTGAGCTAAAAAGTCTATCCAGAGCTTTGTGTTGTAGAGGTCTCTACAGGGGCACTCAACACCATAAATGCTTGTTGTCGAAGGCAGTGGAATTTTTCTTCAAAATATACAAGCAAAAATCTACTTCTTTTCCCCCATTGAATATTGTGACTGCATTATGTTCATTAATAAACAGACATGAATTACCCTCTTTTTCTTGGACTCCAGCGAACAAAATGATGGTGCACAGAATATACACACCACCAATAACCCCGGCTGCCATCATGTATGCACTTTTCTGTACAAAGAGAAGTAGTGTACGGATCAATCATGGGATTCCAGAAAAGTAATATAAATGCACAATAAGTAATATAAATGCACTTTTTACATACACAAATCTACAACTCAGATTTTGACTTTAGATCTTTATGAACTGAAGGCAGATTATTATAAGAGGCAGAGTACCTACCAGTTGGGTGATGGAAGTGATGGAGTTGTACTGCGTGCTGTTGATGTCAATTGTAGATATTGAGGCATTAATATCATTCTCGTGAATGCATGGAGAGTTTGCTCCACCGACAATCTGGCCTTGTATTGCCGTTCCCAATACTGTCCCCAGCACCTCCACAGTCATACCTACAACAGAAGGTGGAATAATCACCAACTTCGGACATGGACAGATTCTCCATTAGTACGGATGTCAGAGGTTATGAGGAGAAGGCAAGCGAATGGGGTGGAGAGGGAGAGATCGATCAGACATGATTGAATGATGGAGTCGACGATGGGCCGAATGGCCTAAATCTGCTCCTATAAATTATGAACTTCACAGGACCTCTCTTCCACCAACCCACCCTGCCATTTTGAACAGAAAACTTGCTTATAAACTCCCAATACTCTTGGTGTCCATATCACCTGTATCCCCTGGAAAATCCAGAATTATATTTTGTCCTCAGAGATAAATGTATTGAAGAAAAAAACCCCACACATAATAAAGTAGTAGAATGGTATTGTAATTAGCTCTACGTGTCAATAGGAGAGGAAATTGAAGTATTTTTTAAGGTAGAATAGCAGAAACCAAATTAGAAGGCGGTCCTGATTTCATAGAAAAACCTGGATAGATACTGATAATTTTTTTTGAATTTCCATAATCTTATTTTTACTGATAAATTCATTCGTCTACTTTAACAGTGGTTGATGGAGTGTGCAATCTGGCTCAAGTGATTAAGGATCAAATCCATTTTGTTACAGAGTTAAAAAAAAGGCAGGAACTTTTACACTGCACCCTGTTGAATATAGAAAGACTGTTTTGAATAGATCTGCAGGAAAGTTAGAGAGAGGTCCAGGAACTGTGGCTATGTGACAATGGGAACATTTCACCATCTTAATTTTGGCTGTTAAAGGCAAATGTTTTCTATAAAATTGACATGGATGTTATTTTCTGCTGAACAATGATTCATTGAGGGATTGGGCACAGTGCACCTCTGTATCATAGCAAGTTACAAAATAGAAATTTGCCACTAAAGAAAAAATTGGGATAGAGAATAAAACTTTGCTCCAACAGAATTTATTTGATAAAAATAACCAAATAAACTCGAAATATGAAAGAAGCAGCAAATTATTTTCAATGGTTGGTGTTACGGAAAATTGCGATACAGATGGTCCTCTAGGAACGCTACTCCTCGCAATGTGTGGATAGACAAAACTCGAGAATGGATCAAGTGGATTAAATAGCAAAGGGGGTGATAGAAAGAGGGAGCTTTGTACAATGTTTAGAAAGTAAGGATTACTTTTAAATACCATTCAGAAAATGAGGATGGTAAATAATAGTCTTTTTAATTAGCCCTCTAATTAAATGCACAGTTACAAGGCAAAGCTCTGAAGTGTGGAAAATGGGCACAAAAAGCTGGAGTAAAGAATGGGCGGCGTTTCGGGTCGAGACCCGTCTTCAGACTGGAAATGGGCCTCTTCCTCATCAATTAGAATCAAAAATTGGAAGTAAATTATGTGTGGGTTTTGAAGTGAAATTTTCTTAAGTGCAGTCCATGGAGAAAGGAAGGGGAATAGAGTCAGTGATCCTGGCTGACAAAGAATGTGGAGTAAAAGGAAGTAGGAAAAGCATGAGACGTGAGATTTATAACACTACAAGTGGGACCAAGATAGAATGACCAAAAATGGACAGGGGAAAAAAGGAAAAAGGGTTACAAAGTCCAGGATTAAATTTGCATGTAATGTTTAAAAGCCAAAAGTAAGCATCGGTGTGCAAAGAGTAAATGGGTAGAGAGATTATGTTTGTGGACTGATGCATCCATATACGACAGTAATGCAGTTTCCATGTGAGTACTTTGCATCTGCTCTTCAGAAGATGGTATATAATTCACAGTAAAAGAGATCGTAGTCAAGATACTGACTGGATAGACAAATGTTGAGAGAGAGAGAGTAGTCTTCGAAAGTAGACAAATACGTATTTAAGGTGGATAAGTTAGCTACATTGCTGAACTGTGCAAGGTAAATATTATGAAGAGTTTGACCTAATTTATGCTATACAGGGTTGATGCCAGAACATTTATTATAATCACATTTCACACACTCATGCAAAATGGTAGCAAGAATCAATTAGCATCTACAGGCTAGATGCAGGAAGATTGTTCCCGATGTTGGGGGAGTCCAGAACAAGGGGTCACAGTTTAAGGATAAGGGGGAAATCTTTTAGGACCGAGATGAGGAAAACCTGTTTCACACAGAGAGTGGTGAATCTCTGGAATTCTCTGCCGCAGAAGGTAGTTGAGGCCAGTTCATTGGCTATATTTAAGAGGGAGTTAGATGTGGCCCTTGTGGCTAAAGGGATCAGGGGGTATGGAGAGAAGGCAGAAACAGGATACCGAGTTGGATGATCAGCCATGATCATATTGAATGGCGGTGCAGGCTCGAAGGGCCGAATGGCCTACTCCGGCACCTATTTTCTATGTCTATATCAGTCAGTCGGATATCAGTCATATCTGGTAGTAGGATTGCTGTTAGTAGCAACAATCAGAGATAAAATCAGACATGTGGGTGCATGTGCATTGTAAAAAAAATGCAGCATGAACTAGTTAAAGGCAAATCATGGTAGCCGACTTGATTGTGATCTTTTTGAGACAACAAATAGATCAATGACAGCCAAGGGACTATCCAAAAGGGGCTGATAATCGGCCACAGACTTTGTTACAAAATCACAGCGCCAGTGTCAACACACAGAAGATGTTGGCCCAGGGGCAAGCAAAGCAGTGGCGAATGCTCATTTCTAGTCCGAGACAGTTTTGCATAAATGCAATGCAGAGACTGGGATCAGAATAATTGTGTTCCTTGGCCATGAACTGATGACTTGCAGTATAAAGGACGTAGTTTCAAAATCTGCTTGAAAGTCAAAATAAACGGGGAATTTAATGCAGTGTAGAGTGAAACATTTTGATCAGACAAACAAAATGGGATACACAATCTAACGGGCGGCACTGTGGTGCAGCAGTAGAATTGCTGCCTTACAGGGCCAGAGACAAGGGTTCGATCCAGACTGCAGTGATCAGCCTACACTAGTTCTATCCTACACTCTAGGGACAATTTACATGAGCCAATTAACCTAGAAACATGCACGGCTTTGGAATGTGGGAGGAAACTTGAGCACCGAGAGAAAAAACCCAGTCACAGGAGGAACATAGAAACTCCCTACAGACAGCACCCGTAGTTGGGATCGAACCTGGGTCCCTGGTGCTGCAAAGCAGCAACTCTACCGCTGCACTACTGTGCCGCCTCCGATCTGCAACGAGGTGTAATCAGGGGAAACAGAACTAGATTAAAATGGTAGGTACACAAAAATGCTGGAGGAACTGAAATGCGGCCCGAAACGTTACCCATTTCCTTCGCTCCATAGATGCTGCTGCACCCGCTGAGTTTCTCCAGCATTTTTGTGTACCTTCAATTTTCCTGCATCTGCAGTTCCTTCTTGAATAGATTAAAATGGTGTTTCTCAAAAAGGAATTAGGAAGAATATTCAGCAAAGGTGCTGGAGGCCAGACACTCTCTTACCATGTCAGACTGGATTCAATGCGATAAATTCCTACCATCTATGCCGCAATGATTCAATGATTCATAATTTGTTTTTTTTGGGTATTAATAGCTGCTGTCAAAAGCAAATGCTCCAATGAATCAGGCTCTTCTCAGAAAAGCTAACATCAACTAAAAACCACGGCAAAACAAGGCTTACTCACGATAGGCAGTTGCAGAGTCCCTCTCCTTCTGGTCTGTGCTTATGAACATTGTAAGCGCAGAGTAGGGAACGTGGAAGCACTAGGACCAAAATGGAATAATTTATTTGCAAACACAAGCTTTATGTATAATCAGTGAATTTTATCATCTGCATGTTGACGTCGCAACACAGCATCTAAAATCCAAGAGGAATAATGAAGAACTGAAGGAAAATAAAACCAGAGGACCATGTAGTTGAACAACAAATATATTAAAATCAAAAAAACTTTAATCTGCAGCATTTGTAAAAGATGACTTAATCCAAGGTGTTATGATATTGTAAGTGACAATGAGGAGAATCAAAAATGACCTGAACAATCTTGATTCACTGTTCAGAATTCATTGATAAGAACTTTCTGCATCAGCTGGAGTGTGGTCCTGACCTACCGCGTACCACATTGGAGACCCTTGAACAATCTTTAATCGGACCTTTATGCCCCTGTCCCACTTAGGAAACCTGAACGGAAACCTCTGGAGACTTCGTGCCCCGCCCAAGGTTTCCGTGCGGTTCCCGGAGGTTTTTGTCAGTCTCCCTACCTGCTTCCACTACCTGCAACTTCCGGCAACCACCTGCAACCTCCGGGAACCGCACAGAAACCTTGGGTGGGGCGCAAAGTCTCCAGAGGTTTCCGTTCAGGTTTCCTAAGTGGGACAGGGGCATTAGCGAACTTCAGGGTTAAACCTTGCACGGAATACCCCTTTATCCGTGAACTGTTTGTTGTATTCATGCATGGTCTTTTCTCCAACTAGATAGCATGCAAACAAAAGCTTGTCACTGTACCTCGGTACACATAACCATAATATACTAAATATGCAACATACACAGCATAACATTGCAAGTTTTAATAGAATGTTGAACGTTTCTGCTGGTGCTACACTTTATTGGTCTTTCTAACGAGTGCCTATGGGTCTTGGACAACATGTTTAGTATCACACTATAGAAGGAGTGATGTGATGGAAACTGCAAGCTGCTGAGCTGGTATCATTAGTCAGTGGAGCACTATTAAATACCAAACTGAGAACCCAATGAAGTATCGATTCTACATCTGAAATTAGTTGGGAGCAAAAGACGAACCAAAATTTGAGAGCTGGAACAGGCACCAACACTTGTGTGCTGTTTTTAGTTTCCTAATTTGAGGAAGGACATCCTTGCTATTGAGGCAGTGAAGTCCAATTAATCCCCGGCCATTCCCTCCATCCCACGATATTAATCCCCGGGATGGCGGGAATGTCATATGAGGAAAGATTTGAAAGACTGGTCTTGTATTCACTGGAATTTAGAAGTATGAGAGGGGATCTTATCGAAACGTATAAAATTATAAAAGGACTGGACAAGCTAGATGCAGGAAAAATGTTCCCAATGTTGGGTGAGTCCAGAACCAGGTGCCATAGTCTAAGAATAAAGTGGAGGCCATTTAAAACTGTGATGAGAAAAAAAAACATTTGCACCTAGAGAGTTGTGAATTTGTGGAATTCTTTGCCACAGAAGGCAGTAGAGGCCAATTCACTGGATGAATTTAAAAGAGTTAAATAGAGCTCTAGGGGCTAGCGGAATCAAGGGAGAAGGCAGGCACGGGTTACTGATTATGGATGATCAGCCATGATTACAATGAATGGCAGTGCTGGCTTGAAGGGCCAAATGGCCTCCTCCTGCACGTATTTCCTATATTTCTATGTTAACACTAGTCCCACCTGCCTATGTTTGGCCCGTATTCTTCTAAACCTGTTCTATCCATGTACCTGTCTAAATGTTTCTTAAACGTAGTGATTGTATCTGCCTTTACTGCTACTTGCCGTTATAGCAGTGCTGGGCAGTTGCTACAAATTGAACCAATGTGGCTAACCTATGTAAACAGATCCATTTCTGGAGAAGAGGGTCTAATACACCAGCTTCTTCACCATCTGGACCTTGTTGCTTTCTCACTCTGGAATAATAGGAAACATTATTCACACAGTAGAAGCATTGAGTCTCATGTTTACCCATAAAAATAGATGTAATTTCCCCCAAAAGTTAGACAGCACCAACCCAAAGATAATACATGGTCAGCCAAGTCAAGCAGGTGGGGGGAAAAAAGTCTATAGGCGCATCTTGGTCGCAAATTATGGTGCGGCAGGTAATGAATTTTCAGAAGCAGACTGGTATTCCTGGCATTGGCAATGGAATATCTCTGGAGCTGATCGTGGCATAGACTGGATCAGTTTCAGCTTCGTAAACACTGAAAGCAAAACCCTAAATATGGCATCAGCCATCCTGCCTGTCGCCTCATCCCCCTTACTCCGCAAAATAACAGGCACCACTAAGGGCTGAGTGACCTTTCTGGATGAAAGCTGAGATACGTGCAGCAGCATACACCACAGTTCAAAAAATAAACCCTTATGCTAGCCCAGTAACCGAGGAACTGGGGTCATTCTTATTGAATTAAAATTTAGTTCCACGTGTCACTGTAGGGCCTGTCCCACTTGGGGGTATTTTTGCGCGTCATTTACGTGACATCATTTACGCGTCATGACGTGCACGTGATGAGCGCATGGCGTGCATTATGCGCGCATGGCGCTTGGTGAGGCGTGGAGGCGTAGGCAGTGACACGCTGTAGCGCGCAGCACCCCAGGAGTTTGTGGTTCACAAAATCTTCGCGCGTCACCTTCGAGACGTGCAAATGACACCCAAGTGGGACAGCCCCTTGAATCACATGGGTAATAGCGACCTCCCTTGTGAAGTACTTACTGTTTGCATCGTCTGAAACAAGCAGTAGAAGATCAAGTACCAAAAGATTTTTCCAACCTCGGATAGATTTCCATCTGGTACATACCACAGGAGAAAGTAAGAGGCTACTGCAAACGGTGTCGAGCAAATTATCCTGGAAGCAAAAACAGGAAAAACAACTTTTTAATTTAGCTTAATGTGCAACTTAATCTTCTGTTTGTTCTATTGAGCTAATATTTCCCATTGCCGGCCCAAGTTCCACGTTGTGCTTTTACAATGAATTACGCAAACCAGCTATACTGCCATGCTTGTTTCATTACTCTCTGTAACGATGGTTCATAAGTTCTAGGAGCAGAAATAGGCCATTCAGCCCATCAAGTTTACTCCACCAGTCAACCATGACTGATCTATCTTTCCGTCTCAACCCCAGTTTGGGGTGGGAGATTGCAACCTCCACGTGGTCCGCCCTGTTTCAACCAATGCAATCAACCTAGTAGCACAATCAAATAAGATCAAATAGAACAAGTTGTCCTACAACTTTAGGCTGTGCACGCCATACGCAAGAAGAAGAAGAACCAGTTTCCTGCCTTCTCCTCGTAATCCCCTTACTAATCAAGAATCTGTCAATCTCCGCCTTAAAAATATCCATTGACTTGGCCTCTACAGCCGCCAGTGGCTATGAATTCCACTGGTCACAACTGTCAGACAAGGGTCAAGAGGACACTCAACAAGTACTTAAGTCAGATTTGTGGCAGAGCAGCTAAGTTTCTGTAAAGAGGCATCTCACACACACACACACACGTCATACAACAAATGATGCATATGGCGATTATGAAACAATTGCTCAAGGCAATTCTAGTTTCAGGTTTTGTTACTGCAGGTTAGGTCAGGTTCTGACCAGTTTACAAGTCGGAAATGTAGGCACCCGGCAATATATTTAAATAAAAACCATAGGCCAACCAAGGGCAGCGTGTAATTAAATGAGTGCGTTTAACCAAACCGTTCAGATATCACCACGGCCAAGTTTCCACAATGCAGAAGTGCACCAAACTGCCACTCAGCAGCGGGCAAATAGACCGCACCGGTCTTCTTAAAGGCTCGGTTGTCAGTTCTTAGATCAAGTGCTTGCAACCTGGGGAACACCTGTATTTCCACATGGTCAGAGCTATTCAAGTAACCTCAGGCTAAATGCATTGGCAGACACAGCACATTCTGTGGGCAATAATGTTCCACATTAACATCTAAATGTGTGAGAGACACCAATAACAATTATGAGGAATTCAATTAAATGATAAGAATTCAAACATTTGAAATTTGTATTTGGAAATCTTGTTGTCCCCCACCCCTCCCCATTTGAAAATGTTTCCACCCATTCACTTCCTCCTCCCTAAAGTGAGCTACCGTGTCCAAGTTACCATTTGTCACCGAGCACTTGGTCCATAAATAACGCTCCATGTACCAGCTCACAATGGAATGCCAAACACGCTGCGTTTCAGCAGCGATTAAGCAGCCAGTTGCAGTGTAACAGTAGGCCCAGCTGAAGTGAGCTAATTTTCACCAAGTGTGACTCATAACCTCGATTGTCATGCCTATTCCAGCACTAAATATGGTTAATATTTTTACCCAGTAGATCACAGCAAGTTAGAGTCATAGTCACACAGCATGGAAACTGGCCCTTCGGCCCGACTCGTCCATGCCGACCAAGATGCCCTATCTAAGCGAGTCCCATTTGCCAGTGTTTGGCCCATATCCCTCTAAACCTTTCCAATCCACCTACCTGTCCAACTGACTTAAATGCTGTTTATAGCATCTGCCTAAATAACTTAATCTGGCAGCCTGTTCCATACACCCACTACCCACTGAATGAAAAAGATCTTGAATGATTGCTCAGATTGATGTCGAGCTGGGAGCCAAACACAGATCAAGATACAAAGCCAGACAACAGATTTGGAAAATGAACTAACTTTTGCCCACATCTCGTAGAATTCCTATACCCTTCTGACCAGCTTGTACAGATCTACAAAACATTTTAGACTGTGTTAGGACATGAATTCAGAGTTAACTGCACGTCATACAGTGATGGCTTATTACTTTTGAATCCAATGCATTCCAAAGATGAAGAATGCAGCATCGTTCTGTTGTAACAAGGGGGCAACTGTGTTTGAAACATTCTGCACCACACTGTGTGTGACCAATAGGACAGAGGAAGCATCTGAGAACATTAATTGTAAAAAACAACCGTTAAACCCAAAAAAAGGCACAACATTTTAACTGGTAAACTTTCATTTAAAAAAAAAGTGGACTTAATTTTGCCTCGTTGATGTCACTGGCCACTGTCATAACACAAGTCGTGTTTCCCTACAGATCTACAGAGGGGAATCCAGGAGGTGTGGTTGGCAGAGTTCCTCCACATGCTGCACTGTTGCACCCTCCATCAGGATATTCAGCAGAAACCAGTGCAAGTGAACTTGAACAATGTACATGCTGGCTCTTCTATGAGAAACATCACCCTGGTTAGATTAGGTGCGACTGAGATTTGAGCTGTGCCCGGTGGAATCTTATCCCGACAAGTACGATGTGTTGCATTTTGGAAGCTCAGCTAAGGGGAGGACATGCACAGTAAATGGTTGGGCCCCAGAGAATGTTGATGAATGGAGGGAGATATGGGTGGGTGGGAGATATCCCTGAAGGTGGAGCACAAATAGTTATGCTGGTGGTGGTGGTGAAGGCGACCTCCCCCCCACCCAATGGAATGGTCCCATTGTTGCATTGAAGTCTCAGATGGCCGTGTCATTCATAACTTCAGACATGAAATTCTAGAGGCAAGATGATTAACACACCTAAAAGGACCATTGAAAGCTTTATGAATCGTACCAAGCCTGATGCTTGCCTCTGCACATTGTTTTCCACCCTGTCCTAGAAGTGAGCAATGACACACAGGTCTTCCAATACACCCCGCAACACAAAACTGGCACCACCGACAAGGTTGTGGCAAGAAACATGACCAAAATTGAGAGAAGTGCTAAAATGGTTGGACTTCCAGTAGAATGTTGCATTCTCATGAAAGGTCATCAATCTGAAACACTGACTCTATTTCCCACACCACAGATACTGCACAAGTAAACATTATTTTGTTTTAGAAATAGACTCTTAGGCATTTTTCACATCAAGAATAATTTACGTAGGCACAAGATGGAAATCCAGGCAACATGGATCTGAAGCAGCCCTGGTTTTTTTGGTCCTCTATTAGTGATGAATCAAGGCCAAGTACGGGCAACTTGTTCCCAAATATCCAAGTATCCCACTTTACCAAATAAGGACTGGAGTGCAAAGTGAGTGTGTGGCTGCAAGCGAAGGGAGAGAGCATTCCCTGCACCAGCTGGGCTGGTGGCCATCACTTTGTTGCCAACACAGAGCTCAAAAAGACTGCATTTGTTTTTGCGGTGGTGAGAATGAAAATAAATCACCGCCCTTTAGGAAAATAAACACACACTCTCACTACTAACACTTTACTTGTTACCAATGGCAGACACCATAGGATTAATAAATAGATTATGTCTTGGGCCGGGACCCTTCTCGGTACATGGATAGGACAGGTTTGGAGGGATATGGACCAAGGGAAGGCAAGTGGGACTAGTGTAGCTGGGACATTGTGGGCCAGTGTGGGCGCATAGGCTGAAGGGGCGTGTTTCCACACTGTTTCACTATAGTCGTCCCAACTCATAACGTCGCCTATCTATTTTCTCCAGAGATGCTGCCTGACCCATTGAGTTACTCCAGCATTTTGTGCCTATCTTCGGTATAAACCAGCATCTGCGCTTCCTTTTTATTACCTCGGGGTTAACACCAGCTCTGCACAATGCTTAGAAAATTAAATCCATCTTCAGATATTTACAAATGAGTCAAGGGTGGTAATAAGGCAGCAAAAAATGCATTCTTTAAATCTACCCAGCTTTATATTCTAGAATGCGTCTTGATTAAAAACGGCACAACGAGAGACATTTTAGTCTCACCTAATCATCAAAAAACGGACTCAACCGGGCATACTGCTGCTATTGCAGTCTGCTTTACATCATACTCCATTCACCTCAAGGGAGAGCAAAACCAGACAAAGGGATAAAACCAGAACCCCCACCGATACAGCCCAGCTACATCAATGAATTGGCTATAAATGGCACTTGATATTTTTTTTAAATAGCATTAAACTGAAAGCAATGATTTGCAGCACAGAAGCCAACAAGTTAAGCTGAAGTAAACGCCATTTCACAGTGCAATTTAAATGTGCGGTGTCCCATAACGGGCATCTCGAAAGGAGAATTATTATTCCTGAGGAGCCTCATCCCTCCCGGTGCTTTGCAAATTGGCTGAACTACAGACTGCGTCTCTGTCTTCCGATTATTGTCTGCCAGGGCGGTGAAAGCAAATTCAACTTTTCAAAGAAACTGGATTAACATTGAGGGAACATTTGAACGGTATCAGGGGAGGGTGGGGGATCAGTTTTATGCTGAAAGAGTTTGATGTTGGGAGGCACCTCTTTCTACACTGCATAATTCTCAAAAGTTCTACATACACAATAAAACGAGGCACGTTCTAGAGGCCCAGTTGCATCTTAAAAAGTGCGAATAACGAATAACCCATTTTGCACATAGTTTTCCATGGACTGATAGTTCGTTCGTTCATTGTATCACAGGCCTGGCGTATTACTTCCCCTCCCCCGAGACACCTGTCCCAAGCATTGAAAGAGGGAGGTAGACAAAAGTGCTGGAGAAACTCAGCGGGTGCAGCAGCATCTATGGAGCGAAGGAAATAGGCAACGTTTCGGGCCGAAACCCTTCTTCAGAAAGAGGGATGCGATTTTGACCCAAGGAAAGTCTTCCTACACTATTGACTCTGGTGTCAAATTCTACTTTTGTGAGAACATGATTTACATTTACTTCCTTTGGTGATTAAGCAAAAAAACTAAAGTTACACAAGAAAACCTTAAAGCACACACAATAAGTTTCTAGATCCTGCATTGCGCGATGTGAAATGGCAGATTCAACTGTGATATTCAGAAGGAAAATGGATACTTACTTGAAGGGCAGAGGAAGAGCAACAAACAAGATTGGGGAAAACATTGGCTTCCTATGTATATCAACAGAGATTTTGGATGTTGTTCTGCTCTTAGGCTCATAGAGGAGCCCAGCAGGGAAACAGGCCCTTCGGCCCAACTCATCCGTGCTGATCAAGCTGATCCCACATGCCTGCATTTGGCCCATATTGTTCCAAACCTATACGCCTACTCGTCCATGCATCTTTTAAATGTTGTAATTGTACCTATCACTTCCTCTAGCAACTTGTTCAACATAGCTGCACAATCCTGTGTGAAAAATGTTGCCTCCAGGCACACGGTGTGAAATAAAATTGCCCCCCATGTTCCTTTTAAATCCTTCCACTCTAGGCTTAAATCTATGGTCTCTAGTTTTAGCTTCCCCTCACCTGGGAAAAATACTTTGTCAGCCCCCTTACGTGGAGACATTTGCATACCTTCGCAATGCAAGCAAAGGATTTCACTGTGAATTTTCACATGTGACAATAAAGTATTAATTCATTCATGTGTACACCCTCATGATTGTATGTACCTCTATAAGAGCACCCCTAACCTCCTATACCAACCTGCTACACACAAGTGAAAACAGCCCCAACTCCTGAAAACTCAAGCCCTCCAGCCCCAGTAACATCTCCATGAATTTCCTCTGCACCCTGCCCAGCTTAATGGCATCCTTCCTCCAGCTGGGCAAGCAGAAATGCACACAGCACTCCAAGCATGGTTTCATCAACAACCTGTACAATTGTAACATGACGTCCCAAATGCTGTTCTCAAAGCTCTGACCGATGAAGGCAAGCATGAACAAACGCAACCCTAACCACGTCATCCCTTTCAGTAAACCATGTATCTGCACCCCCCAGATCTCTCTATTCTACAACTCTTTCTAAGACCCGACCATTTACTGTGCAAGTTCTACCTTGGTATTACTTTTGAAAATGCAACATCTCGCACTGGTCAGAGTTAAATACCACTTGCCATTTCTTGGCCCACTTCCCCAGCTTATCTGGATCCTTGTGCAACCCTCTTTCACCGTCCACTACATCACCAATGTGGGCATCATCGACAAACTTACTAATCATGTTAACAACATTTTCATCCAAAACTTAAATATAGATGATAAACAACAATGGGCCCCCACCCCCACTGATCCCTGTGGCACATCACTGGTCACAGGCTTGTGATCTGAATAACAGCCTCCGACTACTTCCCCGGAGACAATTTTGTATTGAATTGGCTAACTTAACCCGACTCCCATGTGGTCCAACCTCCAAGAAATGGCCACCATGCAGGATCTTGTCAAAGGCTTTGCTAAAGTCCATGGATATGTAAGAGCGTGCATGTGTTCTGTGTGAGGTAATTCAAAGGTCACCACTTTGCTGAAGACGTCTGCTTTTCCTGATACCATGGAGATGAAGATTGACACCAAAAGCTGGAGTAACTCAGATGGTCAGACACCATCTCTGGAGAAAAGGAATGGGTGACGTTTCGGGTCGGGACACTTCTTCGGACACGAGACGTCACCTGTTCCTTTTCTCCAGTGATGCTGTCTGACCCGCTGAATTACTCCAACGTTTTGTGTCTATCTTCGGTTTAAACCAGCAGTGCAGTTCCTTCCTACACCATGGAGATCAATCTGCCAATGTGTGGAATGAAAGAGCTGTTGAGCATTGATGCTGTGGATGTGCTCCCTGTCAGTACAAGGATGTGGTGGGCACCAGCATTGATGGCCCGTTCTTTGTACTGCGGAACCTTTTTCCGTTTTTATTGGTTCACTTACAATGATTTTTAAACCAATATTTGAATAACCAATTCCCCTCTGGCCTCCCACCTTACTCAGTTTGATTAAACTGCATTTATTTCCCTTCACACGTGTATTGTCGTCTATTGCCACATGGCTTGTGTATTCTGCTACTAAAAAGGTGATGACTCTTTGCAAGTAATTGCTGAACAAAACACTACAGTCAAACCAATAAAACTCTTGCAGTGTGTAATGCTCTCTCAGCCTGTTTCGAATATAAATTAAGTTGTATCGGAATGATTAAAATCAGATGCAGTCATAAAAGTTTGCTTTTGCACACGTTGGTTCGTTCCAAGTCCCCCTCCTTTGCTCGGCTGCAAGTACTTTTCTGTTCTGTTGCATTGTCTCACTTAAAAAAAAAAATTGTGCTTTTGGAAACTAAATCCTAAACCCTCCTGTTGACAATGACAAGAGTCAGGCTCCCAAATTGGAATACTTTATTGTCACAAGTCACAAGGCACGGTGAAATGAAAATTGAAGTCCCATTCTACGTGTACACAGATGCATTCACATCAAACGATAACATCTAGTAGATTCTGATAAGGCTCAGCGTACTGGAAGTGGGTAGGTGGTTTCCCTTGGCTAGGATGGGGGTGCGGGGAAAAGACGGTTGCTACAGGATGTGGGGTAAGACATTTACGACCGAGATTATGAGAAATGTCTTCACTCAGGGGGCCAATAGAGCAAAGCCCCAAATCCAAAAACCCTTTTGCAGATAGATAAAAAGTGACTTAAAAAAAAGAATTAGAACACTACACTGTGGTCATACAGAGAATATGCCTCTAAATTAGAACACTACACTGTGGTCATACAGAGAATATGCCTCTAAATCTGCCCATACTGTGCATATCGGGCATCGTGTTTGACCGAATGTAACCTTGAGTTGCTACAGCACATTCCATCAACAGCCCACAGCTGGGATCACTTGCTGTTGGCTGAGACTGATAGCGTGTTGAACACACCCTCCTTTCTCCTCCCCCTCTCTTCCCGGCTTTCCTCCAACCACTTTGTGCCGCGGAGCGACCCGGAGAACAAACCATGCATAGAGAGAACGGGGAGTGCAGGAAATTCTCCCCCCACCCCCCGCAATCCTGCTTAGGCGACAGGCTCAGGACATCGAGCTGGTTTTAATAGATCAACGTGTGCTATGTCACAGTCAGACCAAGCTTAGGTGTAACTTGAGAGCAACGAGGTTAAATGGACATGAAACACGTGGACGCCAACTCTGATATTTAAATTGGAAATCCCAGACCACATTATAAATTCAGAGACTGAACGTAATTCGGGAACCGATTGCAAGAGTATTTATTTGTCACATTCACTGGATATAAACAGGATCAAATTAAATTCTTACTTGCCCCATGTTTGTGGGCAAACATGCTTTACCAATATCTAAATGAGTGATATTTAATCTCCATTAATCATCGCTCATCTAAATTTGCAGGAAGGATTAGTTTCACGGATTGGGTAATGAAAATCAATCCAACTATACTGTTAAGAAAAATATCAAAAAGGACCATTATGTTCAAAATATTAAGCTTGCTTCCAGGTTAGCAGAGTTTTAAAATTTGAAACCCCCAGAATTTTTGTTAACAAAATCACAAAGTCCCAATTTCTCTTCACTTATAAATGGCAGGTCACCCGGTTCCCAGGTGACAGCGTTGTTTGATTTCACTTTGACCTCAAAATCTACTGTACAAACTTATGGCAAGCCCAGGCAGACTGCATGCAGAGTGGGTGTCCCCTTGGCTAGGATTGGCATAGTCTAGTATAAAGTGGGGGGGGGGTCACAGTCTAATGCCCGTCCCAGGCTTTTTAGGCAACTACAGGAAACTAGGCTGTTGCCACATGGTCGCCGGGGTGTCGCCTCTATGGGCTCCACAGTCGCCCAAAGAGTCGTACCTTTTTTCTGGTCACCGCTGGATTTGAAATGTTCAAAACCTTTTGGTGACAGTCGGCACCCATGGGTTCGACGCCAACGGTCATAGCCTGACGTGGTGCTGTCGCTAGGGTGACATAGGTTGTCGCCGGTGCTGATTTTGGCGAGTTTCATTGGCGACTCCCTACGGCTTTCGGCGAATTCCATTGGCGAATTTCGTTGGCGTCAACCGGCGACAGGTACCAGCAACTGAATTGTCACCTTGTTGTAGCTTATCCGGGTGGACATAGGTTGTTGTAGGTGGACGTCCTATGGGTCGTTGGTTGTCAATAGTTTGCTGTCGACCAGGGGGTAGGTTGTTGTAGACATTGTCGTAGGGGGGGGTCCAGTTGCCAGTTTTTCAGTGACCTGCCAGGACGATGACAGTCACTGAAAAAATCGCCCAAGTGGGACAGGCCCTTTAGGATATGGAGTAAGACTCTTAGGACGAGGACGAGGAGAATTTCACCACTAAGAGGTGGACTTGTGGAATTCTACACAGAAAGTTGCAGAGAAATATGCTTCTTTAGACCGTTTTGGGGGGGGGGGGGGGGGGGGGGGGGGGGTGAGAGAAAGCTGGAAAAGGGGGGGGGGGGGGGAAGGAAACAGGAAAAGAAGGGAGGGGACAAAAGCTGGAAAAGACGGGGATGAGGAAAGCTGGAAAAGAGGGGGAGTGAAGAAAGCTGAAAGAGGGGAGGGGAGAAAGCTGGAAAAAAGGGGGGAGGGGAGAAAGCTGGAAAAAAGGGGGGGGGGGGGGGGGGGGGGGAACGGAGAAAAGGGGGGGGGTTAGAAAACTAGAAAGGCGGGAACACAAAGTTGGGCAAGCGATAGGTGGATACAATTGCGAGGAGTTTTTTATTGACAGATGGGCGGATAAAGGCGACTGAATAAGGCAAGAAGAGAAGTGAAATGTGAAGCTAGAGGAAGGGATATATAGGTGGAAATGGACACGGAGGGGGAGAAAAGGGAAGGGGGTAAGTAGGGAAAGTAGAGAAATGGGTGCGTACCTGGGTAGGGCAAAGAAAAGGGGGGAAAAGTGGGGGTGATGGGTGGGTTGTTGATTAAGATTGGACATTTCAGTGTTCCTAATGTTGGGTTTTAAGCTATCCAAGGGAAATGTAAGGTGCTGTTCCTCCAGTTTGCCTATGGTCTCACTTGGGCAATGGGGGAAGCCCAGGACGGAAAGGTCAGTATGGGAATGGGAAGGAGAGTTAAAATGGTTCCCAACCGGGAGATCTGGCAGGCCTCGGCGGACCGAGCCCAAGTGCTTGCCAAAACGGTCGCCTCGTCTACGTTTGGTCTCGCCGATGTAAAGGATACAACTTGCTATTTAGCTTCATTTAGTCAAGTCAAAACGCAAGTACACAGTGTGCTCCTCCTGCATACTGCACTACTTGGCTCAAGGTTTAGTAAATACTCCAAATATCATTTAACTAATTCCACATGAGTGTAGTTTTGGAACCCTTTCCAGCAGGCTCAACTCTGCTTTGCTTATTGAAATTAAAAAACATCAATAATAAAAAAACCTTCTTAAAAATCAAAGATAGACACAAAAAGCTGGAGTAAATCAACGGGTCAGGCAGCAACCCTGGAGAGAAGGAATAAGTAACGTTTTGACACGGCTCTTCAGCGCCTGACCCGCTGAGGTACTCCAGCTTTTTTTTGTGTCTATCTTCGGTTTAAACCAGCATCTATAGTTCCTTCCCTGACATTCTTAAAAATCAACACTAAAATATGTCTACTTAAAATTTTGAAAAAAATGTACAAATTTTTTTTGCTTTGTCAGCATTCAAAGGAAAGGGGTCAGATTAAGATCTGCTGCCCGATTCAACGTACAGGTATCAAATGGCACGTCTGTCGTATTTCCTTTAATGTTACGACACAGACAACATGTATCTTGTGCGTGTGTAATTGGGTGGTTTGAAAGGCTGTGCAAGTCTGCCAGTGCCCCACGGCCAATTTAACATCTGCAGGAGGTGACATTTAGATCTTGAATCAGGCTCACCGCATGCAGCCCAATCATCATGTGCCACATCAGCTGAACCGTACACCAAAATATGTGCACTGCAACTTATTTAAAATAACTGAACAAGAAATTAGATTTCCAAGCTATACTACAAATTTCTCAACAAAAGGATTCTGTGCTCATTTCATGAGTTTGTTTTGGAATTTGCATTAATTTTAAATTATATTTTTCATTTGGCACCTCATTGAATATTCAAATTGATGTCACCTTAATGACGCTCAATGAAGGAGTTGAATTGTATCGAAATATACAACATGGAAGCAGGCCCTTCGGCCCACCGAGTTCCTGCCGACCACCGATCATGTGTTCACAGTAGTTCTATGTTATCCTACTTTTGCATCCACTCCCTACACACGAGGGGCAATTCACAGAAGACAATTAAACTGCAAACCTGCACATCTTTTGGATGAGAGAGGAAACCAAGAGCACCCAGAGAAAATTTACAGGGAGAACGTGCAAACTCCACACCGACAGTAGTCAAGGTCAGGATTGATCCTGGGTTTCAGGTGCTGTGAGGGAGCAGCTCCACCAGCTGTGCCACTGTGCCACTCATTGGTGAGCAATGGGCCAGTTTCAGTAAAATTAGATGTGCAAGCGATTTTCCTGCGGATTTAGCGGCTCAGTGACACAGAATTGTGTACTGTGGCACAGTGGTGCAGCGGTAGAGTTGCCTCCTTACAGCACCAGAGACCCGGGTTCGATACTGATTACGGGTACTGTCTGTACGGAGTTTTTATGTTCTCCCCGTGACCGTGTGCGTTCCCTCTTACTAATCAAAACATGTCAATTTCCACTCTACAAATGCCCAATGATTTGGCCTCCACAGCCGTCCGTGGTAATGAATTTCACATGTTCACCACCCTCTGGCTAAAGAAATTCGTCCTCATCTCCATTCTAAAGGTACGTCCTTCTCGTCCAAGATTCCAGCATGTGCATACATCCGTGACTAATGTTGCATCCTCAAGTTTAATTTGCACATTGACATTACCATAACATGGCGTTAGGAAGCAGCAACATTCTGGACTAATTCTAGAGACACAAGGAACTGCACATGCTGGAATCTTGAGCAAAACACGCACACACACACACAAAGTGTTGGAGCAACTCAGCAAGTCGGGCAACGTCTGTGGAAGGAATGGATAGAAGATATTTTGGGTTGGGTCCCTTCTTCAGACATAAATTCTAAATGGCTAAAGGGTCTTGACAACGGATGGAAGGCAAAGATAATACTCAGATCCAAGTATAAATATGGAGGGAAGAACCTACCAGCTGGAGATTAACAGCACTGAGCAGACACTTGTTCAGGGAGACTTTAAATCTCCCCACTCTCCAGTTAGTAGTGTTGATCTGATAATGGCCAACGTCCCCCGAGCTTTAGAATGACATGGACTAAATGCTCCTGGCAACATGTGTGCAGGGCGATATTATCACACATGCATGTCCAATGCAGGGAGTACGTCAATGTTGCACATGTGACCTGAAGTACAATGCACACAACTCAATTCCACAGAGACGCGACACAAAAAGCTGGAGTAACTCAGCGGGTCAGACAACATCTCTGGAGAAAAGGATTGGGTAGAAACAAAATGCTGGAGTAACCCAGTGGGCCAGGCAGCATCTCTGGAGAGAAGGAATGGGTGACGTTTCACGTCGAGACCCTTCCTCAGACTTCCACAAAGCTGTGATCTAACCATTGTTATTGCACCCCACTCTGTGATTGCTAGTTAGATCCATTATTTCCTTAGAATATATTTATAGCAGCCAACAGTATATCGTTCATTAACAAGGTACTTTCCCCACATATCAAAGGAAAATATATGCCCAGTCCACACGGAACTCTGGGTGAAACATTAACCTCGTAAAATGCAGTTAATTCATTATGAAACACTCTAACCACACACCATAATTATAAGGTGGGAACTTTCACTTCACAGATGAAATAAATTTGCCAGAGGCAACTTCCTTTAAGGCGTGTCCTGGTAAATATTGCAGAGGTAAGCCACTATTATAATAGCAATATAATAGGCAAATCACTGAAGCAGGAGAATTCAATTTCAAAAAGGAGGGGAGATTCAAGAGAGTTTTATTGTCACGTGGCCCAGATAGGACAATGAAATTCTTGCTTTGCTTCAGCACAACAGAATATAGTGGACATCAATAAATACAGAACAGATCAGTGTGAACATATACCATTGAATATATATATATACACACACACACACACACACACATAAATAATCAGATAAAGTGCAATGGGCTATTAATGCTCAGAGTTTTGTTTGAGTTGAGTTTAATAGCCTGATGGGTATGGGGAAGCAGCTATTCCTGAACCTGGATGTTGCAGATTTCAGGCACCTGTACCTTCTACCTGAAGGCAGCAGGGAGATGAGTGAGTGGCCAAGATGGTGTGGATCCTTGATGATGATGGCAGCCTTTTTGAGACAGCGACTGCGATAGATCCCCTCGATGGTAGGGAGGTCAGAGCCGATGATGGACTGGGCAGTGTTTACTACTTTTTACCTCCTGGGCGCTCAAGTTGCTGAACCAAGCCATGATGCAACCGGTCAGCATGCTCTCTACTGTGCACCTGTAGATGTTCGAGAGAGTCCTCCTTGACATACCGACTCTCCGTAATCTTGTCAGGAAGTAGAGGCGCTGATGTGCTTTCTTTATAATTACATCAGTGTTCTCGGACCAGGAGAGATCTTCAGAGATATGCACGCCCAGGAATTTGAAGCCCTTGACCCTCTCCACCATTGACACGTTTATATAGACGGGACTATGGGTCCGCATCCTACCCATTCCAAAGTCCACAATCAGTTCCTTGGTTTTACTGGTGTTGAGGGCCAGGTTATTGTGCTGGCACCATTTGGTCAAACGGTCAATCTCACTTCTATACTCTGACTCATCTCCCTCAGTGATACGTCCCACAGCAGTGGTGTCGTCAGCGAACTTGATGGAGTTCGTACTATGACCGGCTATGCAGTCATGAGTATAGAGTGAGTACAGCAGGGGGCTGATCACGCAGCCTTGAGGTGCTCCCGTGCTGATTGTTATCGAAGACCATGGAAAAGGATTTCACATTTCCAGCATCTGCAGTTTTCTGCTTGGAGAATAAGGATAGGATAAGCCTTACCTTCTCCTTCCATCCTACCAGCCTCCACATTCTCACATCCCCAATGCCACGTCACCACTGGAAATATCTTTCTTCCCTCCGTCCCCTCCAGCAACACAATCCTTTTCTCACACTAGGGGGAAGAGATGCAAGAACGCAAAGTGCTGGAGTAACTAAGTGGACCAGTTAGCATCTCTGGAGAACATGGATAGGTGACACCTTCTTCAGACTGACTGAGAACCCACCAAGTTACTTCAGCATTTTGTGTGCTTTTGTATGAACCAGCATCTGCAGTTCCAGCTCTCTCGGAAATGCAAACCATTCCCTTGTATCTCCTCCCTTTTCATTGCCCAGAGTCTCAAATACTCCTTCCAGGTGAAGCAGTCATCAAACTACAATTTATCTAATTGCATGCACAGCATTCAGTGTTCACCTTGTGACCTCCATTACATTGGACACCACTTTAAAGAACACTTCCATTCATTTGCACCAATTGCCTGTAACTCTAATGTTCCACCCCATGCCCATTCTAACATCTCCCTTCGGCATCAAAGTAGCTCAAACACAACTTTCAAGACCAGTACCTCATCTGCCAACTTGGGTCATTAATGTTCAAGACTCAACAATGAACGTAATAATTTCAAATAATTTGTCATTCCAGACTGGTATTGCTCATTTCCAACAACCATTACCCCCACCCCTATGGTGTTCTGCCCGTCTCTTTCCCATCCACACTCTTCCAATTCATCTTTACCACCTCTTTCTGAGAGAAACCCCACAAGTCCTCTCCAAGACTCCGCCTTGTCAGCCATTCCCTTTGTTCCCTCCATCTCCACCCACTTCTCTGACTCTGCTCAGTTCTGATGACAATGCACAGATCTGAAATGTCCATTTCTCTCGCCACAGAGAGAGAATGTTCCTGAATGTTCCCATGTTCCAGAAGTTGTTGTACTTCTTGGCGTCACAGGTCATAAGTTTAGGGAGATGATGCTGGCATGTAACTTACATTAGGCAAGTATTTCTTCAAGGACAATTAACAGTCAACCAAAATGACTGGGGGAAAAACAAACAGATTATGGGGCTTTATTCAATGAATCAATGATACTGTACGTTATTGCCATATCTACCTAGGTACAGTGAAATGCTTTGCTTTGCATACAATAAGTAAATCACACAGCGGACCTCGCCTAGGCAGTACACAGTGTTCCCATGTGTCTTGGTCAGACAAAGTTATAAAAGTTCACCAATAACCATCAGCTCAAAGTCATAAAAGAGTCCTATCTACTTGCCTGCCAGTGCACGTGGCATTAGCCCACCCACCCCCACTGTTCTCGGAGCCACCCTATCATGGAGCAGACAATCAGGCCCTACAGTCCACTGGGCCTCTGCTGGCTCTCCAAAGATAGTAAGCAGAAAGTGTGTAGGATGGAACTGCAGATGCCGGTTTAAGTCGAAGATAGACTCAAAATGCTGGAGTAACTCAGCAGGGCAGGCAGCATCTCTGGAGAGAAGGAATGGGCGACGTCTCGGGTCGAGACCCTTCTTCAGATACACAGTAGGCAGCAAGTTTAGAGGGGCTTGGGCATCTTCTGATTGAAATAGTTTGTAGCATTTAGGTTCAGGGAATCATCGGGCAACAGATACAATACCTCCAGTGTTCCACCATCCGTAACTTTGGTGCTCCTGGCCTGTAACCAGTACCCAACAGCAAACTAAATATTTCCATTTCAACATTCCAATTTTATAAAAGAGATGTGAAAGTGATTTCAGCAATAGCCATACCAATACGCCAGGCAGAGCTAATTTTACAAGCAGAATTAGCACGCTGAAGGTTTGCTCAGATTTTTTGGCAGAGGTTCAATTACTTTTAGCATATCAAACAGTTCACTGCAATTTCAAATAAACCACGGTATTTCCTCGAGGATATAACTCTTTGAGCCCTTGCATGATCACTTAATTCTATAATAACTCGCCTTTTCACAAATAAACTATCTTGGTCGATCAAACTGGAAGTAGGTAGGGGAAGTAGTGAACACTGCTCTCTCTGGCAATGTTCCTTCATTCACTGGGGTTGGCAGGGAAGCATGTTTTGTCTTTGCTAAGAATCAGTGAGATTCAATATCAACTTTAGAACCTTCCAGTCCACATATTGCAAACTGCAAATGCTCTGCAAAGCTCTTACACTGCCAAATTAACATGCAATCATGAGATAGTTCTCATAAAGATGCTAGAAACATATGACCACTGTGGGCGGCGCAGCGGTAGAGTTGCTGCCTTACACCACCTAGCGTCTGAGACCCGGGTTCGATCCCAACTATGGGTGCTGTCTGTACGGAGTTTGTACGTGCTCCCCATGACCGCTTAGGTTACCTCCAACACTCCATAGACATACAGGTTTGTAGGTTAATTGTCTTGGTATAAATCTAAATTGTCCCTTGTGTGCGTAGGATAGTGTTAGTGTGCGGGGATCGATGGTCGGTGCGGTCTCAATGGGCCGAAGGGCTGCTTCTGCGCTGCGTTTCCAAAACCGCTAAATTAGACCGTGATCAAATCGAGGGAGTGCATTTGGAAATGGAGGAATGTACAAATGGAAAGTGCCTTATATGGTTTTAACAGTCAGAAGATAGCAAGGCACAATGGCTTCGGAACAAAATATCGGAGTAGTATTCTTATTACTCAGCGTTACTCAGCAGGGCAGCACAGTTGGTGCAAGCTGGTAGAGCTGCTTGTTGGCTCTATGGAGTTTGCATGTTCTCAATGTGACCGCATGGGTTTCCTCTGATTTCCTCCCACATCCCAAAGATGTGAGGGTTTGTGGGTTAATCAGCCCCTGGAAACTGCCCGTAGCATGCAGGGAGTGGGATCAGAAAGAAATAGTGTGAACGGGTGATCGATGGTCAGTGTGGACTCAGTGGGTCAACATGGCCCGATTCCATGCTGTACCCCTAAAAGCTAGAAAACAAAATCCATCTACAGCAGTGAAAGAAGAGGATTCAGGAGTAAGAAGATTAATAATTCAGAATTAGTTTAAAGATAATGTCCTTAACGGTGTCTTTTCTGGAAGGCAGTGTCAGTGGAAAGCAAAACTGTTTAAAGGTGACGATCTGTACTCAATAATTGGAAGGTTGAGGACAGATAATCAGAATCTGAATATTCTTAAAATTAACCTAATCATAGTTAGTGGATAAATTAATGAAAGGTGGAGGAAAGAAAATAGAATAGATATTTTGGAGAATATTTAACTGTTGATAAAGGAAATTGTAGAATGTCATAAAAGCACGGGAGGTCTTTGGGCCAGAGTCCATATGGTCTACCTGCAGGGCAATCTATTCAGTCCCATTCCCCCAAGTGCCCACCCAGAGTGCTGAAATGGTCATAACCTTTCTCCCAGGATGGAGAAATCAAATACTAGAGAGCATAGATTTAATGTTGAGAGAGGCAATGTTTAAAAGAGATGTGATGGGAAACTTTTTTTTTTTTAATCTACAGAGTATAGCGAGTGCCTGAAATGTTGGTGGTTGAGGCAGGTACATTAGTAGCATTTAAGAGGCTATTGGGCAGATATATGGATATGCAGGGAATGGAGGGATATAGAATTATCCGCAGGTAGATTAGAGATGGCCTTGGCATAATGTTCGGCATAGATATTGTGGGCTGAAGGGCCTGTTCTTGTGCTGTACTGTTCTTTTATATGTTCTATCTATTCTCCTTGTACAGCCTCTATAAGCACTGAGTCCAGGATTATCACTTTTCATTGCACGTGAAGCACACACACACACAAATGAACGATGTTTCAGGAGTGGAAGATGACAGCCGTGACAATGAGCAAGATGGAAGGCTGCAACTTTACTCAATTTAGAACCGAAAACTTAGCTTGTGAAACATTAGCCTCAGTGCAGTTTGAGTGCATGAATTCCTTATAAAACACTGGGGGAAAGGCAGGGCCTTGGCACATCCAGGCCTCAGTAGTACTTATAACCTCTCTCATTCAATCGTGATATTTTCTATCAATGACACTTGCATCATTTGAATGAAAAATGCACTCAACTCTAAATGTAAACAAGGGACTCTAAACATTCACAACTTCTCAAGTGGGATGGTAATATTTTGACAGACGTAAAAATGTGTTTACTGATACAAAACTGCTGCTGTTTTACTTAGCCAGAGAACATTAGTTTCACCATGAGGAAGAGGCAATGACAAATCAGAAGTTGCAGGGTCCAATGCACTTGAGGGGGAAAGACCCTCGTCTAACTCAAGTCAAGACCACGTTGGAGACACTACAACTGCAGCACACAACTCATCTTTTACAACCAGGCAATCCAAAGTTAACACAAACACAGAAAGGCAAGTGCTGGGAGTTAGATCCTGTTGTCAGAGGTGCCAAGTTTCCCCTTGGCTGCTTCACCAGGGCCAGATAAAGCTTTTACTTTACTCAATCTAGCAAAGCAAACTGGGCAGAAGAAATATCTGCTTTGATGTTCTGGCAGCATTTAAAGTTCATTCCTTGCTATCATGAGTCTCAGGAAGAATATAGGACGGTGTGTTTATATAATCCTGAGCCAGGCCACTATTGAAATGTAGATATTGCTGCTTTATGCTCTAACGCAGGGGTACCATTGGCATCAGTTGCAAAGGTATCGACAGGATACAATGTGGGTACAATTATATGTTAATTATTACGGTCAGGAAGCAAACAGCGGAAACAGGGAGCTCTGTACACTTTGTTAAACTGAACAGTTTGGAAAAGATGGTTCCTCCCTGATCAATCCCATTGTATCCCCTTCACAAACACATTACAGCTGGCCATTCAGAACCTGGTCTTCCTTCAGGAGCTCACTAAAATATTATACGCTGATGTTGGGAGCTGTGGGAAGTCTCTTCCTCCCACAAATAGGGCACTTGTGCAGGAGAATCCCGAGGTAGGCAGAGGGACTGCCTGCCTCAAGCTTCCACATCCTCGGCATTGGAAGGGTGCCGTTCCAAGTGAGTTTTGGCAGTAAATGTCAATGTGGCACAATGGCACAGCTGCTGCCTTGCAGCACCAGAGACCCAGGTTTGATCCAGACATCAGGTGCTGCTTGAGTAGTTTGCATGTTCTCCCCGTGATAGCATGGATTACCTCTGGATACTCCAGTTTCCCCCCGCCCCCACACATCACAAATTGTGCAGATTCATAATTTAATTGGAGAGTGTACATTGCCTAGTGTGTAAGATCATGGGTGCCAAAGTGGGTAACATGGAAATAGTGTGAACAGGTAATAGATGATTGGCAAGAGTGGGCTGAAGGGCTGCATCTTTAAACTCAAAATCAAACTAAATAAAGATCCACATAAGGGCCCAGACTGAATCCTTGACCCGAACCCAACCCGACATGTCACCCGTTCCTTTTCTCCAGAGATGTTGCCTGACCCACCGAGTTATGTCTGCCCTTGATAATGAGGCAACATTTCCGAATGAAAGGCTTCCTGCAGTGAGTGGATGATGAAGATACACCCCTTGGGTGGCTGCTCCTCATATTTTAAGGGACCTCGTTCTTACCCTGATCAGGTCTGATGAAACCAGGACTGAAATACACAGCAAAGTGCAATCACTACAATGAGCGTCCATGGAGAAAGAGTTTTATCAAGAAACATTCCATTTATTTCCACTAATGCAAACAAGTTTGCACGACTTGATCCTTAAATTTAGGCCGTGGACTAGATAACTGGGAAGCAGTCCAGTCAATGGTGGTCAGCAGCCATTCAAGTGGCTAACCCCCCCCCCCCCCCCCCCCCCCCCCCGAGGTAAGTTAGAGATGGGCAATAAAGACGGGTTTGCTGGTCACACCCTGATCCTGATAATAAATATCTAAGAAATTGCACAGGCCATTTTGTCCGCACCCTCTGTTTTTTGCCACCATTTAGTAGCATTGGCACCCTGTTCAGTCAGCCTAACTGAAATGAAAAAGGATTTATTCCTTCAACTAATCAGCCAAGGCATTCCTAAATATAACACTTTAATATGCACAATTCAGCATAATTTGTCTGCACTGAAATAGTTAAGTTGTCTGGAAAGTACAAGTAGTACCTTCGGTCTTAGGGTGAGTATGTGCGAACTAAAAACTTTAGAAGTCCCTTGGGCACTGAGACAAGAATTTTCCATCATTACAAGTTCTCACTCAATCCTTGTAAGATGCTGCAACCTGCTTTTATTTGTGTGTTTTCACTCAAGTTGTAAAAATATTTGATGCATCTTGGAAAGTATTTTAATCTTTAGGCAATAACTTGTGTTCCCTCGGATCCCACCAATAGCTCGGGTTTGTGTGGGGACGTTCAGACATTAAACTTGAGGAGGTAACAGGAGTGATTTCAGACACTATCGACAAATAAGGGGATATTAAAGTAGGCCACCAAAACCAGAGACGATGATTCATGGGAGCGAAGGGTTTAGAAAGAGACTTCTGTTCAGCATTCCTGGGTTGTGGCATTGAAAGCACAGCCACCAGTGAGTGAGTGGAAGGATTTGGGGATAATCAGAGGAGGATGGTTGTTTCCTTATAGATCCCCTTATTTGGTTGTTTGACTGGATAAGGTTACAGGAATGGGGCGGGCCACACAATGGAGAGATTTGAACACGATGAGTTAGAATTTCAAGGGCCTACGTAGGTCATCGAGTGTGTGGTTGGTGGGCAAACAAGTTCTGGTGCAAGTTAGGAGGCATCTATTGGCTGGTAACATGAACCTTGACCCACTCCACTCCCTCTCCACCCCCAGTGAAACCTGATCTCTGTCAGTCTGTTGCATGTGTAATCAATTCGTGTTTCTTATTAATCAACACCGTTGGGCTGCTAAAGGGTTTTATCAGAAGGATGGCGTTTTAAAACACAAACGACACTGGGGACTAAACTGTCAGTGAATATAAAGATTAGCACTGCTTAAAAAAGGTAACATTACATTATGATGTTGCATTTTGCAGGGCAACAATCGATGCAAGTGTCAGTACAGGTGCACAACCTTTTATCCGGTGTTCCGGAAACCGAAAAACTCCGAAAACCGGCCATTTTTTCCAGATGTCGTCTGCGCACCAAAGCTCGCGTTTGGCGCCAAACTGGACCCGAAACGACCCACGGTCAACCCAGGTCTGTACTACTGTAGTGGCTGCCTCCTCCCCGGAGACCGGGAGACGCTTAAACATCTGTAAATCATTGCTTAAATGTTAGTCAGTTAGTTTGGAGGGCTTTTATGTGAAGGGGGGGTGAAGGGGTAAACTTTAAGTCTTAGTCCCCTACCTGGTCGGAGAGGCGGGGAGCGGTCAATGCCTTACCGGGTCGCCGTGCAGTAAGCTCCGCAGCGCTGTGGCCGGTGGGGCTGCGGGCGGCGACGGTTGTAGCTCCGACCCCGGCAACTCTACCCCTGGCTGCGAGGCGCTCCAAATCCAGCGCGGCCCGCGGCCGGACGCCCCAGCTCCGCGAATGTCGGGAGTCGGCGGCGTCGCAGCGCTGGGATACCAGCGGGGAGCGGGCAATGCCTTACCGGGTCGCCGTGCGGCAAGCTCCGGAGCGCTGTGGCCGCCGACTCCCAACGTTCGCGGAGCGTCGCTGGATTTGGAGCCGCGCAGCCAGGGGTAGAGTTGCCGGGGTCGGAGCTCCAACCGGCGCCGCCCGCGGCCGGACGGAGCCCCCAGCTCCGCGAGGTTGGGAGTCGCCGACCAGGTAGGGGACTAAGAATTAAAGTTTCCCCCTTCACCCCTACTCCACCACCACCACCACATAAAATCCCTCCAAACTAACTGACTAACATTTATGCAATGATTCTCCCGGTCTCCGGGGAGGAGGCAGCTGCTCCAGACTTTTCAAGCCGCCCGCGCTACCTACCTAATCTACGCTAAAAATCTTCCATTCGGAAATCCGAAAATGTCCGAAATCTGACAAGTGTCTGGTCCCAAGGCTTTCGGATAAAAGGTTGTGCACCTGTACCTGCAATCCTTGCCCCTTTAATGGAGAATAACTCTGACATTTCTGTGCATGCATCTGTGAATCTGGAAATTACAAGGTCACTTTCACTGCTCGACAGGTCGCTTTCAGACAATGCGCTCTTCATGGAATTTAGTGCAGCAGAGGAGACCAGGGTTGTACGTGCCACTTAATTCTGTTTTGCACTTACTGAAGTACTTTGTATCATATCTGAGACGACCCAAGGTTATCTTCCCCTTGAGTCTTATGGGAAGGAGTGGCTTGGGAGTGGGAGTTTATTAGTTAAATAAAACAGTTGTTTAAATGACTCAAAGAGAAAAGCATTGGAAATATAACAAAAACATTTGAAGTCTTGGCTTAACCATGCAGCAATCTTTTAGAGTTTAATTTATTTGTAAAAAAAAGGATTTGAGATTTTTGAATATCTTAAACTTTAGAGATACAGCGCAGAAGCAGGCCCTTCAGGCCATCGAGTCCTCGCCGACCAGCGATCACCCTGTACTCTAACACTATCCTATTCACTAGGGACAATTTTACCAAAGCCAATTAACCTACAAACTTGCACGTCTTTGGGACGTGTGAGGAAACCGGGGCACCCGGAGAAAACCCACCCGGTCACAGGGAGAACGTGCAAACTCCGTACAGACAGCACCTGTAGCGAGGATCGAACCCAGGTCCCTGGCGCTGTAAGGCAGCAACTCTACCATTGCGCCACTATGCTGCCCCATCTTGGAATAATTCAGAATGTATTAGTGATTTTATGCATTTAGCAGTTCTGCTTAATTTTGTGGTCTAGTTATCAAATTGTTTCTCATTTGAGGCAGGGTGCTGCCTCCAATCCTCCCCCAACTTCTTGATGCCTCCTGCGACACAAAGGTTCTTTTGCGGTGCAGGTCTCAGCTACAAAGACCCCAACAACGGCATCTTACAATGCGTTACTGGGATGGTCATTGGAAGGACAGAATAGTGGCACAGCAGCCGAGTTGCTGCCTTACAGCACCAGAGACCCGGGTTCAATCCTGACCATGAATGCTATCTGTACAAAGTGACCACGTGGATATTCTCCAGGTGCTCTGGTTTCCTCACACTTTCCAAAGACTTGAAGATTTGGCTATTGTAAATTACCCCTGGTGTAGGACATGGACTAGTGTATGCAGACAGAAAGCAAAAGTTGCAATGTTGAATGCATTTTAACTGGCTCTGGATTAGAACAATAGGAAAAAAATTGTTTCTCCTGGTGCAAACATGGGGAAATATTGGTGGAAGTCACCAGCGAGCCCATCAACATTTGCCCTCAAGGTCACAGTGATTGAAGCATTGTGGTACACAACATCTACACGATGACCAGCGCGAGAGAACCCCTTGGGAATGGCGAGGGAAAGAAAACATTCCGCAATCACAAAACAAGATCTCTCATCATCGCTCACAAGACTGAAACATGAACGATAACTCCAGATCTCCTTGCATTTTCAGTTCGTAGAAATGCAAGGACAAACATCTATTTATCTTGTACAATCACATTTAAGACAAATAAAGTGAGATCAATAGGAAATTAAAAAAAGAAAGTTCATGGTTTAGAGGTTGTAATGATTTTCTCATTTAGTGAAAGACTTTTCCCAGATAAAACTTGTTGTTTTACAATTCAGGAGCTATGCACGAATGAAGTGAATCACAAAAACATTCTTACCATGGCAGTAGTCTTCCAAATTTTGTCCATTTGCTTCTGCTTATGAAGAAGCCAACAGTAGGGTCAGTGACGGCATCCCAGGCTCGGCCAATGAAAAGGATCAGGGATGCGGACGATGGGTCAAGCTGCATTGGAAGATAATGTGAATACACAATTAAACAGAATTACACAACTACTGTGAACAACACAAAAACAAGCTAAACTTACAGCACAAAGAGATGAACAATGGATCATTTAACTCAAGGGTGTACAACTGCAAATGCTGGTTTAAACCAAAGAAAGACACAAAAAGCTGGAGTAACTCAGCGGGTCAGGCAGCACATCTGGAGAAAAGGAATCGGTGACGTCCGTTAACTCAGGGGTTTGTGCTTTGGGTACTTTCCAACATGATCAAAGTGGTGTCAGTGCTGTAGTCGTCTTTATACCTTAATATCCGAGCACGATAAAATTAACCTGACTTGTCAGGTCACTTTTTCTGTACTTCTCTGCCGATTTCTACTAATGTAATTATTTTTGCTGCATATCCTCTGTTGAGCCTTATTGATACGAATGCCCTGAAACCATCAGTAAGTCATTTTAGCATTGAGCACAGCTCAATCTTAATCTGTTTATGAAAGAACTGCAGATGCTGGTAAAATCGAAGGTAGACACAAAATGCTGGAGAAACTCAGCAGGTGAGGCAGCATCTATGGAGAGAAGGAATTGGAGACGTTTCGGGTCGAGACCCTTCTTCAGACTGGTGTCAGGGGAGGGGGTAGGACAAAGAAAGAATGTAGGCGGAGACAGTGGGACTAGTGGGAGAACTGGGATGGGCGGAGGAAGGGGATGAAGACAAAGAGCAAGGGCTATCTGAAGTCAGAGAAGTCAATGTTCATACCACTGGGGTGTAAGCTACCCAAGCGAAATGTGAGATGCTGTTCCTCCAATTTGCACTGGGCCTCACTCTGACAATGGAGGAGACCCAGGACAGAAAGGTCAGATTGGGAATGGGAGGGGGAAGAGTTGAAGTGCTGGGCCACCGGAAGATCAGCTTGGTTAAGACAGACTGAGTGGAGGTGTTTAGTGAAACGATTGCCGAGCCATGATTGAATGGCAGAGTAGCCTTGATGGACTGAATGGCCTTAGTCTGTTCCTAAAACTTATGAACTATATATGTGCCCATCTAAATTTGTCATCAGATCATCTTCAATTTCCCTAATGACTAAGAATGTTAGAAAAGGAATCCCTTAATTCAATAGTTGTTAATTTGGAGCAAATTATATAAAGTAAAATAAGATACATTAACATATTATTGAGCCAGTATAACTCACCTGTGCAACATCCAGCAGGTAGATTTGTAGAAAGAACCCAATGGCACATCCCGTAATCTGGTAGGGTGCTCCACCAATAGCATAACACAACTTGTTGCATACTGACAGATTCTTTCTCACTGATCTCTGAAAACAAATGGTGAGGGATTAGAAAAACAATACTATCCAAACAAGGAACTGCAGGGAGACACAAAATGCTGGAGTAACTCAGCGGGCGAGGCAGCATCTCTGGAGAACATGAATAGGTGACATTAGGCACAAAATGCTGGAGTAACTCAGCAGGTGAGGCAGCATCAATGGTGATGTTTTGGGTCAGGACCCTTATTTAGACATTGCATGGGGGAGAGGGGGGAGGAAAGAATGGGAGAGAGGAGAGGAGAGCATGGTAAAGCATGGCAGGTAATAGGTATACAGGGGGGGGGGGGGGGGGGGGGGGGGGGGGGTGGGGATGATAGACAGAGATGGTGGAACAAAGGGTCAGAGATTAAAACTGATGTGAGACCTACAGACTGAAGAGTTGCAGATTGTGAAGCTAGAGGAAGGAATGGGGGAAAGAATGGGGGAAGGGAGGGGAAGGATAGGTGCATGTCCAGGTGGGGCACAAGGGAGGGGAGTGGGGGAAAGAAAGGGAAGAGGGAGGGAGGGAAGGGGGGAGTGAGTGGGGGCTGTCAGAGGTTGCCTAAAATTGGAGAATTCAGTGTTCAGACTCTGTATTGTTGTTATATGACAGGCAATTCAAATACTGTTGCGTTTATTTACTTTAGTTTATGGCCACGTGTACACGTGACCGAGGTACAGTGACAAGCTTTGATCAGAAACTAATTAATTTCAGTACTTGCCTCTATTTGAAACAACTGCCGTTTTCCCCACATACTATCAGAATAGACAAGCACAACGATTACATTTAAAAATGTCTGATTCTAGCCTCTGCTTCCTAAAATAATTTATGCCTTACTATTTCAGGGAAAACAGGAATCAATGTAACAATTTGCAATAACAAACTGTCAGCATGAAGTATTTCCTCAAAATGTGTTTGGCCAAATGTAGTGAAACCACATGGATCGTGAGGTTCCGTGATTAATTCTCAATCTGTTGAGCCAAGAAGACAGATCCAGGTCAACAATTGGCCATGGCACCTGTTGGCTGGATAGAGGGCGTTTCTTTTTGGGGGGAAAGAACAAATCTTTCTGCTCCCAACTAGTGTTCATTCACTCATGCATTCAAATTTACCCTTGTGAATTGGATTGAATTCTACAATAGAACATATGAAACAAAGGAGACATCTTGTACAGGTATAGGTCCCCAGGATCAGAGAATCAAGAACTAGAGGACATAGGTTTAAGATGAGAGAGGAAAGATTTAACAGGAGCCAAAGGAGCAGTGGAGTAAGATGCAGTGGAGTAAGATGCAGTGGAGTAAGATGCAGTGGACAGGCTGATGGGCATTAACGCAGTTACATGTAAAACTGCATACTGCACATATATAAATGAGCTGCCAGAGGAAATGGTTGAGGCAGGTATGATAACAACCTTGAAAAGATACAGAAAGTAGAAACAAGGAACTGCAGATGCTGGGTTACTAAAAAAGACAAAGTGCTGGAAGGTAGGTCAGGAAGCATCTCCGGACAACATGGATAGGTGGCGTTTCAGGTTGGGACCCTTCTCCTTACCCTGAAGAAAATATATTTGGCCAGGTACATGAATAGGAAAGGTTAAGGTGGATTTTGTCAAATGCAAGAAAATGGGACTAGCATAGATGGAGTATCTTGGTCGGAATGGACAAGTTGGGCCAAAGGGCCTGTTTCTATGCTGTACTCTTTGACTCGAATTGGCAAGTGTGGGAAGATGTATGGACTTGGCATCTTCTTTCTACCTTCAGCAGATATAAGAGTAAGAACAGATTCATTAAAAACTACCAGAACCTAAATACTAGAAATAACTACCATACACTGACATGGGGAACTCATTTAAGGTGATGGGTGTTCCAATTTTAAAAGAATTCTTCCATGATTAATGATTATTTATTAAAATGTCATTGTAAAAATAGACACAAAGACAAGTCAAAATAATAGCTGCTTGAAGAATTCATTAGCCTCATCCACAATTGAGTTCATAGACGGTGAATTGTTTAAAATGCTTGTGCTCAAATCATTTAGTTGCACAAGCTTTTAGAAGATTCCAGGCAATTTCAACCTACACTTAGCAGCAATTAGAAAATATTCATGATGATAAATTTAGTAAATCATAGTCTAATTGGTCCCTCGAAGCCACATTAAGGATTATCTGGATCTTCAGATTACAACATGTGGCCTGAAGGCCCCCAACTGAATTCTGTTGATATTTTTTTTTTAATATAAAGAACAAATCATATTAGTAAGTCTATAAAGCAAGTTTTATAGGGTATTGAACTAGAATACTGAAAATAGCAGGATTTCAGCCTCCTTTTGCCATTCATGCGTCTGCTGAAAACCAATACACATCAGGCAGAAGCGGGAATTAAAGCTCTTCGAAGTTACCACTAATTCCCAATACCAGCAGACTTCAGTTGATAATCAGATGAGCAAGGTATTGGAGGAATACAATATCAATATCACAAGAATCCAGCACTTTGACAGGAATCAGGAGGCACTTTACTCATTCCCCTCAACTGTTCTTGGGCTAGAATTTTGTAGTTCTCCTTTCTTCCCACTCAAAATTCCAGTAGGTGGAATAAGGTTTCTGAATTTAAGCGGTCGTGTTGAAAATTACTTTTTAAAAAGGTGCACACACAACATTCCAGGAAACGAAATAGTATAACCGTGGGGTTTTAACCACAACTGCAACATTGTGCTCTGTTTCTGATCAGTTAAAGTCTCCCAACAGTGGCAGCGTTAACCTCTGAAAATAAATAATTAATTGCGGCGAAGTGTTGAATTCCAAATTGCCCCCGGAACCCTTGGAATAGAGGGGTTTATTTTGTCACCCTTTTCCCAACTGGAAGGGAAAAGTATTAATATGATATAGTCGGACAAAAATCCTCATTGCCTTGAAAGCAAATCAATCACATATTTATAGCCTTCTACCGTATTTTAAATACATTAGCAACATTGGGATTTCAAGGGCTCAGTGAATCGGTATCCGGTTCTGAAGAAGTGCCTCAGCAGTTCAATAGGCACAAGCGACCGCTTTAGTTCAGTTGGTTCTATTTCAGGCAGTTGGTAATGTCACTCGCTCTGGGGTTTTTTTTTTTGGAGAACGAGGAAGATGAAATGGGGAAGTGGCCTGGGTGACCTTGGGGTTGTGGGTGAGGGTATCCTGGGTCGGTAGGGTGGGAGTCGGGGAGAAGGTGCCCCGAGGTTGGGGTAGTGTGAAATGGGTAGACAGGTGTCCTGGGCGAATTAGGGGGGCTGGGGTAGGGTAGGGAGAGAGGATGCCGATTGGAGACATATTCAGGGTGGGATATCAGGGGAGGGGTGAGAGAGAGTACCTTCTCTTCCCTTAAAGGAGGTTAGTGGGGGTAGGTATTCTCACTGGGCTGGTGGAGATTTAAGATGGAAATGGGCTTCGGTGGGAGGGTGTCCCAAGTAGGTGATGTGCTGGGGTTTTGGCGCGGGATGAGAGAGTCCCAAGTGGGTGTTGGGCGGGATGGGGTTATCCTGGGTTCCACAGGGGTCGGGTGGGCAAAGGACGGAGTGTGTTATAAACGAGGTGGTGGGGGGATGTCCCGGGTGGGTATTGTACGGGAATCGGGTGTGGAAGTCCCGGGTGGACAATGAATGGGAGCGGGACCCTCTTCCTCCGGCCCCGGGAGACGAGGCAGGCAGCAGCCGACCCTCGGCGAGGGGGCAGTCATGTAGTCCCCAGCATGGGAACAATTACACAACCAGACCAGACTTCCACCGACGGCCGGGGGGGCTTTATGCATTAAAGGGACGGAGGGCAGCGTGCAGCCCCCGGGTGGTGGTGGTGGTCGGGGGGTGAGGCTTGGGCGGGGGGTGTACACGGGTTTGCCCGCGTCTCTCGGCCTCCGGGCTGCACCATGTCCACTCCCGCTGAGCAAGTCACCGACCCGCGTGGTGCAAGGACACCCACCATTCTGTGTGAGACGCGAACCAAGTTGACAATTCTGCCCCCCCCCTTTACAAAACATAAATACACGCGAATTATAAATAACTTGAGATGTAAAACAAAAAGTTATTTTAAAAGTTTTTTCAGTGTTAGTTTGAGTTAATGAGAAAGTACCACAGCCCTCCCGCTTTCGGTCAATATTGTGTTGATCATTCCCAATAGTACCCCGGTAGTTGGGGGGGTGAAGTTGGCGCGCGGAGCCCCGAGTTACCTGCTTCAGTGAGCGGTCAATGCCGCTGATCTTCTTGGGCTGGAGGAAGGTAGCCGCCGCGCTGTAAGTCTCACCGCCCTCACCCCTGGCCATAGTCAAGTGTGAGGCCGTTTAACTCGTCATGCTCGACTCAGTGAATGAACGAGTTGTGCCTTTTTCCTTTCCCGCCCATCGGGTTTGTGGACGCCCCCACGTCAGCAGCGAAGGATCGGATGTGAGCATATTACTCACCCCCACTCGCTCGGCGACTCACATGGAAACGATTGACAGAAGGAACAAAACAAATAACCAAAAAATAACCCCCGGCGATAAGACACAAAATCATGCTGGAGTAACTCAGAGGGACATTCTCCGGGGGGGGAAGGAATGGGGGGCGTTTCAGTTTAGGCTGACAGTGGGACATAAAAGACAAACTTCATCAACTCATTTCCCTGGTGCGTGTGGGAAAACGGTGAACCTGAAGGTCTTCAGTCAGTCTGATGAACGCTCTCGACCCGAAACATCACCTATTTCTTTTTCTCCAGACACGCTGCCTGACCCGCTGAGTTACTCCAGCTTTTTGTGTGTCTATCTTGTGGTCTGGTTGTTGACCCGGAGTCTCCTGAACGGGAACCTCTGGAGACTTTGCGCCCCACCCAAGGTTTCCGTGCGGTTTGCCGGAGGGTTTTTGTCAGTCTCCCTACCTGCTTCCACTACCTGCAACCTCCGGCAACCGCACGGAACCCTTGGGTGGGGCGCAAAGTCTCCAGAGGTTTCCCTTCAGGTTTCCTAAGTGGGACAGTAGAAAGGAAGACTGCCTGGTACAAATTATGATACGTCTGAAATCTATTTATCCCAGGAGGGAATTTTAATTTGCTTAATTACTATTGATTGGTGAAGCTGGTTAGTCTTGCTAGTCTTGCCAGTGTTCTTGAAAAAACAGGTCACTGTAGATACTAGAATTCTGAAATAATGCACAAAAGTGTCAGGTAGCAACTCGAAAGAGAAAGAGAGTTCATGTTTTTGGTCGATGACCATTTGCTAATGAATGTCGATGAATAGAAAGACCCAGGGGTCCAAGTCCACAGTTTCCTAAAAGTAGCGACAAGGTCAACAGGCATATTGGCATACTTGCTTCATTGAGCAGAGCATTGATAAGAGTTGGGACGTTATGTTGTAACTGTCCAAACACTAGTCTGGCTCAGCTTGAGAATTATGTGCACTGCTGGTCACTGCACCATTAGACAGGATGTGGTGGGATTGGAGGGAATGCAGAATGGATTCACCAGGATGATGCCTGGATTGGAGGACTTTGGTTATGGGGAGAGATTGGATAGGCTTTAGTGTAAGAAGGAACTGCATGTGTTGGTTTATTCCAAGGATAGTCACACAATGCTGGAGTAACTCAGCGGGTCAGGTGAATTCTCTGGAGTAAAGGAATAGGTGACATTCTCTGGAGTAAAGGAATAGGTGACATTTCAGGTCAGAACTTGAAGATCTGATGAAGGGTTCTGACCAGAAATGTCCCCTATTCCTTTCCTCCAGAGATGCTGCCTGACCTGTTGAGTTACTCCAGCATTTTATGTCTATCTTTGGGATAGAATTGCTACAGGATTTTGTTCCCTGGAGCGATTCAACTGCAGAATGACCTACTAGAAATAAATAAGAGCATGGGAAGCCGAGGGGAGATAGGGCAAATTCATTTTTCCCCTGGGAGGGATATCAAAAACAAAAGGATATGGGTTTAATGCATGAAGCAGGAGTTCTAAAGGGGACCTGAGTGGCATGTTTTTTTATACAGAGTGGTTGATGTCTGGAAAGAAATGCCAGAGAAGGTGGAACCAGGTACAATTACTATGGATAAGATGCATTTGGAAGATAGTTGAATAGGCAAAATGTGAGTAATGCAGATGGGCAGCAGTGTCAGCATGGATGTGGTGGGCCGATGGGTCTGATTCTATACTGTACAACCGTAAGATTCTATCAATCTAATCTTTAAATCTGAAAGGTGATTAATCTGAAACATTCACTCTATTTTAACTCTACGGTCACAGTGTGGAAATAGGCCCTTCGGCCCAATTTGTCCATGCCGCCCAAGATGCCCCATCTATGCTAGTGCCACCTGCCCTCATTTCCTATACATGTACCGGTCTAAATATATTGTACAGTAAATGGTGTTATAATACCTGCCTCAACAACCTCCCCTGGCAGCTCGTTCCTTATACCCACCACCCGCTGAATAATTTCACACTTTTCTGGGCTGTGAAATGTGCTCATCTTCCATTTATTCAGAAATGCAAAGATTTACAAAATTAGAAGCTTTGCAAAGAATCACAAGATATTCATACTTTCCTTATTTGTTCTGGATTCAAGGCCATTTTGTATGATGTACATTTTATATGCAAAATAATTCAAGCTACTTATCTAACAGTTTACAGAGCATCCAGACAATAGAAATGACCTTAATTTTGTAGATATTTGGATAAGCAAAATAGAAAAGATAGTTTACGTAGAAAATATTTGTTAAGTGCTCACTTCAAGTGCCATTTTACATACATGAGGAATTCTAGTTACTGGTTGAAGGAAGTGAAAATGGAATTCAAGTTGTTTTGGTCTGTTCACTGATAATTTTAGTTTGGTAGTTCGGGGGATTGGAGCGGCTGAATATTCATAATCATAATAATATTCATAATCATAATCAGAATTATACTTTATTAGCCATGTATGTCCAAATGAGAAATTTGATTTGCCATACAGTCAAACCATTAAAAAGCTACAAAACACACAAAATATATTTTAACATGAACATTCACTATAGTGACTCCTCCCTATTCCTCACTATGGTGGAAGGGGAAAAAAGTTAAATCTCTTCCCTTCTTTGCTCTCCCTCTGTCGGGAGCCTCGAGCCTTCCTTTGACGGGGCGATCAAGCTCCTGCATTGGGGAGATGTCAGCTCTCTGCACCGGGTGATCGACATCGGGTTGGGGCTGGACGAACCTTCTGCGACTTTGGAGCTTCTCGACTCGGTCTCTACCTGAGACTGCGAGCTCCTCGATGGTAAAATCCACAGGCCGCATTGGAGCGTCGATCCCAGGCAAGGGATCGGCTCCGATAGCAAGTCCACGTCCCCACGGTGGGGCTCAAAGTCAGCCCTGAGTAAGGTCTCCAGCTCCATGATGTTAGGCCGCAGAGTGACCGGAGATACGATCCGGTAAACAATCGCATCTCCGGTAAGGTATTGAAAACAAGTTTCTCCCTCCCCCCTCCTGCACCCTCCACGTAAAACAAACCAACGAACATTAGCACAAACTTTTAAAACACATTAAAAAAAAAGAAAAGACAGACAGACTGTTGGCGAGGCTGCCATCGTGCCTGGTGGTATATCTTGATAGGAATTACATTTTTAATATTTTTACCGGATGCCCATAAAGAATGAAAGAATAATATTAAAAAACGCTCATACGTCAGATCTAGCAAGACCTGATTTGTGATAATAGAGAGCGTGTTGAGTCAGGATGTAGGGAGTCGATGAGGCCATACATGTTGATTTATCTCAAAGGCACGCAGGGGCAATGATGACTACTGTAACCTGTCTGTTGAATTCTGGTGAGTTCAGAGAGTCACTGTAGATCATGAGCAGATTGCTGCCTGAATCTTTGCCAATGGACTGAAACTGTTCCTTTGAAAAACTCAGTTTAACAGAAAATAATATAATTATTTGAAGTAGATTGGCACAGAGTTGCTGCTATGCAGCCCCAGCAACCTGGGCTTAGTATTGACCTCTGAATGGGGGTAATAGGTTATGTGAAAATTAATGAGGGGTGGGGTTGCAGTGCAAACGGCATAGACACAAAATGTCCTCCAATGTTGCAAGGAAATATCGAATCACATGACTTTTAGACAAAGAAACACTCCGCAATTAAGGTTGTTCTGATCAATGCAAAAGTCAAATGCATTTCTTAATATGTTATTCACAATCAAGTTTGACATGAATAAACAGTAATTTTTTATTGGAATGTTTTTTTGCATTCAATACCTTGCTGAACTCAATTGTTCATTTTACAGGTCGTGCAAAGAGAAAAATACCCGACTGCCAAATACAGTGTTACAGTTACAGAGACCCTTAAGCCTGAACATTTGTGCTTTCAAGCTCCTGTAATTTCTTCCAGAAAGTAGAACGTAGAACAATACAGCACAAGAGCAGGTCCTTTGGCTCACCATATCTGAGCCGAACATGATGCCAAGACTATCTCATATCTATCTGCACATAATCCATATCCCTCCATTCCTTACATATTGCATTTGTCTATCCTATAGTCTCTTAAATGCCACTGTCGTATCTGCTTCAGCCACCACCCCTGGCAGAGTGTTCAAGCCAGTCACCATCCTCAAGAAAAACCTGCTCCGCAATCTCATTTAAACTATTCCCCTCTTAGCTTAAAACCTCTGGTATTTGATTTTTCCATCCTGAGAAAAAAGTTCTGACTTCTACCCGAATTATACCTCTCATAATTGTACATACTTCTATCAGGTCTCCCCGCACCCTCCTACGTTGCAGAGAAAACTATCCACATCTGTCCAATCTCTCCCTGTAGCCAATACACCCTGATCCAAACATCATTCTGATAAACCTCTGCTGCACCCTTTCCAAAGCCTCCACTTTTGTCCTGTAATGGGGTGACCAAAACCGCATGTAATACTCTAAATAACCAATAAACTGGGTAGAAGGGACAACATGAATAGCCAGGGTGGCAGGCATCGTTGAATATATTTCTACTCTTCCTGATGCAATACACCATCAAGATAGACTGGATGTAAGGAAGTTACAGATCGGAGATGTGCCAGACTTGCCCACCATTCCCTGCACGTTCACGAGCAGAGCATTTGCCACATCAGGCTGAGTTGCATCCCTATCACTGCCAAGATCTTCTAATCATTCAGGAATCAAACAGTTCTGTGGGTTCCAACTTGTCTCTGCTGGAGTGCAATTAAGACTGGTATTCTAAAGTGTTGCAATTGCTGAATATGTTGTGTGGTCTTGAATCCATCACACAGATTAGGAATCTGCCACATTTGATCTTTGCCTCAAGACGTTACAATCAATACCTCTGGGGCAGGGAGGGGAGAACCAAGTGAGATATCATGGTTGATTGATCGCTTTTGGAAAGAGCACATGTGCCAATAGAAGTGAGAACTATCGTGCGAATGTTTGCACGTGAATACAGTTGAGATATTTTTTGCCTTGTTTCACAGTTGATAAACTTGAAGAGGTCTGCGTTTGATGTAAATGTTTGCTAACATATTACATTATTGTAACATTTGTAAGGGGAGTAAAAGCTCTGATGATCTGCGATCTGACTTTGAAAATTCTCACCTAGTGCTGATTCCTGCTGACCCAATAATGAACTGGCTGCCCAATTCCCACACTCTCTTTCACTCGTTGATTTCCGTACTACCTTAAACAGGCAGGACCAGGCTATGGTCCCTTGAAATTCACTCGATTCTGTTTCTTGTGCTCCTTTGAAACTTATCGTGTTCACTGGAAAACGTTTTATTCTGTTTTACAACATCCAAGCGTGCAGGAATTACATTCAATAGTCAAGAAGACGATGTGCTAGTCTGCCACTAGTAAAGTCCCAAGTGTACCCGATAAATGGACCTTTACTGCAGCTTCCTTCTCATTCCTGTTGAAGAATATTGTGCTTCATATCATTGATATTATTATTAGATAATTATATCCATAGCAGGTAAACCATAACTATGGTAACTAATAAGTATGACATACAGGTTCACACCTGTCTTTTCATCGCTGGCCTTTGTCCAACAATCTGGGGTGGAAGATTACAACCTTCATGTGGTCCACCCTGTTTTGAGGAATGCAATCAACCCGGCGTGCACAATCAAATAGGATCAAATAGAACAAAGGTACACAAAAATGCTGGAGAAACTCAGCGGGTGCAACAGCATCTGTGGAGCGAAGGAAATAGGCGACGTTTCGGGCCGAAACGTCGCCTATTTCCTTCGCTCCATAGATGCTGCTGCACCCGCTGAGTTTCTCCAGCATTTTTGTGTACCTTCGATCTTCCAGCACCTGCAGTTCCTTCTTGAACACATCAAATAGAACAAGTTGTCCTACAACTTTAGGCTGTGCACGCCACAACTTTAGGCTGCGCACGCCATATGCAAGAAGAAGAAGAGTCCAACAATCTGCCTTTGGAAAAAAAACTCCCGCAGTATTTTCACCTATTACTGGCCACGCTCTTTGTCCTGCCCTTCTTCTCTTCCAGCTTTCTTCCCCCTCCCCTCCGCCTGCAATCAGTTAGAAGGGTCACGACCTGTCACGACTTCTCCAGAGATGCTGCCCGACTCACTGAGTTACTCTAAGATTTTGTGATTTATATCGGTGGTATTGTCAATTGCAACCTTGTGGCTGAGACAACTATCTAACATTGACTGTAGACAAAAGTGCTGGAGAAACTCAGTGGGTGCGCAGCATCTATGGAGCGAAGGAAATAGGCAACATTTTGGGCCGAAACCCTTCTTCAGACCACACTTTATCTAACATTGGCTACCTTTTTTTATTTGAAGTCTTGTTATTTTTGTTCGAATAAGCTATCGTGATGTACCTTTGTTGATGGTTACTGGGTGACATTAGTATCATTTATGTTCAAACAGGAAACAAAAGGATTCCATTGGAAGAGTTCCAATATTTCTTTAGATTGAGCAACTTCATAAGATGCTTTGGTTCAAATGCTGAGATCGCAATGGGATCTTCCAAGTGCCAAGATGCAATTGGATACATAATTGATCAACCATTTGGTAGGAACATTGAACTTTCACTCACTGGAGACCAACATCTTCTGGAACTGGATTTCCAAGAGTGGATGTGACCGGGATTCCAGTTCTGCCCATTTTCTGCTAAATTATCTGCTTCTGATGCACTGTTCTATTGACATAAATGTGCTCCAGGCTACAACAGTTAACCAACTGTGAATGAGCAAGAAATTGACATGCTCCCTTATTAGGGTAGATAACAATTGAATCCAATCCTGGCCTCACCACAAATGTTGAGGCACGTAACATTTCTTAGTAATGATTGCAGAGTGGACTTGACCATTTGTGCCGGAGAATTTGGAACCGGTTTCATACTCTACCTTAAAGTTATTGTGCTTGAAGAATATTTGCCATGGCTCAGAGGGATTTTAATTTTATCAGTTAATTATTTTCAAAAACTTTCTTCTAAACTCTTTTGTTTAAAATGGCACGTCATAGAGTTGTGGAGTCATATACAGTGTGGAAACTTGCCCTTCGCCCAACTTAAACACGCCGACCAACATGCACCATCTACACCATTCCCACCTGTCCATGCGTGGCCTATATCCCTCTAAACCTATCCTGCCCATGTATCTGTCCAAATGTCTCTTAAATGTTATGATAGTACCTGTCTCAACTACCTCCGACAGCTCTTTCCATATACCCACCACCGTCTGTATAAAAAAAGCTTCCACTCAGATTCCCATTAAATTTATCCCCCCCTCCTCTGGTTCTCAATTCCCCTACTCTTGGCAAAAGACTGTATGCATTTACCCGATCTATTCCTCCCATGATCTTGTACACCTCTATAAGATTGTCCCTCATCTTCCAGAGGTCCAAGGAATAAAGTCCTAGCTTGCTCAACCTTTGCCTATAGCTCAGACCCTTGAGTCCTATCTTGGCTGCCTATGAAGGTATCCTTAAATTGCTGAGCAAATGTCCATGGGCTTTTTAATTGGGTATATTAATGTGAAGTGTAAATTATTTTTTGAAGGTTGAGGGTTTGTCATTGTGTTAAAAGACTGTGTTACGTGCTTAACTATTGGAACCGTTCTCTGTATCTTACTTTAAGTTTGACTGAGAGCTAGTTGACACTAATTACTAAAAGGTGTTCCCTTTAGTAATTGTAGTGCAGCTGAGTTATGTAATACTCTATAGTACAGTACAAAAATAACTTTGTCATTACAATGCTGCACCCAGCATTGTTTAACTGACCTTGCAGGTCTTTTCCCAACAACTTGGAATTACAACACAAGAAGGGTGGGTGCTATGAATGTGAGGAAATAAGTTGTAGAGTGGAAAGACACAAATCTGCAGATACCTTAAAATATAAAATATTGGATATACTCATCACGACTGGCAGTATCCATGGAGGGAGAGTGTGTTGCCAGGGGTTATGGGGAGAAGGCAGGAAAATGGGGTTGAGAGGGAAAGATAGATCAGCCATCATCGGAGTAGACAATGTTCCAAATGGCTTAATTCTGCTCCCATCACTTTTGGTGTTCCATCAAATTGGTACTAGATATCTCATATTGCTTTGGAATAAGTGAACCCTCAAAACCTGACCCATAACTATCTTGCCACTCAGGATATAGAAAATTCAACATTTTACAATAACAAAAGCAAGATCAAACTTGCGATGGATTTAGTCTCGATGGATATGATTTTCTTTTCACTGTCTGAGAGAAAGTCGAGGAAAGATTCCACATAGTATTCCATTCTTTATTGAATCTTTACAGATTTCAATACCATTTTGGTGTGTATTCATGTCATATATACGGATTGATATAAGTACTTTTTGACAGTGCTTTTTCTTGTACAGGGAGAGGTGCCGGTAAGCATGATTAATAAACATACGTGTGAAGTAGCCAGAAAATTAAATAATCCATTTAAGTTTTTAGAGGTGTCAGTATGCAAAACTGCCACACAAAAAAAAGCACTGCTTTTTGGTGCCTATTTGGAAAATGTTCTTTTTTACATAAGTATGATTAAAAGTGCATTAATATTTATGCTGTCATCCCAAGAAAGAAAGGAAAAATATTTTCTACACCATATAAGGAGCTCATTCAGCTCACTGGGTCTATGCCAGCACGCAGAACATTCCCATCTGTTCCACACCACCCACTTATTTCTCACAGCATACTTCCTCTCACATGCCCACCAATTCTCACTTGATTATTCGGCCATCCAACCTACCAGTTCCTCTTTAGTGCATGGCTTGCAGGAAACCCAAAAAGGAACAGGGAGAACATGCAAACTCCATCACCGTCAGCTCCCAAGGTTAGTATCAAACCTGAAGCTGAAGCTTGCAGAAATGCTGGTTGTTGCACCCTGGCTCTGCTCAATTTTTGCCCAAAAACTCAGTGCAAACTCTGATGCCGAGGGTTAATGTAAATAACCCACAGTTTCTTGGTACTTTGATAAGGGCTTGGATTCTACAGTATCTTGGAAGGTGGTTTACAGTCAATTATGCATTTTTTTTTAGATGCACTTGTCCATGTAACACAGGATGCACATAGCAAACCCTCTAACAGAAATGACTGAAGCAAAATGATCAATTTCTTTGTGAATTGAGGCAAAGGAAATTCAACCAAGGAAGAGGGTTCTGCCAGAATAATGGCAAATGAGAAAATTGACCGGATACTGATTATTATACCAGAAATTAGATAGGTGTTAGAAAAGCTGGTAGAAGTTAAATGGGTAATAAAAATACAATAAACTAGAAATACACAGAAAGTCACACAATACGGTGAAAAACAATGTTTCAGGTTCATGAGGAACCATCAATAGGAAACATAACAGGTTCTCTCTTTCTTCAGGTTCGGACTGGTCTGATGGGTATTTCCAATATGTTCTGTTCATATTTAAGATTTCCAAAATATGCTATTTCTTTCATTTCGATTAAAATAATGTCGCTTTTTATGGGAAGCATCTTGGATTATTGATAAAAGTATGAATTAAGTTAGTGAAATTGGTGACCATTGTCTTCCAAATGTAATTTGTTACTGGGATCATCTCAGAGGAGTGGACGGTAGTGAATATAAAACTTAATCTATGATTTACTTTTCAGCAAGTTTAACGGGCTATTTTGGAAACAATAGGAAAAACACCCATTCACTTCAAGCAATGGAGTTGGACTAAATTCAGAGTCAGCACAAGTGTGTTGAGGCTTGTTGGCAACACTGGGATCCATAGAACTAAGAGGCAGCGACAACCTGGATACAAGGTTAGCAAGACTTAAAATAATTATTTATTTTGCAGAAGATATAAAGTGTTCACCAAGGTTCAGCACCATTGTACTTGAACTTTGCACCATTGTATTTGTGGAATTCTCTGCCGCAGAAGGCAGTGGGGGCCAATTCACTGGATGAATTTAAAAGAGAGTTAGATAGAGCTCTAGGGGCTAGCGGAATCAAGGGATACGGGGAGAAGGCAGGCACGGGTTACTGATTGTGGATGATCACCCATGATCACAATGAATGGCGGTGCTGGCTCGAAGGGTCAAATGGCCTCCTCCTGCACCTATACTCTGAAGAAGGTTTTCGGCCCGAAACGTTGCCTATTTCCTTCGCTCCATAGATGCTGCTGCACCCGCTGAGTTTCTCCAGCATTTTTGTGTACCCTATATTCTATTTATCAATTGGACTGGTGGGATATTGGGTGCAATTTTGAAGCCCACAGTTGGCGCAAGACATAAAACTGCAGCAAACCATGGGAAAGATAGTAAAGGACCATGGGAATATGGTAGACTTGCAGAAGGTGAAAGTATATTGCAGAAATCTGTGAGGCAACACATATTGGTGGGAAGTATACGGAATACAAATAGAAGGTGAATTTGGCAAGGACAGAGCATCCTTCAGGTATTTGTGCCCAGATCAGCAAACAAATTAATAAGGCCAATGCTAACTAGATTTAGCCAGATGATTGTGCAAGTGTTTGGCCCACTTTGTAGTATTGTGTCCAGTTCATGGAAGCGTATCTTCATAGGATTTGGCACGATACAAAAGATAGTTATTAGAATTAATTCAGGGTTAGATATTTCAATTACATGGTTAAGCTGGAGAAAGTAAAATTGTTGGCAAACAGTTAGAAGTATATAACTGAAAAAATAAATGTCACTTTGTTCTCACACAAGCAAATGATACACTCCTTCTCTTACTGATGTAGTACTGAGCCGTAATTATCGTCCAGAAATTAGATAAAGGTTTAGTTCATATTTATAAGTGATTCAATATGTTACAGCTATTCAGTACTTGGCAGTTATTTTCAAACCAGTGAATGATACATTGGTTCTTATGCTGATTGAGCATTAATTATCATTCAGGATTGTGAGAAAGCTTTACCTTTGCACAGCAATTCAAATGTTTTACCTGTGCGGTACTTGCCGCACAACTGAACCAAGATGCCTGAGAGCTATGGGTGAACCAACTTGGCTGTAGACTTGCTGTTGGTGCTTACTTTTAATGGCATGCATCCAATTATTTCAAGCATCTGTTCCTTTTCTTGCTTCCCCAAGTAATGACGTGTGTTTCTTCTGCCAACGTTGACCTAGTTTTGTTTTTTATTTTGTGTTTCTGGTTTTAATCTAGACTCATATCGCATGCAACGATATCAGCGGGGTTTACATATTCTAAATCACCTGATAAAAGTGTATGTTGTTATTGTCTCTCATCATAACTCTAAACCCAATGACGCCATCTGATATCCAGTACAGTATTATTTTTTCCTGTTTTCACCCAGGAGGGAGAGCTGCCATGTTGGATTGTAACAGTCATGGGGAGTTCTTCGCTTTGAATTGTGAAGTTCACAAAGCTTAAACTACTAATAAATGACTAATGCATGCTCTCACAAAATCTGGGCTCAAGCCAAGAGGTTTGTACATTTGATTGCATTAATACATAAAGGCTAGATTTAATAGGTGTTACAAAACCATCTCAATTGTTGGTACTCAAATGCTGCTTAAAAATATTTGCAAACTAGTCGTGTTTCATTATTCTATATTCTATCTTTTTCTTCTGAAGGGGATTGTTGCATTTGTGGAGAATGGAGTATTTTTGTTATCCAATGTAAAGATAAGGCAGTTCCCGATTCAATCTCATGGACTGCGGGTGGGAATTAATACTCCAGGTTAATACTCCAGAATTAATACTCCAATTAATACTTCAACACTATGTTTTAATTGTAATAGAGATAAATATTGCATCAGAATGAATATTTCCATCTCCATTGCCAACTAACAGGTACTTAAAAACATTGGACTTAAAATAATTGTTTTAATTAGTCCCAGATTTAGCATCATGAATTCAAGAAGGCAAGTTATTTTTTTTCAGTTCTTCCACTTGTGACCTCTTCTGGAGAATATTTAATGCTTTTGCAATACATTTCTTATGTCTCGGTTTTAATGGAAAATTAATACAATTGAAATAACCATTTAATTTGTGCAGAGAGCGTTGTGACATATGCAGTAAATCATTCATCTCAAAGAACTGATGACATTATTTTCCATCTTAATATTTCCATAGAGGAAGTAGCAACATGCTGAAATGTGGTCATGTTATTTTGGAGTTGAAATTGACTACTTCATGCCTTTATAGATACTGTTCCCATACACAGTTCCAAACAGTGAGTATAATTTCATTTATACTCAATCTTTTCTCCGTTGCCTTTCTATTCATATCCTGAGCATTTGATTTGTTCAAGATTTTGGGAAGTTGAACAACAGCAAATAATATCTAGACCCAGTTAGAAAAGCTTATTGTTAAACTGTTTGCTTGAAGCAGTGAATAAAATCCAATTGACTAAAAAGGGGAATATTTTTTATTATAGTGCGTTGTGTTGCATTTGAAATGTTTATAACCTCTGTTACAATCAATGCAAAACCACTCAGTGAAACAGACCTATGCATTTGGGTTCTCTCATTAAACATATATTTTGTCGTCTGGCTCAGTATTCTGTTGCTTAGAAACCTGCAGGTGGAAACTTGTCCTCCCTATTTCAAACAGTATTATACCTGTTATCTGTGATTATACCATAAACAAAGGGCTGCAAAATATTTTGTCTGCAGATTCCATCTCTTTGTCCAATGGTTAAAATATGCTGAGTTATCTGCTGCTGACATTGATGTTTTATGGCAGTGACTTTTCTTGTTATTTAAATGGAAGTAATTTGTGTAACATAGAGGGGTTGCCTCTAGATTGTGTCTCTCCCTTTCTCACTGAAGTGGTGTACTCAACATCTTCAACATTTCCTGTAATGTCCAAGAATGGCAAACTAAAATAGGATTGGTGTTCAGGAATGGTACAGTGGTGCCATGGTGGAGTTGCTGCCTTACAGCACCCAAGCTTGATCCCAACTATAGATGCTTTCTGTATGGAGTTTGTACGTTCTCCCTGTGACTGCGTGTTTTTTTTTTCCAGTTTCCTATCACATTTCAAAGATGTGCAGGTTTGTTGGTGAATGGGCTTCTATAAATTGTCCTTAGTGTGCAGGTTAGAACTATATACTGGTGATTGCCGGTCGGCTTCGGGCTCAGTGGGCTGAAGGGCCTGTTTACACACTGTATTTCTAAACCGGCTTGTTTTTATAAGGTAAAACTTAGGTGGTTATTGCACTCGGCATCTCCCTACAATTTGAATCCACAGATTGCAGAGACAGCCTCAAAATGCTGGTGGGCTCCATTGAGAAGATGCAGATGGGCTCCAATGACCCCACTAACATATTTACCTGAACATGGAAGCAATTGTAATGTCAACACCTGGCCAAGGTTGCCAGAAGTGGTTTCTTTTGAGCCCCACAAAGAAACATTGGATCTCCCTGAGGTGGTCTTTCTATCCTCTACCATGAAACAAGACAGAGTATTTTATTGAACCCACTTTAGTGGGAGATGTCAGGTTGCCTAGTGAGCACTGGAATATTTAAAGTGTGAGATAATAATAGTATGAATGAGAGCTTCAGCAGTGGATGTGTTCAGCAGACCTAGAGTCGGGTGATGTTATACTAGTACATGATGTCGGGAGAGATGTACAAATGTTGAGCAGGAGTAGACCATGCAACACCTCAAGCTGACTGCCATTTAATAACATTAGAACTGACTTGATCATATCCTTTTCCAGTGATTCCATTAACCCTCTAGCTTGCCAAGAACATATCCACTTTTGTCTTATTCAAAGATTGGTGTCTGCTCCTGTTGAGGACGTTTTCCAAAGACTTGCAACCCTCTGAGATAAATAATTTGCCGTTATTGTGGTCTTAAGTGTGTAACTGCAGTTATTTTAGTGACACCACTCCCACTAGTCCTGGATTCTCCCACAAGAGAAAAATGGTTCTATATGTTTCAATTGTCACCTCTCATTCTGCTAAACTCCTGTGTGTACAAGCCTGGTCCATCCCATCATTCCTTATAAGAAAACATTCCCATTTCAGCTGCAGGTCAGGCACTTGACTGCGTCCAATGCAGTAACTATCTAACTTCATTTCTTAAGGAAGGGCATTGGTACCATAATTGATACCATAAACAATGGCGGCCATGGTGGCGCAGCGTTAGAATTGCTGCCTTACAGCGCTTGCAGAACTGGATACCCGGGTTCGATCCCAACTACAGGTACTGTCTACACGGAGTTTGTATGTTCTCCCCGTGACCACGTGGGTTTTCACTGAGATTTTCTTCGGTTTCCTCCCACACTCCAAAGACTTACAGGTATGTAGGTTAATTGGCTTGGTGTGTGGGTAAATTGTCCCTAGTGTGTGTAGGATAGTGTTGATGTGCAGGGATCGCTGGTCGGTGCGGACCCGGTGGGCCAAAGGGCCTGTTTCCACGCTGTATTGCTGAACTAAACTAAACAATGCTTCCCATCTGACCTCAGCAATGCTCTGTACAACCTTACATCAGAAGTTCATGTCAGGGTCAAATCAGACATGGTTGCAAATAATATCATGGATCCTGAATCTTAACCAAGAAGAGACATGGGATTGGTGCTGAGCATTGGAGATGCTGAAGACAATATTTTAGAAAGTTCCAGAGTTTAACTATTACAACTTATTCAAGAATTTGAAATAAGCATGTTGATGACTTGGTTGTTTGGGGAGAGCAGGTATTGGTTGTTGGGTAGGACTAATATAAAGTGGTGGAGAGGCACACTTGCTATATCATTATTATTCATCATTCCCATTAATATGATTTCACCCTTCATTAACTGAGATCTAAATAGCAAAGGCGCAGCGGTAGAGCTACTGCCTTACAGCACTTCCAGTGCCAGAGATCTGGGTTTGATCCTGACTACAGGTGCTATCTGTATTGAGTCTGTACGTTCTCCCCCTGACCTGCGTGGGTTTTCTCCGAGATCTTCGGTTTCCTCCCTCACTCCAAAGACGTACAGGTTTGTAGGTTAATTGGCTTGGTGTTACTGTAAAAAAGTGGTCCCCAGTGTGTTTAGGATAGTGTTAATGTCTGGGGATCGCTGGTCGCTGCTGACTTGGAGGGCTAAAGGGCTGTATCTCCAAACTAAACAAAACCAGGAGTTAAACCTGTGATCTTCTGTTCACCTTGATTCAATGTGACTCTTACCTGGTTCCTACCCAGAAGGCATGTACATTGCTCTGCTCTTTTACTAAACCAGTCTGTCAAATATGTTTTAAAAAAAAGGAGAGGTTTATAAAAGAAACCCGTCATATTTTCTGAGATGTAAACTTACTTTTTATCTTTATTTAGTTGGTCTGGTAATAATTAAAACTCAAGGGATTTAGCTGGAGTCTTGCCTTTAATTATGCTGTTGGCCAGCTTATCTTTGGGAATTGTGGTTAGAAGATAAATATTTGCTGTCGTTCTCTGAACTCAAAGTTGCTGTCTTAAAAGCCAGTCAAATTTCAAATCGTTTTTTGGTGTTGGCAAGTGCAGGTCAGAGTGAACTTGACATCTTTCCACATCTGACCTGAAACTGGAAACTCCTGTATATAATCAATGCAGTGAGTATCTGCATGCACAAGTTTAAAGTTAAAACTAAAAACGATAGACCAACGCCGTCAATCAGCATTCTAAATAGTAAACTCCACAGAACTCAGTGATGATACTTTGAGGAGAAAGAAGCAACTGGTGATGCTGGTTTACAAAAATAAAGAAACACAAAGTGCTGGAGTAACTCTGTGGGTTAGGCAGCATCCACGAGAACATAGCCTGAAGAAGGGTCCCAACCCAAAACGTCACCTAACCATGTTCTCCAGGGATAGACACAAAATGCTGGAGTAATTCAGAGGGTTGAGACCCTTAACGTCACCTATTCCTTTTCTCCAGAGATGCTGCCTGACCCGTTGAGTTACTCCAGCATTTTGTGTCTATCTTCGGTGTAAACCAGCATCTACAGTTTCTTCTTGCATATGTTTTCCACGGATGCTGCCTGACTCGCTGAGTTACTCCAACACTTGATGTCACTTTGCATCCAGTTTAAAGCAGCATAAACAGTTCCAGAGTAGCCCACTGTTATCCTCTGTCACTTCAAACTGAAATCCATTATATAGAGATCCGTAGTTAGGAGGATTTACTGTATAAGCTTGAGATGGCCAATATGGAGAGATGCAGCAGTGTAGTGCAACTTGCTTTTGTGTACAGTTCATGTAAAATGGGGCTATATTTCAGTTTAGAATCAGTTGGCAGTGGAGATGATTTTTTTAGGCAAAATCTATTTTGGCACCACACACACTGACGTGGGTGTACTTAGAAAAACATAGAAACATAGAAAAATAGGTGCTAGACAATAGACAAAAGGTGCAGGAGTAGGCCTTTCGGCCCATTCAATGTGATCATGGCTGATCATCCCCAATCAGTACCCCGTTCCTGCCTTCTCCCCATATCCCCTGACTATGCTATTTTTAAGTATCTTAAGTATCATGTATCATGGCTGATCATCTAAAATCAGTTCCCCATTCCTGCTTTTCCCCCATATACCTTGATTCCTTTAGCCCAAAGAGTTAAATCTAACGCTCTCTTGAAAAGATCCAGTGAATTGGCCTCAACTGAGAATTCCACAGATTCACAACTCCCTGGGTAACTGTGAGACTGCGACCCGAAATGTTATCCATTCCTTCTCTCCAGAGATGCTCAGAGATGAAAAGAGTTCCAGCTTTTTATGTCTATCTTCGGTTTAAACCAGCAACTGCAGTTCCTTCTTACACAAATACTTCTTATTTTCTCTGGTTGTGGTAACATGGAATAGGAGCACGGTCTGAACATTGGAGCCAGACCTTTCAACACTATTGTCAGGTAATCCTTACACATACAGACGGTGTGAAAATTTGGAACTGTTTTCTGCAAATAGGATTTGAGATTAGGTTAATTTGAGATTGATTGATATTTGTTATGGAAAATAAATGGGTTGAAGTGGATTTTGTTCAGTGTATGACCAAACGGACTGGTCGAACTGGTTTGCAGAACTATATAATCTTGTTGCTAAACTAAAGTTTAGTTTAGTTTAGTTTAGAGATACAGTGCGGAAACATGCCCTTCGGCCCACCGCGTCTGCGTCTACCAGTGATCCTCACATGCTAACACTATGCTACACACACTAGGGACAATTTACATTTTATAGCAAGCCAAAGTCTTTGGAGTGTGGGAGGAAACCGAAGATCTCGGAGAAAACCCACGGGGTCACGGGGAGAACGTACAAACTCTGTACAGACGGCACCTGTTGTCGTGATCGAACCCGGTTGGCGGGCGCTGCAAGCGCTGTTAGGCAGCAACTTTACTGCTGAGCCGCCGTGCCCATCCTCACAACGTTCTATGACATTTATACATATTAATTGACATACTGATTGCTTTAATTTCCAAAATACATTCTTTGTTTTTATATTCCTAAAATATTGTTTGCTTCTGAAGCAGTTATAGTGGGATTGTGGATGGTGCATCCCCATCAACAGTGTCAACTATCAACAGTCCCTCCGTCTGTTTGCATTGATTACTATTTAAGGTGTTGCTGGAGAGTGGCAACATGTTACATGAAGTTGACAGAGAAGGAATCTCCCTGTTCACCCAAGGTTTCGAGTTGGGAGAGACCCTCATTATCTTTTCGGAAAGCAATGATCGAGGCATTTCTTGATGAAACCAATGACAATTGAGGTACACTCATTCAGGCTAGATGTAGTAGTCTTGAATATGTTCCAGATCTTTGACTCAAGGCAGTCATAAAGTAGAACTCTCAGCCTCCAGCACTTGTCGATCACTCTTTTAGTTGGTGCCTGTCACTAACAGTCACCTTCCACCTCCATAAAGGAGCTTGAGAGCCCAGAGAATTAAGCTTCTTCCGTGATACTATCACACTCCTGAAGCAATCACTCCTTTCACATTCCTTTCCTGGGGGTGCTGCCATATACTCTTACTTTGAAAACTATCCCATTTGGTTATTCTTATATTGTATTTTAACATTATTTTGCACTACTTCCGTTCCAAGATGGCGCCGGTGTGTGTGGCCTGCCGTCAGTTGCTCTCGGAATTGTGTGTGCTGTTTGTAATTGTTTCGATTCTTACCCTGGATGTCGACTCTCTGTTGGTCTATGATCGCCAAACTCTGCTGGATCTTTGTTCAGTGGACTTGGCTGGTGGTGGCCGCGGTACGTTACCCCCTCTTCTGGCAAGGGCCCCGGTTCGCCTTTGCCTTGTCCTGGCTCCACTTCCTCGGCGTAAGCGTAAACGTCGCCGGGGTAAACGCGGCGGCCGGTTGGTGAGGCTGAAGGCTTGTCTGGCGAGTTTACCTGTGTCTTCCTGGACTGGGATTGGTCGTTCTCTTATTCTTCCTCGACGCTCGTTGGACCCTGATGGCTGCTGCCTGCTGCCTGCCGTTGGCCCGGAAGAACTGCTCCTCCCTTGTGGCCCCTCCTCTCCTCGACCCCGCAGGCGTGGTTTAAATCTCCTCAACTTGCGGCCCTTGTGCCGGGCTCCCCTGACATCGGACGCCGTGGACCAGCCTGTTCCTGTCAAGATTGCCCTGGTGAACGCTAGGTCGCTGGTGAACAAGACTTTTATTTTGAAAGATTTTTTTGAATCCAGAGGGTTAGATCTCCTCTGTGTGACTGAGACATGGCTGGGTGTTGGTGAGTCCAGCGCTTTCGCTGAGATGTTACCCCTTGATTGCTGCTATCTTAACTCCCCGCGGACGTCGGGCAGAGGTGGAGGACTAGCTACTGTCTTTAGGAGTCATTTTAAATGTAAACAGCTATTGCTTTCATCCTCTTTAGCAAGTTTTGAATTAAGTTTGTTTGAGCTGGTTGGCTCTAACACAGTGTTGTGTGCTCTGGTCTATCGGCCTCCAAAGTATAATAAGGACTTTTTAAATGACTTTTCTATTTTCCTGGCTGAAATCATGCCTAGATATGACCGTGTACTTATTGTAGGGGATTTTAATGTTCACGTGTGTTGTCCTGAAAAGCCTATGGCAAAGGACTTTTTGAACCTCATTGATTCATTTAGTCTTGTACAATCTGTGTCAGGACCCACACAAGAGCATGGTCACACGCTTGATCTTGTCCTATCATATGGTTTGCCCGTTTCTAATCTAGTGATTTGTGATGCCGTGTTTTCCGACCATATGCCTGTGTTATTTGAGGTTATTATTGCACCTACTGCAGTTCGACCTCGCGCTCCTGCTCGGCACTGTCGTGTTGTTAGCCCTTCCACTGCTGTTCAGTTCTCGGCTGCTTTTGCTCTGAACTCCATCGTTCCTGAGTCTGTGTGTGATACAGAGGAGCTTAGCTCATGGCTTCACTCCACCTGCCAGACTGTTTTGGACACTGTGGCTCCATTGAAGTTCAGGCAGCCTAAAACTAAATTTGAGCCCTGGATGAATGACACGACTCGTGCTGTCAGGCGCGAGTGTCGTAGAGCTGAGCGGAAGTGGAAGAAAGACAAACTGCAGGTGTCATTTCAAATGTTGAGGGAGAGTTGGTGCCATTATCAGAAAGTTGTGAAAGCTGCTAAGAGGAAACATTTCTCAGGTATTATCCTCTCTGACTGCCGCAGCCCTCGTGTTTTGTTTAACACCATTAACACAGTTCTTAATGCCCCGCAGGCAGTCTGTATGGAGGCGTCCCCTGCTGTGTGTGAGAACTTCCTCCGCTTTTTTGTTGATAAGGTCGCTATGCTTAGAGCTCTAATCCCACCATCTGCTTATGACCCCTCGGTATCTGTTCCATGCACGGCTGTATTTGATCATTTTAAGCCGGTGTCTCTCTCCTTTTTGCATGAGATTGTTGGTCGTTCAAAGCCCTCAGGTTCTCCGAATGATGCTGTTCCTCCTCGGCTGTTTAAGGAGGTGTTGCCCACTGTAGGACCATCTGTTATCGCTGTCGTTAATAGCAGTTTGTCCTCGGGTGTTTTAAACATGCAGTAGTACAACCCCTGATTAAAAAATCTGCTCTTGACCCTGCAGTTCTTGGCAATTTCAGGCCTATCTCCAAACTACCTTTTTTATCAAAAGTCCTAGAGAGGATCGTGCACAGGCAATTGATGGCCCTTTTTGGAGAAACATGACGTTTTGGAGGTTTTCCAGTCCGGTTTTAAGTCCCGGCACAGCACAGAATCGGCGCTTTTGTGGGTTTTTAATGATTTTTTGGGCTACTGATCAAGGTGACTGTGTTGTCCTCGTGCTTTTAGATTTGTCAGCTGCCTTTGACACAGTGGATCATGAAATTTTGATCTCCCGTTTGGAGCAGTGGGTGGGTATCAGGGGCATAGCACTGGAGTGGTTCAGGTCGTACTTGGCTGATCGAACTTTTTGTGTCAGCCTTGGGGACTCTGTATCCTCCTCTGCTCCTCTGTCGTGTGGGGTCCCACAGGGCTCAGTTCTTGGCCCTCTCCTCTTTTCACTCTATTTGCTCCCACTCGGTTCCATCCTTAGGAAGCACGGGATTTCATTCCACTTTTATGCTGATGACAGTCAGCTTTATGTGCCTCTGGGAAAGGGGGGTGTACACTCTGTCGGCCTCTTGCTTGAGTGTCTCAGTGACATAAAGGCCTGGATGTCACTGAACTTTTTAAAATTTAATGATGACAAGACAGAGGTAATGATCTTTGGTGGCACCTCTGGGGCCCCCCCTGTTGATCTAGGCTCTTTGTCTGCATATCTCAAACCTAACATCACGAACCTGGGGATTAAAGTGGACCCTGAGCTTAGATTTGACTGTCAGGTAAGGGCTGTTGTTAAATCTGTTTTTTTCCATCTGAGGCAGCTGGCAAAAATAAAGCCGATTTTGTCAAGGAAGCACTTTGAGACGGTAATCCATGCCTTTGTTACCACCCGGCTGGATTACTGCAATGCACTGTATCTGGGGGTTAGTCGGTCCTCCATCGCCCGTCTCCAGATGGTACAGAATGCAGCTGTTCGTCTCTTGACAGGCACACGAAAGCATGATCATGTTTCTCACCTTTTGGCCTCTCTCCACTGGCTGCCTATTCAGTATAGGATTCGTTTTAAAATTATTTTATTTACTTTTAAATCCCTAAGTGGTCTTGCCCCGTCCTACCTATCTGAGCTTCTTCACCCTTATTCGCCCTCCCGCTCTCTCAGGTCAGATGATCAGCTGCTCCTGATTGAGCCAAAGACTAAGCGGAAGCTCAGAGGGGACCGTGCCTTTGCTGTGTCGGCTCCGAGATTGTGGAATGAATTGCCTCTGCACGTTAAACAGGCCCCTTCTCTAGCTGTTTTTAAATCACTCCTGAAGACATATCTATTCTCCATGGCCTTTGTAGACCAGTGAGGTGTCGAATTGTTTTTTAACTTTATTTGCTTGGTTTTGCTGCGTTGTTTGTACTTGTGTTTTATGTTTTTTAATTTATTGTTTGGATTTTTGTATGTAATTTATGCGCCTCGTGTTAGTTGTATGTTCTGTTGTTCTGCCTGTTTTATGATGTCTTGCTTGTTTTCTTTTTTCTGTACAGCACTTTGGTCAGCTTTGGTTGTTTTTAAGGTGCTTAACAAATAAAGTTATTATTATTATTATTACTTTGAATTGCACTACAGCCTTGTACCATGTTGCTGCTTTGCATTCAATATTGCATTTATTGCTGTATTTATCATTTCTGTTTGCATACAGTTTACTCTGTGTGCTCCATGTGAACAAGGAATGCCATTGCATCCTGGTGTATATAGCAATCAATTAATCTGAATCTTGAGTTAATCTGATTCTGAATTAATCAAGTCCTTTGCTAGAATATCGGTTTACTAATGTATATTTAATTACACAGCAGATGAAAAGACTTAAACTACCTTTCATTAGATTCCTCTATTCATTTGGTACATTGATAAAAGGTTTAGATTACCTGAGCGTTTAAACCTTGATAAAAGGTTCAGACTACCTGAGCATTTAAACCTTTAATTCTTGCATACCAACCTCAAATTTAAATCCACATACTTTGTTTACAACTCTTTATTTGGATCAGATGCTTGACATAGTTTCTTCTATTTCAAGACTGAATGATTTCTAACATCATCATGGAATGTGAACTGGACAGAATTCAAAACTTAGAAAACGCCTCTGACCCATTTCAGCTACGACTGGGATTAGTGCGTCTCTTCCCTAAAAATCTAAACGGATGCAAATATTTGGTTTAGTGTGTGTGAGCCTGTATACATTTTTTTACCATTGAATACCTGAGCTTCTCCGGGATCAGTTATGACTTAGGCATTGCGTTCTCACACCGCCTTTAAAATACTTCTTAAAATCTAACCCTTCAACCAGGTTTTTGATCTGGGATGGCATTGTTTGTTTTGTCAATGCTCCTTTTTAAGTATCTTAGAATGTTTTGCTATGCGGAAGGCACTATATAAATAGAAGTTGTTGATGTTGTGGAAGTCAAGTTTTTTTCTTCAGGAAAGAAAGTCAATCCCTATAGATTATCATTACACTTTAGTGCTGGGTCTTGTCTGTCCATTCAGAAGGGCGTTAACAATCCTATTGGGCAATTCAAAGAATATAGTCAAGTATTCCCACTGTTCTGGACAATATAATTTAACTGAAACTACAACACAAAAGATTAAAACACAAAGTGCTGGAGGAATTCAGTGGGTCAAGCAATATTTGTGGAGGGAATAGACAGGCAACATTAGGTCTTCAGATCCCTCTTCAGACAAAAAAAGATTATGGGATGATGTTTATGGGATGATTTCAGACAGATTAGTTGCTGGATTACCCAGAGGTTGTTAATTACTGCACTTTTAATAGTTTCCATTCTGTGAGATACAGCAACGTTTTCTAGTGTGCGAATGCACCATATAATTGCTGGTGCGGTTAAATCAAAGAGAGAGTAACCCCAAACTGCTACTCGTTGCTGCTGTGGAGAATGGGGAATAGATGGTTCTGAATGAAGCTTATCATTGGGGAATCATATTTTCTCATGACCAAGATCTATGCAAAAACGGCTACATCAGTCCAATGGAAATTCTTCAATAAAGGTCCCAATTGTTAAATAACTAAACCATATATCGGTGCTTTCAAAGACACCTTATCTCTGGGCAGGAAAGATCAGAAAGAACAGTGCTTTGAAATTCTCTGGGTACTTTTGTGCGTGGATCACAATAAGTTAGCAGAATGGTGAAGGGAGAAGACAATGGCATATTAACCTATATTGCAAAGTTAGAAGAATTGTCACAGTTTTGCAGGATGCTGGTGAGGCCACACCTGGAATATTGCGCATTGTTTTGGCCATCGTACTTTAAAAAGGACAAAGTAGCATTAGAGGCAGTCAAAAGGAGATTCACCTTGGGAAGAGAGGATTGTTCCGTCAAGAGAAGCTGAACTTTTGTCTCTCTTCTCTGGAGTTTAGAAGAATGAGGGGTGACCACATTGAAACGTACAAGATCCAAAGAGGGGGTATAAGAAGGTAGATGGCAACACATTTTCATGATGGGAGATTCTCAAATTAAGGGACATTGTTATAAGAAAAGGGGAGGTTGCTTAAAATGAAGGTACATGGGAATTTCTTCTCGCAGACGGTAATTAATCACTGAAATGTGCAACTGCAGAGTGAATGAAGGCTAAATCATTAGAACTATTTAAAATAGGGAAACATATTTGTATGGTAACTCTGAGAATTCGGGACTAGGAAGATCTAGCCCAGACGAGTCAAGGCCTGAGGTAGATCAACCATGATCATATTGAAAGACAGGGCAGGCTTGAGGGACTTGGCGGCTTATTCCTGTTAGTTTTGTTTATGTTTTGTGTTGTCGTGCATTCTAATCCTTTGAATGATGATACTGGGGAAGATGTAGTTTGAGAATAAGCAATGCTTGAATGTAGATTGGTGATGAGGGCTCAATTTACAGCCAGTTTGAATAAGGGTGGTGAAATGGCAGAGCTGCAGTTTGGGGCCTAGGCCTGGGATGATTGAAATGGCGTTGGAATCAGAATTGGACAAAATTTAAAATCACGCAAGCACTTCTGATTCAGGTTCGGTAACCCTACAATAAACAAATCAACTTTTTTTTGCATGTGTTGTAAGTTAGTGTATTGGAGTCTTTGGGGGGGTGTATGGGGAATGGACAGGCGATTGGGGAACAGGTTGTTCGTGGGGTCTGGTATGGGAAGGGCGAAAGTTAAAGGCCATTTTTAGACTCGGCCGGCTAGCTTCCTGGCCCTAGAGTTGTTGCCTTACAGCGCTTGCAGTGCCGGAAACCAGGGTTCGATCCTGACAATGGGTGCTGTCTGTATAGAGTTTGTACGATCCCCCCATGACCACGTGGGTTTTCTCCGAGACCTTCGATTTCCTCCCGCACTCCAAAGATGTACAGGTATGTAGGTAAATTGGCTTGGTATAAGTGTAAATTGGCCCTAGTGTGTAGGTAATGTACGGGGATCACTGGTCGGTGCGGACTCGGTGGGCCGAAGGGCCTAATTCCGTGCTGTATCTCTAACCTAAACTAAACTCTTGGCAGTCCAGATCAAAGTCCAGAGCAAGGTCCAAGTTGCCCCATAAGGGCTCTAGAGCGCCCATGCGGAAAGTTATTATCCTTCGACAGCCCCCCCCACCCCCCAAGTGAAAATCACAGCAGGATTTAAAGGGGAATAAACCCACTGAAGTGCAAGTTGTAATGAGGAGAAATGAACTAGATGCGTTTTGCAATGAGAAAATAAATCTGCCTTCAATGGTAAAACACTGGATTAAAAAAAACAATGTTATGTCATTGAATTTCTAAGGACAGATTCTCAGAGAAATGCCTAGTTCTTTGTAACTCCATCACCGCTTGACCTTGAAAATCAATGAAAAGATGAATTAAAACCCTTCGGAATGGATTCTGTAGCAACTACAGAAAAACACCCAGCAAACGCACAATGAAGCGAATTGTCAGCTGATGGAAATAGAATACTAAATTAAATGGCGATATTTTCATGACCAGATGTGTCTCAAGTGCTGTATCCAGGCACTGGAATGAATCCAGAGATCTTGCCTGCAGAGCTATCTCAGTCATGTGCAAAGAAAATATCACAATAAAACAATATTATACCATCAGTGTACACCCCACTTGACACAGATTCTCCCCAACTAATCCTCTGGATATGGAAGAAACACATTTGGAGCCAAACCTACAATCAGATTCACTACCTGTTGAAAGCTCATGTGTTCTCAGCTGCTGGGTTCTCAAGGCAACTTTTATATTTGACCATCCCATTTCCTACAGTAACACAGACAGCTCAAAACAGGCCCTTCAGCACAACTTTCCCATGCCGACCAAGGTGCCGTTTACACTTGGCCCACCTGCCCGCATTTGGCCCACATCCCTCTAAACCTTTCCTATCCATGTACCTGTCTGAACAAGTTTTAAATGTTGGTACAGTATACACACACACACTGTGAGAGTAAGTGAAACTTGTTCCCACCGAGGGATGGAAGAGTCAAGAATTCATGTTGCAGCTTTGGCGGACGTTGGTTAGGCCACATTTGGAGTACAATGTGCTGTTTTGGTTGTCCTGTTATAGGAAGGATGCGGATCGTTTGGAGAGGGAGCAGAGGATGTTGCCTGGATTGAGGTGTACAGGTGTTTGAGGTAAGGAAATTCACCCTTACAGAATTCACAAATCACTACCCAAAATCTTGAGGTATGGAATGAAATTTGCTCCCAGGGAATTTGTGTGATAAAAAAGTAAATAAATAAACACAAAATGTTAATTTCAACTCGTGTTTCTTTACACATGCAGAGATGATGCGGCCTTGAGTTATGGAAAATTGTGATAGGGACCATTTTCTAGGAATGCAACCTTGCCTATAACATAGAGGCCGCCTGTATTAGCTGTAAGGAGCTGGATAAATGGGATCATTTTCCCTGGAGCGTCGAAGGCTGAGAGGTGATTTGGGATGAGTATATAAAATTATGAGACCCTGCACAGTGTCTTTTTCCCAGTGTTAAAATATCAAATACCAGAGGGCACAGGTTTAACATGAGAGTGAGTAAGGTTTAAAGGCGATTTGCGAGGAAAATTCTGTACACTGAAAGTGGCAGAGGCCTGGTAGATGTACTCCTGTGAGAAGTGGTAGAAGCAGATACTGTATAATTATTTAAGAAAGATTTAAGATATGGTTAAACAGACACATGAACAGCGGGGAATGGAGAGATACAGAACATGTGATGACAGATGGGATAAATTGGATTGGCATTATGGTTCATATTGACATGGTGGGCTGAAGGGTTTGTTCCCGTGCTATACTATACTATGTTTGGTTCAATAGGAAGTTCTCTATTTTGTAAGGAATTTGTCCAAAGTTAATAAGCGATATTGAATTTTTAGTTTAGTTTTAATTTTACAGATGTAGCACGGAAACAGGCCCACCGAGTCCGAGCCGAGCAGCGATTACCACACATTAACACTGCCCTACGTACACTAGAGCCAACTGAGTTGGATGATCAGCCATGATTATATTAAATGGCGGTGCAGGCTAGAAGGGCCAAATGGCCTACTCCTGCACCTAATTTCTATGTTTCTATGTTTACATTAACACCAAGCCAATTAACCAACAAACCTGTAAGTCTTTGGAGTGTGGGAGGAAACCAAAATGATCAGAGAAAACCCACAAGGATCATGGGTGAACGTACAGAAGAAGCACTTGTAGTCAGGATCGAACCTGGGTCTCTAGTGCTGCAAGGCTCCACTGCTGCATCGCCCATTTTTGTTTGTTTCTTCATTCCTTCTGGCAGAATTATTTCTCCGGTTTTCACTGTTCTGCTGTCAGGATTAGGCAGATTAGGTAGGTTATGTAAATGCTTATTGATTCCAGCTTTAATAAAAACAAATGCCAATAAAAAGAGGTGTTAAAAATTCATTTGTGACTCTGGTAAGCTCTTCATTCTTATAACCCACCTGTTAACTTTTGGAGTTTACAAATGAGCTGAATTCCAGAAGGACCAACTGCAGATTAAATGTGAATGGTTTTTCTGAGCTACAGAGGTTATCTTTTGTAGTGTATTGGGAATGAAGACTTTTTGTTCAAGATTTTTATGTCTCCAGTTTTATTTGGTAAAATCTGGCATTGTTTAAAAATATAAGTGTACAGAAAACAAATTAAAATGGTCTGTTTAAATATCAATTCATTTTACATTTTGAATCCATTGATTTGCGACAATTTTTGCCATTCATTCATTCATTTATTTATTTTCTTGTGGACGCAGATTACATTTGGATAGATTGCCTTTAAAGACGGCCTTTTAACATTTTTCGGTGCTCTAATTCTACCTGTTTTTTGCTCTCTTTCCTATTTCGCTATTTCATCTTTAACTCTCTGCTTTGTTTCACCCTTGGCTAGGAAGCAATTTTGCAATAAAATGCATTCATTTTAAAGCTGCCTCCAATCAAATAATTACAGATAAAAGAAGTGTGATTGAGTCATATATTTTTAAGACTCCTTCGGATTTTCAGCTGAACATGGCAATATTCCAATAGTTCAGACATATCCAGCCCACAATAAACATGATAAAGCTGGCAACCACAGCTTATTATTTGTCAATAAAATGATGGAAAGTGTAAATGAGTCTGCATCACAGTCTGATGTACTTATCTCATGTATTTACTTTGTTCACAGATTGCTCGATTTGATCTCAGACTAGAGCTCATTGTAGTCTTAGACCAAAATGAATAGAGTGCTGGATTCCATGGGCAAAGTGAGTATGATTATTTTTGACAGTGTGGCAGCATTGAAATCAATGGGAATCATGGTGGAAAAGCTCCTTAGATAATCAAGTCGTATATTCTTTTTTGCCCTAATAGCCCTGTCCCACGGTACGAGTTCATTCCAAGAGCTCTCCCGAGTTTGCCCTGATTCGAACTTGGAGATTTACGGTAATGGCCACTCGTCGGTACTCGGTACTCTCGTGGACATTTTTCATTATGTTGAATAATCTTCACGTGTCTTCCCGTGCTTACCTGCCGTTAGCGAGTCTTCCCGAGTACCTGCCGTTAGCGTCACGAGCCGCTAAGTGACGTCCCCGAGCTCCGACTTACCTGCTACGTTCATTCACCATGCTTACCACGAGTTTGATTTTTTTAAATCTCGGGAGAGCTCTTGGAATGAACTCGTACCGTGGGACAGGGCTTTCTATATCCCAAGACTTGGACACGTGTCGCCTGATGAGTGGCAAGCAGCATTTCTGCCATAGAGATTAAAAGATATAACCAACTTCAACAAGAAAGAGGGTCTGACCACCAATCCTTAACAAAATCACAACTTTTACCAAAGAACAAAAGCAGCAGGCGTATGGCAGCACTATCTGGACATTCTATCCAGGCTACACTGATATCTGGACTTCAAGAGTCCAGAATGCTTAATTGTCAAATACGCCAGGAATGGAAGAATGAAATTCTTACTTGTTGCAGCTTTACAGGTAAAATAATACAAAAGCACAACAAATAAACACACACTAAACAATAATAGTATACACTATCAGTTATACTAGATAGCAAGACCATAATGGTGCAGGCCGAAGTATGTAGAGCAATATACAACCTATAAGGAGTTCATGTTTAAGAAAGAACTGCAGATGCTGGAAAAATCGAAGGTTGCCAAAAATGCTGGAGAAAACCAGTGGACCCCTTCAGAGTCTCGACCTGAAACTTCGCCTATTCCTTCTCCCCATAGGTGCTGCCTCACCCGCTAAGTTTCTCCAGCATTTTTGTCTACCTATAAGAAGTTCATTGTAGTTTGTCATTGAGGTAGGGTTGTGGTCAGGGTTGTGCAGGGTGGCTCAAGAGCCTGATAGTTGATGGGAAGAAGTTGATCTTGATCATGGAGTTAATGTTCTCAGGCTCCTCTACCTTCTTCCTGATGGTAGCAGTAAGATGAGAGCGTGGCCAGGGTGATGTGGGTCTTTGATGATAATAGCCACCTTCGTGAGGCTGCCCTTCCTGTAAATCCCTTTGATGGTGGGGAGGCCATCACCTGTGATGAAGCAGGAAAAGTCCACCATTTTCTGCAGCCTCCTTTGTTATTGGGCGTTTGAGTTACTGGATCAGTGCATGATGCATTTGATCTGTATGCTCTTTACATGCACCTGAGGAAATTGGGTAGAGTGTTTGGTAACATACGTAGAACTATAATTGCAATTATATGACTGTTGATGGGTTGCAATCATGAAATGTTCTTTTTAACACAAATCCAGAGATAGCTTGACAGTAAAGATGGCTACAGCTCAAGGCCTGTGACCTGTAATCAACGGTTATTATAGACAAACAATAAATGCTGGACTTGCCAATAAGAGCCAATCTCATAATAAATGAATAAAAATACACATCAGGGTGTTAGATAGTGAACAAACAATAAGTCCTTTGACTGGATGTAGGATTGTGAGAATGTCTCGGGTGCTAAGGCGTATGTGGATTTATTATTCTGTCTTGTTTTTTGTGCTACGATAGGCAGTTTATCCTCACTCTTCCACTTTGCAAAGGCACACCCTAGTCCAAGATATCCTTCAGAAGTTAAGAATGTGCAACTGCCACAATAATAATTTTTAATTTTGTCTTCATTGGTGGGTGATTATTTACAGGACCAATTTTGACATTAATTTAATATTAAAGGAGAGTTCGTTATCTATGTGGCATGTTGGTAGTGGGATGGCTTGTTATTACATTTGCCCACACAGGGTTTCCATTGGGTTTTATTCACCTGGAAAACCACCCATGGATTCTAATTTATTATGTAAACATCAGCTGCCTTCACACCCTTGAGCTTTTCCCATTTTAGAAAGCTGTTTCTCTTTGTTTTACTGGGAGGTGCAAGTCTGTGCAGGTAAGTGCACCACCCAAATTGAAGAACACTGCGGAACCTGGGAGGTAGAAATGTAAAGCCATATGGTGTGAGGCCTGGGAGGAACGGTGGCACAGTGGTAGGGTTGCTGCCTTCCAGCGCCAGAGACCCAGGTTCGATCCTGACCACGGCTGCTGTCTGATCCAAGTTTGTAGGTTCTCCCTGTGCCTGTGAGGTTTTTTCCCAGGTGCTACAGTTTCCCCCCACACTCCAAGGACGTGCAGGTTTGTAGGTTAATTGGCTTCGATAAAATTGTAAATTGGCCCTGGTGTGTAGGATAGTGCTATTTTACGGGGACCGTGCATTCGGTGGGCCGCAGGGCCAGCGTTTCCACGCTGCATCTCTAAACTAAACTAAACTAAACTAAGCTCCATGATAAGCACCAGATGTTACATTTCGCACGTAGCCTACAATCTAAATATATCACCGGACTCATTGCATAGCTTACAAACAAAGGGAAGAGTCTCCAATTGGCACATTCAGGTCATGCAACTGGTCATCACATTTCTCTAGGCGTATCACGAATGATGGACTGGTTTACAGAGGAATATGTAAATAATTTATGGTGAGAGCAAAAGAGGCTGCTTTCCATTCTCATGCAGTCAAAATGTTGCCACTCATGAGATACTGGAACTGTCAAAGTCTGAGAAGTTATTCAATTGTTATTCAATAATCAACTGCTGTGACATTAGGGAAGTCAATGTTCATACCGCTGGGTTGTAAGCTACCCAAGCGAAATATGAGGTGCTGTTCCTCCAATTTACGCTGGGCATCACTCTGACAATGGAGGAGGCCCAGGACAGATCAGATAGGTTAAGGCGGACTGAGCGGAGGTGTTCAGCGAAACGATCGCCGAGCCTGCGCTTGGTCTCGCCGATATACAGGAGTTGAAACGTGGAACAGCGGATACAGTAGGTGTGGGTGGAGGAGGTGCAAGTGAACCTCTGCCTCACCCCTGGAAAGACTGTCGGGATCTTTGCATGGAGTCGAGGGGGGAGGTAAAGGGACAGGTGTTGCATCTCCTGTGGTTGCAGGAGAAAATACCTGGGTAGGGGGTGGTTTGGGTGGGAAGGGATGAGTTGACCAGGGAGTTGCGGACGGAATGGTCTGCGGAAAGCAGAAAGGGGTGGAGACGGGAAGATGTGGCCACTAGTGGGATCCTGTTGGGGCATCTTTTGCCTCATTAGAATGGGACTGGACCAGAGTCAAAATGAATCGAATAACTTGGGGTGGCACAGTGGCATAGTGGTAGAGCTATGCCTTACAGCGTCAGGGATTCGGGTTTGATCCTGACTATGGGCACTTGTCTGTACGGAGTTTGTACATCCTCCCCATGGGTTTTCTTCGAGATCTTTGGTTTCCTCCCACACTCCAAAGACGTAGAGGTCGGTAGGTTAATGGGTTGGTATAAATGTAAAATTGTCCCTAGTGTGTGTAGGGTAGTATCAATGTGCGGGGATCGCAGGTCGGTGCGGACTAGGTGGGCCGAAGGGCCTCATTCTACACTGAATCTCTAAACTAAACTAAAATAAACTAAACTTGAGATGTAGATAAGGTTTAAGCTAAACAGATGTGGAAAGGATGAAGTGGATTGTTCAAGAGGGGTTTTTAGAAAGTGAATGGGAAAGGTTAAGCATTAGGGTAAAATTGAAAAATGTCAATTAATAACCAGAATCAATCAAGCAGGGAAGTTCACACAAACATAAGCAATTACATCTAATTAGAGTGTGAGCAGGGAAAGAAGGTATACAGACAGGTCCTTTATCTGGACCTGTATGTGGCAGGGTAGGTGAATTAATGACACAGATAGAAATAAATGGATACAATCTGACATGTGGTTGCAAAGTGGCCAGGTTTTGGAATGAAATATTCCAGGACATTTAACTTTTTAAAACCATATGCAAAGTGCAAAAGAAGCTGGGGTAGAGTTAATATTAACGAATTAGCTTGGTATAAATGTAAAATATAAAAGGCAGCACATGTTAGAGTTGTTGCCTTACGGCGCTTGCAGCGCAGGAGACCCGGGTTCAATCCTGACTACGGGTGCTGTCTGTACAGGGTTTGTATGTTCTCCCCGTGACCGCGTAGGTTTTCTCCGAGATCTTCGGTTTCCTCCCACATTCCAAAGACGTACAGGTTTGTAGGTAAATTGGCTTGGTAAATGGAAAAATTGTCTCTAGTATGTGTAGGATAGTGTTAATTTGCGGGGACCTCTGGTCGATGCGGACGTGGTGAGCTGAAGGGGCTGTTTCCACGCCGTATCTCTGAAAAATTGGAAAGGGGAAAGAACATAGCTAGGAATGATTGATTTTAGGTATTGGTTTATTATTGTTTCCTGAACTAGATACAGTGAAAAACTTTATCTTGTTTTCTATACATTGAATTGAATTTCCATTATTGTCATTCAGACCTTTCAGTCTGAACGAAATTTCGTGCCTGCAGTCATACATACAATAATACAATAATAGACAACAGAACAGACAGTAAACACAAATTAACATCCACCACAGTGAGTCCACCAAGCACCTCCTCACTGTGATGGAGGCAAAAATCTTAGGGCTGCAGTCTCTTCCCTCCTCCTCCCTCTCCGCTGAGGCGATACCCCACCGGGCGATGGTAAATCAGTCCCGCGGCTCACCGAGCTCCGCGAACAGGCCGGTTCAAACACCGTAGCCCAGGGTGGTCGAAGCTGCCGCCCTCCAGTCCAGCGGACGCGGCTGTTGACGACATCGTCCACTGGCCCGCAGCTAAACCCCGGACTCAGGCAGAACGCCGTCTCAGCCACCGGAGCACCGTTCCACGGCGTCTCAGCCACCGGAGCATCGTACCAGCCCCAAGCCGTGTCGCCCTCACGTGAGCGTCTCAGCCCCGCGCCAGGCCGCCCCGACGGGAGCGCCGTTACCCTCGGGCTGGGCCGCCCACACGGGAGTGTCTCAGCCCCTCGCCAGGCCGCCCTCACGGGAGCGTCACAGCGCCCTCACGGGAGCGTCACAGCCCCTCACGGGAGCACCGTTCCAGCCCCGAGCTGGGCCGCCCTCACGGGAGCGAGCTCAGGGTGAGTCCTGACAGGCTCTGCCTCCGGAGCCTCGAGGTCGCCAGCTCCGCCATTAGGCCTCAGCGCAGATGGAGGCAGAGAAGGGGGATACGACAAAAAAGTCGCATTCCCCCGAAAGCAGAGACAGCAAGCCCTGTTTTGTGAGGTGAGGGACGGCATGTTCGTGGATCAACTTGCCTGGATCGAGGAGTCGGTGGAGTGTGCCGCTGAAGGCCCTGCAGCTGCCCGAGACTTGATGAGATAGATCGAGGAATTAGATCTATTGATGGTAACTTTTCAGTTCCTTGAGAGCCATACAGTGTGGAAACAGGCCCGTTACTGTTTTCACTCTGACTAAGTAGTCCAAGACTCAGAAGCATATTCGGAAACTAGGAATCATTGCTGTCCAATGGATAATGAGATTAGTGCCCCGTCTGATGTTTTGATCTTAAAACATTCTTTTCTTCAATCAACCAAAGGTTGAGCTGGTGCACTGAGGGCAGCGATGGATCTCATCACTGATGTTTGCTTTCGCCGAGAGGAGGGTCACAAGATATAGGAAGTGTTGCACATTTTCCTGGGTCTCACAGAAAACGTTTATTGTTGGCGGGCAGTATTGTGCAATGGAATTAATTAAGTGGCACTTCAAGGCACTTGAAAGATGACATTAACATCGCCTTTGTGAGCTCCTTCAATCCACTGGGATGATAAGCAAACCAATGTCAGTGTCCTCTCTCAGGTTAATATCCCCACCATTGATCCACAAAGGAGTGCATGTGCAATGAAGTACTCATACACCTACCCCATCTACCACCTCCTGTTCTACCGAATGCAGAGACTGCAGGTTGCACATTGGCCTTGTCAGTCATCTCTGAGCCAACGGACTGGAGTTGAACTGAGTGGTTCTCCATCTTGACGGACCAACTATGATGAAAGATTTACGATATGTAAGACCAAACCCAAGATGTCTGATGGAGATATCAGCACTGTTCATGATATCTGGAGAAAGAATTATTTATGTGATGGAGATTACGGTAAGTGATGACCAAGTTGTGATGGGATACTGATCAGCGTGCTCACCAAAGATTGGCATTATCAACCAATAAAGATATGGAATTTAATTAGACCAGTTTTGCATCCTACAAGCTATGCCCTGAGTGGTCTTTGTTATCAGATTGAATGATAAGGAAAGTTTCACACAGGTCACTGCACTTCATTGAAGACTGGAACTAGAGCAGACCAGAGTTGTGAACTAATTGTCAAATGTTGCTTGTTAAGTGTAAAATACAATGCTAGATAAACTCAATATATTACACAAACTACAAGCGGCACAGCATCTGGATTTGATCCTGACCTCGGGTGATCGATAATCGGCATAGGTAGACAAAAATGCTGGAGAAACTCAGCGGGTGAGGCAGCATCTATGGAGCGAAGGAATAGGTGACGTTTCGGGTCGAGACACTTCTTCAGATAATCGGCATGGACAGTGGGCTGAGGGGCTTATTTCCATGCTGTATCTCTAAAACTAGAACTTAAACCAAAACTACTGGTTGCTGATCATTTTATTGAGTTCAAGAAGTGTTCCAGTCTCACAGAAGACGATGAAGAGCAGATATATTGATTTGGTACAAGTCTGGAGAAAGAGAGTGATTTACTTGCCCATGTTTAAAGTCACACAAGACTAGTGCATGGGGGCAAAAGACATTTGAATGTTTCTAAATTGTAATTGCTGATATTTTGTTCGGCAAGTACATTAAGTGATATGGACCCAAGGCAGGTAAATATTGGTGACACCCAGAGTAACTAAGGGCCTGTCCCATTGTACGGGTCATCCTGACTATTTTTTCACTCATGGACATTTTTCATCGGGATGAAAAAACGTCCCGACTTACCTGATGCCCCGAGTACCTACGGTTAGCATAACGAGCTGCCACGAAACATCCACAAACCCCTACGGACTCATTACGAACATTTGTGTTCGAATCAGGGGAACGTTCGAATCAGGGGAAAACTCGGGAGAATTCGTGAATTACCTCGTACAGTGGGACAGGGCCTTAAGAACTAATTGAATGAGAGACACTGTGACTTATATCTGTTACAATGTAGCGTTTGTGAATCGGGCAAGTTTATTTTGTGTTTGGTGTCAACTGTGTCCTCCTTTTACATCAGAAATGGGAATCTTTTATGTTGCCGTTAGCTGGTGTGAAATCATGGGGTAAGTTGTACCACTGCCTATCAGCAACAGTGGTTCCACTGATTTAAAAACTGAGTGTTAATATCTGAGATCTATGGAATAATTGAAAAACAAGAAATGGAGGAAGACTAATTAAGACAGACAGTGAAGAAAAATAGATAAAGGCAAGATAGCATTGTGAATAGGCCCTTTGTTAAGAGGCAAAAAGTTGGACAAGCAGAACCAAACAAACGTAGCAATTTCTAAATATTGGATGTAAAGATACGTTGGGAGTTGTTACATTGTATTTACTAGAAATTATTTTACAGGGAAAACATATACTTTAGTTGTAGACCTTGGGAGAAGATAAGCAAAGTAAATGGCAAACATTCAGACTGATCCCTTTGTTTCATCCAAAATGTTTCAGAGGTAATCTCTGGCAGTGATTCCACATTTCTGTTCACACATTCTGTTCCTGAATATAATTATATTATAGTTGACTTAGTTCACAATATATTCTCCTGAAAATTTACGCTTCTAGATTACGATCCTTCGCCAAGAGATCAAAATAAAATGCAACATTGATAACCGTGCATTATGCTTGATTTAATGTGTTGTATATTCTACATAACATTACAATGGTATCACCATTTCAATGCATATTTTAAAGAACAAGTATATCTATTGTATCCATTTTTTGAGCATTTTAAATTGTCAACACGTTTCCAAATTCCACGAATGGTGGAGTTTATCCTCATCTGAACTGCAACATGATTAGATGTCATCTGCTTGCACCTGTAGGAAGAGCCTTCCTGTCTTGAATGTTATTAGGTCATTCATTTTCTTCCAGGAGATAGACACAAAAAGCTGGAGTAATTCAGCGGGACAGGCAGCATCTCTGAAGGGAGGGAATGGCTGCCGTTTCGGGTCGAGACCCTTCTTCAGACATGGCCGAACTCGGGTAAATTGATTCTGGTGCCAAGCAAACAAGTTTCAGGAACAATACTCGGTCACCCTAAATTCACAAGGTGTTGTTAAGAAGGTGAGTGTTGACATTGCTGTCTCAACAAATGCCACTTAAAGTAGAGCATCAATTAGTTTAGTGTAGTTTATTGTCACGTGTACTGAAATACAGTGCAAAGCTTTTGTTGTGAGCTCGATTTGTTACTAACATCTAAAAAAAAAAATGAAATGATTCAATTTATTGTCATTGTCAGTGTACAGTACAGAGACAACGAAATGCATTTTTAGCATCTCCCTTGAAAGGGAGACACAGGGCGTCGCGGTGTGCCCGCGCCTGCCGCCGTAACATTCCATTACAGGCAAAGGTGGGTGAAGTGTCTTGCCCAAGGACACAACGACAGTATGCACTCCAAGCGGGATTTGAACCGGCTACCCTCCGGTCGCCAGCCGAACTCTTAGCCCATTGTGCTATCTGTCGTCCTTTGAGAGAGAAGCGAGTGTCACCAAACTTCTGAAATCTCTGGGGTGGAACCCTCTCCAAGACAGGCGTGAAGCTCAGTGTTTTTACAAAATGTTAAATGGTCAGCTCGACATAGATTACAAGACCCACATCAAACCCAAACCCAAACCAATTAGGAGCAGACGAGGTCATTCGATCCAATTTGTGATCCCAGCTACAACAGATGTGTACAACAATTCGTTCTCCCCCCGCACAATTAAAGCATGGAATAATCTCCACCCAACTATAGTTACCCAACCAGATGCAACTAAATTTAAAGTAGCTCTTTCTTCCCAATAACCCTTTCTGGCTTAAGTCCTCCCTCCACCACCTCCAGTTTAAATCCCATTTGGAATATTTTGGAGGACCAAGAAACCAAGAACCAAGACTAACCGGTCAAGGGAAAAACAATACAAGATTATATGTGTAATTATATTACAGCTGATTTAGATCACAATATATTCTCCTGAAAATTTGTCATAATTTTGCCATATACAATAAATACAATTATCCAATACATACGTGCACCACTCTCCCATGTACAAACAATAGGCCCACCACACACTGCATATTACAATGGTAATGCACTAGATAGCTGTCTTGCCTGTTAGCATTGTATTCAGAATATCAGAGTAAAGCCCTTGTATGAGTTGATGACATTACATTACGTTGCTAATTTTGAAGCGCTCAGAACAATTACATTTAACATGGTCCAGCAGAATCTTGTGTTTTAGTCTGACCTAGAATTTGTTACACTGAACAAATTGATACTGAACAACAGTGCACTGAGATGACTATAGGTTCTTCTCAAGTTGGTAGGCTATGGCTGGGAGTGGAGGTGAGGGTGGGAGTAGGAGTTGGGTGATAACCACAGGGATAGGTGTTCAGTCCCTACTATTCACAATCCAAAGTAATAATTTGGCTTGGGGGGGGGGGGGCAAAGTAATAATTTAAAGTTTGCCAAATGTGGAAATGTGAGTAGTGATGAAGGTGCTTTAGTTTAAAGTTTTAAAGATACAGCATGGAAGTAGGCCCCTCAGTTTAGAGTAAGTCAGAGACCCCTCTGATTTACTCATTCACACTACTCTGTGTTATTTCACTTTATCATGCCTCCCCTACTGTACACTGAGCACAATTTACAGAGGCCAATTAACCTACAAACCCACGCAACTGGAGCATGCTGAGGAAACCCACCTGGCCACAGGGAAAACGTGCAAACTCCACACAGACAGCGCCCAGGCTCAGGATTGAACCGGGGTCTCTGGCGCTGTGAGGCAGCAGCTCTACCAGCTGCACCACTGTGCCGCCCTCGCCACTATACCACCCGAAATGGGTGGTGCAAGGAGGGTTCAGGGAGATATGGACAGGCTTAATGACTGAGCAACTATGTGTCACATAGAGAACACTGCGAAAAAGATGCAAGGTCATGCACTATGCTGGAGTGGACCGAAAGATGAGCACTTTTTTTTTTAAATGGTAGGAAAATGGGAAGTGCTATGTTCAATGGGACTTGGATGACACAGTACACACAGCCCTGAAAGATAACACTATGGGTCAGACAGCATCTCTTCGGTCTCGACCCGAAATGTCACCTATTCCTTTTCTCCAGAGTCTGGCCCACCGTGTTACTCTAGCTTTTTGTGTCTATCTCCGGTTTAATACAGCATGTGCAGTTCCTTCCTATTACATCCTGAAAGATAACAATCAGGTGCAGCAGGATACGAAAAAGGTAAAATACATCTTGAATTTTAATGCAGGAGGATTTGAGTACAATGAAAAAAAATTGTTTAAGTTAATTAAAAAAAAAGATAAACTTGTTTTACAGAGAGTGCATTGTGGATGTCCATTCTCTGGAGTTTGGAAGAAAGTGAGATGACTTCATTGAAATGTTCCAAAAAGGGTTGGACAGAAAGGATATTTCCCTTGGCTAAGCGGTGTGGAACTGGTGGCCATATTTCAAAATAGCGGGTAGGTCATTCGGACTGAGATGTTGAGAGATTTCCACACTTTGAGATTATAGAATCTGTGGTCTCCCTACCTCAGAAGGGTCTACATAGAGGTCCAGCCATTGATTGGATTTAAAACAGAAATGGTCAGACTTACAGCCCAATTATGCTGCTGCAAGTCACAATTCCATTATTCTGCTCAGCACGTATGACAATTAACACTCTTGACTTGATTCTTTCTTTAAATCAAATAGCATGATTTGTTTTCAATTTGGGAACATTAAGAAGATTAGAAAGAAATGCAGAATTAACAAATTTACCATTCAGGATCAAATATATGGCCCATTGTAAAAACAATATGCTCTGTTAATGCAACAACTGTATTTTGGGAGAAAAGATTTGCTTGTAAATCATGGAAATTGTGAATTGACTGTGAGGATGGTACGTTAATCTGATGCCTCAATGACTAATAGTGTGTGGTATGAACTCGTGCACAATTGCCACATGCTAGAGATATTTTGACAATGGTCAATCTGATTTCACTTTATTTTAGTTCACATCATTGCATTGTGGTTTTAGTTTATCGTCTGACATCATGAAACACGAGTGTTTGGAAGAGAAACGAGTCAAAGAAACGGCCACAGAGGAAAATACATTTTTTTAATTACAGAAACACCAGAAACAGAGAATTATGGAAGGACTGTGCTGAGCCCGAGAGCTAGAGAGAAGTTGATATGGGTCACATTGTTATCATAAATCACCACCTAAAAACCTTATTTGTACCTTTAATAATATAGTTTATTTGGAGTATGGTAGATGTTAACCACCATTAAAAAGAGAATTTCATTTAAATCAATTGAAAAAGCAGAACACAATTTTGAAATAAAAAATATTCAAGTGATGAATTCAATGACTGACCAATGTATCCAATGGAAACAGAAACGCTGGAAACACTCAGCAGTACTAGTAGCATCACAGTGGAGAATGGAGAATTCCCAACATATTCTATTTATTTTATTTTATTTCAAATTACCAGCATTTTGGGTTTTGTTTGCTTCTCTCTATCCATGTCTCCACCTCGGTTATTATCCGTGTCTATGATAATAGATAAACAAATTCCAATTAAATTGAACGTACTCAGTCTTTAAGGAGACCCAAAACGTAAACTATCATTTTTGTCCAGGGATGCTGCCTAACCCGCTGAGTTACTCCAGCACTGTGTCTATTCAAGGAGAGCTTGTCGATTAAATAAATGGCACACAAAGATGAAAATGATTCTTCATCGGAGACTTGACCTTAGTTCTGATCTTGATGTTTGGTCTGGTGATGAAGTTACAGAGTCCTAAAGAAGGTTAGGCCAGTGTAGAACCAACCTCCACTGGGCTAGGGGCTTTGCTACAACTCATAGAACATAGAACAGTACAGCACAAGAACAGGCCCTTTGGCCCACAATGAACATGATGCCAAAACCAACTCGTGTATTCTCATGTATAATCATGTATTGTCTTTCCTATGGCTGGTTAGCATGCAACAAAAGCAACAAAAGCTTTTCACTGTATCTCGGTACATGTGACAATAAACTAAACTAAACTGCTACCTGTCTGCACACAATCCATATCCCTCGTATATCCATATACCTATCCAAAAGTCTCTTAAATGCCACTACCGTATCTGCCTCAACCACCCCTGACAGTGCCTTCCAGGCATTCACCATTCTCCATGTAAAAAAACTCTGCCACACACATCCACTTTAAATGTTACCGCTCTCACCTTAAAGCTATGCCCTCAAGTATTTGATTTTTCAGTTCTTGGAAAAAGGTTCTGACTTTCTACCCTATCTATATCTCTTATAATTTTATACTCAGATTATAAGTGTGACTAAACATTAACCACAATACATACCCATGGTAACTATCAACTGACTGTATTCAGTCTTAAATCTTTCCTATCCATGTACCTGCCCAAATGGCTTTTAAGACTAGTTGCAATTATTTCATCTGGCAGCTTGTTCCACATAACTACCACCTTGGGAACACATCTTCAGCAAGTTATCAGTATACAGTTGGTAATCTGATATAGTTTGGGGAGAGGACATTTGGATTGCTGCCGTACTGTCTCTAGGGTTTGAAAGAGCTGGATTCATCTTGTCCAATTTCAAATTGTTATAAAGTTCAGAATGGTTTCCTTGTAGATTACACCATCAGGCAATAATAGTTTTCATATGCAATAGTTATCATATGCAGTCTTCGACTGATAAACAGAAAAAATAGTGCAAGTGCAAGCACAATATTTGAGTTCATTCACTAGAATAAACTGGAAGTTAGAAGCTAGTGAAACTGAAGTCCAGGATGTCCTAAAGTGCTTTACAGCCTAGAAACATGTTAGAAGTTTCATCTTTGCTAAGCTTTGTGTACATGACAGCTAAGTTACAAATGGTAAGACTGCACTGACTACTAGTAGCCAAACAATGTTTTTGTTAGTTGAAGAATAAATAGTCAGGACATTGGGGATATACCCACAAAATGTGAGGCGTGGTGGCGCAGCAGTAGAGTTGCTGCCTTACAGCACCAGAGATCCAGGTTTGATCTTGATTATGGGTGCTGTTTCTATAGAGGTTGTATGTTCTCCCTATGACCTGCGTAGGTTTTCTCTGGGTGCTCCGGTTTCCATCCACGCTCCAAAGACATATAAGCTTGTAGGCTAATTGGCTTGGTAGAAATTGTAAATTGTCACTAGTGTGTAGGATAGTGTTAGTGAGCGTGGATCTTCGGGGGGCTGAAGAGCAGTTTCCACGCTGTATCTCTAAACTAAACTAAACTACAAGTAGTTGGGAACCTTGGATAAGTAACTCAACTGAAAATGGTATCAGAAATGAAAACACTGATATGCCATAAACCTCTATGATTCACTAATTTTTGCCAGAGAAAGAAATGTCCAGTTTGGTCAGTATATGATACTAGGCTCATAGTAATATGGTTTACTCTTAACTGCATCATGAATTAACCAAACACTTCAAGGGAAATTAGGCCGGTCCAATAAAATCCAGGCATTGCCGCTAACACACACGTCCTAAGAATCAATGAAAAAAAGGAGAGCTCTTAAGTTGTGTATGAAGGAACTGCAGATGCTCGTTTAAAATGAAGATAGACACAAAAAGCTGGAGTAACTCAACGGGTCAGACAGCATATCTGGATAAAATAAATAGGTGGCATTTCAGGTTGAGACTGAAGAATTTAAGAAGGAACTGCGGATGCTGGAAAATCGAAGGTAGACAAAAGTGCTGGAGAAGCTCAGCGTGTGCAGCAGCATCTATGGAGCGAAGGAAATAGGCAACGTTTCGGGCCGAAAGACTGAAGAATGGTCAGTCAGCATCTCTGGAGAAAATCAATAGGTGACATTTCGGTTTGGGCCTGAAGAAACGTCACCTATTCCTTTTCTCCAGTGACACTGTTTGACCTGCTGAATTACTCCAGCTTTTTGTGTCTATCTTGAGCTCTTAACTTATATTGTTCACCAACAGAGATGTGAACTTCCTGCTGTAATCTTATCCAGATGCCACTGGCATTATTTGAACCTGCAAATTGCATAATTGGTAACACACCCTCCTCCCAGGCAACGTAATGCGACCTTTGAAAATATTTCATCAGATCTTGGCAACAACTGTCGTTGAACTGAAAAATCGTTTGGCAATAAAGCTTAGAATCCCTCAGTCCTTTGCGTAATATATTAAAAAGTGCAATAGTGGGGTGAAGTGAATGCTTATTTAAAAATAGGGAGCAATGGATTTTTAACAGATGACGTTGGTAAAATTAATTTGCACTTATCCAAAGCGATTCCTCAATCTTTGCCAATGCAATTTTAACAATAGTGAGGTTGTCACAACATCTGGAGCCTGGATCACCGTGGGCGCAGAGGGAGAACAAAGAGGGAAGAGACGGAGACTTTAAGATTTTGCCTTCCACCACAGTGAGGAGGTGTTTGGTGAACTCACTGTGGTGGATGTTAAATTTGTGTTGATTGTGTGTTTTTGTCATTTTTTATTATATGTATGACTGCAGGGAAACAAAATTTCGTTCAGACCGAAAGGTCTGAATGACAATAAACGAATCTAATCTAATCTAAATCTAATCTAATCTAAATCTAATCTAATCTAAAGTTACCTTGACCGTGGGACAGTGTGTGCACATTTGATCTTGGAGCCACCTGACCTAAGGCACATGTGTACAGACAGAGACATGTGCATGGGAAGGACACAAAGTGTAACTCTGTGGGTCAAGAAACATCCCTGGAGAACATGAAAAGGTGATGTTTGGGTCGGGACCCTTCTTCAGACTGTTCTCTGCTACTTCACCTGCTGAGTTACTCCAGCACCTTGTGCCCTTTTGTGTACTAACCAGCATCTACAGTTCTTTGTTTCTACTGAAGATAGAAACAAAATGCTGGAGTAACTCAGCGGGTCAGGCAGCATCTCTGGAGAGAAGGAACGGGTGACATTTTGTGTTGAGACCCTTCTTCAACATACTGTGTATGGGTTTGGCTTAGATAACTCAGGGTGGGTGTGTGTGTGTGTGTGGGCACTTAATTTTGGATCCACCTATCTCTGGCTTTGTGTGTAGGCATGTAACTTTGGGCCCAGCTACTTTCTTCCTATGTGCATATGTGCCCACTCTTGCGTCCACTTGAGCCTTACTGTGAACCAAATATACTAGTGGAGCCTCCTCTAGTATCTTTGCTGTGAACACACAGTACAACTAACCTTGGACTTCGAAGGCTGTAGGCTCCATCTAGTGGTATGGTTAATGCATTGCCACAAGAATGAACATAGATCTTTATTGAGCGAAGGAAATAGGCGACGTTTTGGGTCGAGACCCTTCTTCAGTCTTGACTCGGGTCTGAAGAAGGGTCTCGACCCGAAATGTCGCCTATTTCCTTCGCTCCATAGATGCTGCCTCACCCGCTGTGTTTCTCCATTTTTGTCTACCTTCGATTTTCCAGCATCTGCAGTTCCTTCTTAAACGTAGATCTTTAATGAAGTAGGTGCAATGCACTACAATGCTGAGAACTATATTCTGCACTCTGTATCTTCCCCTTTGCTAATACATTGTAGTTGAGTTTGACTTGATTGCATTTATGCATGGTATTATCTGATCTGATTGGATAGCATGCAAAACAAGACTTGTCACTGTACTTTGGTACATATGACAATAATAAACCTAAAAGTAAACCAACTATACTAGTTGTGCAAAATTCTGCAGTAACTCCATGGGTCAGACGGTATCTCTGGAAACAATGGACAGGTGATGTTTCGGGTCAGGACCTTTCTTCCAACAAAATTCTGATTTTCAGCCCTGACCCAAAACGTCCCAGAGATGCTGCCTGACTCGCTCAGTTACTCCAGCATTGGGAGAAACCTGCATCTACAGTTCATTTTTATTACATGATACTATTTGTGCAGATTGTTTCTGTATTACTCACAGTTGCACTATATTCGGCCTAGAAAATACACATTTTTGAGTCTGTGACTTGAAAATAAACATGATGGATAACCACAGATTTTGAAGGCTCATCAGCGTCTCTTCTTCCTGAGGAGACTGAAGAAGGTCTGCATGCACCTGTCTCCTCAGATCCTGGGGTAAAACTTCTAAAAGCGCTGCACCATCGAGAGCAGCTTCCTTACTCACACTGCATCACAGTAGAGGTCTGGCAACTGCTCTGTCTCCGAGTCATTAAATAAGGCATTGCAGACTGGGTGGTGAACCTTTGCCGAAACTTGGCATCACACTTTTCGGTTCCACGCTCCCTTTCCATTGAGTCTGCGTAAAGCAAGCGCTGTCTGCGGAGGGCGCTCAGCATCGCCAAGGACGAGCTGCTCCTCGACCCGGCAGTTACCATGGAGTTTGAGTCTTTAGTTTTTCCTACAGAATAGGAGAGAATAGGGAGGGTTACAGGTCTCTGCCTTTGCCGAACCACTGCAGTGTCGAAGGAACAGCTTCTTCTCGGCCGCTGTGTCCCTGTCCCTCAACTAAGAGGAATCCGTACCTCGATGGGCCGCTACGGCCAATCAGTTCCCCACAGCCCCCCCCCCCCCCCCCCCCCCCCCCCCCCCCCCCCGGACAGCTTATTAGGCTACAGTTGCTTTTTATTCAAATTGTTTGCTATGTCGCTCTTCAAGGGAGATGCTGAATGCATTTCGTTGTCCCTGTACTGTACACTGACAATGACAATTAAAATTGAATCTGAATCTGAATCTGAATCAGATTTGATTCTGACAGTGTAACAAAGAATCAGAGCTCTGTGAACAAGATGCAACAGTGTGACTGCACCTGGCCACAGTGGCTCTGCATGCACCAAAGCAACATCCAGCCGAATAGTCTTGGGGTAACTACATTTGAAAAGCTGTTGATATCTCAGTGAATTCCCCTGAGCAGCTGCTTCATTTATGTCTCCTCACACTGTGCTGGTGCCTGCCCGCAGGTAGAGGAATTCTGCTCTGGCTTGGTTTACTTTTAGGTTTATTACTGCTCTGGCTTGGATTCTGCTATGCTTTATAAAAAAATAGCAGTCATTAAATAATTGATAATATTAGCAATGTATGACTGATATACATGAAATGTTATTATTATGTACTTATTTCTAATAAAAATATTTAAAAAATAAATAAATAAGATTATTAAGGTCTGATGTCTTTGCCTGAAAGGATGGTGGAAGTAGATTCACTGAAACTGTTAAAGTCAAAGTCAATTGTACATGCAAATGGCTAGGATTAATTTGCAAGATTATGGAGGATAAAGCTTTGGTGTGGAATGAACAGAAAGCTCTTTTTAAGCAGCTGGCACTGGTGAATTGACACCTTGTTGAATGATTCTGTGGTGGAACAGGTAGATTTGTGGTGCAAAAAAGTGTATGTTATGTAAACTGTGAAAGTTGTGGAAACCCGTTCTGATATGCAGGTGCTTTTATTTGTTAAAATGGATATTGGGATAAAAGTCATCTGCAGTCATGTGCTGTTGGGAATATGAAATAAAACTTAAGTGATGGAGCCATACAGCACGGATGGAGCCAAATGGGGCACAGGGCCAAATAGCCTTTAGCCCAAATGTCTTCGCCAAGCTTCAAGCATCCATTTAGTCTCATCCTGTTTATTCTTTCCACAATCCTATCAACTGCCCAATTACATTAGCTGCAGTTTTTATGCCATTTAACCTACCAACCCACACATCATTGCGACACATGAAGAAACCAGAGATTATCCTGTGATCTGTACTTCATGTGTGGGAAGGAACTGCAGTTGCTTGTTTAAACTGAAGATAAACACAAAATGCTGGAGTGACTCAGTCTGAAGAAGGGTCTCAACCCGAAACGTCACCCATTCCTTCTCTCCAGAGATGCTGCCTGCACCGCTGACTTACTCCAGCATTTTGTGTCTATAATTTGCACTTCAGTTCCATTTCAATCAAATTTCTAGCCACAATATTATTTTCCATTTTGAGGCTTTAAAATTGAAAATCACTTTCACCCGGAGTAAAAAGTATTCTGCAACCATTTCCAAATAATTTCGCTGCATCTGAGAAGTTTGGTTGGGTACATTTCACTGGGCGTTACCCTTGCCACTCCAACACTGCTTCTGGGATGCAGACGGTGTTATTATTCTTGGAGACTGTTACTTTCAGAGCATTGTAGGGGAGCTCAAGTCACTCTGGCAAGGTAGTGAAGTAATTGAAAAGCACTCTCAGGAAAACTTGGCCTTGTCTTGTGGTGCCAAAACTGGAAGGTAGCTGATGAGTGAAGAAATTGTTGATGTCTTTGCTCATTCCAAGAGTGAAGCATTTTCACCACATTTGCCCCACGTTTCCAACTCAACACCTTCATTTTGTTACTGTTTCTCAACTGCCAGCATCCATATTTTGGTGCTGATCCCGTCAATTCACTCCCCACACCATCTGACCATCCCGCGGTCTAGGCATAAACTCAGGGGCGACTGCGCTTTTGCGGTTGCAGCTCCTACGCTATGGAACAGCATCTCTCTTCCCATCAGAACTGCCCCCTCCATCGACTCTTTTAAGTCTAGACTTAAAACTTATCTTTACTCTCAAGTCTTTCTTGAGGTCTTCTGAGGGAGGGCTGTATGTATGTATTTATGTATGTATTGTTGATCTATGTACCACTGTTTGTATAAAGTTAGTACCTGTACCAATGTAAGGCACTTTGGTCAACGAGAGTTGTTTTTTAAACGTGCTATAGAAATAAAATTGACTTGACTTGACTTGACCCCCTCCATCACTGTCAACTCCTCATGATTTTGGCCTCACTGAACATACAATATCTAAGGCAGTCCCCCCATACACATATACCTGCTCCAACGTGCCACGCTTGACCTCAGGTCTGACTGAGCCAGCTCCCAAACTTCTTGGTCTAGCCATTGGCATTAGGTCGGAGATAAAGAGTTATTATCTCAGACCCTTGACAACATTGCAAGAGTTCCCCAAGGCAGTACACTGGGCTGAAAGAAGTCGAGCCATTGTGTTAAATCAGCGTTTAAAAAATGTTAATTTAAATGTTCCATCCCATCTACAATTTCTCAGAATGTAACGCAACCTACATCTGTGAAGTAATTCAAGTGCTTCAAAAGATTGGTTGTTACACAAATCAACTGTATCAATCATGACCGGGACCTGCGTCAATGTACCTACTTCTGCAATAAATCAGCAGCGGAAGTGATCTTGCTGGTTCTCCACTCTGCTGCGGCCCACTTGGGCAACAGGATCACATGCGTCATCGGTTACAGCTCAGCGTTCAACACTATCATCTCTTTCAATCTCATTGCCAAACTTATAGAACTGGGTCTCTGCTCCTCCCTATGCAACTTCCTCATCAGCCAGTACGTTTAAGCAACAACATCTCCTCCTCGCTGACCATCACCACAGGGACACTTCAAGGTTGTGTACTCAATCTCCTGCTCGACTTGCTTTATCCCCATGACTGTGTAGCTGAACACAGTTCCAATGCCATCTTTAAATTGACCACGAGACCCTGCCATTGTAGGATGAACAAAGTGTAGTGAAGTGTGTCAGAGTACAAGTATCTCGCTATAAACACTAACAAGATCTCATAGCACCAGAGACCTTGGTTTGATCCTGACCTCGGGTGCTGTCAGTGTGGTGTTTGCATGTTCTCCCTGTGACCATGTGTTCTGGTTTCCCCCCACATCCCAAAGGGGTGCGGGTTTGTAGATTACTGTAAATTGCAGAGAGTGAACGTGAAAGTGGGATAAGATAGAACTAAGTGTAAACTAAGTGATCGATCGCTGGAGTAGACTCGGCGGGTGGTAGGGCCTGTTTCCATGCTCCATCTCTAAAACAAAACTTTCATTATTCCAGTTCTCATCACAAATGAGAAATTATTTGTTTGGGTGCCAGAGGTTATGGGGAGAAGGCAGGAGAATGGGGGTTAGGAGGGAGAGATACATCAGCCATGATTGGATGGTGGAGTAGACTTGATGGGCTGAATGGCCTAATTCTACTCCTATCATTTATGATCTTATGAAATAACAACTCCTGAATCGCTAGTCTTCGACCTACATTGTGTAGGAAGGAATTGCAGATGCTGATTTAAATCGAAGATAGACACAAAATAACTCAGCGGGACAGGTAGCATATCTGAAGAGAAGGATTGGGTCTGAAGAAAGGTCTCAACCCGAAACATTTCCTTCTCTCCAGAGATGCTGCGTGTCCTGCTGATTTACTCCAGCTTTTTGTGTCTATCTTCGATTTAAACCAGCATCTGTAGTTCCTTCCTACACACTTGTTCCCTACAAACATCTTCTCAACACTTCTAGCCCTTTCTGCTTGATAGTTCATCAATTTTGTTTCACAACCCTCCCTATCTTTTTCAGCCATCTATTTGCCCTCCAATCATGACCCATGATTACAATGGTCACGTGTGGTGCGGGATTCTGGGCGTTGTAGTCCCCCCGTCGTGCGCCATTACGGTGTCGCGGTGGATTCTGGTCCTTGTAGTCTCTATCCCCCAACAGTCCCGGTGAGCGGATGGCCATTTCCGGGAGCCGGGACTACAATCCCCAGAGCAGGGACGAAGGTTACGCGCATGCGTATTTGGAGTTCCGAGTCCGGCCGTCAGGTTTCTGAAGCGAGAATCGAAGAGGCGGTTGGAAATCGCGAATTTGCAGGAAAAATGTCGCGACAGACGAACCGAGGTACCGAGAACAAGAAAATGGTAATCTACCGTTTGGAAGCTAAGCAGTTATTGAGGCCGGAGGGGATAAGAACATTGTTTTGCTTCATCTTCCAGCAGTGGGCCCGGGGCCCACTTCACTAGTTAGTCCTGAACCGGGTCGGGTCTCGTCCCGTTCCTCTCTAGTCTTCCTGTCTCACTGAGTTACTCCAGCATTTTGTGTCAATCTTCGATTTACAGTCTCTGGGTTTCCCGACGGCTGACAGGACCTTCACATTCTGCTACCAGCGGTGTTCTTGCATAAATAAATTGTAGCAAGACAACCCATTTCAATAAAGTGTTCTTGTTGCCTGCTGCACAGTGCAGTCTCTAGAGTTGATCCAATCGACGGACCCGTACTTAATCTGGTGCTTAATGTTTACCACGCTCGGTTTGAACTTTGTATGATTTCGAAACGGTATGAATTGTATGTGTATGAAGGAACTGCAGATGCTGGTTTAAACCGAACATAGAGCCAAAAAACTGGAGTAACTCAGCGGGTCAGACAACATCTCTGGAGAAAAGGAATTGGTGCCGTTTCGGGTCGAGACCCTTCTTCAGACTGTATACAAGTTTAGAAGTTTATCAATCTGTACTGGCTGGTATTACAATGATCCTCATTTACTGCTCAATCAGTGGTCCATAGTTCTCCATTAGGAAGTGGAAATCCGATATTATGAAAAGTTGGGAAGGGGGGGCGGTCACAAGATTGGATTTTAGTAAGTGTAGGGAGGAACTGCAGTGGTGGTCTACGTCGAAGATAGACACAAAATGTTGGAATAACTCAGCGGGTTAGGCAGCATGTCTGGAGAAAAAGAAATAGATGGTGTTTTGGGTCGAGACCCTTCTTCAGACTGATAGTCTCGGTCTGAAGAAGGTTCTCGATCCCAAACGTCGCCCATTCCTTCTCTCCAGAGATGCTACCTCACCCGCTGAGTTACTCCAGCATTTTGTGTCTACCTAACACTTTAGTAATCTGCTCTGCCTTGCTATTTGGCTAATGGCTAGATGTATAGTGAAAGATCAAGCCAATGTAATTTTGGTCTGCAAAGTATGATTTGGGTACCTTTTAGTATATCTGATATTCACTGAGCTATTTCCCTTTTGTTCCACTATGTTAAATCCAGAGTGCTTCACATTCAGAATTGTTTGTGATTAATAATACCTTTGCGGTACTTAAGATTTGCGGTAAATACAAAAAAAAATTACAAAGCATTTAAAAAGTCAACTATACAATATTTTTTAACAGTTTGTTAATCTTTATGGCTGGCAACGCTTCGTGTCGTTTGCAGAAGTGAAATAATGTGCTACTGCAGAATTCCAATTTATACTTGAATTTGTGATTAAAACAGGACTACATGGAACTGTTACACCTTTACCGACAGTGACGATACAGCCATAGAAAAAAAATCAAGTTTTCTGTAATTTTTGTACTTTCTTTACTTATCCGTGATTTTATGTCACAAGCTTTTTGTTAGTGTAGGCAAGAAACAATATTAGTTTTAATCAGATGGTGCCAGTATCACACACCGTTCCCTTCTATTTTTCTTTATGAAGAGAAAATTGTCCGGGTTTGAATCTTCTCTTGTAATGAATTACATATTTTGATAATACTATACCTTTAGGTATGTTCTATTTGATTATTTCAACAATTATTCTGGTTAGATTTTAATACCAAAGCTAATAACTTTTTTTGGAATTGTTTGACAACTTGCTTATTGGCATTGATTTCACATTTGATTCTTTTTCAGTGGAGGCAAATCTGTAGAAACCAAGAAATTACTGCAATTTATAGTCTTTGTACAATATTCATCATCCTGCAGAGGAAAGGTTCTTGAACAAATGGCTGCCAGTTTTCTCAATCTAGAGAAAATCTGTGTCAGCATAGCTTAAATTGAATAGCAAAATGTTTCCGCATTTATTTTCTTCTAGCCTTTTATCCATTTAAGGTAAGTAATTAAAACAAAAATGTTTAGTTGAGGTTTCAGTACAGGAATTACTGATAAACTTCTCCAAGTATTCTTCATGTATTCATTACAAAAATTATCAATAATTAATTCCAGTGGCAGTATATTACTGCAAGGTCTTGGCACGTCTAATTTTATCTTGGCATTGCATCCTTTTTATATGTGTGCACCATTGTATACAAAATTAAGTTTGTATGTATTGTCACTAAATCTCAATTCTGTCTTTTTCCTGTCTTTTCTGCCTAACGCACTCATTCTGTAGTACTGGTATTTGCCATTCATTTCACCTTCTGCATCTCTACATCTCATGGTAGGTGCTAGGAATACTAATTTACTTAAATGCCACATTGCATGTTTTCATTTTGCTTTATCATATTTACTTCATTGTTATATTTTATGCAATGAAAAGTTTTGCCTTGGCTTGTGACGTATAAAGTGAAATTTGTAATCTCAAGACAAAACATTGTTTATGTTATATGGTAAATTAGTTGAGACTATTTTAGGAAATTGGACCTATTGTTGCTGTGTGAATAGGGCAATGCCTTTTTGGTTAATTTTAATTGAATTTGTTGCATTAAATCTACAGACACTGGGATGTAGTTGTGCCATTATGGAAAGTCCTCTCTGGTGATAGCAGTAGTGTTGGGTAAATAAAATTACTAGTGTGCACGCTCCGAGTTAGTCGTCTTCTGGAATGAATTGGTGTTTATTCCTTTTGGAGTACGTTACAGGAGTTGGCCATGGTTAACTGGTAACATACTCCAAAAATAATAAACCCACAAACACACAAACTATGTTAAATTTCCCATCTATGTTCACATCTCTGAAGAACATCTTAGAAAAGATGATAGAGCAAAAACCTCCACCTGTGAAATCTGGAGGTTCCAATAATGAATGATGGTTGGAAATGATGAATGTCTCTTCTGAAGTTCCATAATCTGCTAGTCGGTATAACTGAATAAGGGTTGACAAATGAATGTTGAGTACATTAATTGTGTCTAATGATATAGCATGACACTTTGATTTTATTTTGGAAGCTCATTGGAGGTTATTGATATTGTTGTAGAGTTGTTACCCAGATTGCTTCTAAAATTGACGTGGTTTATTTTTGACTTCCCCACAAGTTAGTTATTAGTAGGTTACACAAAAAAGCTGGAGAAACTCAGCGGGTGCAGCAGCATCTATGGAGCGAAGGAAATGGGCAACGTTTCGGGCCGAAACCCTTCTTCATTAGTTATTAGTAGTTGGGGTGAACTTTCTACCATGTTACTGGTGGGGTGGGGGGGAGTGGGCGCAGTGTGATGTGGATTGATATGGTTCATATTTACTTGCTTTGCTTTTTGTGGGGATGAAATGAGGATTGGCAGGGGACGGTGAGGATAGCTTGGGGCCAGCAGGCTAGAAGGAAAAGCATTGGGGGATCCACGTGTATTCCATCCCGAGTGTTTGCTACCAAACAAAAGCTTCAATGAGTTTGCAAGCTAAATGGCAGAGCTTGAAGAATAAGGATTCTGGTTTATCTGAAGTTGGATGTTATTATTGTCTCGAGTATCTTTGGGTTAAAAGGAAAACATTTGGGCATATTTCCCATTCGTTGTTGTTCCAACCTTGCAAGAAATAAATAAATGCTTTGTGAAGATTAATTTTGGGATGTAATATAATATCCTGCCATTTAAAAACCATATTGATATAATAGATACTTTCATAAATAGTGAATATTTGGGTAAAGAACTGAACAGTGACCACAATGAGCAGAAGGACTGGGTATGAAATTAGTGAGAAAAAATAAAATAGCGCTTCAAAGCAACTTGTAGCTGTTGCTCGGAATGAATTCATTAAGTAATGCATTACCAATGAAACATTTAAATCTGTTAATGTGAAATTTCCCCAGTGGTTTGGCAAATATTAGATTCATTGAAATATTTGATAAACAAACATTTTATTAAAGTGTTGACCACATCAATATTGTCACACATGTATTGCTCTATATTAATGCTTTTGTCTTCAATTTTGTCAGTTATTCTTTAATGGATATGTAAGTGGGTTAAAATGAATCGAGAAAATTATTTCCAAGTGTAGGAACATGTTTCACTAATGGTGCAAGATGAGAGAGATTGTAATTAACTAGTTTATCAAATTTGTCCATTTGCAGCCCATATAAATGTTCCAGTGACCCTTTGACATTTATTTTGCACTTTTTAAACCTGTACTATAATGTTTGCTCCTGGTCACATGTTGAAAACAGTGATCTTCTAAACTGTACCCATAATCGTTCTCATAATGCATTAATATGAGATCTCAAGGGAACAAGAACAATTTTAATGGATCCTTATTTTGATGCAGTCATTTGACCATTAACATTCAAAGTAGATTGTACTGAGTAATTTGTTCACTTTAAAAATTGGATCATGTTTCCAGTTTTAGTCTTACATATTTCAGTGCATTAAGTTCTGCCTCGTGGCCACTCTTGCTTATCTGTGAAATGTGGATAATTTGTACCATACTTTCAGCAACTAGGAACTAACTAGGATAATTGAAAATATCGTTGATTCATGATAAAGTATTAAAAGGATAAATATCTAGTGTATTAGGCCTTAAAAGCCAATTATATTTCCTTTAGTTGTTTGTTTCTTGCACTGGCAGGAGAATGGGGTCGAGAGGGAAAAATAGATCGGCCATGATTGAATTACAGTGTAGATTTGATGGGTTGAATGGCCCAATTCAGCTGCTATATCATCTGGTCTTCATTGAAATGCAATGCTAAGATGGTAACACAGGTGGATCAAGTTACTTGACAGTTCTTACTTTTGCAGAAACATGTCAAAATATTTGCAGTTTTGGCTATATTTTGATTTGAATCGGGTGTTCAAAATGATTGACACACTTTTCCTCTGTTCCTCCTTTGACACTGAGTTCTAGATTGGAGCTAATTTATCAGCAAGATTGTATACTCCCTTTTGGACTGCTTGCTTCTGAAACCCTTTTCCACTTCTTCCAACTTTGTTTATTTCCAGAGTACTGGTAACCTTTTGCTATCTACCCTCCATCAACTCAAATTTATCTCTGGGTGCATGCTGGCCTATAGTCACTTTCTGTTCCATTGTGTGTCCAGTTGGTAGCTTTATGAATTCTCCTATCTATGAAGGGAATACCTCATGCTGATTGTAATTATAAATATGTGATCAAACAAACACTGCAGACCCCAGAAACAGATATTTGGGAAGGAAGGTGGAATTGGAAAGAGGCAATGAAATTTAACTTTAGTTTAGTTTGGAGATACAGCATGGAAACAGGCCCTTTGGACCACCAAGTCCGCGCCAACCAGCGATTCCGGCACATTAACACCATCCTACACACACTAGGAACAAATTATACGTACACCAAGCCAATTAATCTACATACCTGAAAATAGTCACAAAAAGCTGTAGTAACTCAGCAGGACAGGCAGCATATCTGGAGAGAAGGAATGGGTGACATTTCTGGTCGAGATCCTCCTTCAGACCTGTACGTCTTTGGAGTGTGGGAGGAAACCGAAGATCTCGGGGAAATCCCACGGGGAGAACGTACAAACACCGTACAGACAGCACCCGTAGTCGGGATCAAACCCGGGTCTCCGGTGCTGCAAGTGCTGTAAGGCAGCAACTCTACTGCTGCGCCACCGTGCCTCCCTTAAGATACAACTTAAGTTACTTTGGCTAACCGTATGTATAATGAACAGATTTGTGCAGGGTTTTACATTCTGGTATTTGAGTTGAATTGAGGCATATAGTGAGTTGGCAGACTGCATGAGAATAGTTGATCCAGCATAATCTTGATGGGCTGAAATCTGAAACCTGGCCTGGGACTGAGAGGGAGAAAAGGGTGCCCATCAGTTAGGCCACCTGAATATACTGTTTCGAGTCAAATCATTGTTGCTGACCTTTGCCAGGACTGCAAGTAATTTGAGTTTTTGCAATTAGTAAAAAGTTAAAGTAAAGCAATTGGAATTAATCAAAAGATGAAAATCTGCAGATGTTGTCTATAAAACATGAACATTACGAGTGTGGTTTCTGCAATTAAATGCTTGTTTGTTCTGATTGCGCAAGTAGTGGTTTATTCAGTTTTTAAGCTATATTCCCGTACATCTAAGCTGTGAACTGGGCTTGGTTGTGAAACATTGTTAGTAAGCAATCAGGAGTACAGACTCCTCAAGCCTCGACTGTCATTTAATAAGATTACGGTTGATCTGATTAACCTTAATTTTGCATTTTTCTCTACTGGCTTGTTGTTGAAGTATCTCTGCTTTGAATAAATATATACAAGGACTGTTACTCTTACTTTCAGAATATCATCTTCTATCCATTCTATCATGTCCTCTCGGGTTGAATGTTTCATTCGAGTAAACTCTCGTCAACCTTTTCTGATAAGACAACTGTCCCATTCTAGGTACAGTAAACTCTCTCTCCATGGCTCCAATACACTTTAAACTTTTTGTTTAAAAAAAGAGACCAATGCTGCGCACATTATTCCATTTCTGGTCTTATCAAATCTCAAAGTAATTAGAAACATAGGAAATAGGTGCAGGAGTAGGCCATTCGGCCCTTTGAGCCAGCACCGCCATTCAATATGATCATGGCTGATCATATTCAGTCCAGTGAAACCTCTCTCTTTAAGCTCCAAGGGGGGGCGGGCCCAACACACACTCTCCCTACTCCATCCAAATCTTGAATTTTAGAGAATTCAAAGCAGTGCATCAACTATCTCAGTGTCCGGAGACAATTTTTCAGAAATACTGTCCAAAATCAGTACCTCGTTCTGGCTCTTTCCTCATATCCCTTGATTCCCTTAGCCCTAAGAGCTAAAATTAACTCTCTTGAAAACATGCAGTGAATTGACCTCCAATGCCTTCTGTGGCGGAGAATTACACAGATTCACAACTCTGGGTGAAAAAGATTTTCCTCATCTCAGTCCTAAGTGCCCTTACCCTTATTCTTAAACTGTGACCCCTGGTACTGGACTCCCCCAACATTGGGAACATTTTTCCTGAACCTACCCTGTCCAATCCTCTAATATTGTCTAATCTTTTCCTTTTGTATTCGTATTTAGTCATTGATATTCAGTTATTGTCAATTACTTTCAAAATAAGAAGATGTGTGCACTTAAGCTCCTGTCCGAACTCTTGCCATGTAATCTGCTAACTTATTTTTCTAACCAAAATGGGAAAATTTACTGCACTATACTTCATTTAGCATTTTTTCCCCACTCAATAGCTATTGTTCTCTACCACCCTGAGGATTTATTTGGTTGGCTAGGGGTGATTTGATATGATTCTTGTAGTTAATGTTTGTTGTACAGTTGGATTGAAATGATCAGTGGCCAGTGAGAAGAAAAATCGTTACTAATTTTAGTGCAGTCGGTGTTATGCTGTCAACAAACCAATTTGGAGTATTATAGCAAGATATGTGGAATTCTTGGAGGTTCTGAATGTTTTTCTGAATTTCTCTCACTTAACAGAACTCAGAGCTGTTCACTCTGACGTATGGAGCTCTGGTCACACAGTTGTGTAAAGATTATGAAAACGATGAAGATGTCAATAAGCAATTGGATAAAATGTAAGTACTTCACTCCACATCATTTAGACTTTCTATATTTTGTAATAGGTGTCAATACCTTACTCTTTTCTCTTTCCGGTGTAAAATGATATGGATTTGAAGTAATCAGCCGAAGGATTAGAGGGACAATGGGGATATTTTTTACTATGAGGTTACCATGAGTCTGGGACTCGGTGGTGGAAACTATTGCACAGGCGGAAAACATCATCGCATTTAAAGAGTGCCGAGACTTGGAAGATGGTATGGAACTGGGTAACACTTTACAGAATGGAAGTGATACTATGAGCCAAGTAATTGCTTTTGTATCATATAATATATTGTTGGTGAATGGAAAGCCTTTTAGTGGTTCAGAGACAGCTTCAGTGGTTGGGACAAATTGCCAGCGTATAACAAAAAGCACGATCTTTAAATTACTGCCTAACTACATTATCTCCCATTCATTATTCCTAATAAGTGGTTTTAAAAGCATGGATGCTGATTTTCATGTGACTTTAAATTAATTTGAATTCTGGTAGAGGAGGAAATGAAATAAAATCTCACATGCTACAATTTCACACTTATGACTTTAAAACATTACTTTTTTCTACCATAACTTTTTTTCTAATTAAAATGGTTAATGTGATGAATTAAGATTGCCAATGTTGGGTGACTGCAATTGAAATTGGTGAGGTATTTATAATGCCTGACAATAATGCATCATACTGACATAAAATTCAAAATTTGTATCCCATCGCATAATTTTTCATTCAGAAACCAAGGTGAAATTTCAAAGTGCAAAGCATAAAACCATAAGCCTCAAACGAGTAAGAAAAAATCATTTAGGGAACATGGGAAATTGTGATTAAATTAAACAGATTGAGGTTGCATGGAATGGAAAAATAATTAGGAACTGTATTCAGTTTATTTTAAAGCAATCCTATAAACCATTCTGAATACTTTGCTGCTTGTTCCTAAGTGTACAGTAAATGTTATCTTATTTCAGAACTCTTCCAATATTCGGAAGAAGATGTCAGGAGTGCATGTATAATGATTTTCAAATAAGGATTAATTTAGTTTAGAGATACAGCGTGGAAACAGGCCCTTTGGCCCACTGAGTCCACACCGATAAGCGATTACCCTTATGCCCCTGTCCCACTTAGGAAACCTGAACGAAAACCTCTGGAGACTTTGTGCCCCACCCAAGGTTTCCATGCGGTTCCCGGAGGTTTTTGTCAGTCTCCCTACCTGCAACCTCCGGCAACCACCTGCAACCTCCGGGAACTGCACGGAAACCTTGGGTGGGGCGCAAAGTCTCCAGAGGTGTCCGTTCAGGTTTCCTAAGTGGGACAGGGGCATTACATGAGTTATATATTAGACACTAGGGACAATTTACAGGCGGCAATTAACCTGCACATCTATGGAGTCTGGGAGGAAACTGGAGCACCCGGAGAAAACTCACGCGGTCACAGGGAAAACATACAAATTTGTACAGACAGCACATGTAGTCAGGATCGAACCTGGGTCTCTGGTGCTTTAGGTTAGCAATTCTACTACTGCACCACTGGGCTGCCCTCTGCTAAATATTGTTTGTTTTATCTTATGTTTCAACATAGGGGATACAACATTGGTGTCAGACTAATAGAAGATTTTTTAGCACGTTCTAATGTTGGAAGATGTCATGATTTCCGTGAAACTGCAGATGTCATTGCAAAGGTAACTTGCAATTTGGTGTGGATCACTGTGAAAATTATACAATAACATTTTTGATTTATATGGCAACTTTCTAATGATTACTGCATAATATGTAAAATGGTTGCAAGCTGTTTGGATTGTGTGTTATGAATATGACTGGCCTCCTTGGTGTTCTGCTAACTGCCCTTGTAAAAGATTGGCTTGTATCTTTGGTTAACAGCAGGGAATGCTGATTGCACTGACAGCTGTCCACAACCCACTTCAGTGTTTTGGTCGAAAACTTGCTATAAATTGAGGAGATATCACCACGGAAAATCTTTGACCTCCATGAGTAGGGACATGAATAGGAACAGGTGGTCTGCTTGAAGAAACCATTCTGTATCTCAGTGCATCTAAAGAAACAAATTATCAGTTTTATGTACAGAGAGCAAATTAAAGCTGGAATTTGAGAGAGATAAAGATGACATTTTAAAAAAAAGTCCTTGGCCTAAACAAACTTCTGAAGGATCAATGCTGAGAGTAAATATTCCGGGCCGGAAAGACAATTTTGTCGTGATAATAGCATCCTGCCTTTTAAAACACAACTTGCTGCAAAATGCATAAGCCTTTTTATATTGCATATTTCATTAATAATACGAGTGGGTACAGCACCTTTTAGCTGCTGCATGCATTTTAATGCTGAGACTTGTGGTAAGATGCTGTTACTAACATGTGCTAGGGTAGGGAATCTAGCATCAGAATGACTGAAGATAACTGAACAGGTGCTTGCTCAGGTTGGTGACTGATCTTTATTGTTATTAACAAACTTTTTTAAAGAAATGTGTTGGATACTTGTAGATTTTCATATTAATTTATTTTCTTTTGAACAACCAGGTTGCATTTAAAATGTACCTGGGTGTTACTCCAAGTGTGACCAACTGGAGCCCAGCAGGAGATGAGTTTTCATTGATTCTGGAAAATAATCCTCTTGTGGATTTTGTGGAATTGCCTGATAACCACTCCAGTTTGATCTACTCAAATCTACTGTGTGGATTGTTGCGAGGAGCATTGGAAATGGTGAGGACTGAGATGGTCATTTATTGCCTACTCTTTGGTCATCTATACACTTCATCTATTGTCTTTATTCACTTGCTGTTTCGTTTCCCATATTACATTTTACATCCCTTAAGGGCTGTTCCAACCTGACTTATTATAGCAGGCTCTTTCCTTTTTGGTCCTCTCTCTGCATTTTAAGGTCATCTTTTAAAAGTGCCTTTTTAGTCATGTTATTATCCTATCGTTCAATATTGTTTTGAGTTTGATATGTTTAGTTTAGAGATACAATGCAGAAATTGGCTTTTTGGCCCACTGTGTCCACACTGACCAACGATCCCCGCATGCTAACACTACCCTACACACACTAGGGACAATTTACACTTGTACAAAGCCAATTAGTCTACAAACCTGTACGTCTTTGGAGTGCGGATGGAAACTGGAGTTTCCGGAAAAAACCCACGCAGGTCATGAAGAGAATGTACAAACTCTCGGACAGACAAGCACCCATAGTTAGGATTGAACCGGGTCTCTGGCGCTATAAGGTAGCAACTCTATCGCTGCGCCACCATGCCACCCTCTATTTTGGCTGCTTTGGTACTGTGAAGGATCCTGGAACCTATTTTTGTGTTTTGAAGTGGCTATCTGATTACATATTGTTGATCCTTTCAGAAAGATCCCATTAAATTCAGCTATTTTTGCATTGTAGTGAGGGACATAATCCATTGTATTTAATATTGTAGGCATCAAATGGCAGGATGGTCTCTGTTTAACTGACCTTGCCATGGAAAAAAAACTATTCTAACCCACTGTGTCAATAATGTTTACAGAAATTAAACTACCATGTATTCTCTTTTGTATTGTCAGGTTCAAATGGCGATTGATGTGAAATTTGTCCAAGATACACTCAAGGGTGACAACGTGACAGAAATTCGAATGAGATTCATTAAAAGGATTGAGGAAAATCTCCCAGCAGGAGAGGAATAGCATTTCTAAGTATTTTACTGGACAGTAAGACGCTGTAGATATTCTGTCAATTATATAGATCGTTGCAGTGCAAATTTACTTTATTGGAAAAAAAATTGACCTTTTAAAGTGCAGAAATGGAAAGCAATTTATAAGTCATGGAATTAACCTAAAGGGACTCCTTTAGACTGAAGTTCCATTGCTTGTGCACTTTCACTTATTTGAGGTCTTGTATGAGAGTTTGTTTTTTGAATTATCTGTATTTAAAATTTGCGTATTTGTTTTGGATTATCAAAAAATATAATTTGATTCTTTCAATGTTTTCCCGATGCCCACAAACTTAATGTTACCAATGTTGGCTCCATTGCTTCTTTCCTCTCACCTCCTTCCCAAGGTTGTTACCTTCAAGGCTGGTCAGAATGGTTGCCACGTCGCATCACAAACATAATTCTGATTACGAACATTTGTTTGTGTGATTTTAATACATGTTTCACTTTGACACTGATGGATGTCATGCTGTTTAGCACTTAATGACGTACTGTGGGAAAACCTCTGTGAAGTGATCAAGCAGAAACTTTGCAAATATGTTCTGTGGATGTACAGAGTATTTCAAAAATGGATGCATGTTTTGGGTTCCAAACTTTATCTGCTTCCCATACTAGAATGGCAAACATTTGCACCATTGTTCAAAAGAGACCTAAATACATTACCACTGTTTAGATTTTGACTGTGATGTGATTTTGTTTCTCCTTGTGTTGCTGGTCTGGAATGTTTACAATTTCACTTCCTATACATTTTGGAAGATAATGCTGATTTCTTAATTTGCTCAGAATCTCTCTTTCCAGCGGACCTTTTGTTGTTATGACAGTGTTGACGCTGATATTTTGTGAAGTGGGAAGTGTATATTTATTTATTTCTTGTAGCAAATGGTAGGCCATGACTTGACGAAAGATGTTTGAAAATGTTGATTTTTTTTTTAAGAAGCATATTAAAGGTTCTTTAGAGGAGGTAAAGCAAATTATGTTTCATTATATTTTCAAAAAATAAATCTGTTTATTTTTTCCACTTCACAAATTATTCTGTTAAGTATCTAAATTAGTTCTGCATCCTTTTAGTTAAATTGTAGCCTTGCTTAAATAGTATTTTGCTGTGCAATAGTGAGGATTCCAAATCCGTAGATGAGATATGGATGTGATTTGATGGCAAAAATTAATACACTACGTTGTTTAGTCTGCTTGGTTACAGCTTGCAGATCGATAACATTTCCATTGCATGCATTGTTTAAATAATATTTTGAGATTACATTTTCAAAGAATACCATTGTTTGCATCATCAATACTGATTTCATCTAGGAACCTCCTAGTTAGCTGTGTTGTACAGGTACTAAGTGCACTAATGTTGATCAGAAACTTGAGCTAATTGTTTATTGGATAAAATTGAAGGTTAACATTTTATATCTGTAGAGATGTGAATTCTGCCCTCTTAAATGGCTTTGAAGTTGGTGACGATTCAAATCAAATGCAATGAAATGCAGAAATTGAAAATGCAAGGAACTGCAGATGCTGGTTTATATATTTTTAAAAAAAAAGACAAATTGGTGGAGTAACTCAGCGGGGCAGGCAGCATCCCTGGAGAACATGGATAAGTGATGTGTCGGGTCGGGAACCTTCTTTGATGAAAGTGCAGCAGGGCACTATGTAGGAGATATATCAATTAAATTGCTTACTTGGGTTTCCAATAAATATAAAACTATGGGTTGTACTATTATATGATATAGACTTTAGTAGAAAAAATAGTTCTAAGTCAAAATGTTCAATATGAAGTCAAAAGAGAAAGTGAAATGCAGCAGCCCCAGGTGGAAGGCATATATTTGAATCCTAATTTATTTAAAATCCAAGAATCTGCAAATGTATAGAAACTTACATTTAATAGTTTATATTACATTTATTAATTTACACTTAATAGTTTGTATATTAATTTATCAAAACAAAACAATATTCTTGATGCATAGTTTTATTATCTTTCATCACTTTTCACATTGAAACCCAATTCTTAATTTACCATCAAAATAACACCTGGGTCAAAAGAACTGCATCTCTTCAACTTAGGGATGGGTTATATACAATGTTTTCCTTTATTTATTAACTTTGGATTGAGAAGATGAAAATTAATATATTTTCCCCATGATGAGCGTTCAATAGCATCTTCTAATGTTGACATTTCTCTTCCTGCTCCAAAAGAAGCTGCGCAGGCCACTTGTCAAAAAGTATCCAGCTCCAATTGTATAATGGTTATTGGCAAATCGTGGTCATTGTATCATGCAAGTAGCATGAAATCACCCCATGAGGCGATGCTTTAGTCGGCTAAAGAGTTTTTCCACCCATTGGTACCGAATTACTGGTTTCTGGGTGGGTCTCTGTGGAAGGAGCAAAGCCTTTCTTTTCAAATAGCGACCACTTGTCTTTTTGTTAACACGCCTGGAATTAAATTGTTTATTAAAATGAATGACTAGAACCAAGTGAATTTCAATGATGGATTATGGATGGCAACAAGTATAGTAAGGAGATGGGAGATTAAACTAAAATGAATGTTGCTGTTTAACTGCTGTTAATACATAGTCCAGTAGTTATCAACCACTTTCTAATTTAACTATTGTTGAACAGGTGTCTCATTTCGGCACCTATTAGCTGATTCATTGACTGCCAGTATAGTGCTCTTTTTATGCCTCACAGTAGAAAGTTCTCATCAAAGTATGATACAAATATTAAGTAGGATTTCCGTGCATTTCTCAATGTGCTATAAAAGTTTCCAAGTATGTGGTGAAATTATGATGCATTCTTCTGTAAATATGGAACCTGTTCACTATAAGTTGATTAGAATATAGAAGCAGGAAGTAACGTAGGAACAAGGAACCGGAGATGCTGGGTTACCAAGGAAAGACTCAAAATGCTGGAGTAACTCAGCAGGTCAGGCAGCATCTCTGGAGAACATGGATAGGTAACGTTTTGGGTCGGGACCCTTCTTCAGACTAATCAGTCTGATTAAGAGCAATCCCCACACAAAACATTTTCACACAGAGAGTGGTGAATCTCTGGAACTCTCTGCCACAGAGGGTAGTTGAGGCCAGTTCATTGGCTATATTTAAGAGGGAGTTAGATGTGACCCTTGTGGCTAAGGGGATCAGGGGGTATGGAGAGAAGGCAGGTACGGGATACTGAGTTGGATGATCAGCCATGATCATATTGAATGGCGGTGCAGGCTCGAAGGGCCGAATGGCCTACTCCTGCACCTAATTTCTATGTTTCTATGTTTCTAAAACATCACCCATCCATGTTCTCCAGCCAAAAATAAAACAACGCTAAAACATTTCATAATATTATGGGGGACTGACTTACAATTTGGAGTTCTATTTCAATTCAGATTTAATTAAACAAAAACTCAATTACAATCCCAATGGATGCTTGGATCTCACTATTGTGGAAAATCAAGCGATTGTTTGGAGACATACTGTTTTTATATGTGAAGATGGTTTATTACAAAATAAGTAGGATGAACTTAACATAGACTATATGTTTTATCTTGAAACAGTTAATAGTAATAGTCTTGGTTAAATGTGGAGTTTGTATTATGTGCAGTTTTTATTGTGGGACTCAACCCAGATGCATTTGCTTCCAGTTCTTATTGATAGACCAAATGTCAGTCACTTAAATGTTTTTCATTTAGAAATAACAAATTCCCAGGATGGCGGGACTGTCATGTGCTGAGAGAATGGAGCGGCTGAGCTTGTACACTTTAGAGTTTAGAAGGATGAGAAGGGATCTTATTGAAACATATAAGATTGTTAAGGGTTTGGACATGTTAGAGGCAGGAAGCGTGTTCCTGATACTGGGGGAGTCCAGAACCAGGGGCCACAGTTTAAGAATAAGGGGTAAGCCATTTAGATACGGAGACGAGGAAACACTTTTTCTCACAGAGTGTTGTGAGTCTGTGGAATTCTTGCCTCAGAGGGCGGTGGAGGCTGGTTCTCTGGATGCTTTAAAGAGAGAGCTAGATAGGGCTCTTAAAGATAGCGGAGTCAGGGATATGGGGAGAAGGCAGGAATGGGGTACTGATTGGGGATGATCAGCCATGATCACATTGAATGGCGGTGCTGGCTCGAAGGGCCGAATGGCTACTCCTGCATCTATTGTCTAAATGCAGAAGATTTTGTTCTCTGAGTGACTATTATAGACTCAGTCAGGGAGAGATATTTTGCTTTTCTACTATTGCTCAATCCTAAAGTGTTCTGAAGGACCAGACAGTAGAAACAAGTGATTAAATAAAGATCACACTTAGAAACATACATAGAAACATAGAAAATAGGTGCATACTTGTGTTCTGTGTTGTGAATGCTGGTTCATCACCATTACTAATAAAAAAAATTGCAAAGCAAATCACTATGCACGAGACAAAAGTTAAAAATTCTGTAAATCTGTAATTTTCTGTCATTTTCAATAAAATAAATTGAAGTTTACTGATGGTGTTCTCGGCTATCAGTGATTCTTTTCCACAGGTTGAAGAGTTAATGGGTAAAAATTTTCACTGCAATGAGCCATTCATGTTTTCTAATGTTCCATCCTTTGGGGAAATCCTGCAGTTTCTGGGTGAAGACAGCTTGATCCTTGGTGCTTAAAGCATTCTGTGACATAAATTTGATACATGGATGGGAAAAGGCCGAACCACGTACAAAATGTGTCGGAGAAAGTCTGTGACAATGCTCAAATCCATGTTTCCACTCAAATCAATGTCTCCAGATTAATTCGCTGTCAATGATATCAAAATATTTGACCGTTCCGAATGGCTGGGGCTTTGACATTATAAAAGATGTAAAAATAAGAAAATGTAATACATGTGTACATTGTTCATATTGTTCTACAACAAAGTTGAAACTCGAATAATTAAAAAAAATAAAGTAGCTAATATTTACCTTCATCCCTCTCTGTACTTACCAAAATATTGATACCCTTTAAAGGATCTTTTTGTAGATTTTTATTCATGGCCTCTTCTGTAATGTATGTTTATGGGCCATTGCTGATTTACATGCTGGGCAATTTCTGGACTTTCATGCTTTGAAATGAAAGAAAATGAAATGATTCATATTGTCATTTCAGTGACATCTACAAGGAAAAGCATTCCCTTGAAAGGGAGACACATGCGTTAGCCTGCCGCCGGGTAGCTGTTGAACCGGAATTCGCCAGCCGAACTCTTAGCCATTGTGCTGTTTTGGATGTTAGCGGCTAGCTGTAGCAGCGTTTTAAGCAGCTTTTAGCTTTGAGGGTCTGTTGCTGAGTTTCAGATCGGCTCTGATCTTCCCAATGGAGGTTTCCAACATGAGGGCTGGCTTTTGGAGCCAGACTTCTCAGCAACATCTAGGCTGTTTTCTCTTATTTCAAAAATAAACTTTATTCAGAATAAAAATATATTCAAAACAAAAATTTCAAAAGTGTCGTATTCCATTGTGTTCATGCTTGTCACTTGTGGTCCCCTTGGGTGTATTTGCTACCCTTGCTGGAATGTGTTCTTCTCCTTTGCCCTTCAATGTCCAGCAGACGGAGGACACACGCCTGGTCCTCCCCCGCAGAGCCTTTGTGTTGGCTGCACAAGTTGCCTTCAGTGCCTCTTTTTGGCATCTACTCCTACAGTCTGGAATGGGCTAGTCGGCAACATTCCTTGACTGACAACTTGCTGTGCTGGGGACATCAATAGGTTTTGGGCAAACCAAAGGGCGTCTTTCCCGAAGTTTGTGTACTTCCAACAGCATTTGACATCTGACAGCACTTGATGCCCTTCTCCGAATAGTAACCGCCTGTAAATATTGACTGTTATTCCTGAGCAACACTATACTGGTTGAAGATAGACACAAAATGCTGGAGTAATTCAGCGGGACAGGCAGCATTTCTGGAGAGAAGGAATGGGTGACGTTTCAGGTTGGGACCCTTCTTCAGACTGATGTCAGTTGAGTGGGTGGTACAGAGATAAAATGTAATTGGAGACAGACTGGCCGGAGAACTGGGAAGGGGAGGGGGATGGAGAGAGAGAGAGGGAAAGCAAGGGCTACTTGAAGTTAGAAGTCAATGTTCATACTGCTGGGGTGTAAGCTACCCAAGGAAAATATGAGGTGCTGTTCTTCCAATTTGCGCTGGGCCTCACTCTGACAATAGAGGAGGCCCAGAACAGAAACGTCAGCGTGGGAAATGGAGGGAGTGCTAAAATGTTGAACAACTGGGAGATCAGGTAGGTTTAGGCAGACTGAGCGGAGGTGTTCAGCGAAACAATTGCCGAGCCTGCGCTTGGTCTCACTGGCATACAGTAATCCACACCTGGAACAGCGGATACAGTAGATGAGGTTGTAGGAGGTGCAAGTGAACCTCTGCCTCACCTAAAAAGACTGTCAGGGTCCTTTGATGGAGTCGAGTTGGGAGGTATAGGGACAGGTGTTGCATCTGCGGTTGCAGGGGAAAGTACCTGGGGAGGGGGTGGTACTTTCCGCAATTCATTAGTAGCTACTTGACACTTAATGACACTACTTACACCTTTAATGTTTTACTTTCACCAGGAAAATATCTGATTAAACTTGAAAAATAATGACAAACAAGTTGTTTATTTAGATATTTGTTTAAGAAGGAACTGCAGATGCCGGAAAATCAAAGGTAGACAAAAGTGCTAGAGAAACTCAGCGGGTGCAGCAGCATCTATGGAGCGAAGGAAATAGGCAACGTTTCAGGCTGAAACATTGCCTATTTCCTTCGCTCCATAGGTGCTGCTGCACCCGCTGAGTTTCTCCAGCACTTTTGTCTTACCTTGTTTATTTAGATATCCAAATACAATATTTTGAGATATCAAGTATTTGACAAAGTGGGTACAACTTTTTAAAATTGAAAACCACCTTTAAACATCATTCTATATTTCTGATTTTTGTAATATTTCAATGGTATGTGCTGTTGCTGAACTCGTTTTAATAGAATCCAATGTGGGGAAAAAAACAAATGTCACCTTTACCACTAGATGGGAGCATTGTACTGAAAGGTGAAGTCTGTAATTTTTCTGCTGTTTCTCAGAATCGCGCATAAAATTGCGAATGACAGAGAAAGAGCATTAGTTGGAAGCAGTAAACTGAGAAATGGAGACCACTGTATAGATTTTGACTGCACAGGGAATGTGATTTGTTAAAATTAAAGACTACATTTGGGTTTCATTGCAGAATAACAGATGAGGGTCGTGGGACTAGAAAATAAACTGATAGTGCTGTTGAGGTTAACGGGCTGCAAGTGATGAATGGTTTTGATAGCCTTGAGGGGGGAAAACATTGACTGGAATCCTCTATCTTAGAAAAAGGCATTGACAATGTTATACCACAGTTGTTTTTTCTGACACTTGTCTGAATGGAGGCGAGTGGACAATATCTCTATGTATAATTTTGATGTCTTTAGTTCAATGGGATGCTTGCTTTGGATGAGGACTGCAATGGTTGGCCGACCAGTTCAGGGTGTTGATGGTTTTGTCACATTTGAACAGCTTTAGTATACTGAGCCTCAATGCTCTAGAAATTAGAGAATGAGGATAAAACTAATGCCCCTGTCCCACTTAGGAAACCTGAACAGAAAATTCTGGAGACTTTGCGCCCCATCCAAGGTTTCCGTGCGGTTCCCGCAGGTTGCAGGTGGTTGCCGGAGGTTGCAGGTAGTGGAAGCAGGTAGGGAGACTGACAAAAACCTCCGGGAACTGCAAGGAAACCTTGGGTGGGGAGCAAAGTCTCCAGAGGTTTCTGTTCAGGTTTCCTAAGTGGGATAGGGGCATAATTTAGAGGGAGGACATTTCCGCTGGCGGAGGAGTCTGGAAGGAGGGGTCATGATAAAGTAAGAAGTAGGCAATGTAGGATTGAGAGGAGCTGAATCTTTGGAAATCTGTATTTTAAAAGGCTGTTGAGGCTCAATCATTGGTTGTATTCCAAACAGATGGACAGGTTTATAAAATACAGACATCACGTTACCTGCCCCACCAGAGGGGCGAGAACATGCGATCATTGTTCTACTACAATTAAGAATGCATATCGCTCTGTTCCCCTTGATGCTCTGGGGCTCTGATCATTGTTTAATTCATCTTATTCCGACCTACAGGCAGAAACTAAAATCTGCTAAGTCTGGTCAGATCAATGAAAAAGTGGGCAAGCGAGAGCACTGAAAACCTACTGTCCTGCTTTGACTGCACTGATTGGAATGTGTTCAGGAATGCAACCACAAGCCGCGATGAATATACAGACAATGTGACATTATATGTCAGCTTTCGTGAGGACAGTTGCATTCCCACTAGGACCCAGATCGGGTTCAACAACGACATGCCTTGGTTTACAGCAGAACTCAGACAGCTCTGCCTGTCTAAAGATGAGGCCAACAGGAGCGGGGATGCAGACCTCCACACGCAGGCCAAGTACAAGCTGAGAAGAGGAATCGGAGCTGCCAAGGAAAGGTACTCTGAAACGTTGAGGAGTAAGTTGTCAGCTAATGACTGATCTTCAGTGTGGAAGGGCTTGCAAGAAATCACCAGCTACAAGAGGAAACCCCCCCACTCCTTGGACAATCGTCAGCTGACCAAGGACCTGAACGAGTTCTACTGCAGGTTTGATAGACAGAAATATAATCCTGGTACCCACTCCTCCCCAATCACCACATCATATCTACTTGCAGCCTGACTCCAGTCTGCAAAGACTGGGCCCTCCTCCACTACCCACCCCCTCCTTGCTGCCCAACATCAGTCTGGTCACTTCTCCCATCACTAACAATAGAAATTGAGGAGGTGTAAAAGCTATTCAGGAGACAGAAGAGTCTGAAATCTCCAGGACCGGGCAATGTTTCTCCCTCTACCCTCAAGTTCTGTGCCGAACAACTGGCACCAGTCTACACAGACATTTTCAATCAGTCCCTGCACACCTGCATTGTCTGAAGAAGGGTCTCGATCCATTTCTTCTCTCTAGAGATGCTGCCTGTCCCACTGAGTTACTCCAGTTTTTTGTGTCGGTATCTTATTTTCACTTAATCTACTTTGTGCCCTTCAGCCGAGTGACATCGGATTAAAAAAAAGTGGGAAAGGATCCCTTATCCCATTTCCATTCCCATTCCCGCCCCACACCCATTCCCTACCCACCAACAACATAATATAGGATGTCGGATTCAATTTATCCCTTCGTAATCTGGACAAAGATCATTAACCTGGGCAGAGAGCATTCAACTGGTCCAAGAATGTACGTGGTCTATGTAATGTTTTCAATTAAATACATTGTTATGATTAAAGTAATTCCAAGAATCAATTTGGCAATCTACTTAATTGATTGCCCAGTTTTTTTTAAAAATCATTTAATGAACCTCTGAGGAATTTTGTAGTTAAACTAATTATCTCAGATTTAATTGATAATTTTGTTCAACTCGATCCAATAGCTGATTTAAAGAAACAGAATATGTTAAATGGAGTTTTTTTTTAGATGCATTTCAAGCAAAATCTCTTGAATAGTGTGCTCATTCTGAGTTTGCTTTATCCGGTGACAATTCTCTGCATGGTTCGGCCATTGTGAAAAGGTAACATGCTGAGTTTGAAAGCATTTCATCACTGTTATTTAAAATTACATGTAGACCTAAAGGGAGTTTATTTTATTACCTGGGAGTTCAATTTATGGGATTAATAATAAATGCGATAAATTGAAAGATTGCAGCATCAAATCCCACTGAATTAATTTAGCAGTAGATGGAGCATTAATCACATTTTGTATAGAAAAATATTTTTTTGAGAACTTGGAGTTTGCTTGGTTTTGCAGAGAGCCACTACAGCTCAGCAGGAAAATATTAAGTATTTGATAGACCTGGTCATTGAGTGATGAACCATGAATTTTGAATCATGGGAAGAAGGCTATCATTAAATACTAACACTTGGAGGACATTTCTTGATTCCAGTGAAGTTCGTTCACTCGAGGTGGCACTGTGGTAAACTAGTGGAGTTCCTACCTCTTGACTCCAACTACCCAGGTTTGATCCCGATTTCCGGTGCCGTCTGTGCTAATTTCCAGTGCTGTTTGTGTGGAGTTTGCACCTTCTTCCGTGACAATGTGGTTTCATTGGGTACTCTGGCTTTCTCCACACATTCCAAAAGATGCGTGGGTCAGTAGTTGAATTAGAAAATGACCATAGTGTATATGTGGCGTGTAGAAACTGGGATGGGGTTAATGGGAATGTAGGGAGAATAAAATGGGTTAAGTGTGGCATTTATGCAGATGGTGGATGATGGGTTGGCATGGCATAATTGTGCCAAAAGCTCTTTCCATGCTATATTACTCCGATTAAGTTCTAATTGTTCAGAGTGAGCAATCACACGTTACCTATGTACACAAGTGAATAAAATGTTTTTCAAAAAATCTGAATGTTTTTATCATTGAGGTATGGTGGCGCAGTGGTAGAGTTGCGGCCTTACAGTGTTTGCAGCGCCAGAGACCCCCATTCGATCTCGACTATGGGTGCTGTCTGTACGGAGTTTGTACGTTCTCCCCGTGACCACGTTGGTTTTCTCCGAGATCTTCGGTTTTCTCCCACACTCCAAAGACGTACAGGTTTGTAGGATAATTGACTTGGTATAAATGTAAATAGTAAGATTAAACGAGAACTTACCAGTTTGAAGTTTGATCTGTATTTTATGAGGAGTTACGATGAGGGATTACGTGAAGAAGCCCGCCCCAGGACGCATTGCGGCATAACTTCAAAGCAGCGGTGTGGAATCACAGACAGACACGTATTTGAAGTAACATAGTAAAGAATAAAAGAGACATCAATTATCAGTTTGATCCATGTAATGAGGGTGGGAGCGGAGGGCACGTAATCCCTCATCGTAACTCCTCATAAAATACAGATCAAACTTCAAACTGGTAAGTTCTCGTTTAATCTTACTATTTTACTTCGGAGTCACGTGAGTGATTCCGTGAAGATTTCAAAGCTCTGTGATTTCAAACCGTGTAACAGTTTATATCACTCGCTGCCGAAGCCTTTGAGGGAGGAAGCGTGTTATCATAATCAACCAATGATTCTGTTTATAGAAAAACCCAATGGTATTTTACAATAACACTGAAGAATTTTAAATGCTCCCCTTGGCTAATTTGAATATTTGCAGATTGGAATCTTCCTGCAAATAAAAAACAGGTTTTGTCAACAGTTTATAATAATTTATTTCTCTGAACGTTTTACCCCCACTATTCTGCTGTAGCCAGGATGTGGTTTACAGGCACGTCCATTCTTTTGCCATTGACGTGGAAGCTTCTCCTGTGGGATGACAACTTTATACATGTTAGTTTTATCCCAGGAGCTTTAACCTGCTTGAGCCATTTCAAAAAAGGCTTGTTACCCGACCACAAGGTGTTTTGTGACCAACCCACAAGGCTTTTCATCTCCCTCGCATAATTAGGTTGTGTCTATGTAAGGTAATAGGGTCTTGGCACATACCGTGTTTTCTGGCGGGTAGCCCGTTTTTTATGACTGGATAAGGTGTTCCTGGTCTGGTTTGACCATTCCCTCAACAAATGATAGAGATCTGGTCTGAAGCTGTGAGCATGGTGTCTAGTTGAAATAGGAGTAGTGACTGGACACTCTGTGCTGCTCCATGTGCCTTTAACATATGTTTTTAGTGCATAGAAGGTTCAGGTTTTGGACTCTGGCTGGTGGGAACCCCTTGAAGTGTGGTTAACCACTGTGACATCCCATATATAGGTGTACCTTATCTAGGGGTTTAGAGTTTTAATACCCTTCAAATTACCACCAGCCAGTGGACCCCATGGCCTGTTGTCCTGTAGCTGTTTTGAAAAAGAACAGGCAGGGCAATTCTAGCTGTGTTGATGGCACTGTAGCCGAATCCTTCATCATGATGAAGGTTCTCCAGGAATTCCAGTTCGTAGTACCTGTATCGGATGAGTAGGTTTACCCCTTTATCCTTGCAGTACTTCTCTTGATGCTGGACAAGTGTTGTAGTCCAGTGGATGTTCAAAAGGATGCTGACATGGTGTCGATTATTCAGTATAACAATCCCAGTCCCAGAGGCTTGCGCAGAATCTGCAGCTCAGGAGCTTATTTCTCATGGCACAGTTGATTTGTGCCCGGCTCCGATTCTGGGTACTGGAAAACACCATCCAAGTTCCAACAACCATGTCATGGCGTGAAGTGAAACAAGGCCTGCGTAAGTCCATCAGGTAGTATCAAATACCTGAAGCAGAATCCTTTTGTACTGTGCGTTGTTCTCGATTGGTGAGGCAGAAGGGAATACATAAATTAATTTCACCAATGCAGCGTGAACGCATTTGTCTATCAATATTATAAATACATTCTTGAATGACAACATGACCTATAGGCCAGAAAAGTTAATATATATAGCTGACGATCTTTCTGCTGGAACTATCTGTCCCAGAGAAATTTTTTTAATGAGGATTCCACTGGCCCAGGGTCTGGTTTCCCCCCGTGACATAGATAGGACATCCCCAAACACCAGGTGATATAGCGTTAATGCAAATAATCGATATCAGTTTCACATTCCATTTTAATTGTCATTATCAGTGTACAGTACAGCGACAATGAAAATGCATTAATATCTGTTGCATCATATAGCTTGATAGTTTTGTTAAACTTTATATGAAAACATCTAATTGATGTTGTCCTTAATTTTATGTGACCTGGTGTCTGTCACTTTATTTTGCTTACCAGGCAGGTAAGTTGTTGATAGTCCAATACCTCTATGGATATACCATTGCCAAATTGTTTTGACCAACTTGTCATATGATACCGACTTTATGCTGCCATATGGTTAATATAGGCCACCTCCATAGTGTAGTCTTATTTATACCCATACATGCAAGTGCTTAAACTCATAAATTTCACCCGAGCATTTTTTAGATACTTAATGCCCAGTATAAGTGGTAACCCCACCACTGTCTTTCTAATATTATTTCAGTGGGTAACTTCATGAGATGCTCAATGACAACCTATATGTTGATTTTGATACTAACATCTGAATCATGTAGACAGAAAATGGTACCTTTTTTCCCCCCAATTACTCTGTTATTTGTCGAGTAGTTGGTAGTTTGACCATTAATTTGTCCCTTGTTTGTGCCAATTCAACTATGTTGTCTCTTGGCAACATTAAAGTTACGTGGACTGAATTAATATGAAAGCCAAGATAGTCCAAGAAAGCGCTCTATTTGCTGGTAGGAACCAGATCCACCTACCTCCATGGTTATTGGCGGGGTTGTGTTTTTTCTTTTTGAGTGTTCTTCCCTGTTGACGTGCTGGCGATGTTGGGGGGAGGCGCATTTTCCAGGGGGTCCGCTGCAGGCCCTGACCTAAAAAAGGTCTCTGGGGATAGTGCGGCCCCAAGCTTTGACCAGTCGCATATTCGGGACGCCGACTGGTAGATACAGTGGTGTGCTGCCGCCTGGGTGGAATGAAGAGCTTTGGTATGTTCACTGCCGGTGGTGCCCTCATGAGGCTAAAGGTCTTAGACGCCTCCTCCATCTCTTTGGGCTGTTTGTTCAAGTCCTTCCCAAATAAAAATGAGTTGGTCTCTACTGATGGAGTTTTGTATAATCCTGCAAATTTAGAATTGAGGGCCGGCCTGATGTTGTCTCTTCTCAGGTTATTCAGCTCATATTGTGTCGTGCACATGAGTGCCAGGACATCCTGTTGGTGAGATGTCATATCTATGGTCTCGACACCCCGCGCATAGGCTGTTATAGCCGCCGTGAGGAGGCGAAGTATGCGCTGGAGTTTGACCTCCTGTGTCCGAATCGGTCCCCCCACGTTGCCCCATATTTGAGGATTGAGGCTCTTGACCTTGAGAGCGTCACAATTATCCGGGGCTGTGTGCTCCTCAAGCACTTGGGCGAGCACCTTCTCCCGCAGTGGTTTGTTGGAGAGATGGTTTATGCTGTCAGCCATCCTAGGCTCCAGTGGTGCTCCAACCCGTGGGGTAGCGACGAATCGGCTTACAACCCCTAGCAGCTCTTCCTGCACACCCTGCTCTCTTTCGGCTCCTTCCGCCTGCCCCATACTCAGACCAGCCTGCCCCTGGTCACCAATGCTAACCTCCCATTCCTGGTCCGAGGTCGCAAAGGGAGGTGCCGGACTCAGCACCATGGAGGGGGCGCCTGTCCTGTCTGTCCGAGAGCGCTGCTGCTCTCGGTAGACCATCCCCTCCAATAGCTGCTGGAGCAGCTTAGGCGGCTGTCTCTCCCCCGCTTTGGGGTGGACATATCCCCTTCCCCCGACGAGTCGGAGACGACCGGCCGTTTGGCTTCCTAGCCCCTTTCCCAGTCCGCCGTGTAGGCTATGGCGAGACTGGCTTGGCTCGGTCTCAGGGATAGCGAAAACGCTCTGCGAGCGACGCTGCCGCCGGTTGCTGCCCCGCTGGTAGAGTTGGAGCGGGGCAGTTTCTCTTTGCGAGTTTTTTGCGTTGTGTTCCTGAAATCTGTAATGAAACACAACTGCAAACTCACCTTTCCCATGCCCAAGAGCCGCTCCTGCAGCTCAGGCGGCTGTCTCTCCCCCTCCTGGGTGGAGAGACGTCCCAGTCCGATGTTACTCCACCGCCGGGTTTTCCACACATCCAGCCCGCTGCTCAGGTGATAGCGGGCTGGCTCGGTCCCGGTGTCGGGTTTGCGGACCGCCCGCTAAGCGGTCCTACCGCCTGTTGCTGCCCTGACTCTCTCTTGAGCGGGCAGGTGCAGCATATTTCCCCCCTCAGCCCGCAGCTGATGCTGACGGGCTTGGAGCAGTGTCGGGAGCGGGCCGCTAATTAGCGGTACTCGCTCTCTCTCTCTCTCTGACTCGGGCTGCTGCTCACCTGCACTCGGGCTGCAGCGCACTCCACGCCAGCACTGCACAGTGGGTTCCCCTAACGGCTCCGTAAATGTCGGAAGCCTCCTCCCGCCCGCCTGCCTGCCTGCCTCATCTGGACAGTGCGTGTAAAGCGAGCGAGGACTAAGGGGAACCCCCAACGCAGTGCTAGCGCCGTCTCCTGCGCTGTCAAATGGCGCCCCTGTGGAGAGTTTTACCGGCACCGGCACAGGTCCCATCCATGGTCCGCCGGCGCTCTCTCTCCCTGGTAGCGTCTTTCCTCCCCTCCCTCGAACGGGAAACTCCTACCAGAGTCCAAGGGGGCCGCTTGCACGCCCTGCGGGAAAACAAGCAGACGCAAAGGGGCTGTAAAAGTAAAGGTAAGTACTTACCTAAACTTAGATTTTTTCTCGTTTCTTCGGGAGCCCTGACTCCCGCGCTGCCGCTTTGCATGTCTGAAACGTAATGCCGCAATGCGTCCTGGGGCGGGCTTCTTCACGGAATCACTCACGTGACTCCGAAGTAAAATTGTCCCTAGTGTGTACAGGATAGTGTTAAGGTGCAGGAATCGCTGGTCGATGTGGACTCAGTGGGCCGAAAGGCCTGTTTCCCCGCTGTATCTCTAAACTAAACTAAAATCAATATTATGCAATATTATACATTATATATCTATATATGATTTAATAGATTAAATTCAGGGCATTAGATTTAATCTTGATTCCTTCCATCCGCAGATTATTCCTTTTATTTTGTATTTGTTTTCCCCTTTTCTCCATTTCTCCCTTTTTTCCCCATTTCTTCTCCATTTATTCACTGTCTACACTGACTGATACAGTTGTTTCTGAAAGATATGACATTTGGATTTTGGCCCCAATCTCTTGCAAATGATCAGGGCTATGCTTGTGCGATATCTCGCCAATTTGTATTTGTTTCTTAATGTACTGTCTATTATGATTAAGAAAGGCGTTAGATAATTTATATTTTTAAGTTGCAAAGTAACACTTTTTAAATTGTAATATTTTCCCATTGTACTGCAAACGTGTTTAAGTTGAAAGGGGTTCATCTCTCCCTGCAGCTACATAATACTTAAGGGCCTGTCCCACTTTGGCGACCTAATCGGCGAGTTCTGGTGAGTTTGCCCTGGACTCATACTCGCAGCATGGTCGACACGAGGTTGTAGGAGGTCTTTGTAACTCTCCTTCATGCTCAAGAGTAGTCCCCGCGTACTCGAGGCCTCAGCTAGGTCGCGGCGTATTTTTCAACATTTTGAAAAATGCCGGCAAGTTTAAAAAAAAAGGTTGCCATGGAAAAAATCGTTGCTTTTTTACTCGTAGGTTTAGTCGTAGTAGGTCGGCATGTTAGTCGTAGGTAATCGAGGGTAGTCAAAGGTAGTCGTAGATAATCTTCAGCAGAGTCGACGGGAGATCGAAGGAGGTCGTCTTCATTCTCCACTATTCGGTGTCCAATTTTCCCGAAGTTAGTCGTAGCTAGTCAAAGCTAGTCTTCAACATAGTCGAAGGAGGTCTTCAACATGCCATTTTTTTCAAGCTCTCCTAAACTCTTCTAAACTCGCCAATTAGGTCGCCCAAGTCCCTTTAGTTATTGTGATCCGAAGTGATGTCCTTGTAGGTCCCAATGAAAATCAATCTGATGTAGGGTTGTTGATCTGCACCATTAACTCTGCTTCTTTTCCAAATATTTTACATAAATTGTGACAATAATTAGAAATACATTCTTTAAAATTGCTCAGTACTGTTAATCAATTAACAGCATGACCTTGGCACAGTGAAGATTAATTAAAGTCAAAATCATGTTTGAATCTATGAGAAAATTAGAGCTATGTAAGAAATGAAAGCATTGTCCAGTACACTAAGAAAATATAAATGCTTGAGAAAAATCCAACCTATTTGACTTTGTTACAGCTTACAATAATTTTATGTACTTGAGTTTTTTATTTATCTTAAAGAGTAAATTCTATAATGATTGACCCTTTGCTTTACTGTTATACCTTGCATGATTTTGACCTTCACAAGAGTCAAGAGAAGTTGGTATTGGTTTATTATTGGTGTTGGTTTGCTATTGTAACATGTATCAAGTTACACAAACTGTTTTGTTATCCAAGCAAATCAGAACAAACATGAATCCATCAAGTAGCGCAAAAGCTAAGGTAAAACAGAATAGAGTGTTTGACTTTCAAGAAAGCTGGATGGTTTTCACATGAGAAGATTGGGATAGTATTCATAAATGGATGAGCATACATTAATACATACAATGATACATCAACCCTGTGCAAGACATTTATCCAGTTAGAACATTATTGTTCATTTTTTTTCTGCAATGAATTGAGCCTAAAAGTCATTCCCTGTTTACATTTTTGTAAAAAGTTGAAGGAACTTCAATTCTGCTAAAGATCAAACATTCAGAAGATAACGAGATCAGACTTTTAGACCTGATTTATTGCAGGAGAAATTTAATAATGATATTCTAACTGGATAAACGTTTGCCTTGGGTCATTTAGCTATCATTGTCTCTAGCAATGCAGAGAATCTTTATTGATGCATCTTGAGTTGATGTTGAGTCGTTCAGAATGGTAACTCGGTTGGAATTGGGCTTTTCAGTATCTATTTCTAAAAGACCAGCTAGACTTTCGGGGGAAAAAAAGCCTAAACTCAACAATAAATGTCTACCATGCTGAAGTTTTCTGTGCCAATCTTGCCCTCAAGCAAATTGGGAAAATCAACACTATGGAACGTTAGGTATTCCTGGACTGAAAGCCAAAAGAAAAATATAGTATAAAGTGATGTTATTTTTCTCTTTCGCATAGTTTAAGAAGCAAAGAGCTTTTATTCCTGAGATAGCTCGCCCTTATTGTTCATTTCAAAAGGAATAGATTTGGCAATACATGAATGTCAACGGTTTTGAGTAATTTTATGCTGTTTAATGTTTTCGGCCTAGGTTTTACCATTTATAGGGTTGTATTTTATAGTGGCATGCAGTCCTACATTTGTTTCTTATAAACACCACCTGGGAATATTTAAAAGTGTATGGGAGATTCCTTTTTTAAAACCAGTTTAGCAAAGAGTTATTATTGGATATTGATTGACCTTGGTAACAATTCTCTCAGGTAATTCCATGCCCTCAAGCTTAGCACGGTTGTAAATTGAACTAAATAAACAATATTTTATTGCAGTCTAGTTTTCCCTGGAACAGTGCGCGGAAATTTATTCTTTGAATTGGTAGGTTCTTGCCCAGTTTTCTCCAGGCCTGTCTCCTCTAATTGATCATTCAAATGAAGTTCACTTAAGCTCAGTTGACTTTGGGTTTTATCTTAACTGTGTCAAATGGGATGCCAGTTGATAATCATTGGTAGGGAGACGTGAAATATTGTATTTATGTGTAAATATTGTATTTCATGTGGCAGGAGCTTCTACGGTAAATTACAATACGCCTTTAATGCAGGTTTTCTGCTATTGAAGTAAAATCTTACTCGTAGTCAATCCTTGGGGATTTCTTTGTGAAGGTATAACTAAGTACTCATTGTGAATTTGAAGATATCCTGAGGAAGAAGGAGATTTATACTTCTGATTTATGCAGCTGAAAGAAGCGTTTGCACTAACATGGAACCTATTGTGACTTCAGAATATACAAAAGATGGCATAGTTGCGTAGCTGGTAGATATGCTGCATCTCAGCGCCAGAAACCCACTGCGGATGCTATCTATGTGGAATTTGCTGTAACTCCCTGTGATCGCATGGGTTTCCTCCCACATCCCAAAGTCGTGCGGGTTTGTACGTTAATTAGCCTCTGTAAATTGCCCCTAATGTGCAGGGAGTGGAAGCAAAAGCGGGTTACATAGAACTAGTATGAATGGGTTCACCTGTTCTCCGTGTGGGAAGGGATTCACTCAGTCTTCCAACCTGGTGACCCCCATGAGTGAGTTTACACTGGGGGGGGGGGGGGGGGGGGGGGGGGGGGCGAAGATATCCATCGCAGTTGCTGAATCTGGTAGCAAGTCCACAAGTGTCTGGTGTTGGAGTCTGTAGTTTCTGCTGTTGCTCATCACATCGAGGACTGAATCTTGGTCACTGGGCACAGTTCGGGGTTTGAGTTTATTGTTTGTGTCGACTTGGTGGGGGGAAAGGGCCTGTTTCCACGCTGTATTTCTAACAATACCATTTGGGCTTGAACGAACATGAAACACTAGAAACACAGATCAGTCAGGAGGAGAACAAGCCAATATTGGGTGTTGTGTGTAAGAAGGAACTGCAGATGCTGGTTTTGGGTGTTGTCCTCTTTCAAAACATCGGCTTATTATGTAAACATCGGCTTATTATACGGAAGCCTGCATGTGTTGATGAGGTAGAGAGCATCAATTAATCCACTTGCAGAATCCAAGAAGAATCGATCGTTACCTGCCAGGAATTGTAACATTCCTGGATAGATGTATAGACCAACAGGAATTGAAAGCCCCCTCCCGTATTCTTTGTGCCCCTTAAGAAAATAGCTCATAAATATTTGAGACGGTTAAACGTCGGATAAAGAAATATAAAGAAGGCATCAGCAAACCAGGACTAAAACGCACATGAGACTTCTGATTGGCTAAGAGTCTGCTTGTTGGTGGAACCTTCTTTGCTCCTGTTCTAAGCGAGTTGAGCAAATCCAAGAGAAATTCCAGAGCATTGTATATTTTCGTGTGAATTCCGTGCTTTAATGGGATCAAGGCACGAATTCTATGCAGGCGCAGCGAGTAATGTGTTTGTAAGCCAATAGGAAATGGGCAGAGGGCCTGCTCTCCCAATTCTAACATTCCATAGCACCCACGTTGCAAATGTTTTCCGAGTATCAGCCTTACACACCCTGACGCTGACACAACCTGCGATTATAGCTCGGGCAGAGCATTCCCACCTACTCGCATTCATCCAGCATTGTAACCTGTTTGTCTTGGTTAAAATAGTTTTGACCCGTTTACAAAATCATATTGAAGAGTGCTTATAATTGAGGGGAACAGAACAGTCTTTTTATCAAAGAGAACATCAGATTGATCAGCTTTATTGAGTTGGCTTTTGCAGCAGCCCAGACGTTTCAAGTGCATGTATTAACTTTAACACTTCAATAAACAGTAGCAAAGTAGTAGCTTGCATCGCATGATTTGTGATCTCACTGTCTTTTGGTTTTATTTATTTCAAAGCCTCTCCAATATAACTAAGTTCTCTTTTTTCCCCCAGTTATTTTCTAAATTGCATGTTTTTTGCTTGTATCTTTGCCTCTTTCTTTTATTTGAATGCTGAGGGTGTGGTAGTTGAAATAATAAGATGTCTGTTTTTTCTGCTTTTTATTTAAGGCATTTTGCTGTTTCTTTTGGATGTTGATTTTTATTTCTGTGTTGGCTCTATACTGAGGTTTATTACACTGTAGTTTTTTTTTTTGTTTCAAAACAATTTTGAACCATGTTAAAGTTTCGGTTCTCCTGGCGTTGTTCCCCACGTTCTGAGATCACTGCTTACACAGCCTTTCTCCGTCCTTGTTTTTACACACAGGTTGGGTCGATCCCATTCAACTTGCACTCCCTTGTTTTATCTTCTGCCTATATTTCCCCTCTTGCTTTCTGTCCACCTTCTTCTAGCACCAGTAGCTCAATCCCAATTTGCAACACCTTCAATAAAGGTCTGGAATTTCAAACCCAGGAATTCAGTAATGTTTTTTAGATGGATTCTGTTCTTGATCAGAGAATGGCATTACATATGGAACAAAAACTAAAATGAGATGAAGATAAAACCAAATCAACTTGTTTTGTTCTATTTTGCAGTGGAAAGCAGAGCATTTATTGCCTGTCCTTAATAACCCTGAAATGGAATGGTTTGAAGGGTCCTTTTGGAAGACACGTTACTTTGATATCATGTATAGACCAGACTGAATCAGGATGGAATGATATAACAATCTTTGTTCTGGATTGAAATGAATGATCATGACCAGTAATAAGAATTTAAACACGGCAGCTCTATATATTGTATGTTCACATGCAGGATAGGAATTGACTGTTCAGATAAAAGAAATTGGAGAGATGTCTATATTTTACTGCTATTTTATGTCGAAGTACTTTGGGTATGTGGCTACATACACTGATCATGCACACCAATCCATTTCATATTTTGTTATCATGTCCAGTGGTTTCTGAGTATGGTGAGAATTTTAACTGTTAGAAAGTAAAAGTTCCGTTTGTAAACTTGGACATGTGCTTATCCAAATCCTTCCTTTTTACACAAATGATACAGTGTAGATAATCAGCAAACGGCAAGTAGAACACATCGAAGTAGTAAACTTTATTTTTCATATCGCATTTTATTATTGAGAAACCATTCGCACATTTCCAATGCAATTAATAACTTTGCGATGTAGTTTACTGTATTGCTGTTCCTGCATCACTTGATGTTATTTTGCAGCTTTTTTATTAATTTGCAGGATGTGGGCAAGACCAGCAATTATTCCACTTGCCAAATCGCTCAGCAAGGTCATCTTCTACCCCAAAGGTCACTGTAATCATTAGAAATTCAGGAATTTGAGTGTAATTCACCAGAGTCACAGTAGGAGACAGTATTTATTAAATTTAGTTCATGCCTGCAGTTTCCCGAACACAGATGCTACTTAATGTGTTATCCTATTCATTATAAAGAGGCTGAGGGGTGATCGTTTGAATGAATGCACACTTTTTTTTAATCCAGGGTAGGGGAAGCAAGAATCAGGGGACATAGGCTTAAGTGAGAGGAGCAACTTTAATAAGAACCTGAGGGAAAACATGTTAACTCTCGGGTGGTGGGGATATGAAATGAGCTGCCAGAGGAGGGAGTTGAGGCAGGGGCTAACGCAGCATTTAAATAACAATAAGACAGGTGCTTGCATAGCAGAAGACTATGGGCCAAAAGCAAGCCAAAACTAGCTTAGATGAGGCATTTTGTTCAGCTAAGGTGAGTTGGGTCGAAGGGCACTGTTTACATGCTCCATGATTCTATGCGTAGCTAGCTGGGTTAATGCATCCGTTAAAATGGTTGGGGGAAAATTTGAGGCCAATGTTAATATGTTTGAAGAAGAATCAGAGAGAGAGAGAGATAACACAGAAACAGATGCATTTGTATCGACTATCAGCCATTCATTTACATTAATCCAAAATTGTGTGTTTTTTTTTATTTTCCCTCATAGTCCTGTCAACTGCACTTGGGTTTTTCTAATCATCTACACATTTACAGTCACCAATTATTCTGCCAACCTGCACGTCTTTGGGATGTGGGAGGAAATCGGAATGCCTGGAGAGACCCCACTCGGTATCAGTGAGAACATACAGGAGTACCCAGAGGAATCCTACACAGCCTCTGGGAGAACGTGCAAACGCCACACAGACAGCAACCAAAGCCAAGATTGAACCTCGGTCTCTAGTGTGGTAAGGAAGCAGCTCTATTCACTGCACCACTGAGCCACCCTCATCCCCATCTCGTATCTCATTGTATTGAAGGACTAATGTTTAGACATTGATGAAGGCTGTTTAGATGCAATGCTTGACACCAGCACTGGCAGGAGGTCATGGTGAAAGGCATCTATTAGGGGTCTATCTTTTGTTTTATTCCTTTTCCACAGCTGATGTTCCCCCTTCTCCCATTTGACCTCTCATGAAATTGCTGATTATGTTTATTTCCATCGGTGAAAGTGAAAGAATCAGTGATTTTTTTAAAAAGCATAAAAATTGCTGAAAGTGCTTTATCCACAGTTGCTGTCTGATCTGCTGCGGATTTTCAGTATTTCTTCCTGTTTTGTTTCAGTATTTTAAACTTCCAGCATCAAGATCTGTCAATCCTTGCCACTGGCTGCATTCATCTATTGTATTGTATTGTATTGTATATCTTTATTGTCATTTCCTGAGTATTCGCATACCCAGAGGCTACACTTGTACTCCACAACCACATATTGTGGCAAATGATTTCAACAAGACTATCAGAAAATGTTGCGTATCCCTTCCTCAGTATTATCCCCTGCACCTATAAGACATTTGTAGGAAGTGTCCAAGTTTAAAGGAGATGTGAGGGACAAGTATTTTCCCCACAGTGTGGTGGGTGCCTGGAATGTGCTGCCAGGGGTGATGGTAGTGGAGGAGGTATATACAAAAGTGCCATTTAAGAGACTTTTCGAAAGGTGTAAGAATATGCAGGGAATGGAGGAATATGGATCGTGTGCAGGCAGACGAGATTCATTTATTTTGGCATCATGTTCGACACAAATATTGTGGGCAGAAGGTCCTGTTCTTGTCTTTTATTGTTCTATTTATGAGCACATGTAAATTGAAAGGGGGCAGTAATATTTGCACATGACATCTGCAAATGAGTGTAGAAGAATTGCAATATGAGTAAAGTGGATCTTCAATCGATGTGGTAGCACCGGGGAGAGCACATTAACGTGCAGAGACTTTCTAAGTTCATTCTTAACCAGGCAATAACTAAAAGCTAATGTAGTTCAGAATCTAACAGAATAAAAGCAATTATAAGAAGTTAATAGCAATTATTGTTCAAAAATGCTTGATAAATCCAAATAAGATAGCACGGAAGGAAGAAAAACAGATAAAGATTCAGGGATTTTTCCATCCTGTCTTTCACACAACCTACGATCGTTTGGTGATAAATATTGTTTGATATCAAACTATTTTGAATAGATTGTTTGAATAACACGTCTACCTCAAAGAAGTATTTCTTTATAACATTTTTATAACAAAGTTTTAAATTAAAGATCTCTGAGTAATTAATATATATGTTATGTCGCGATTACATACATATATCAAATATGCTTTGGTATCCTGATCCAGGCACAGTGCGAATTCCTATCATTTAAAATTCTTGATGTGTGTGTATACAATTTTACAGCAAATAAACTTCTTGCTTGAGATGGATCAGTTGTTCAGTAGTTTGGATTTTCCAGACTTCGTTACATTGCAGAAATTTCCATTTATTTCTCCTCGCTATCCAAGGCCCTACAGTTCCCAGCTCCACTTCTGATGACTCTGACACTCCCAAATACATTCCAGATGGAGATTTTCCTCCCAAAGGAATGTTTTGCATATTTCTACCAATTCTGATTTAAAAAAAAACAAACTTGGACAATAGTACCAAAACTGCTTCTTTTTCAGGGAAGGTACACAAAATTGCTGGAGAAACTCAGCGGGTGCAACAGCATCTATGGAGCGAAGAAAATAGGCGAAGTTTCGGGCCGAAACCCTTCTTCAGACTGATATATCTTTTTCCGTGAAGTTTGGAGATGAACTGAACAGGAATCAAAGTGCTGATAGCACCAAACAGCATCAGCGTATATTTTTCAAGGCATGGAGGGGATTGTCAGATTTTAATTTTTATGCTTGATTAATTGAGTGAGATTTGGAAGGAATTTTGAATGATTTTCACCCACCGTGCGTTGTATCTGGTTATTCTTTCCTCTCATTCCCTTTTCCCTTTTTCCCTTTTGCCTTCCGCCCACAATATTTAATATGGAAAAGAATATGTGATTCTGTTACATTCTGTTTGTAAGTTTGTTTGGTTTGTTTGTTTGTCTTTTTGCACAAAGGCCGCGAGCATTGCCACTTTTCATTTCACTGCACATCTCGTATGTGTATGTGACGAATAAACTTGACCACTTGACGACGGCTCATTGGAGGAAATTTTAGCTTAGCTGCACATGTGCACATCCAATTTCCTTCCAAGGCCCTGAACGCACCAACTTGCATCCTTCTAATTGCATTCTCGCTTTTTTTGTTGGTTCACATGCTTGATCAATGGTGTTTTATCATTAATGTTTTATTATTATTAATGTTTAGTGTTTTCTGAGTCATTCGTAACTGTCACTGTATGTCATGTTGTTACATGTGGGTGGAGCACCAAGGCAAATTCCTTGTATGTGAATATTTGTCCAATAAACTTACTTACTTTTTCCACCATAAAACTAACATACGTTAGAACTGTATCTTCCACACAGCACCAATACTTTGAAGCTCTGTCACTTTTTAATCTTTCAAATGTCGTTGTTATCTTGTGCTAGGTTTCACCTGTCAGGCAATAATGAAATATTTTTAGGTGAAAAGATGAAAATTTGCTTTAACGTTTAGTGTTATAATTCTAATACTTATATATTAGATATTGTACTTCAGTTATAACGTGGGTTTTCTCTGAGATCTTCGCTTTCCTCCCACACTGCAAAAGACGTACTGGTTTGTAGGTTAGTTGGCTTGGTGTAAATGTAAAAATTGTTCCTATGTGTGTAGGGCAGTGTTAATGTGCGGGGATCGCTGGTCAGTGCAGACTCGGTGGGCCGAAGGGCCTGTTTCCGCGCTGTATCTCTAAACTAAACTAAATAATGCGTATATTGTATATTTTTGAATAATTTTGGAATATTACAAAACATTTTACCATGTAATTAAGTCAGAGACGGATAAAATAGTTCATAATATTTGTGCAGTAATTCACAGTAATAAAATGAATGACCAGGTAGTTTGTTTTTTTATTGTTCAGGAACCCAGAGGGAATAACCTGAGCTGATCAGCAGGATCTCTATTGTCTACCTGAACCAGCGGAGAAGATGGACGCAATTTCACCTTAAAGTTGGCATCACCCATAGTATACCCTTCCTATTGCAATATGGAGTCGATCTAGATTAGGTGATTGCAGTGAAAATTCAATGAGCAAATTTCTGATTTAGGATGGTTTATATCCTAGTTCGCAAATCAGCTGTAAATGTTAGTAGATACACAAAAATGCTGGAGAAACTCAGTGGGTGCAGCAGCATCTATGGAGCGAAGGAAATAGGCAACGTTTCAGGCCAAAACCCTTCTTCAGACTTAGTACGTGGATGACTCTGGATTGCAGGGATCATACACCTTGCATTTTACCAATGGTAATGTGTTGGTTTTCCTCCCGATGGCTTATTTCATTTCTTATTTCAGCCTATTTTTTTCCTGGACAAAAGTTGGGGCAGTGATGAATGAAACATTGGGTCCTTGTCCTACCTAAGATTTTTGGCGTGACGTGCTGCAGCTTCTAAAGGTTTCCAGTAGAGGTGAAAGCTAAATAAAGTCCAGAAGAAAAGATGATAATTCAAATAATACACTCTTTATTTTAATACAGTGCCAGTTTCAGTCTGAGGGGTGGATTGTGTGGTTTTCATTATAAATGGCCTGTGGGAGCAAAAATAAAGGTTTTATAAATAGTGGCGATTGGTTTACAGCTAATAGATTCCTTTGGAAGGATGATCAGTGCTGGGCTGTTAAGTTAGACAGCCAGACAGAGAAGCCTCACAAGCGGTAAACTGGTAAATGGCTGGGTAATCTGATCTTTTATTGGGCGGTGTTGGTTGAGGGAGGAATGTTGGCCAGGACTCCTGGAGAATTTGCTTTGCGTCACGCATTGCCAAGGGACCTTGCTACAATCAGTATTGTTGGAGATTCTCCTTAGAACTGAAATGTCAGCTTAGTTTGCTTGATAAAGTGAGTCGTTGGGCTGCAACCCCGCGACTTTACAACTCGCCAGCATGAGTGCCCTCAACCGAGCCAAATTGGAACTTAAATAACATGAGCAACAGCATTCTAAAATTAAACTTGGGGAACTGCAACACGAAAGTGGTTTTCATGCCGTTGAACATTAGCATTAATATTGTACATGAGGTCATAAGTGATAGGAGCTGAATTAGGTCATTTGTCCCATCAAGTCTCCTCCGCCATTCAATCATGGCTGATCTATCTCTTCCTCCTAACCAGATTCTCCTGCCTTCTCCTCATAACCCCTGGCACCCGTACTAATCTATCTATTTCTCCTTAAAAATACCCAGAGACTGGGAATGGGTAGCTTTGGTGTTGATGGTGGACAGAGAGAGGTCAGTCAGCGGGTGGGGATGACAGTACCAGCTGCGGAAGGCTGGAGCTTCTGCCAGTCCCACAACTCTTTTCCTCCCTGACCAACAACGGCCAAATGTACATGGAGAAACAAAGAACTGCAGATGCTGGTTTATACTACAGTTAGACACAAAGTGGCGGAGTAACTCAGTGGGTCAGGCAAGATCTTTGGGGGAAAAAATGATAGTTTACGTTTCAGGTCGGGACCCTTCTTCAGACTCTGAACTATCTTCAGTGCCTGACCTGAAACGTCACTCATCCTATTTCTCCAGAGATGTTGCCTGACCCACTTGAGATACTCCAGCACTTTGTGTCCACGTTTGCCAAATGTGCATGTTGGCCGAGTGTCCTGTGGTAGGTCCAACAGTGAGAGGTGACAGCCAGGATCCACCCTAATTGAGCAGTCGATAATCGTGGCATCAACTCCTGACAGCCCAGTGGAATCAGGAGCTTTAACGCCACTACTGACTGTGGGAGGAATTGGGCGCGACAGTTGGTCGGCCGCTTGTTTTCCACTTTGGAAAAATGTGTTGGCAATCTCCCTGGCCACATGGTGCAAGTTTTCTCCGACTCTATCTGACCTGCAACCTGCTCTAACCCAATAAACCAAGGAACTGCAGGGGCTCCCCAGTTTATGAATTACCTGAATTTACATAAGTCCTCCCATAGATTTTTTTAAAGGATTTTTAAACCAGTAATAATAATAATAAATTATTTTATGTTATTCACTAATGACTGAATTCGGTATGTCTTCCATTAATTTACATATAGGTAGTCGAGGTCATTATTCAATGACAAATAAAGAATTATAGCAAATGTACATAGAGTTGTACAATATGAGCTACTATCGAAAACGCATGTATCTGACTTGCGGAGAAATCGGCTTACAGACGGTTCTAAGGAACGGAGCCGTTACATAAACCGGGGACTGTCTGTGTATATTTATGTAGCTCATAATGCAGATGAACAAAGTGCGGACTTCAGTGAATGTGAGGAATACTTTGCCCTGAGAGCAAACATTGCAATTATAAAGTAGAGAGACAAGAGATTGCAGTTGCTAGAATCTTGAGCAAAAATGTGTTGGTAGCTTCTCCCTTCCTGTTAGTTCCTGTTTATAGCTCTCCATCAGTTACCACGTTCCTGTTCTATTTCTTCGACCTTTTTAAATGTGCGTTTTCAATGTACGAGTACGCTCGGGGTGGCTCAACGTTCCACTCTGTCCTATCTGCTCTCGGGACACTGATGCAAGCTTTCCAAGGCTCACATCTGTGTACCTTCAAGGTGAAAGTTATAAGAAGATAATTTCCTTGTATTTTTCTTAAAGTACTGTATGTGATCACCATTGAAGGCGCTCTCTGTTGTGTTGGTGAGATAGTGCTGGGGAAAAGGGGCTGCCTTGATGCCTTAACGTGGAAGTATCTCTAAGTGCAGTGTTGAAAACATTGGGATTTGAAGTGCTCTGCAGTTCATACATGAGGCTTAACTATCGCATGATGACCTTGTATGTAGCTTTATCTAATGTCATGACTTTAAAATTTTGCATGTACAGGAGTACCCCAAATTATGACATGATTCTGTTCCTGAGAACTATTCATAATCAGAAATGTAGCAACGCATTTAAATAAAACGTAGGGTAACCAAGGCCATGTGTAGCTAAACTAGTGTTCTTATCTCAACCATTGCGAGCAGTACAGTGGTGCAACTGGTAGAACTGCTGCCTCACAGCATCAGAGAATGGCGGTGCAGGCTTGAAGGGCCGAATGGCCTACTCCTGCACCTATTTTCTATGTTTCTATATTTCTATGAGACCAGGGGTTTGAGGTTGACTTTGGGTGCAGGCTGACTGTGTGTTGCTTACACATTCTCCCTGTAACTCCATGGGTCTCCTCCGGTTGCTCCGACTTCCTCCCACATCCCAAAGAAAGTGGGGTAACATAGCACTAGAATGAATGGGTGATCGATGGTCTGCATGGGCTCAGTGGCCTGAAGGATCTATTTCCATATTTTATCTCTAAACTAAACATTCGGAAAATGCCGCAAACTGAGTTTCCACCTCGTAGAAGATGCCTGCGGCCCATAACAGCTGCCAAATCCATCCGTCTGTTCTCCCAAACGCTCGTTCATATGTGAGGCCTGTGGTCACGCATTCATAACCCTAGGGAGGACCTGTGCAATATGCAAAGGTTTTATACACTTCATTATAATTAATTTTGATAGTAACTATAATTTAATTACATGTAGAGTGGAGGAAGATAAGATGAGCAGGTGGTAAACACGTCTATCCTTAGTTCAAGGATTTAGTATTGGGGCAATTAACTTAGAGTTGATTTTAGTTTAGAGATACAATGTAGAAACATGCCCTTTGGCCCATCGAGTCAGCGATGACCAGCGATCAAACTAGTTCTATCCCACAAACTTAGGACAATTTACAAAGGCCAATCAACCTACAAACCTGCACGTCTTTGGAATGTGGGAGGAAACCAGAGCAACTGGAGAAACTGGTGATCACAGATAGAGCATGCAAACTGCACACAGCACAATAAAGATGATGCAATATGCAAAGTCTAAGGTTGGGACCTAACAGGATGTAGAAGCAGCTTGTCTTAGGAAAAGAAATGGATCTCTAATTATTAGCTTTGGCTGATAAGTTTCCAGATGTAACTGAAAAATGTGGCTAAGTCAGGAAGTAACTAAAGGATGAAAATGTCAAGTCTGTTCTCTTGACATTTCCGGAGGAAAGGATTGAATTCCCGTTCTGCAAATGCTGGCGTTACATAACCCATCATGAAACATTCTGAAAAATGATGCATGTGTACATTTCTACTGTTGCATATTCTGGCACCACAAGTTGTGTCCCATGGAAACTGAAACGATGAAAGACTGCTTCGTGCATTAGACTGACCAACTTGACAAGTGAGACCTTGCACAATACACTGTTAGTGAATGTTAGCAAGAGTGAAGATCAATTGGCTATGTATTACTTGATATCTGAGAATTACAGTCTGCTCGTTTCTCATTAAGACATTGCAAAAAGCATAAAACTGACTTATCTATTTCCATTGCAATGTGAAGAAATACATGTGCAGTATAATACTATTTTAAATCACGTAGCAAGATAAAGTGAAATTCTTTGTTTTTATTTTTTAAGTTTTAATTTTTTAAATTTACAATAGTTTGCCTTTCTGAATAAGGGAGCTGTGTAAACATAGAAACATAGACATAGAACATAGAAATTAGGTGCAGGAGTAGGCCATTTGGCCCTTCGAGCCTGCACCGCCATTCAATATGATCATGGCTGATCATCCAACTCAGTATCCCGTACCTGCCTTCTCTCCATACCCTCTGATCCCCTTAGCCGCAAGGGCCACATCTAACTCCCTCTTAAATATAGCCAATAAACTGGCCTCGACTACCCTCTGTGGCAGAGAGTTCCAGAGATTCACCACTCTCTGTGTGAAAAAAGTTCTTCTCATATCGGTTTTAAAGGATTTCCCCCTTATCCTTAAGCTGTGACCCTTGTCCTGGACTTCCCCAACATCGGGAGCAATCTTCCTGCATCTAGCCTGTCCAACCCCTTAAGAATTTTGTAAGTGTAATTTTGTAAAGCAGGCCACAATTCACCTTTGTCAACTTAATAGAGACATTTGGAGAATGGAGGCCTTGAAGAGGGATAATGGAGGAACAAAAGCCAAGGGGAAGATTATTGATAATAAATATGTGACAGTTATGGCCATACTAGAAAATCAATGGGAATGATTGGTCTGGTGGTTTGACTGGACAGGCTCAGCAATGACATTTCTCTTCACCTGCAAAAAAATAGGACAAACTGTTTGAATATTTGAATCAGTTTTATACATAAAATTTGTTCTAAGTTGAGAGATGAACAGAATTGTGCAAACATAAGCTGACTATGATACTTACTAAAATTGCACATTGTATTACTAATCCAAAAATGGCTCAACTTGAAAGAGAAAAGGAGGTTTAGTAGGAAAATGATTTGTCTTAACTCAAATGGTGGAAAAATGTTAAAACCTTGCAATGTTTCACTCTATCAGAATTCTAAACAAGTTTAAACTTGGAAATATTTATGTCTAATTCTTCAGCCAGCAACTTTCCTCTGTAGTTTAGTTTGCGGTTACTCCAATGAAACCTCTTGGGTATTTAAAAATTGGTTGTTGATTATTTAATACTGGGCTAATTGCTAGTGAGTTGTGCTTTATAAAAAATGTCCACTGTAAATTCTTAATAAAACAAACTTTAGTTCAGCAAATAAATCATAAACCAAGGTGACTTCAGCGTTTGAACTGTTCTAACGAAACAAAGAGAAATGTGCGCATAGATCATTTCTAAAGATGATTTGAGGACTCCCAAGTGTTATTTTATGGGATTTGAATAGAGAATGGCCGAGACAGCAAAACTGGGGGCAGTTTTCATTTCCATCACCAGAAAGTCTTCAGAATGGACCTGGCAGCCCCATTGCCTGTTAATGCCAATACAATGTCTGATTACCTTCAAGGGCAATGGAGACAAAGCAGTATCATGGACACCGTTACTAATACCATTGAGAGAAAGAAAAATCCAGATTTATTTAATTATCAGAATTTGAATTCCCGGTTACCATGGTAAAATACTCTTGCCAGATCAATAGCCTAGGCCAGCATTTGTTCACCTGTTTAATGCTGACTATCTTCCTAACCTAATGTTGACTTATTTTAAGACCCTAGCACTTTTTTTGTCCTTTATTTGACTCGTAACTTTGTGTCTATGTTCGTCAAATAAAAATGCATTCTGTTAGGTTTAATTAAAATGAATAATCTAAAATTTGTTCCATTTTACACAACTGATTGTAAAAGATGATTTTTTTCTGTTGGCCTATAACATTTCCGTCAAACTGGGACATGAACATGGCAATTTCTCTTTGCAAAGTAGGTTGCTGGTAAAGTTGGTCGAGAGTTGTTTATTTTTTACATGTATTCTCTTCCCAAAGTAAATTGTAGATAACAGTACATCATTTTGACAAAAATATAATTAAAGGCATGAAAAAGGACATATGACCATGAAATAAGAGTAGGGGTAAACTATCTGGCTCTTCAAGCCGACTCTATTGCTTATCAAGATCTTTTACAAGATCTTTAACATCTTCTGCCTTGTATCCACTTTCCAGTATTATCCACAACCCCTTAATTCCTTAATTCCTATTCTAAGCAGAAGATCAATTCTATATCTATTCCTACACATTTTTAATAAACATAACACCATAACACCAGGGAAGAACATTCTAAGATTCACAACCCTCTGAGTTAAGACATTTCTCTTCATCTTGGTCTTAAATGGCCCATCCCATGTTCCCAAACTATGCTCACTGATCCCAGGCAAAAGACTCAGGGAAACATTTTTCCTGCATTGAGCATGTCAAGTTCTTTGAGAATTGCAATGATATCCACTCTCATTCTTCATATCTTAAAAGTGTATAATACCATAATAACATCTGACGTGTTCTCAACCACAAACGCTCAAGTTCAACTTTTTTTATTTTTTTAGTATGTCTTAAAGTCTGTTTTTAGTGTTTCTTAGTGTGTTTTGTGTGGGGTGTGGTGTGAGGGGGAAACCGTTTCGGCCGCCTCCTCCATGGAGAGGCGACTTTTTCCAGGTCGCCTCCCCCGTGGCCTAACAGCGAGGATCGGCGCGGCCTTTCCCGGAGACGCGCCCGGGGCTCGGGGCTCCGGCGGCGGGTGCAGCGTGGACTGTCAGCACGGAGCTGGGGCTCGCTGGAGGGGAGCGCTCCGTTCCATTGGCCCGCAGCAGACGGCAGCCTGAAGCTGCGGTCTGCACAGCTCCAGCTGGCGCGGCGTCTACAGCCCGGGATCCCTCGTGGGGGACCCGGGGGGAAGAAGAAGCTTCCACCGCCGGCCCGCAGCCATCTTCTACCGCGGGTCCGGTATGGACTTAACATCACCCCTGGAGGGGAGCTTCGACCGCCGGCCCTGCAGACTGCGGTGCTTACGGCTGCGACGTGGAGGGAACTTTAAATCTTCGGCCGCCGGCCTGCGGCCTACACCAACTAAAAGCCGCGGTCTCCGGTGGGGAGGAGCCGACTCTGGACTTACCTGGACTTGTACCTTGTCCTTTTACCATCTGGACGCCCGCAGCAATGGCTGCGGAGGGTTGAGGTCCCGACCACGGGGGGAAATGGAGGAGGACTGGCCAAATTGTGTGCTTTCCACCATAGTGATGAATGCTGTGGTGGATGTTTATGTTAAAAATTTATTGTGTTTTTGTGTGTGCCCTTTATCATTGTATCGCTGCTGACGTATCATTTCACTTGCACTTTTTGTGCAATGTGACAAATAAACTGTTGTATTGTATTGTATTGTACCAATCTATTCCCTCTCTGTTCGTTTGCCGTGCCTGGGACAGCCTAGTAAATTTTCATTGCAACCCCATTATGGTAGGTAGGCCAGACCAAAATGGTCCAGGTGTAACCTTACCAAGGCCACAATAACACTTTCTTCTTGCTGGAGTCAATTTCTCTCATAACCAAGACTAATATGTCATTATTATAATTGTTAGTTGTACCAAGAGGTTGGTCTCTGGTGACGTGTGAAGTTTCTGTCCTGTTTGAGCACCACTTTATCTCACCGCTCACCAGAGTGTGTACTGGTGGATGACCACACATTCCATTCCATCTGCCATGTTCTCAACCACAAACGCTCAACAAGTCCATATCCCCTTGAATGCCTTCTCCAACCTCTTCTCCACTCACAATCACATCTGGGGCAGCACGGTGGCGCAGTGGTAGAGTTGCTGCCTGAGAGCGCCAGCGACTCGGGTTCAATCCTGACTACAGGTACCGCCTGGACGGAGTTTGTATGTTCTTCCCCATGACCACGTGGGCTTTCTCCGGGTGCTGCGATTTCCTCCAACACTTCAAAGATGTTCAGGTTTGTAGGTTACTTTACATAGGTAAAAATTGTAAATTGTCCCTAGTGTGTAGGATAGTGTTAGTGTACGAGGATCGGTGGTTGGTGCGGACTCGGTGGGCCCACGGGCCTGCTTCCGCACTGTATCTTTTATTTAAACTGAACGAGTGTAGCTTCTTCTTCTTCTTGCATATGGCGTGCACAGCCTAAAGTTGCAGGACAACTTGTTCTATTTGATTGTGCACGCTGGGTTGATTGCATTAGTCGAAATAGGGCGGACCACGTGAAGGTTGCAATCTTCCACCCCAACGAGTATAGCAAGCAAATGGAACTGAGGCAAAGATTCATTCAGCTATGACTTTATTGAATGGCAGAGTAGGCTCAAGGTACATTACAGCTTACTTCAATTTCATATTTTTTTGTGTTTATATACCTCTCTGTCTTTACCTCCATTTCACCCTTTAAAATATGTTACAAAGGCTACCTTTTTGACTAAGAATGTTGAATTTTGTTTGATAAACTGAAATGCCTCTTCATTTTGTTTCATTATATAAATGGCATGAATACTTGTGCATGGGCGACTGCTTCCTTTAGATGCAAGGTTATCGGTTGTCATAGACCCAAGTGCAGACATTGAAAGATAAAAGAAAACTATCAGTGGTAACAAAATGGCACAGCATACAGCATGTGAAATGCCAAATACCCTGCTCATGTTCCAATAGCTTAAATGCAGAAGGCACCATGCGTATTATATAGTCATAGAGCCTTACAGCATGGAAACCGACTCCACGCTGCCCATCACCCCCATTCACACCAGTTCCCATCCACTCCCTACACATGAAGGACAATTTACGGAGGCCAATTAACCTACAAACCCGCACATCTTTGTGATGAAGGAGGAAACCGGAGCATCCAGAGGAAACCCAAGCGGTCACAGGGAGAACGTGCAAACTCCACACGGACATGACCTCTGGCGTTGTGAGGCAGCAGCTCGACGAGCGGTGCCACTGTGCCTCCCCAAACAAATCTCGCATTGTGTGGCTCCATCAGTATTGATTTGTTTAATTAGTATGAAAACATATGGTGATAGTTTGCAAGGGTAATTTATGCGTCCCCGGATCCAAAGATAATGATATGCGTTCTACACAAAAAATAAATTATGATTACGTAAACTACATGTTAATGTAATTCTATGTCAAAGTTCCCACTTCAGTGCCAAAGATATTGCCAGTGGCTTGTACAGTGGCTGGAACATCATGAAAAATACATTATTTCTAATTTAATCTTGTCTTCAGCCATATGCGAAAGTTTCAATTGACTGTTTTAAGTATCTGACTTGCTTTTAATAAAACTTTGCCTCCTACTGTGTACTGACATTCTTGAGTGATGAGGTGTTAATCCCTGATGCTGATTTTTGGCATCTGCTTTCAGAGTACATGCATTGCAGGTTACCAAACTAGCTGAGATGAGTTCTTTCATACAAGTCCCCTGACTTTGAACCTGAATTGAATGTGGGAAAGTGATCACACTGTATAAACATTCTTGAGCTGATTGGGCCCAGATTATGTGGGCGAGAGACAGTTTTACAGTCAGAGGCATGAGCACCGGAATATTTAATGATGTGTTTTTGTCTCATCTCAGTTTAACTTGACAGGCCCATTGGACCCACTTCCACTGAAGTGCAGTGGCTGGCTTGGTCTAAATAATAGGTCAGAGCTCAAGAGCGAGAGAGAGGGGGAGAGGGAGAGCAAGTGGAGGCACAGATGCTGGAATCTTGAGCAAAACACAAAGTGTTGATGAAACTCAGTAGGTCAGGCAGCACCTGGGGAAGGAATGGATAGCTGACGTTTCAGGTCAAGACCCTTCATCAGTGAGAGAATGCAGGAATTATCATCCAGAACCCCATTCCCTGGTGGCGATGAGCCAATGGAGAGGTGATAGCCAATGTTTTGATTATGCTTTGGATTCCCAACCCATTCCTTGTCCTTAATGCCCAGGGCCAGATGGTCTTTTATTCCAGGTGACTTGTTCGATTAGATGGGTTGTACTTACGCTACCCAGGCCTAATTCTCATACATTGGAGGTCCAGTCAAAGTGCCCCAGATATGTTTCCGATATATGTTAGGTGGTAGATGTGTGGAATGAGCTGGCGGAAGAGATAGTTGAGGCAGGTACTATCGCATTGTTTAAGAAGCATTTAGACAGGTACATGGATAGGACAGGTTTAGAGGGATGTGGGCCAAAATGCAGGCTGGTGGGACTAGTGTAGATGGGACATGTTAGTCGGTGTGGGAAAGTTGGGCCAAAGGGCCTGTTTCCACGTCGTATGACTCTATGACCCTCTCGATGTCTATGGTGAAGGATTAGAGTCACTAGTCCAACTGCAAATTAACATCAAACACTTGGAATTCATGTCAGTGCCACGATTGCACCCAAACAGCTGGTGGCAATGTGGAGAGAGAGAGGGTTTTAGATCAAGTGATGGCCACCACAAGTGAAGCTTCACGACTGAGCAGTGACACCCATACGAAGAGGCAGTCAGCCACTGAATGATCCTTTAACCCCTGGCATTGGTTTCAGCTCCTTTACCAAGATGGACCCCTTGCCAAGCATAGTCAAACCAGGGTATCGGGCCCTCTTCTTTGCCAAAGCAGGAGCCCCTTATTGCCTGAACGTGCTGCTTAAAGCCATCCGTTTGGATTCAAAAGCTCCCAGCTAGTCTAGGTCTCAGAATGAAGGTTGGCAGTAGGATCATTTTATTTTTTCACATTTCAAACTAAACACACAAACAATGAAAACTCCAATTGCTGATGGTTCTTACATGAGTAGCAGGTTCTAAGATACTGGATGATAACAAGTTGGGCAACTCAAGGACAACCAAGAACAAAGGAGATTACAAAACATGGTGAACCCTGCCCAAGGAATTTGGTTCTTTAGAGATCTGCATGTGATACTCTAACAGCACAAGCAAAGAGATCAGTCAAATATAACATTTTTAAAAGGCACAAACATGTAATATAGCATGCAACATCCTCACCTTTACACACATTTAAATTCCTGCCCTGTTTGAAATGGCTATAATTTGCTGTCTGGAACTACCTGTTCTCAACTAATCTGTTTGCATAAAGTTCTGTGTGACAAGATCATTCCTTGATCCTTCAGGTGAAGATCACAGGATGGTATTTCACAGAAGATGATCCAGTATTTTTAACTACAGGAAACCTGCCGACAGATGGGAATCAGGTACGGATTTACAACACGTACAGGCTTGAAAAAGACCAAAGAACAGACTTAACCTGGAAAATGTTCATCATTGGTACCATGGAGCTCAGCTAAATCGCGACTCTTCTGCCTTCTAAAAGACAATATAACCAATATTTACAAGTGTTTGGATAAGATATTACTTGGAATTATGTCTATTTTTTTTCAATGAAGACATTTTTAATACTTTTCTTTCTCAATATATCATTGTGTCCATTTCTACATATCGACACGGTGTGTGGCACAGTGGCGCAGTGGCTGAGTTGCTGCCTTACAGCACCAGAGACCCGAATTGGATCCTGACTGTGGGTACTGTCTGTATGGAGTTTGTACGTTCTCCTTGTGCCCGCGTGGTTTAATCTGGGAGCTCTGGTTTCCTCTCACATTCCAAGGACATACAGGTTTGTAAGCTGTTTAAGAAGGAACTGCAGATGCTGGAGAATCGAAGGTACACAAAAAAGCTGGAGAAACTCAGTGGGTGCAGCAGCATCTATGGAGCGAAGGAAATAGGCAACGGAAGGGTTTCGGCCCGAAACATTGCCTATTTCCTTCGCTCCATAGATACTGCTGCACCCGCTGAGTTTCTCCAGCTTTTTTGTGTACCTCAGGTTTGTAAGTTAATTGGCTTCTGCAAATTGTAAATTGTCCCTAGCGTGTAGGATAGTGTTATCGTATGGGGTGATTGCTGGTTGGAGCAGACTTGGTGAACCTGTTACAGTTCTAAACTAAACTAAACTAGATACATGATGAAACAAAAGTAACATTTTATTTATTTTGATTTAAAACGTAATACATTAACTCATTTTTGTTGATTTAACAGAATTCCTGTTGATTTCTATTTATTTTTTTATCAACTATTTATAAAGAGACGAAGCATTTCACATCATCTTCTTATGCCCCTTTCCTTATGGTTTGTTGGCTTTGCCTGGTAGCCCCTGTTAATAATACTCCACATTCTATGCCAAATGCTGCCGTTGGAGTCTGAGGTTGGCAGTTTATCAACGCACGATTAAAGATAGCTGACATGCCCGCCTCTGGAGATTCTGCAGAAGCTCATGTGAATCTCTACTCATCTTGCACTGAATTGTAACACTGTGAGTGAAACCATTGTGTTTAACCTTTATAGATATTTTAGTTACAAGCTGTTGAATGGGTGAATGAGTCAATGTTTCAGTACATCGAGCAAATGACTTTCTGCTTCAATAGGTGTCTTTTATGTTGATGTTCTTTGCTCTTGGCTGCACTCGAAGGTAAGGAAAGACGGTAATACTCCAACTAAAACATGATTGTGCCATAGTCAAGGTGTTCTTCCTACATAAATATGCTTTAAAAGCATGAATACTAATACATTTTAGTGTTATAGCATTTAAGTGTGAAAATTTGGTATGACATGCTCAATAGCAAAGATCAATCTGTGATTAGATGTGATAAATAGACTCAAAATCAGAAAGGATTTTTTCTCCCAAGTTAAAAGACAGGAAATATAGTAATAATCAATAATAGCATGTAAATCTTCATGTAGTTTGCCACTATACATCCACTTGACAGCACAATGAGATCTTATACACTCCAATGAAGGGGCCGTACAGATGCCACAGTGGAGCAGCAATTAACGCTGGTGCCTCACAGCCCCAGGGATCCAAGACAATGTTTCTCTTTCCACAAGAAAATCATAAAATGCTGGAGTAACCCAGCAGTTCAGGCAGCGTCATCTTCCCAGCTGTTATCAGGCAACTGGACCATCCTGTCACCCATGAGAAAGCAGTCCTGAGCTACTATCTCTACCTCCTTGGAGATCCTTGGACTATCTTTGATCAGACACTTTATTGGCTTTATCTTGGGTTAAACGTTATTTCACATTATTCCTTTTATCATGTATCTGTACACTGTGGATTGTTTGATTGTAATCATGTATTGCATTTCCGATGACTGGTTAGCACGCAACAAACGCTATTTGTTATACCTCGGTACACGTGACAATAAACTAGGCTCAAACTCAAACTCAAGCACCTATGAAGAAAGGTCCCTCCTGAAAAGTCGCCTCTCAACGTTCTCTAGAGATGCTGCGTGACCTGACTCAGGGACAGCTTCTTCCCCTTTGTTATCATACCACTGAACTGTCCTTCCATAAGCTGGAGGCCAATTTGCCTCTACCTCATTGTGGACATTGGAACTGATGTACTACCATGCTGAGCATTCAATTCTGCACTCTGTATCTCCCCCTTTGCTCTTTCGGTTGAATTTGATTTTGACTTGATTGTATTTATATATAGTATTATCTGATCAGATTGGGATAGCATGGAAAACAAAGCATTGTACTGTACCTTGGTACGTATGACATAAACCTAACCTAAACCTAAAAGTAGAGGTTTGTATTCTTCGCAGGGACTGTTCCATTGAGAATTCTGCACTTGTCACATATTTGAATATCATAATGATTTTATATTTAACTGCAACTCGTCAGATCTACTGAAGAGTTGTTGTTTTTCAAGAGATATCATTTTAAGTTGTTGAAGTATTTGTTTTTTTGTGAGACGTGGGAAAGGGTATAAGATGAGGCACTAACTGCAAGTTTAGAAATGATTAGAACTGCTGATTTTATTAAGAAATTGTGACTAAAAAAAGAAATCCAGAGAAAATAAGTCTAGTTTTACAGGTATTGATAAACAATGATCATGGCATGAGAAATCAATAAAGCCTAATGGTATTCTAAGTTTCTTCACTATTTCCAATTAATTTTGGTTTGTTTGGTTGGTTGGTTTATAATTGTCACTTGTACCAAGGTATAGTGAACAATGTTGTTTTGCGTGCGGTCCCAGCGGATAATACGATACACGACGAGTACAATTTCAGACCAGGTAGTGCAAAAAGTGCGAGGATTCAGAGTACAGGATACCATGTTGCAGCTCCAGGGAAAATACAGAGAAAATAAAATGTTCAAGGGCCACACCAAGGAGATTGGGAGATCAAGGACACACCCTTAACATAATCAAGAGACTGAGCAAAGCTGCTCTGGCCAATTCATACTTTGCAGAATCTATTATTTAAGTAAATGGAACCATTGAAATTTCCAAACAAAATTGGCATCAACATACCAGAGCTCACTAATGGAACATCAGCAACCATGTTTTAGGGTTCTGGCCCGAAACGTTGCCTATTTCCTTTGCTCCATAGATGCTGCTGCACCCGCTGAGTTTCTCCAGCTTTTTTGTGTACCAACCATGTTTTAACTATCCTCTTCCAGCAGCACAGCAGGATCTTGCACCAGTTCCTAGTCCTTACTTAGGAGTATTTGTCCTTGATTCTTGCACCAGTTGAGAAATGGTGATGGGATTGATGAACCCATTCAGTTGAATGAGGATTTCAGGGCTCTTTTGAAAAATGGGCAGAATAAAGTGGGCTCGATTTTTTTCAAATGATTGTCATTTATAAATATTTTATCATTTTTTAATTTAATTTTATTTTTAATACTTAAATATATCCCCAAACCTTGACAGCATTGACATGCATAGATACGTTTCTCGGCAGCTCGGCTGTTGCGAGTTAAATATTCATGAATCCTTTATATACTGTCTTGTAAAGCAGAAACTATTGTGCAGGACAACATTGCGTTAAATCAGAGACATCGTGTATTAAATCAGACAATGGTGGTGAATGGTTTTGTGTGCAATTAACTCAATGCTAAATCATTGAGAGAAGTAACCACATTGATAAATTCACGTCTTATTTTACATGAAATATTCAGGATCTACAAAACTAAATCAATGGAAAGGTTCTTCTATCAAACATGTTTACATAATTTATGATTAAGACCCAATTTAAAAATGGAACAATGTCAGGAAAAATAATCTCTATTATAAGATGATCTATTCGCAATCAATCTGGCTCAATATAAGTCACCCTGAATCCACACTTGATATTAATTTGGTTTACGATGATAATGCTATCATCCCTAATGGAAGATCAAGAGCATACAGTTAGTTATTTTTAGGACATTTACGCTGACTCATAACAAAATCACAATACTGTTGATGAGTACTTTAGTTAGAAATTGGTTATGGTGCAAAAAAATCAATTCACTCACTCTTCACTGAATTAAATGTAGGAACTGCAACCTGTGGGTAGGCTACTTGGATTCATTGAACAGGACAATGTCTTGTGGCCACTGTAATCAATGAAACCCAGCTTGATACCAATTCCTGTAACATAGGTGTGGGAAGGAACTGCAGATGTTGGTGTAAACCGAAGAAAGACACAAAATGCTGGAGTAACTCAGCGGGCCAGCCAGCATCTCTGGAGAAAAGGAATAGGTGGTGTTTCGGGTCGAGACCCTTGTTCAGACTGAGAGTCGGGGGAAAGGGAAATGAGTAACATAGGTATTTGGATGCCCTTCACTTCATCTAAAATACATTTAATTGCATTTGTTAATTTCCTCTATGATGCTATATGGTTCTCCTTCATGTCTGCATTTCAGAGACTGGCGATCAAAGGGAGGCATTAAATGGATGAGGGCAAAAATCCAGTCTGTGAATTTGATTTTATACAGACAGGCAATCTGTACGTTTTGCAGTGGATTTCCATTGACTCACACAGCCAGTTGTATTAGAACCGGCGATCATTTCCATGTATGCTTTTCACATCATACGAACCCTTAACACAAACTGAGGCATTTAAATGTGTAGGAAGGAACGGCAGATGCTGGTTTAAATCGAAGATGGAATTCAGCGGGACAGGCAGCATCTCTGGAGAGAAGGAATGGGTGATGTTTCGGGTCGAGATCCTTCTTCAGACTGAAATATCACCCATTCCTTCTCTCCAGAGATGCTGCCTATCCCGCTGAGTTACTCCAGCATTTTGTGTCTATCTGAGGCATTCAACCTTGTTGTACACAACTCTTCGTCAATTATGTCGATAAAAGGAATCTCTGAGGGATTTCGAATTTTTAGAAGGGGAATTAAATGCATTTGAAATCACCCGGTACACTAACCTACACACACTAGGGCCAATTCAGGTAGAAGGTACAGGAGCCTGAAGACTGCAACAACCAGGTTCAGGAATAGCTACTTCCCCACAGCCATCAGGCTATTAAACCTGGCTCGGACAAAACTCTGATTATTAATAACCCATTATCTGTTATTTGTACTTTATCAGTTTATTTATTCATGTGTGTATATATTTATATCATGGTATATGGACACACTTATCTGTTTTGTAGTAAATGCCTACTATGTTCTGTTGTGCTGAAGCAAAGCAAGAATTTCATTGTCCTATACAGGGACACATGACGATAAACTCACTTGAACTTGAACAATTTTCCAACATCTTATTGATACAACATCTTATTGATTCCTACAGATGTGGAAAGCAGTCTACGCTTTCCACGGTGTCTCCACAGATGTTTATTGCTGGTGTTGTACAACAGGGGCAAGTTGAGAGAGAGCCTTTGTCATGCAGATGTTCAGTGTTAAGTCCAGCACCTTGTACGCTTCAGTGCACACATCAACAATAGTTGGAGCGCTGGCGCTGAGCTTGTGCAGATGCAAGTGTCATCTCCAAACCGCAGCTCATCTACTGAGGTTCTGGTGACCTTTGGTCCAGAGTGTACTCTTCATAAGTTAAATAATGTTCCTTTAGTACCAACTATTGGCTCCACACCTGCAGGAAGTGTGTAGGAGCTGAGATGTAAATTGCAGTGAGATGGATTGAGGAAGGTTTTGTCGGCAATAGTGCAGAAGCACATGTGGTGGGTGTGTATGTGTCTTTGTGTGTGCGTGTTCCTCTCTATTATCCCTTTCCAGATTTACAATCTAATCCACGGGGAACGCCTCTGGGCATAATGCTCAGAAAAGTGATTGAAATAATTTGTGGAAACTGCTAATTCCCTGATGGTGGAATCCCATGCAAGTTTCAGCACATTCTGTAAAATTTATTTAAAGAACCAGCAGGGATCGGTGACACAGATCATTGTTTTTAAATCAAACGAGGATGTTGCCAGGATTTGAGGGCCTGAGCTACAGGGAGAGGGTGAGCAGGCTGGAACTATATTCCTTGGTGTGCAGGAAGATGAGGGGTGATCTTATAGAAGTGTACAAAATCATAGGAATAGATCGGTTAGATGCACAGTCTCGTGCCCAGAGTAGGGGAATCCAGCACCAGGGGACATAGGTTGAAGGTGAAGGGGGAAAGATTTAATAGGAATCTGAGAGGTAACTATTTTTCACACAGTGGGTGGTGGGTGCATGGAACGAGCTGCCTGAGGAGGTAGTTGAGGCAGGGAGTCATGTAAAGCTTAACAATTAGGCAGGTACATAGAGAGGACAGATTTGGAGGGATATGGGCCAAACGCAGGCAGGTGGGACTAGTGTAGATGGGACATGTTTGTCGGTGTGGGCAAGTTGGGCTGAAAGGTATGTTTCCATGTTGTACAACTTTATGACTAATTTGAATAAGACAAATAACAAGGGGTTTTTGATCTGAAACATTAACTCCGATTCTCTTTCCACATATACTGCCTGACTTGCTGAGTGTTTCCAGGTTAGTTCATGTTTCAAAAAGATGTTTGGATGTTCAATGTGGAACTTTTTTTCATTCATTTCATATAACCATATAACAATTACAGCACGGAAACAGGCCATCTCGGCCCTACAAGTCCGTGCCGAACACTTATATTCCCCTAGTCCCATCTACCTGCACTCAGACCATAACCCTCCATTCCTTTCCCATCCATATAGCTATCCAATTTATTTTTAAATGATAAAATCGAACCTGCCTCCACCACTTCAACTGGAAGCTCATTCCACACAGCTACCTCTCTCTGAGTAAAGAAGTTCCCCTTCATGTTACCCCTAAACTTCTGTCCCTTAATTCTGAAGTCATGTCCTCTTGTTTGAATCTTCTCTACTCTCAATGGGAAAAGCTTACCCACGTCAACTCTGTCTATCCCTCTCATCATTTTAAAGACCTTTATCATGTTTGGGGTTTGGGGCTTACTGGAAGTGCTCGTGTCTATTCCAACTCTGGCTGTGATTATTGCAACACTGGTGAAGAGATTCCTTGAATTTCTGAGGGGAAGGGCTTCCATGATTTTGTCCCAGAGATTCTCAACTCTCCTGTCAATTCTGTTGTTTTCTGGGCCCTCTAGTAATGTGAGCCTACAAGTGGTGCATAAATGTTGTAATTTGCAAAGATGCACACGGATTTGCAAACTTGAAATCAATCTGCGACTAAGGCTCAATGTCAGAAATTTACAATGTCATCCATTGCACAGTTGTGTGAAGCTCCCCCAGAGGTGTCTGTGACACCAAAATTGGAGCGTAAACTTCATTATGCTGGAGCAGGCAGTAAGTCAGTGAACGATCAAAGATCGAAAACTTCCTGCTGGCAATCTGAAATAAAAACAGAAACTGCTGGAAACACTCACCAGGTCAGGCAGCATCTGTGGATGGCTCGATTGTAATCATGTATTGTCTTTCCGCAGAATGGTTAGCATGCAGCAAAAGCTTCTCATGGTACCCCCTGTGCACGTGACAATAAAGTAAACTCAAAAACTTGTGGATGGAAAGAGAAACCAAGTTAACATTGCATGTTGAAGATCCTTCATCGGGCCGTAACTGCATTTATTTCCACGAATGTTAACTGACCATTTCAGTGTTTCTGGCTGTCTTTGAAGGGTCTGACCTGTGCCAGAAGGAACTGGGATCACAGAGGCAGAGAACATACTGTTGCTTCCACCTGGTTCGAGGCATGTTGGTTGATTTCCACTGTACTCCCTCAAGGTTATTTTGAGCAGGTCAGTGTTGATCTTGGCGTCTGTGTCCCGTCATTATTCTGCTCTCAGATGGATGCCTGGAGTGTATCAAAAAGGTACTCCATTTGCCAAGCCCTTCAAACGACGGGTGCACATTGCACTCCGCTGCCTCCATGTTTATTTTTCCATTCGCTAAATTCTGGCAGCATTTTTGTTGATGTTGCAGGCACCCACTTACCGAGGGCAAGTGGCATTTCCCCCTTTGCTTTGCTACTGCACTACGAGGAGTACTGATCCGTGCAATGATTTCCCCCTGCATTCTGGAGAACCTCAGGACTAGGAACAAAGAACCAGACGCTCTCCATAATAAATAAATAAAATGGCTGACTATAACATTCCAAGGGGCGAATCAGTGGAAATCATATAAGAGGGATAATCCAGCTCCAACTCCACTCTATAAATACGAATTTGAAGGGATTGTGTTCGTAGAAGTTTATATATAAGGAATGCAGTTGGATCAAGGACCTAACATGCACCACCGTGCTTCAAATAGTTTGCAATTTTAACTTGAGCAATCAACACCATTTTACTGCTGCCTGTTATTCGTGCAGACAGCCACAATGGATTAAGAGTGACATTAATAAAATTATTTTACAATCATTTTTTTTCTTTCTGTTTATTATTTCACGAATTAGCCCACAACAGCTAATCCCGGTGCCACATTTCAGTAACTGCAACAAGCTGAGACTCGGACTTTGTAGAGGTTTAGTTCAGCTTAGTTTGGAGATAAAGCGTTCAAACAGGTCCTTCGGCCCACCGAGTCCGCAGCGACCAGCAATCCACATACACTAGCACTATCCTACACACTTGGTTCTTTCTCCTTCGATGGGAAACATCCTCAGCTTGTTCTCCCGCACCCTTGTTGAAAAGCGCCTCACTAGATGCGCAATGCAAACTTCTGGGCATCTCAACTGAGGGTGGAATCAAACAGAATTCCAACAAAAGTTGTTGGATACATTTTGGACCAAACATGGACAGAATTCCCCAAGTTATCAAGCAGTATTGTTTTTGGTTGAAAAATACAGCAGGAAAACAGGCTTTTCGGCCTACTGAATCCATGCTGACCATCGATCATCCGTTAACACCAGTTCCATGTTATCCCACTTGTGCATCATTCCCTACACATTACGAGCAATTTACTTATGAACCTGCACTTCTTTGGGATGTGGGTGAAAATTGGAGCACCCGGAGGAAACCCATGCAGTCACAGGGAGAACATGCAAACTCCACACAGACGGCACCCATAGTCGGGATCGAACTCGGGTCTCCGGCACAGTAAGGCAGCAACTCTACTGCTGAGCTACCGTGTCGTCCAGGGCAAATAGTAGATTGTACTGGGGATGGCACGGTGGCACAGTGGTAGAGTTGCTATCTTACAGCGCTTGGAGTGCCAGGGATCCAAGTTCGATCCTGACTTACAGATGCTGTCTGTGCAGAGTTTGTATGTTCTCCCCGTGCGTGACCTGCATAGGTTTTCTCCGAGAACTTTGGTTTCCTCCCACATTCGAAAGAGTACAGGTTTGAGGGTTAATTGGATTGGTATATATGTTAAAAAGAGCCTCTCATGTAGGAGAGTGTTAGTGTGCGGGGATCGTTGGTGGGTGCGGACTCGGTGGTCCGCAGGGCCTGTTTTCATGCTGTATCTCTTAACTAAACTAAACTGAATCGGGCCTGCGCCCACATTTGCTGCCCCACTTAACACCAACCCACAGCTACACTTAATTCTTGTTGCCCTGTGGTTTGACCATGAGACCTCATTAGCACAACCATTCCAAAAAGCAATGCAGCTTGCCTCCAGCAATTGACACAAAATGCTGGAGTAACTCAGCGGAACAGGCAGCATCTCTGGAGAGAAGGAATGGGTGAAGTTTCGGGTCAAGAACCACAGCCATGCATAGAGCAATGGCAGATCCAGACCACCACACCACCAATACTGCTGCCGGTACTTTGAAATGTTTCAGGTAAGCAGAGAAATGTTAAAACACTTCGACTAGATGCATATAATTTATTTTAAAAGTCTTTAAAAGAAAATGAAAAAAAAATAAGAAGCACAATGCATTTACTAGTAGATCTGATCGAGTAACGTTACAACTTTAATAAGTTTCTCCTTGATTTATGCCTCATTGAATCCTGATGTTTGCTTGTTTAAGTTGGTGATTTATATAGCGGGACCTCTGCCTGTGAAATTAGTCCTCCAGCTAAACCTCGTGTCATTTAATTCCAACTGGACGTGGTAAGGAGCGATCTTTTGGAATTATAATGCAGTTCATCACATTGCTGGGAAATGCTTCAAAGAGTCAAGATGATGTAAATACAGAATTGCTGGCGCAACTTATCTTCTCAAATGCTTAATGTATTTCAGTCGAGAACACTTTGCATGTGTTGAGTCTGGTCTGACTTCGACATGGTTGATAAAAGTTCTGCTTTCTCGAATGAATAGTTCTCGATCCTGGTGAAATGTTCGATTGAAAGACTCGTAGTAGTGGGTACCAAATGCTGGCAGACTGAGGTGATCTGTAGATTAGTAGAAGATTGCAGCTTCTGGCAGTTAAGTGGCATCACAATGTGGCTGCTGGTTTCCCAGCTGGAGGTGATTTTGCAGCTTGCGTTGGGCTGCCAAGCGGAGTGTCGTAGAGGGGCTGGAAAATTCCATCAACCAGCTCAGGAGCTTATTTGCCAGCATTTGGAATGTGATGCTTGTCTTTGCTCCTTTGGTGCCTTGCATGATCGCTAGGGTTCACAACTATTCCAATGTTTGGTCCCCTGTCCGTATTTTTAGAATTATTCTCTTTGTTTAAATTACATATTTTGCAAACCAGGTCGAATTTCTACGGACTTGGCAGTGCGCCAAAGGAAAATCTTTATTCTGGTTTTTTTTAGGGCTCAGATTTTGTGCTCGTAAACACATAAAGGGGTATTTCACTCCAAAGATGAAACTGTGTTTAAAGTCTTCTGCTCCCTTAAGGCTACAACTTCTCCTCTTGCCTGCATGAGTGCAGCGCTGTAAACATGCATGGGAAAGAAGGGTCCTGGCCTGAAACGTCATGCATCCTTTTACTCCAGAGATGCTGCCTGACCAGTTGAGTTACTCTGGCATTTTGCATCCACCAACTAACTTAAGAGTTGACTTTCCCACAAGTTGTGTATAATGTATTACCGCCCCATATGGGATAGATTGGCTATTTTCATAAAACATTTCACACTGTTTGTAGCTTTGGCATTGCCTCCTCCAGCCACACGTAAACCTGAACTGTGCTAATGGTCCAGGGTGCAGGAAGTCATCAGGACCGCCATGTCCAAGCACCAGGAGGAGTTCATTCGGAAGCAGAACCCTTCACCCCTTCGTTTGTCTGAGGGCGCTGTGTGGTCCATCCGGTGAAGTGAGGTCGGATGGCAAGAGAGACAAGAGTGAACCATGTCCCTCCAAAACAGATCATGCGACAGTCTCTCAGGAGTGACGAGGTTAAGGGAATGGAAAGGAAGAGAGAGGAAGAGGCTGGAGAAGGAGAGGGATTGTGAGGGGGAGTGGATGGGCAGAAGAGCAGTTGGGGATATAGAGGTCTGAAGGAAGGGTGGAAGAACTGATGGTCAGAGTTGGACATAGGGGGGAAAATGAATGTGGAGGGAAGGGTGGCACAGAAGCTCAGCGGTAGAGTTGCTGCGTTGCAGTACTAGTGAACAGGGTGCTGTCTGTATGGAGTTTGTACGTTTTAGACAATAGACAATGGACAATAGGTGCAGGAGTAGGCCATTCGAGCCAGCACCGTCATTCAATGTGATCATGGCTGATCGTCCCCAATCAGTAGCCAGTTCCTGCCTTCCCCCCATATCCCCTGACTCCGCTATTTTAAAGAGCCCTATCTAGCTCTCTCCCTGTGACCGTGCAAGTTTCCTCCGGGTGCTCTGGTTTCCTCCCAGATCCTGAAGACATGCAGGTTTGTAGGTTAATTGGCTTCTGGAAAATTGTAACATTGTCCCTAGCGTGCAGGACAGTGCGAGTGTACGGGGTCATCGCTGGTCGGCATGGACTCGGTGGGGCAAAGGGCCTGTTCCCACGATGTATCTTTAAAGTCTAAAGTAAAGAAAGGGACGGAGGGAGGAAGGAGTGAGGATGTAGAGATGGAGGGAGTGAGGTAAAGGGAAGAAGTAGATCGGCACGTTGGGAAGAGTCCAGTGGAGGGGGGTGATTGTAAAGGGAAAACCTTGGGGGAAGAAGGGAGCAGAAGTCTGGGGGGGATGTATGTGAGGTTGAGGAGGAATAAAGCATGACGGGATGGGTGAGTGTCAGTGAGAGGTGGGGAGAAATGGAGGAGGGGGATGGGAAAAGAGAGTTTAATGGGAGGTGCGGTATTAACCACAATGATTAAAACTGGGGGAAATAAAAGCAATCTAGGAACCAGCTGCTGTGGTGAGGTCGGTACTCTGAGTGCCCTCAGACTGAATGGGGATTTGGGGTTAGATCAGATATTTGGTTCACCATACAATTGATTTCCAAGAGGATCCATAAATGAAAAATAGTTGCAAACCCTAAAATCAGATACATATTTTTTCCAAAATCATCAGCACTTATGGAATATCGATTAATATAAAAGTGGAAACCTATTAAAACTATAATATATTACAATACATTTTTCTCATTTTTAAACCATCCAGTTTCCATGATAATATTTCTCTATTTTGAATAAGGCTCTCATAACAATTTTTAATCCAAAAGCCAAAAGCAGTAAAACGTAATATGTGCTCACTCCGGCGCAGTTACAGATGGTCACTGTCAATAAATGCCTTTCAAATCATAATTATGTCTTCCAATAACAGGGAGCAGGGAAGGCTGAGTAGTTTATATAATTCCCTGACCAAGGTCAGTTGGCATCCTCCCATAATTAGCCTCTGGAGCAGAGCTAATTAGCCACAGGCCTTTGAATCTGTTCTGAGCTATTGGAGGTAGGTGAAGCAGTGGAAGGGAAAGTTGGATGGTGCAACGCCTCCAAATGGTCTTCCAGAAAGGGTGCTAGAATTGGCATGTGACAGTCACGAGTTCTGGGTCATATTAGGTACCCACCCAAGGAGGAAATCTGATAATCTGAACACGTCCCAGTGAATATGAAGGAAATGGCTGTGTATGAAGCAGAGGGGAATGTGTTTGAAAATATTCGATTGATGATAAAAAGTTAAATTAGGCTGATGTTGTAATGTGGATCAGCGTATGTCTTTTATAGGTGATCTCATGCGATATAAGGATGTTTAATGTTTTTAAGTTACCAACCTGTGTATTTTTGGGTGTAAAGAGGTTTTGTATCATCTGTCCATGTTTTAACTTGAGAACCAAACATTTAAACTCACCTGAATAAGAAGAGGGGAATCGCTCAACTGCAAGAGGTTTAGAGAGCTTTAACCTCCTGGGCTCATAGGTTCATCAGTTCTCGGAGTAGAATTAGGCCATTCGGCCCATCGAGCCTACTTCGTCACTCAATCATTGCTGACCTATCTTTCCCTCTCGACCCCAATATTATAGTGTCATAGTCCAGCCAAATGCCAGTCAGCCAAGACTTTTCTGAGGAGAGAATGTAAAATGTAAAGTGTAAACATAAAAGAAATTGCATGCAACATTCAGTAGGTCAGGCAGCATCCGTGGAGGAAGAAACAAACATAATGTTTCAGGTCAAGCTGCTTAGCTGCTGAAGCATTAACTCTTTCTTCCACCATTGATGCTACCTGACTTGGTTTACAGCCAACTTTGCTCTTGTTTCAGACTTCCTTTGTCTGCAATGTTTGCCCGTGGCTTTCTCATGAAGTACTGGAGCACAACGTTCAACGTTACATGCAATATTTGAGAAACATTTAGACAGGTACATGGATAGGATAGGTTTGGAGGGATATAGGCCAAAAGCTGGCAGGTGGGACTAGAGTAGATGGGACATGTTGGTCGGCGATGGCAAGTTGGGCCGAAGGGCCCACTTCCCATGCTGTAAGACTCCATCAGATTTCATGTCTTACAATGTATTCTGATTTGTTTAACTTGGATAGAGTGAATGATGCCATGCAGTTTGGTTCAGCATTTGAGATAATTACCTCTTCATCTTAGTCGGTATTAATTTATTTTCACCAGATGGAATAAAAGTTTTGTTGCAGTTAAATAAAATTCACTCGATTGGATTTAGTCCATGAATCTACAAAACTGACAAAGCAGCCAAATACAGCAATGTAGGTAATATAACTTTACAAAGCATGCGATAGAGCACTCCTTGCCCGATAGGTATATTCATTTTACACCGGGCTGGCTGAGGAGGCCAGATATAGGCCCCGACTTCGGGTGGACTATGAGGGGGAGAACTGGTTATTTTTGGTGCCTTCCCTCACAGTGAATTCTGCTGTGGGGGGACGTTTCATGTTGATTTCTATAGTGTACTGTTTCTGTGTCTTTTTTCTTATTCTCTTTTTTCTCTTTTTTTGATTTGTATGGATTTATTACATTGATCTGTTCAATTAATTTAATCAATCTTTGTAAAGCACTTTGGTTCAAATACTGGTTTTGTTGAAAAGTGCTATATAAATAAATATTATTATTATTATTATTATTTAAGTTTGAACGTGGATAATTTGGGACAATTTTATTTTAGGTCACATTACATCGGAAGTTGTAATGGTATCATTAATAGAAAGTAGGAACACATTCTTTCATGTAAGAAAGAACTGCAGATGTTGGTTTAAATCAAAGGTGGACACAAAATGCAGGAGTAACTCAACGGGACGGGCAGCATCTCTCGGGGGAGTACTCAGGGGCATATAGCCTTTGACTGAAACAAACTAGCAATTAGGGCTTGATTAATAAGTTCACTATTTATCACATGAAAACTTCTGTTCCTGTTCCAGTGAACATTGAAAGCCATTCCTTTTACAGTCATTCTTTTATCAACTCACTCACAGTAGTTCAGCTAATCTGCAGCATATGGTCTTCTCGAGCCTTTTTTGTTGATTTATTTTCCTCATTTCTTGTCATTAGTCTTTCTGTTAATCCAAGAACCATCTGTCCTTGGCAGACAATAGAGCTGGACCTTGCTCGTATGGAGCCTGTACAGTTGCCAGAGTGAAACTATTTCCCACTGTTTGCCATTCACATCTGTTGAACAGCTGAAAAAATTGCTAAGGATCTTTGTGTCTGAGGCCGAACAAATGCAGTGCCTCCCGCAAACCTAGGCTCCCCAAACTTCAGATCAGCGCTAGATTCACACAATGGCCTTCAGAACAGTTTTGGGTATAGTCAATGAAAACTCAGCAAAGTGGCAGTGAAGAGCTGGAAGTATCTGTTGGAATAAAAGTGCATTGTCTCTGACACAGTGAGGGTTCAATGGCAAACCTTCATTCGTCAGCTTGCCTGAGGGCTAGTTTAGAACCATCCTGACTTGCATTAACATTCCACCTGTTTATACAATCTCAATAATTTTTCTGAAGTTCTAGAAGAGCAAATAAAAGCCACATTTAACCACGAAGAGTCTGGGAGTGTCTTCCTATGAAATGTTAGCACCGTCGATGAATGGTTTCACTCAAAACATTTAAAGAGTCACCAAGGGTAAATTGCCTGGACACTGAAGACTGGCTCACAGTTCCTGAAGCATATTTAACCCAAGCTTATTTCTTCTGATAATGCAGACCAAGACAATGCTGCCGTTGGTTCTGTGGTTAGCTGGTATGGCTGTATGGTTGACCAAATCGATAGAGTGTGGTTTACTGGCTTAGAGCCTGAATAGTGGCCTCACTGTCACAATTGTCTACCAACAGTCTGCGCTACTTAAGGGCAGTTTAGTTTCGAGATACAACATGGAAACAGGCCCTTCATCCATTGAGTCCGTGCAAACAAGCAATCCCCATACACTAGCCACTATCCTATACTCTAGGGACAATTTACAATTTTACCAAGACAATTAGCCTGCAAACCTGCACGTCTTTGGAGTGTGGGATGAAGCTGGAGCTCCCGGAGAAAACCCTCAGTCCCTGGTCTGTGGCTAATTTAGTCGGTGCTTTCTTGAAGACCACATTGATACTTGACCCACCAAATCTGAGGGAAATGCACTCCAGGTTCAGATGAAGTCCAGACCTGGAGAAGCCAGGTATCTCAGACTGATGCAGGGCACATGGAGCTTACAAGGTCAGGGAGGAGTGGTGTCATAACAGGATTTGTAAGGAAGGATGAATCTTTAAATTGCTTAAGACATTGCTTAACTAGACGTCATTGTAAATCGGCATCACAGATGGGGAATGCGCCCTAAGAACAAAGGAGGCCACTGGAATAATTAGGTCCTGTGCTAGCAAGGACATTGATGTTGTAGATTCTGTTGTTATTGCACCTCAAACAAGGGTCCTGCTTAAAAATAATTTGTGTAAGCAAGATATCTATCTGGCTTTATAAATCATTCTTTAAAAAACAGCTTGAATAAAGGGGGCACTATGGTGCAGTGGTAGAGTTGCTGCTTTACATCACCAGAGACCCGTGTTCAATCCTGACTAAAGGCGGGTGCTGTCTGTACGGAGTTTGTACGTTCTCCCTGTGATCCCATGGGTTTTCCCCCGGGTGCCCCGGTTTCCTCCCACACGCCAAAGACGTACAAATTGTACGTCTTTGGAGTAAATTGGTACAATGGAATTGTAAATTGTCCCTAGTGTGTAGGATAGTGCTAGTGTACGGGGTGATCGCTGGTCGGCATGGACTTGGTGGGCCGAATGGCCTGTTTCTGCGCTCTATCTCTCAAGTCTAAAGTAAAGTCTAAAGTGACCTGAATGCTTATCGCTATGAGGGACCACCATTTTTACATAAAACAAGAATATATTGGGTTTTTATAGCTTCATGAGTAGTACCGGCAAGGCCATATTTATTGGCCCAAGAGGGAAAGAATGAGTCATGTCCTTGAACTGATGCAATCCCCAGACAAAGGTTTGGCAGGGCCATGAACCAGTGATCTCCAGGCATGGTAATACATGTCCAAGTGGTGATGATATGTTTTTCCGAACAGTAGAACCTAATCAAACCATCTATCAACAGATTAATTAAACAGGTTGTGTGTTCATTGATAGCTGGGATAAAATAAACTTTTCAAACCAGATTTCTGGAAAATATGTGTATTTCAGAAATCTGATGGGGGGAAGATTGCTACCAATAAACTTCAGAAGAATTATTTAATGGCCCCAAATCCAAAATGGTTTTGTACGTGTTTCATAAACAAACAATTTCAGCTGATGACTTATAATTGGCAATATTTTTCCAAGACATTGGCTTAATAACCAGTGGCACAGTGGTAGAGTTGCTGCCTTACAGTCACAGAGACCCGGGTTCAATCCCGACTACGGGTGCTATCTGTGCGGAGTTTGCACGTTCCCCCTGCGGCGGCCGTGTGGGTTTTCTCTGCATGCTCTGGTTTCTTCCCACATCCCAAAGACGCACAGGTTTGTAGGTTAATCATCCCTAGTGTGTAGGATGGACCTAGTGCATGGGTGATCGTTGGTTTGCATGAGCTCGATGGGTCGAAGGGCCTGTTTGCATGCTGTATCTCTAAACTAAACTAACTCTAGAGGTGCTGATTGTACAGCCAAGTCTATGCTGCCTGCATCACTGTCAAAGGTTTGAAGATCCCCACTGTGTCAGAAGATGGTCGACTTCATTAAGCCACTACAGGCTAAACCTTGTTCTTAAGTTGCTTTTCACTCGCTATCTGCCATTATGTTGTCAAGAATCTCAATCTGTTTAAATAACATGCTCCTTTGATTACTTTAGAGGATCATTAATTTAATCGAAATCACATTTTCTATTTCTCTTGAAGAAAATCTGGCTCAAGGTATGATGATAACAGGCAGAAATGAAGTTATTAAACTGTTATCTGGTAATTTTTGAAACGTTGATATGGATCATGTCAATTCAAGCAGTTTAAACTGAGACCACAGAAGTGGAGAAATCTTACGGAAAAGATAGCTTCTGAATAAAGATTAGAATTAATGACTCTCTTTGATATTTCAATGGATTTCTGGCCAAACAATGGTTGTTTGGACTGGAACCGCTCTGAGGATTACAAAGAACTTCAAGTTTCTTAGCTCCCTTTTATTCAGATCAACAAAGGTGTAGACATTTCATTTCACAACTGTATGGACTCTTTCATCGGGCAAGCAAGTCTAATAATGGTCTGGTAGAATTCACTGTATTAAATTTCTACTGATGCAGCTGTAATTTATTTCTGCATAAGCATGACCGATAATCAAACACTTTAACACTCTGGTTCCCATTCTGCTAGGAACATGGGCATTTATTTTTGGAATACAGTTCATCAAGTCTGAACGGTGGAGTCTATAAGCACCACATTTATATTGGAACTCTTTGCTGTATTTTCCTTATGATTAAAAGGGAATATTTTATCATCCTAGAAATCTTGGTCCCGCAATTCTCTCTCAACACTTTTCAGAGGTAGACACAAAGTGCTGGAGTAACTCAGCGGGACAGACAGCATCTTTGGAGAAAAGGAATAGGTGACGTTTCAGGTCAAGAGCCTTCTTCAGTCTGAAAAAGAGTCTTGACTGATCATCTCCTATTCCTTTTCTCCAGAGATGCTGTATAACCCGCTGAGTTACTCCAGCACTTTGATTCAAGATTCAAGAGAGTTTATTGTCATGTGTCCCAGATGGGACAATGGAATTCTTGCTTTGCTTCAGCACAACAGAATTATAGAAGGCATGAATACAGAACAGATCAGTGTGTCTATGTACCATTGTATAAATATATACACGCATGAATAAATAAAACAGATAAAGTGCAAATAAACAGATAATGGGCTATTCATGTTCAGAGTTTTGTTTGTGTTGAGTTCAATAGCCTGATGGCTGTGGGGAAGAAGCTGTTTCTGAACCTGGACGTTGCAGTCTTCAGGCTCCTGTACCTTCTACCTGAAGGTAGCGGGGAGATGAGTGTGTGTCCAGGATGGTGTGGGTCCTTGATGATGCTGCCAGCCTTTTTGAGCCAGCGACTGCGATAGATCCCCTCGATGGTAGGGAGTTCAGAGCCGATGATGGACTGGGCAGTGTTTACAACTTTGTGTCTATCTCCCCCCCCATCCTAGTTCTCCAACCAGTCTGACTGTCCTCCTGATTAAATTTCACATTGTATGCCTCGTTGTCAACGTCCCCTAGCTAACATTGATCTGGCCTAAATTTTCCTTGAGCTTTGTCCCCTTTGATATTTCATTTTTACACCTTACCCTTCTATATCTCTCGTTTCCCTCTCCCCGGAAAAGTAAGAACGGTCTCTACCTGAAACATCACCCATTCCTTCTATCCAGAAACTCCATACAGGCACCATCTGTAATCAGGCAAATTGCTGAACACTTACTTTGAAACTTCGACGTTATGTAGGCAACATAATTCTAAGAATCATATAAATGTTATATAATTAAAATGTTACATATTCTATGTTTACACAATACATAAAAAATAATTTAATTTTCCAAGTTTCCCTTTGAGTATTTGTAGCAATAATTTAACGCAATAATTTAACGCAAACATCAAGGCCAAAGTTTTGCAAAGATTGTGATTTATTATTTTTCTTACAATGTGTGGAGATACCAGCAAGCTCCATTTTAAACATAGTTTCCAAAGAGGTGGTACAAATTGGCTAATTTTTATGATTAAATCACAATTCAAAATACCCTTATTCCCAAAGTAATGTGAACGACAAATAAACGTTCCACAGTGTGTCTTGAACATACAAACAGACGGAGAGAAATGTTCCAGGCACAGTTCATTGAAAAGGCATATGCTCGATCTGCATCTGCAACCATTGGCTAGGAAATGTAACACGCTTGAAAAAGCGCAAATCTACTGTCTGCAGGCCAACTAACTTTCCACAGTGGAGCAGTGTGTTGATGGCGTACGTGTACGCAAAGTGTGCAAGGCAATAAAATGTCACTGCCCAGATGCCTCACTCAAAATGCACCCGCCATACCCACTCTAGTCTGATATTGTGGAGTGATGTGAGGGATCTCTCCTTACTTATTTCCACCTTCCTTCTCCCCACCCCCCCCTTACTTCCACTTCCACCCCCCCCCCCCCCCCCCCCCCCCCCCCCCCCCCCCCCCTCACTCCCTTCTCCTTCCTCTGCCCGACCTTGCACCCAGTTTTTCTTCCACCTCCCCACTCCCCCGCCACCAAAATTCCTTTAACTGGCTTCGCAGTTCACAATTATGTATCCCTCTAGCATTTGTCCAACAATCTGCCTGTCGGGGGAACCCCCTTGCCTGCGGTCATCTGTTTTATCGGCTGTGACATGTCCATCACCTTTTCGCTCTCAGTTGTTTTCCCCTCTCCCCTTCGCAATCAGTCTGAAGAAGGGTATTCGATGACCCCAGAGGTGTGGCCTGACCCGCTGAGTTACTCCAGCGTTTTGTGTCTGTCAGAGGATCAGGCCAAGCCCAGTGAGAAGGAACGGCACTTGAGAAGCTTGGTGCAGGGTTCGTGGGGGTGTGACAAGGGGTGGTCAAAGAGGAAATCGTAGGGTCAGCTGCGTATTTATCTGGCCTACCTTTCTATTCCTTCTCTCATTAGCATGTGGCACTGGAAGTGATCCAGAGATCGGCAGCCTCAAGGTCCTGCTTTTAACCTCTGTCCTAATTCCACAGTATATTCACTCTGAAGATAGACCCAAAAAGCTAAAGTAATTCAGCGGGTCACACAGCATCTCTGGAGAAAAATAGATGACGTTTCGGGTCGAGACTGTTCTTCAGACTCTGCATATTCACTCTGCAGGATCTCATCCCTTTTCCTACCCAAGTCGTCGGTACCAATCCCACTGTATGCAGACATGTTGCATTTTGCATGCAGATACTTTGGCCAATACATTTTTCATTAGGTATTTCAGTAGTCTTTCTTAGAGTACGGAAATAAATGATTTTTATGAATCCCGGGTGCGATCCTGACTATGGGCGCTGTCTGTATGGAGTTTGTACGTTCTCCCCGTGACTTCATGGATCTTCGGCGGGTGCTCCGGTTTCCTTCGACATTCCAAAGATGCACAGGTAATTGTAGGTTCATTGTCTTTGGTAAAAATTATAAACTTTCCCTAGAATAGAATAGAATATGTTTATTGTCATTGCACAAAACTGAGCAACGAAATTCCATTTGCTTCTCCTCCGTTAAAAGAAATACAACACGACACCAATGCACATATGTACAGTTAATAGTAGAATATAAATACAGTTTAAATACTGGTATGTGGGAGAGTGCAAATGTATGGTCGGCACAGACCTGGTGGGCCCAAAGAGCCTGTTTCCACGCTGTATCTCTAAACTAAACTACAATGCCATCGGCTTTATTTTTGCAGACTTCTCTTCCAATTTGTTTTGGACTAAAGGCTCAAATTGTTGCAGTCGCGCTGTGGTTTTCAGGTCAAATTCTCATGTTCTTGAGTACGGTCTTTGAATGTCAAATTATAGTCGTTTTATTCGTTCCAGAGGATTTGGATGCGCTCCTTCAAACAGCTTTTCCACTGATCATTGGAGGAGCGGTGGAGAGAAATCAAAAACAAGCCAAGCTGGAAAACAAAAGCCAAGAGGAATGGATTTGGACATGGAACAAGAAAGTTCAAGAAAAAACACAATGAACTAGTCCGAGAGCATAAACATTCTTATCCTTTCATGTTTTCTGAGACTCTCACTGTGTTTGGTAAGAAATGGCTTTGCACATTGAAATAAGAGCTTTACTGAAACCAGGAGTGTATATGAAGCATGATCTCCACATATACGCACCAAGCTATGTTCATTTGTGCTCTTTGACTTTCAAGTCATTAAGAAAAAGTTCAAAGTTCAAAGAATTGGCATCCTCCTCTGATCATTAACTACATCTGTTTACCAGACTTCCAACAAATCTGATTCTCCTTGTTCACATGGACTTGAGGGACTAGGAGTGGGTTTGTGGGGTGGAGAAAGGCTGCTCCTTAACTTGCGGAGATCTTGAAGAGAACCTGTCTTTGACGGGGAGACTTTAAAACAAAGTTCCCCGGCAGCGTTTGCCGAAAGGGAACCCATGTCAAGCTCTGGTGAGTGCAGGCTAGCTGGTGAGATGACAATGCATTACTGTTCACAAGTCACAGACATCCCATCAAAGGCTAAAGTTTCCAATTTGCTCATAAGCCTGCCTGCCATAATTGAATACAAATAACGGTGTCGGCATGCAGATTAATTGATTTTAACAGTGGCTACAAATAAATACTCTTTCTTGATATTGTTGCAAAGTTGGTTCATAAATTAAATCATATTAGTATGCTGTTAAATTATCTAATTTTAGTTTACAATGAAAGTTACATTTTTATGCCAAATTATATCTACAATACATTCTGACTTCAGGTTTAAGAAGGAACTGCAGATGCTGGAAAATCGAAGGTAGACAAAAATGCTGGAGAAACTCAGCGGGTGCAGCAGCATCTATGGAGCGCTTTCGCTGCAGCAGCCGCTGAGTTTCTCCAGCATTTTTGTCTACCTTCTGACTTCAGGCATGGGTGTGTTTCTCGCCACTATCACTTTCTGTTTGGCCGTTAAAGAACTTACTCTGGCCCTAGAACCCATGGAACAGGTGAAGTCTAAAGATAAAGATGCAGGGAATCAGAAAATTTGTAACCGCAACAAGCTGATCGTGGGGAGGGAGATGTCCTGATAGGAAAGGGAAAGGAGGAAGCATTTTTTTTGGAATAAAGATGTGTATTAGATATCATGGAAAGCCGTCGGGAGCAACGCAAAGCTCACGAATAACTCGCGCTGATAAAGAGAGACTTCTCTAAGTGGAAGATTAAATTGGGATGGGAATGGTGCTTTAGTAACCTTAGTCTGGTTTCCAGAAAGATAAATTACATCCCTTAAACAAGAAGGTACAGCTACTTCCAAAGAACATAAATCCTGTAATGAATATGGGGCTCATTTCCACAGTCATTATAGATCATAAGAACATAAGTCATGGGAGCGGAATTAGGCCATTTGGCGCTTCAAATCTTCAATCATGGCTGATCTATCTCTCCCTCCTAACCCCATTCTCCGGCCTTCTCCCCATAACCTCTGACACCCGTACTAATCAAGAATCTTTCTTTCTTTGCCTTAAATATATCCACTAACTTGACCTCCACAGTTCTTCTGTGGCAAATAATTCCACAGATTCACCCCCCTCTGACTGAAGAGATCCCTTCTCATCTCCTTCCTAAAAGAACGCCCTTTAATTCCTAGGCTATGACCTCTAGTCCTAGACTCTCCCCCTAGTGGAAACATCCTCTCAACATCCACTCTATCCAAGCCTTTTACTATTCAGTACATTTCAATGAGGTCCCCCCTCATTCTTCTAAACATAGTTAACATGTTAACTAAATTAACCCACGTGTACGAAGGAACTGCAGGTGCTGGTTTACATAGAAGATTGACATGAAATGCTGGAGTAACTCAGCGGATCAGGCAGCATATCTGGATAAAAGGAATAGGTGACGTTTCTTGTCTAGACCCTTCATCAGTCGGATGTCAGATGTCAGAGACATCAGAGTCTGATGAAGGGCCTTGACCCAAAACATCACCTATTCCTTTTCTCCAGAGATGGTGCCTGACCCGTTGAGTTACTCCAGCATTCCGTGCATAATGAACCTATATCTATCTGTTCTGTGGATTATATGTACCACTCAAGTGTCAAGAGTGTTTTTTTGTCATATGTTTTGAAATGGAACAATGAAATTCTTACTTGCAGCAGCAAAACAGATATGTAAACATAGTACCCTGTAAATGCCATAAAAACCAACAACAAAAAGAGTTCACTAAATATAAAAGTGTACCATCAGGAAGCCTTGCCAGATATGTTTCTCACAATGGGCTATATCTATATCTATATCCATATCTATATCTATATCTATATGAATTAAAAAGCAAACAATCAACAATCGTACAAGGCAAAAACAATCCCCCAAGTCCACGTTAGTTTAGAAATACAGCACGGAAACAGGCCCTTCTGCCCACTGAGTCTGCACCAACCAGCGATCCCTGCACATTAACACTATCTACACACACTAGGGCCTTTTTATATTCATACCAAGTCAATTAATCGGAAAACCTGTACATCTTTGGAGTGTGGGAGGAAAGCGGAGAACCCGGAGAAAACCCCACACAGATCACGGGGAGAACGTACAAAGTCCGTACAGACAGCACCCGTAGTTAGGATCGAACCCAGATCTCCAGAGCTGTAAGGCAGCAGCTCTGCCACTGCGCCACCGTGCTGCGCGGTACGTGTGTGGTCTGGGTGGGCACATGGATGTAGATTTCTGCAAATTATCAAAAAAAAAACAATTCAGCACAGGATGTTTAATAAACCTGCTGCTGGCCTGTTATTACTGGTTAACTGGGATAGTGTTTTAAATGTTTTTTCTTCTCTGCAGTAGTATATGACTGGTTTGCAGCACTGTCAATATTTTCTCAGGGAAATGTGGAATAGTCCATTAATTTTCACATGGATTGTTTGAGGTCGATGTTTATTATTCCATAGCACCAAAATAGTGAGCCTTCATTAACACAAAGTAAAAGGATTCAGGTCCTTCGGTATAGTTTTCAGCCCATCAATGCCTCACGAATGGTCACAAAAATAACACATTTCATGTGTTAAATATTAAATCACTATTGTGCATTTATTTATTGTACCTGGCAAGCCATGTGGCTGTTTCAAACACTTGCTGAAATTGGAGATGGAAATTACTTTAAATTTTTAAATCGCGAAGCCTTTATCCGAGTAGGATCTCCATTGAACAACAAGTAGAAAGGATTTCTTCTTCTCACTCCCTACCAAATGGACAATTGTAAGTAACAACGTGGAAAAGGCCTTCAGTTGTTTGCCAGGCTGGCCTTCAATCCAAACACACACTGGAGTAACCCAGCGGGTCAGGTAGCATCTACGGAGGGAATGGACAGGTGATGTTTCAGGACGGGACTGGTTGTAGTAGGGAGGAGAATGCTGGAAAACAGAGGTGAGGGTGAGGCAAAGGCTGGCAAGTGATGGGTGGATAGAGATGAGGGGGGTGGAGTATGTGACAAAGGCAAGAGATGAAGAGAAGACAAAAGGTTGCCAGGGAAGGAAGGAAGCAGAATGAAACATAAAGCCAGTGGAAGGACAAGGGCGGGATAGTGGGAGAAATGTTTAAGAAGGAACTGCAGATGCTGGAAAATTGAAGGTAAACAAAAATGCAGGAGAAACTTAGTGGGTGCAGCAGCATCTATGGAGCGAAGGAAATGGGCAACGTTTCGGGTCTGAAGAATGGTTTCGGCCCAAAACATTGCCTATTTCCTTCGCTCTATAGATGCTGCTGCACCCGCTGAGTTTCTCCAGCATTTTTGTCTAGTTGGAGAAATGGTTCACTCCTTATTTGGCACAGCGGAGCAGTGGTAGAGTGCAGGAGACCCGGGTTCAATCCTGACTACGGGTGCCGTCTGTATAGAGTTTGTAAGTTCTCCCTGTGACCATGTGGGTTTTCTCCGGGTGCTCCTGTAGGTTTGTAGGTTAATTGGCTTCTGTAAATTGTCTCTAGTGTGTAGGATGGAACTAGTGCACGGCTGTTCGTTGGTCAGCGTCGACCTGTTGGGCTAAAGGGCTTGTTTCCACGCTGTATCTCTAAAACTAAAACTGCGGATCCCGACCCGAAACATCGTCTGCCCATTCCCTGACTAGCTGAGCTACTCCAACACTTTGTGTTCTTCCCAAGTTTCCTGCATCTGCAGCTTCTTGTGTCTCTGGTCTTAAAAACATAGCTGTTAAAATGTTGTCAAAAGAACAAAGATGTAACTTAGAGGAGGACCATTTGACCCATCAAAACTCCTTTGCTATTTCAATAAGAACATGACTGATCTGGTTGTAACATTAGCTCCCTGCCTTTCCCCACTTTCTCGCGACCCCTTTGCTTATCATGAATCTATCTATCTAGCCTTAAAATGTTTTCTCCATTAGCACTTGTTCCATACTCAAGATGTGAACTGATCTGAAATTGGCTGAGAATGTCTCATTGGCTTTTGATTATTTGCTTAATTGGAACAACATTTGGACTTAAAAATGCCAGCGCAGCCAGGGAGACCTTCTACACCTTGCGGATCCATGCTAATCTCAGACTGAATTGCAGAGTTGTGATAGACATTGAATAAGATCATATGGGTCATATGGCTTGAAAACAGGTCCTTCGGCCCAACTTGCCCATGCCGACCAACATGTCCCATCTACTCTAGTCCCACCTGCCTGTGTTTGGCCTATATCCCTCTAAACCTATCCTACCCATGTACCTGTCTGAATGTTCCTTAAGATCAAGATTACCTCCGCAATAAACAAGCTTTGCTGGATAATACACCAACTTATTGTTGATCCGTGTTAGTTTCTGGAAAATAAAATTGGAAAATTATTTTAGATTTTTAAAACGAATGGTTTATTTGATCTGATGTTTAATTTTTCTTCTATATATGTGCGCAAATTCATGTGTAGAGTGGCTGCAGCCTCTTTCCTGGATTTTTAACTTATCTCTGGTGCCTGCGATTAGGGTTCTTTATGCATTTTGCTCAGTTAGGAGGCCTGTAGTTATTCTCAGATAGGATCAAGTCAACTGATTGCAAGGGAAATCTAGACTGTTTCTCAATAATGCCCCAGCTAATTTAGATCAACATGCATGTTCTTGTGTGGCATGCACCCAACCTCCCAAATAACACTCCCAAAGCCTGGGAAATAAAACAACCCATTCCCTCAATATACCTCCTTAAATACAAGCCCATAAATCACTCCTCTCCCAGCTCTCCAGCGTCATTAATTTTAATAATGCGGCGTGGAAGTTGGCAAAATTCAGGAGAATTGTGATGGCCAGTGATAGATAATATTAGGGGATGGAGCTATTTTAATTATCTGTTCATTGCAAGAGTAACAAAGGAGCAGCACTGGAGTGCCAGTGAGACCGCAACATTGTCATCAATCATGTTGGACAAACTTGGACTGTTTTCTCTGGCACGTTGGAGGCTGAGGAGAGACCTGATGGAAATACATCAAATTACGAGAGGCATATTAAAGGTAGGCAGGCAGAGCCGTTTTTTCCCAGGGTGGAAATGTCAAAGACTAGATGGCTTGGCCTTCAGGTGGGAGGAGCGAAAATTTAAAGGAGATGAGTGGGGCTTCTTGACATAGACAGCGGTGAGTGCCTGAAACATGCTGTCAAAGGTGGCGGAGGAGGCAGATATGACAGGGGCATTTAAAAGGCTTTTAGATAGGCACAGGGATTTGCAGGGAATGGGAGGATATGGATCACGTGCAGGCAGAAGAGAATAGTTGAAGGTAGACAAAAATGCTGGAGAAACTCAGCGGGTGCGGCAGCATTTGCGGAGCGAATGAAATAGGCAACGTTTCGGGCCGAAACCCTTCTTCAGACTGATGCAGGGTGGGGGGGGCAGGAAGAAGAAAGGAAGAGGAGGAGCCAGAGGGCTGGGGGAGAGCTGAGAAGGGGAGGAGACAGCAAGGGCAACCGGAGATTGGAGAAGTCAATGTTCAGGCCACTGGGGTGTAGACTGCTCAAGCGGAATATGAGGTGCTGCACCTCCAATTTCCGGTGGTGCTTGAACTTGGCATTGTGTTCGACGGACATTGTGGGCAGAAGGGCCTGGTCCTATGCTGTATCATTCTATGTTCTATGCTCTGTGCACATACTTCCTTTTGGACCTCTTTGCAGATTTCTATATCGTGGAAGTTCAAACCCGATCTCCTAGAAAATTGGGCTCTTTATTTTTCTTTTCCGTTTCGAATTTCTGCCCTTTTGTGGGTATATGCGAGACAGATAATTCATAGCTCCACGACTGTCAGGGTCTCAACCCTCCCGGTCTGAAGAAGGGTCTGGACCCAAAATGTTCCCTGTCCCCTTTCTCCAGAGATGCTGCCTGACCTGCTGAGATAACCAGCTTTTCAGTGTAAGTCCACATTGAATTATGGGTCCAGCAACCTGGACTGATAATCCAGCAGTCCCAGAGTTCAAATCCCACAGAGCAGTGGTAGGAATTAAAGTCAGATAATAATCTAGAGCATAGAGGAATAAAAACAACGGTTCTCAGTAATGACGTCCATAAAACAATTGTATCGCCATTGAAAGCTGATCCAGTTCACTGATTTGTTGAGTGGAAGAAAGCTGGAGACCTGGTGGCTTGGTAAGACAAGTAGCCTGAGGGCTGGTCACGAAATACTACTCAGGATCTGGAAAAGAATGTAACAAATTTTCCATGGAGCTAGACACCAGAGAGGTGTTTGGGTCAGGGGTCAACATAATCACAGGGGAAGACAATTGTGACTTTGGGCTGTTTTTACTGCTGTGTGACGGGTTTAAATCTGCCGTTCTTTCCTACACAGTATCACCTCATTTCCTAGTTCTGGAATTACATGCACATCAGCTGTTGGTGTGTTAATGTTGTATGGATACACTGCCGTTGCAACCTCCTCCAACTTGGCACCCACACCTTTGCCCCATGCAGTTAAAAGGTTGGTCAAATTAAGACAGATATTTACCTGTCAAGAGTCTTATTTCCATGGTGAGCTCTCTCAGTTGCAATATTTCTCACTTGACCTCAGCTGCCCTGTTCTCTGGCATTCCCACTGCTAAATGCCATTACCAGCAGGATTGTTCACCACTCTTCCAAAACCTTCAATGTGATTGATCTTCTGGTCAACTCTTCAACGCCTTGAGATTTGATTAATCTCTTCTTGTATGAAGCAACTTTGGATGATTATTGTTGAGCTGAATGTGTTTAACATGTACAAATTACAAATCACAGCTCAGCTGCCCAGGTGTGCTCAATTATGAGAGGGTAGAGTAACCTCAGCATGTTTTCTAGATACAAGGAACTGCAGATGCCGGTTTACAAAAAAAAAAGACACAAAGTGCTGGGGGTCACATAGTAGGTTGGGCAGCATCTCACATGGATAGGTGACGTTTCAGGCCGGGGCCCTTCTTCAGACTGATTTCTGTCAGACATGTCGGAGTTGAAACATCACCTATACATGTTCTCCAGTGATACTGCCTGGCCCGCTGAGTTACTCCAGCACTTTACGTCCTTTAGTGTACTCCAGCACTTTTTGTGTCTTTGTTTTGTAATCTGTAGTTCTTAGTTTAGTTTGTTACATGTACCGGGGTACATTGAAAAGCTTTTTTGTTGCGTGCTGTCCAGTTAGCGGAAAGGCTATACATAATCACTTAAAAAAAAAAATTCCAAATAGATTTTATTCAGGTAATAAATATACAATACATGAACCGACCAAAAAATTGATCCGACATTTTTGGAGGCTATAAAAAATATTCAATACAGTCTACATACATTGTTCATATTTCATAAATTGGTCCCACACCCTTGCCACTCATGTGGCCCATTGGCCTGGAATCCCTTCCCTTATTTTGAGTGGCGTCTCCACCACACCCTGCCCCCCATGTCCAGCAGTGGAAGGACCCTAGATTGTGGTCCTCCCCCACCGAGCCTTGGCGTTGGCTGCACCGAGCTTCAGTGCGTCCCTCAGCAGGTACTCCTGCAGTCTGCAGCGGGCCAGTCAGTACATATTACAATCAAGCCGTCCACAGTGTACAGATACAGGATAAAGGGAATAACGTTTAGTGCAAGGTCAATTTCAGTAAAGCCCCATTAAAGATAGTCCAAGGGTCTCCAACGTGGTAGATGGTAGGTCTGGAACATCATGAGTTGGTGATAGGATGGTTCAGTTGAATGATAACAGCTGGGAAGGAACTGCCCCTGAATCTGGAGTTGTGCATTTTCACACTTCTGTACCTCTTGTCTGATGGGAGAGGGGAGAAGAGGGAGTGTCTGTGGTGAGAATCATCCTTGATTATGCTGCAGGCCTTGCTGAGGCAGCAAGAAGTGTAGATGGAGTCAATGGAAGGGAGGTTGGTTTGTGTGATGGTCTGGGCTGTGTCCACAATTCTCTGCAATTTCTTGTGGCCTTGGATGGAGCTATCCCCAAACCATGCCGTGCGTTTTCTAGTTGGTGAGAGTTGTTGGCAGTTTCATCTTTCTTCTTTTTCTTTTACGTTGCTGACGAGTCACATTCCTAATTCTTGTGAATTAAAATCCGGAATTTATAACAGAAGGAAGTTATTCAACCCGATCATATTTTCAAATAGAATTGCCATCTTAGTTATGTTCATCCCTTGCCATTACCAAGTCGCTGCGATAATCACTAGTAATGTATTTCCTTCACATTGAGCTATAAACTGAAATTGTAGCTCAGTCATTACTCAGAACAAATCATTTAATTCAGCAGGTACATTGTTCCATTGTACCTGCTGAAGTCATCATGACACACACTGTTACAATCTGCGGCACACAGATTCCTCCCCCACTCTGCCGTTCTAATGTTCCAAAGAAAATCCAACTTCAGGGGCTTGCTGTAATATTTAATTCATGAGGTGTTATTAAATTACAGGTCCAGCAACCTAAGCTGATAATCCAGCAGTCCGAGTTCAAATCCCACAGAGCAGTGGTAGGAATTAAAGTCAGATAATAATCTAGAGCATAGAGGAATAAAAACAACAGTTCTCAGTAATGACGTCCATAAAACAATTGGATGGCCATTAAAAGCAGATCCAGTTCACTGATTTGTTTAGTGGAAGAAAGCTGGAGACCTGGTGGCTTACTTAGTAAGACAAGTAGCCTGAGGACTAGTCTGAAGAAGGGTTTCGGCCCGAAACGTTGCCTATTTCCTTCGCTCCATAGATGCTGCTGCACCCGCTGAGTTTCTCCAGCATTTCTGTGTACCTAGCCTGAGGACAGTTCGGGCTGGTCACGAAATACTACTCAGGATCTGGAAAATAATGTAAAAAATCTTCCATGGAGCTAGACACCAGAGAGGTGTTTGGGTCAGGGGTTAACATAATGACGGGGAAGACAATCGTGACTTTGGGCTGGTTTTACTGCTGTGTGATGGGTTTAAATATGGAGCTGTCGGACAAAGAAACAAATCAGAGGGGAGAGAGTGAATTCAAAGTCCGTAGAAGAGAGGATGATGTTGTTGATGGAAGGGAGAAACGACTTGGTTCTTGAATGGGAGAGAGAAACTGAAGGTGCTGAAAGAAGCCTGTTTACAATAAGATCTGTACAAGAAGACCATGGAGGAAGATATGGAGACACAAGGAACTGCAGCTGCTGGTTTACGAAAAAAGGCACAAAACCCAAAATGCTGGAGCAATTGAACGGGTCAGGCGGGATCTCTGGAGAACATGGATTCAGATTCAGATTCAGATTCAGATTCAGATTCAATTTTAATTGTCATTGTCAGTGTACAGTACAGAGACAACGAAATGCATTTAGCATCTCCCTGGAAGAGCGACATAGCAAATGATTTGAATAAATAATAATAAGTGTCCGGGGTTGATGGTGATTGGCAGTCACCGAGGTATGTTGTTGAATAGAGTGACAGCCGCCGGGAAGAAGCTGATCCTCGACCTGCTGGTTCGGCAACGGAGAGACCTGTAGCGCCTCCCGGATGGAAGGAGGGTGGGAGGGGTGATGATAGGTGATGTTTTGGGTCAGGACGCTTCTTCAGATTGAGGGAAGATTTAGAGGTTAGGTATTCAGTGCATCGGGACACAAATGAGCCAGAGGTCAACGCCACTTTCAAGACGATTGGAAATGTGGAAGGGGTGGGGTGTTAAATATTGGGTAGAAAATAATGGGAGATGGGTGTTTAGAGCCAAGATTAGGGAAACTACATTGCAGTAGGGTTTTTCCAAGAGAGGTAAAGTGAGGTCAAGTGGTTCAAGTGAGAACTTCTTGGTTGAGGAATAAATATAGAGGCTCGCCATTAAATGGGGGGATGTCACCTTCTCCTTCAGAATATTCCCATGGGATATTCCCGTTGTTCCCGATGTTGGGGAAGTCCAGAACAAGGGGTCACAGTTTAATGATAAGGGGGAAGGAAGTCTTTTAGGACCGAGATGAGAAAAACAAATTTCACAGAGAGAGCGGTGAATCTGTGGAATTCTCTGCCACAGAAAGTAGTTGAGGCCAGTTCATTGGCTATATTTAAGAGGGAGTTAGATGTGGCTCTTGTGGCTAAAGGGATCAGGGGGTATGGAGAGAAGGCAGGTACAGGAAGGATACTGAGTTGGATGATCAGCCATGATCATATTGAATGGCGGTGCAGGCTCGAAGGGCCGAATGGCCTACTCCTGCACCTATTTTCTATGTTTCTATGTAAAGTTAGGTAGCGGCAAAACCAGTCGGACTCTTGATTCATTGGTTTACCATGCATATCTATCTATAAAAATTCGACTTAGTAGTAAAGTGGTATCCATTTTCCTTTGTCCTCCATCATCATGATGGTCTAAGTGGCTGAGATTTATGTCAATCGAGTAAATGCAAACATTTTATTTGAGCTGAACTGTGCTTATACTGGCAATGGCATATGTCCTATTTCTTTTATCCCTGGTCCTATAAACCTTAGAAATATTCCCCATCTTCTGATGTGAGCTTCGTAAACAACACATTTAATCACTAACAGTTTTAGTTGCCAAGGCTCTTAGCGCTGGAATTCCCCCCTCGGCCATTTTACCTCTCACTCCTCCTTGTATAGTCGCCCATGTCTTTGATCATGTGCTTGGCCATTTTATCCCAGTATCTCCAAATCGGGCACAATGTCAAAATTAGTTTGATATCACTCAATGTGAAGTGCCTTGGGCACTTTTTGCTGTGCATTATGTATCTGGATAATTTGTGTTTATGGATAATTTGGGAGTTAAAATCACAATGAACTGATTTAAGAGGCTCGTCACAGCTGTAAAAACAATGCTTTATTTTTTAAGGAGTAATAAAAATCTCCACTTATTGCCATAGGTGAGATACTTAGCCCATACTTCGCTAAACATGCAGAAATACAATATTTATGTAGTCAATATAAAACCCTTTAATTTATCGAAATCACTCACATAGTGTCCGTTTTGTCATTTGAGACACAAATACTCTTAAGACACACGATTGATGATAATAGCAACGGAGGAGACAAGAGACATGTTTGGTTTACATTCCCAGGAAGGCAAAAATGTAAGAAATGTCTGAGAGAAACAGCCTTGTTGATTTTGGTTATGGATAAAAGGTGAAATAATTTGTTTTTTCTCTATATTCAGTAGTGACTTTTTGGAAAACGAGAGACTATATTTAAAATTTTTCTGAAAATTCCAGCCAGTTATAAGTGCTTAATGTCTTTAAGAGCACTGTATTTATCCAAACTGTAGTGGAATAACAGTGTAGGCTTGTACATAATATGTTCCCAAAGGAATGCACTTGACTCTACTTCTACTTTTATTTTTTCCTCTCTTTTGGCCAAACTTTTAGAATCTAAACCCAGTTTCTATATTGGTTGTTATTTCTTGTAAACGTGCAGTTTAAATGATCCAAACAGCAAGACAGGAGCTGTATTGTAGAGCGGAGATGGTCTTTTTGGATGGAAATGATAATATATGTTAAAGGTGTCGTTTTTGGACAATTGCCTTGCATACAATAGAGACGTTACACATTTACATTTAACTTGTGATAATCTTCTTAGGCTCCCCCTTCGGTCATGGATGACCATTGGTGTCTCCAGGGTTGGTGGACGCCTATGCGTGACTGTTTAACGTGGGCAGACTGGTGCACAGACAGCCACCACACGGTCCTTGACAGATATGGGTCAGGATCCAGTGGCATGGAGTCCAAGTCGACTGGAGACCCTTTTCTGTTGCAGCCTTCATCCGCCTTCCCAGCCGTTGTGACGCTCCACTAAGGTCAGCCATCATCCTCCTCCGCCTGTTCCACCGTTGAGGTTCTTGGTTGGATTGCTCTTTGTCAGAGACCTCCCCCTCGACCTTACCGCCATGGGTGGCCCTACCAGGAGCATAGCTCCAGACGGCATCGCTCTCTGGATCTCAGGACCACGCAAGCTTCTCCACCACGACAAGGTGACAATCCACGGTGATAATGAAGAGAGGGTTTCTGGCATATTTCCTCCATGCACCATTATTCTGATGTGATAGGCATCTCGGTTTCATTTTATTTGAAGGAAGAACGGTTTTTATAAAGCCTGAGGCTCCCCACAGTAGTGAGACAGTGCAGAGGAACAAGACACAACTCCAGTACAAGAAGAGAGCTGTGTGGAACGATTCGGTTAGTGGCAAGATTCCGCAACCTAGCAAATTCAGAAAACCTTGAATAGATCTCATTAGACGTTTCAAAGTTGAATAAGAGAAAATAAGCCAAGACCTTTACTTACAGTTTTTTGTGCTGTACAATTCTATTGTTGCAGATAAGTTAACAAGCTAGAAAGCAGTGCCTAATGGTAGACACTGCGACACAGGGTGAAGTTAGGACAGATATTAGTAAATATTTCTTCAAGCAAGTGGCAATCAGGGTTGAATGCTATTATTCAGCTAAACCACACGTGATACTGAATGATGCCAAATATGAGATATGACAAATGGATGTTTTGAGCATGATGTTAAATAAACTAATAAAAATAATTCTATGTGTGTTAGGAGAGAAAGCAAAGCTTAACAGAAGTGTTCAGCAATACAAGCCTGGAAATTATTTAATTGAGATTACTTGCAGTTTGTTGTACTCCACGTTGCCTCACAGCACCAGAAGCCCTGGCTCGATCTTGACTACGGGTGCTGTCTGTACGGAGTTTGTACATTCGCCCTATGACCACGTGGGTTTTCTCCAGGTGCTCGCGTTTCCTCCCACATTCCAAAAACATGCAGGTTTATAAGTTTAATTGGCTTCTGTAAATTGTCCCAAGTGTGTGGGATAGAACTAGTGTATGGGCGATCATTGGTCAAGGACTCCGTGGGCCGAAGGACCTGTTTCCATGTTGTATCTCTAAACTAAACAAATCTAAACTCTAAACTTGACACCTTGTACAACACCAAACTGAAATCTGAATAATGTGCTCCAATAACACCATATCTTTTGACATTGTCTATAAATATTTCAAACTTTAAAAATATTGCAAATCCTGCATGATTATTATCTTGTTTTGAAGATTTTGTATTTAATACATACTGTAAATAAATATATTGTTGCTTGTAGTTTCCATTGAATTCTTCCTTTTGTGAACTTGTCACACAATATAATGACATCCACTTGCTGGTGAGTGTGATCTAATTCCGTCTTTCTGATACTAGAAAGGGAAGCACCAGTTCTCTAATTCATTCCACTTGTCTGCTTTCTGAATTGCATTACTTTTTGGTATTCAATTTTAAAAAGAAATATAATATCCAAATACAAAAGAGGAAAGAAACCCTGTGTGAAGACTTCATTTTGTGACTCTGTGGGAAATCGATTAGCTTTGAAGCATTTTTTTACACATATTTCAAAGCAACAGTAATTACATGGCAGCAAATGTGTAGAGTTTGTATGTAATGAGCATCGCAATGTTTGTGGATCGTGTGATTATTTACTTTGTCGTAAATTAAGCGGGCCAAATTAATGCGAGAACACTCGTTAGTATCGAGGTTATTTGTGAAGTTGTGCAGTTATGCTGATCCCAAAGATTGCAGTTCCCCGATGGGCTTTCGAAAATCCTTTGATCCGAGTTGGAGGAATTACTGGATATTTAATACAAACAGTTGTAGAATTTACAAGTTTGCGGCTCCCCTCCTCAGATCGTTTATCAAGATCAAATGGAAGAAATGGTGCTTTAATGGTGCTGCCAGAGTTGAACATCAAAGATGAACAAAAATTGCAACTTCTCCCTGTGATTGGAGTATAGTTCACGGAAATGTAATGTGAAAGCTCTTTTGCATTAGCATCATGAAACCAATATCATTTTAACAGTATTAACATCTTTTCTGGGTCATAATTTAAACTTTTGTCAGGACAGTGTGTACTGATCCAATGTGTGGGACCCTATGTAACCCTGTGTTTACTAATGGCAGGATCTTGGGTGTACTAATTAAGCTGAGGAAAGTTTTATTCAAAAGAACACACAGCGCTGGAGTACCTCAGCAAGTCAGGCAGCACCTTTGGAGAACATGGACAGGTGATGTTTCGGGTCGAAACCTGATCCGTGGGTCTTCAGACCGTCTGAAGAATGGTCTCGATCCGAAACATCACCTATCCATATTCTCCAGAGATGCTGCCTGACTTGCTGAGCTGCTCCAGCACTGTGTGTCCTTTAGTGTATTAACCATCACCATGCAGTTCTGTGTTTATGACGTTTTAGTTAAATTCAGATTCAAGAGTGAGGTGCATACAATTTTGTGATAATCCACAAATTTTAGGACGTGCTTTGGAACCAGTATATCCTTTTATTCTTTGTATGCTCCAATAGATATTTGGTACAAATTATAAATGGCTTCTAAATACAGCTGCACATTTGAAAGCTAAATTATGAGTATCATTTTTAATTGATATTTGCATTCATTGAAATATGTCGTCATAACAAACAGGAACTAGGATGTACTCAATAGTAAATGTTGCTTGCCTTTTACGAGCACTTGGGATAATTTCTATGGAGCTGTGGAGCTCTATGGTTTGCTGACATCAAGAAGGGTCTCGACCTGAAACGTCACACATTCCTTCTCTCCAGAGATGCTGCCTGTCCCTACTGATTTACTCCAGCATTTTGTGTCCATCTTCGATTTAAACCAGCATCTGCAGTTCTTTCCTACACAAGATGAATTCTATTGCTTTGTGATCACCACTTCAGTAAGTTCAGTGCTGGACCCTAACATTCAGAACAGATGTTGTGGGCCAAAGGGCCTGTTTCTGTGCTGTACAGTTCTATATCCTATGTACTTTTTCCCAAACCACTTCTTCTGAAACCGTTGCAAGTCCCCAACATGACATGCTGCCATCTGCTGGTGATGTGAAGATGGCAGGAACTTATATTGAGGTTTGTTGTCTGCAACGAATAAGGACACCAGCTTTAGTATTCGAAAACAGCACAATGTTGTTGACATTGGCCTAGAGGGACTGGACTCTATGTATGTTGTTATCCAAATTAAGGTGGAAGACATGCAATAGCCAGTAGATTATCAGGTGCCCACATCAGTTACATGATGTACTGTGCTTCCATTAAAGTTAATGGAACAGCGACGAGATGAATGCCAATTGTTTAGATTTTAGTTTAGATACAGCCTGGATACAGGCCCTTGGGCCCACCGAGTCCTCACCGACCACCAATCACACATTTACACAAGTTCTATATTATCCCACTTTTTCATCCATTTCCTACACATTAGAGGCAAGTTATAGAAACCAATTAACCTATAACTAACGAAGATGGACACAAAAAGATGGAGTAACTCAGCGGGACGGGCAGCATCCCAGCTTTTTGTGTCTATCTTCAGTTTTAAACCAGCATCTGCAGTTCCTTCTTACACTACCTATGACTAACCATTGACTTTGGGATTTGGGAGGAACTGGAGTACCTGGAGGAAACCCACGCAGTTACAGGGAGAAGGTGCAACGTCCACACAGCCAGCACCTTATGTCAGGATGAAACCTAGGTCTCAGGCACTATGGGACAATAGATAGCTCTATCATTTGTGCAAGGAAGAGTTTCTGTCCAATGAGTTAGTAACAGCAGCTTTGTACGTCCTTTTGGTAAAAAAGGACATAGAACATAGAAGTGTACAGCACAGAAACAGGCCCTTTGGCCCACAACATCTGTGCTGAATGTCAGGATCCAGCACTGAATCCACGCATTTATAGGAAGTGACAGATGGTGGTAAGCTCACGGTTGTGATTGTGCACCAACTGGAAGTGTTTGGCAAAGTTGTCACTCTATGTGTGGTGGGCTTTGCAGCATAGAGTGGCCCACATGGTGATAAACGGACACAGTGGGCTATTGCAAGGATACAAAGACATTTCTACTTCACTGGATAGAATATTGGGTCTCAGGGTGGTGGGGAGGGAGGAAGTATAAGGGCAGGTGTAGCAAGTTCTGCTGTGGGAAGGAGAGTGGGGATTGTTGGACTACAGTGCTCCAGTGGGAATGTTTTTTTGGATTGCTGTAAGGGGAGGTGAGTGGAGGGCATCTGAAACGACCGCGTTCGTTCCAAAGGGAATTGGCATGGGGTGCATTTGGAAGTGCAAACTGGAACTCAGTTGGGCCCTGGTGGAGGCTGATTCAGACTTGTCCGAGGAGCGAAAAGGATTTGGGAGTGTTGGTGCAGGATTCCCAAGGATGGAATCACATGGTTGTCCTGGCCTCAAGGCTTCTGACTACGTCTGATACTAAGCGGTAGAGTCCAGTTGAAACATTAACCTATTTATTAGCAATGATCACCCAGTATCCATATGCTGTTAGAGGGGCTACCTCAAATGGGGAAGCTTATGTTGAAATGGACTCCCAGCTTAACATACAATGTTGGAGCTATTTCAAAACCTTCCAGCATATCGCAGGGACTTTACTCAAGAAACTCCTGTTTAGACGTGCAGAGACTGTTCCACATCCTGACCACCGTCTTTTACCATCAAATGAAACAAGCAACTTAACACCAGGGTCTTCATCAATTTTCCCTTTGCTTTTCCCTGCTGTACAGAGACCTGTTGAGCAGACAAGGAGAGAGATGGATAAAACTGCACTAATTAATTCCCCCCTCCCTTGTCACCGCACATGTAGAACAATAGAGAGAAAAAAATACTTTCATCTGACTCACACCTCCGAGAGAATTCTAATGTTACGAGGTTCAAATCCATTCTTTGATATTTTTTGTATGACACCCTTCATCACAAGTTTTCAGTTTGACTGCTGATTTCAACATTTTTATACAGCTGGAAAAACACAAGACACTACACACGAACAGAATGCTGAACAGACCAAATATTTCCTCCACCAGGCGAGCTGCATGTTAATTAAAAAAAAAAAAATCTATATCACGGCTTTTAGAAACATGTTGGACTTAAAAATCTATTCAGAGAATAATACACAAGGACAAGCATTTTGTTGTTCACGGTGATTGCAAAATTCTAAAGTAGCTTTTTTGATGTACAGTGCTAACATTACAGGAAGAAGGAAAAAAACGTTTGGATAAAGTTTTTATAGAGCAGGCTGGAACTTGATTTGGCTTGAGTTGGCTGCCAAAGCGAGCTGGCAATTTTAACTCCAAGTCTACAACCATTTTGATCATAAAACCGCTTCCGATCATCCTGCCATTAGATAAAATAGCTTTTACACACTTGTGAAAACACAGTACAAAGTTGTTTCCATATGCTGGGTTACCCACCTTGCTGAGAGACCCCGTAAACCAAACATTGATGTTGCCACAGAAATAAAGGAACTCAACAGCTAAGAGATTGAAGATCCTCCTTCACATGAGAATATTGCAAATTCTTCTTAAAGCATCTTCTGGGATGCATCCTGGTCCAGTGAATTAGAATGGTGTTTTTTTAGTCTGGGGGGCCTGTGCCCAAATGCAGTGACATTTGGCAGCCCCAAGGTAGAAACAGAAATATGATCGAGAAAAAATGTATTGCACACTTAGGGAATTATGATCTCCATACATAATATTAGTCTTTAGGGACGGTAAATGAGATTTGGTACATCATTGGAATCTCGCTTTGACTTTTTTCCAATGAAGCATAATATTCTCAGTGTATTTCAAGGTGAGGTTAACTCAGCAGGTCAGACAGCATTCTGGAGAAAAGGAATAGATGATGTTTTGGGTCGAGACCCTTCTTCAGATCTACTATTGGAAAAAGTTTTCTCCTTCTCATCGAGTCCGAATACAAGATTCAAAGTTGTTCAGCCAGAGCTGAACACATTTTTCGGCATCTGCATACATTGGTGTCTGTCTTGTCGCTTCTTGTGTGTGGTGGTGGAAAGATTGGTGTAAACAGGGCCGCGACGTGAACGCTCTTTCCTTGACCCTTGTTGGAGAAGGTTGCGTACATCCTAGCAGCTTGAGGAGAGGTACAGCATCTAAGTCCATTTTTAAGTACAAAGGCAGCTAGTTATAAACGTATGGTCAGATGGTGATGGGTTTCTACAGCTGGTCATCCTCTGAAACACGTGTTTGGGAAATTAACATCAGAAAATAAAGAGATGGCAGAAATAGGTTGCGTCAGTCGTTACCGTAAAGGATGCAACAACATCCCAGAGATCAGGAAATGGAAGGGAGGGAGGGATTTAGGAAAATTACAATCATCAGGGCAGTGGTACAGAGGAAATTGCTGGAATTGGAGCTTGAGTAGTTTTTGGATCCTGATTGATTTCATCCTGGGTTCTTAAAATCGTAAGTCGCCATTGAGACATTTGATGCGTTGGCTTTACTTTTCCAAAATTCCCATAGCTTGGGGAAGTTTCCATTCGATTGGAAAGTAGCAAATGTAGATTGGAAAGTAGCAAATGTAACTCCTTATTCTAAAAGGGAGGAAGACAGAAAGTAGGAAACTGTAAACAAATTGGCTCATCATTTGCCATCGGGAAATATTGAAAAGCTATTGCTAAAGATGTTGGTCTGAGGTGTTAACTTAGAAAAATTAAAGATGAAAAAAAAGTCAACATGTTTTCTGCGAAAGGAAAATGATGTTTGACCAATTCATTATTCTTTGACCAAGTAACATGAGTTGGGTATAATGGGGAATCAGTGGTTATAATATATACTGCACAACTAGTATAACCAGAAGATTTTCAGAAGCATTTCATAAGGAGTTGCCTCAAAGGTTATTGCTAAATAAATAAAAGCTTAAATATAGCAACAAGGAACTGCCCGATGCTGGTTTACACAAATGGACGCAAAGTGCTGGAGTAACTCTGACGGTCAGGCAACATCTCTGGAGAACATGGATAGGTGACATTTTAGCCCCAACTCGAAGCATCACCTATCCATGTTCTCCAGAGTTGCTGCCTGACCTGTTAAGTTACTCCAGCACTTTGTGTCCAGTTTAGTTGGATAAGTAAGTCATTTTCTGTTCTGTAATGAATGATGTACCACAGGGATTGGCATTGGGGTCCCAACCTTTTATAATGTATATGAATGATTTGGATGAAAGCACTGGTGGCATGATTGCTAAGTTTGTTAATGCCACAGAGTCAGGTCGGAAAACAAGATATGAAACAGACATAAAGTGATTTCCAAGGGCTTACGGGTAGATTATGGGAGCAGGAAAAAGATCTGGCAAATGGAATATAATGTGGGAAAATGTGAAATTGTCCACTCTGGCAACAAATATAAAGAAGCGTTTTATCTTCCTTAACCTAGCATGAAATATAGAAGGATGTGGGGATCTGAGTGCATGATTACAAAATGCATACAACTAGATACATCTAGTGAACAGGAAAGCCAACAGAATGTTATCAGTTATAACCATATAACCATATAACAATTACAGCACGGAAACAGGCCATCTCGACCCTTCTAGTCCGTGCCGAACATGTATTCTCCCCTAGTCCCATACACCTGCGCTGAGACCATAACCCTCCATACCTTTCCCGTCCATATAACTATCCAATTTATTTTTAAATGATAAAAACGAACCTGCCTCCACCGCCTTCACTGGAAGCTCATTCCACACAGCCACCACTCTCTGAATAAAGAAGTTCCCCCTCATGTTACCCCTAAACTTCTGTCCCTTAATTCTTAAGTCATGTCCCCTTGTTTGAATCTTCCCTACTCTCAGTGGGAAAAGCTTACCCACGTCAACTCTGTTGTGATGAGTGGAGTTGAAGACAGGTAGTAAAACCATACTTTTGGTTGTTTCTTTAGGAGAAGGGGAGACCATGTGGTCATTAATGGTTTGTACTTTACTTCTGAAGAAAATAATCTGGTTGGCATTAAAGTGACTTTATCACCGCACCAACATTTCCTCACTGTGTCTTACTCAGACCTCAGTCGTTCAAGATTAGAAGCCTGTTAGAAAAATGTACGTTGCCTTATTTGTGCTTGAATGGCAGATGTTTCTGGCAAGTGAGTGTGTTTGCACATTCCTCACTGCGTTTCTCTTGGGTCATTTCAGGAGGCCAGGACAAGCCAAGCACATAGTTTGGATACGGATTTGCAAATATTCAGATAAGGACAACAGATTTCTATCCTGAAAGAACACGAACTAACCAGATTAGTTCTCAGTTCGGGTCAGTTCAGTTTATTGATATGTGAAAAACTTTTGATGTGTGCCAACCAGCCAGCGGAAAGACAACACATGATCGCAATCGAGACGTCCATCTGGTCACCGCACTATGGGGCAAGATTATCCACAGAGGATATTTTCTGGATTGGAGGATTTGGATTTATGTTGTCAAGCTGGAAAGGGTACAGAGAAGATTTACAAGGATGTTGCCAGGGCTAGAGGGTCTGAGCTTTAGGGAGAGGTTGAGAAGGACTCTAATCCCTGGAGTGCAGGAGGATGAGGGGTGATCTTATTGAGGCGTATAAAATCATGAGAGGAATGGATCGGGTAGATGGCAATATTGTTTAGTGCAAGGTAAAGCCAGGAAAATTCGATCAAAAGATGGTCCGAGGGTCCCCAATGAAGTAGATAGTAGTTCAGGACTGCTCTCTGGTTGCAATAGGATGATTCAGTTGCCTGATAACAGCTGGGAAGAAACCGTCCTTGAATCTGGAGGTGTGTGGCCTACTCTTGTGACAGTCCTATTCCTGATATGTTAAGTTCCAGTTGTACTTAATTGTAGGTGCACGATGTGGATAGGAAGGGCAGCAACAAGTTACAGCTTGTGAAGAGATGGCTGGTGACATCTATCTCTGGTGTGGTATTGTTTTCCTCAAACAACTTTGTTTTATGTTAAAGAAATCCTTTTCATAGTCATGTTTGGGGGAGTCCAGAACCAGGGGCCACAGTTTAAGAATAAGGGGTAAGCCATTTAGAACGGAGACGAGCAAACACTTTTTCACCCAGAGATTGTGAGTCTGTGGCATTCTCTCAGAGGGTGGTGGCATTCTCATACCTCAGAAGGTGGTGGAGATAGCGGATATTTCTGTGGATACTTTCAAGAGAGATTGAATAGATAGGGCTCGAAAATGGATAGCGGACCTATTGATTGTCGATTGGATCCATCAAAGCCACTAGAGATCACAGGTCAGGCAGCATCTGTAGAGAGTGAAACAGAGCTTCAAACATTTCAACTTGATAATGTTTCAACAGAATGTTGATAGTGCCTGCCTCAAGTACCACATCTGGCGGCTTGCCCCATGCACCCACCATAATGTCTCATTATGTAATTTCCTTCCGAAATAGAGCTACGATAAGATAAAGTGATCTACATTCGATGGACACTTACACTGCAGAGTTGTCGTGAATTGAAGCCCTTCTTCCCAGCCTTACACTGGGAACTTGTACCGGTGGGGGCGCTGCACTGGCAGCAGCCCTGTCAGCAGCGTGTTAGTCTTTTTCAACTTTTTAATTTTTTTCAGTATGCAGTCTGTTTTTATCTGTAGAGAGAGGGGGAAACAGAGCCTTCATGGAAGGCACTTTTTCCAACTTGCCTAACATAGGATGTTTCAGCGGGGACTGTCAGACGGAGCTGGGGTTGATAGCGCCCGTTGCCCTCACGGCAGTAGCCACGGTCTGCACAGCTCTGGCAGCCCTCCCTCGTGGGGGACCCGGGGGAAGAAGAGCTTCCCCATGCAGCGGGTCCTTCCACCATAATGTCTGCGGTGCTTATTACGTGTAAATTTCCTTCAACTAAAATAGAGCCGACTCTGGACTACGATAAGTCCTTTTAAAGTGACGCCCTACATTCGAGGGTTGTCCCGACCACGGGGGGAAATGGAGGAGGACACTCCACCAGAGTTGTGCGTGGAATGTTAAAAATTTAGCCCTTCATTGTTCGCCAGTATCCTTCACTTGGGATTGTTACCGTTGTAAATACCAAAATGTGATTAATCTGTGGCCCACACATCATGCCATCTCACGGACCTACATTTAGGACCAGGGTTGTTGTGGTACAAGTTGCTACTCATCGGCTCCACAGCTGCATAAATATGTTCACATGAACATACAGATATTTTGATAAATGAGACCACGAGGATGTTATTTAACTCATCGAACAAAGATTCATAACAGTTAATGGCTCCGTGAATGTTTTCCTACAGCTTTTTTTTCCTAAACATTGTAAATTATAGTGAGTGGTTTAGGAAAAGATGTAACAGCTCTATATTTCCATCGTAAACTCGCCCCAAATGGAACCTCCTTATGTTCTACATGTTTTTACTACCTGCTTTTTAAATGCCTATTAGTTAGAGAGCGAGAGAGAGAGAGAGAAAGAGAGAGTGAGAGAGAGAGAGAAAGATTAAGGTCATAGTAACAGGAAATTTTATTCATATTATTAATAATAAGAAACAGACCTAATGTGGTAGCTTCTTGCTATTATGGTTAGGAATGTTAGTTCATCTCTAGCGGCATTGCCTGCAGACTTGAGAATAATGGCTTGGATTCAATACGTCTTTGCAAGATCAGCTCATATTTCAGACGAACTCGGCTACAAGTGGCCTGGTTTTGTATGGAGTTGGGGGCTCTGACCAAGATCAGTGGCACTCATATAGTTATGGTTAGTATAGCTGATTTCATTGTCCTTTCACCGGGTAATGCTAAAAATCCTCTTCTCTGTATCCTGGTCATCATCTAATCATGTGTGTGCCTGGTTTGACCAGGTCTTACCAAATTAATTAAAGAATTGATACAATGGATTTACCGTATTGAGCAATTCAAGCATTTAGCATCAGTTTACAAAGCGTTGGGGCTTGTTTCCTCTCTGCTAGGTTTGGATCAGGTTACTCAGGGTCAGCAAAGATAACCTTGGATTTATTTATCTTACTGTCTTGCTTCCTCCATAAGAGAATCCACACATGTCCGATGGCCTCACGTTCATGTTAATAGGATTAACGTCATCTGCCCCATTAGTTCCTTGTGCTTTGATGTTAAATTTTGATTGGTAATGATTGTGAAACATCATGGACCATTTTTGTACGTGAAAAGATAAATGTAAGTTTTGGTGTAAATTACCTTTCGACCGGCATCCAGACGATATGTTTTAGAAGTTCAAAACAATGGCTAGGCTGCACTTGAAACAGTGTGTGCAGTTCTGGTCACCACACTATAGGAAGACATGGATTTATGTTGTCAAGCTGGAAAGGGTACAGAGAAGATTTATGAGGATGTTGCGGGTCTGACTATAAGGAGCGCTTGAAGATGAGAGACGATCTTATAGAGTTGTATCAAATCATGAGAGGAATAGATCGGGTAAATGCACAGAATCTCCTGCCCAGAGTAGGTGAATTGGAGACCAGAGGGCATAGGTTTAAGGTGAAGGGGAAAAGAATTACTAGGAATCTGAGGGATAACTTTTTCACACCAAGGGTGGTGGGTGCATGGAACAAGCTGCCAGAGGAGGTAGTTGAGACAGGGACTATCCCATCCTTTCAGAAACAGTTACACAGGTACATGGATAAGAGAGGGTTTGGAGGGATATGGACCAAGTGTAGGCAGGTGGGACTAGTGGCCAGTGTAGGCAAGTTGGGCCGAAGGGCCTGTTTTCACACAGTATCACTCTATGACTCTACGACAGATTATATCTAAAAAGAGATGGGAAAGGATGTCAGTTTACCTTGGAGTGAAGGAGGCTGAGAGTTACAGTAAAAGCAGGTGCTTGAACGAGGAATATGGAGGAATAGGTGGGATTAACATAGATAAACACAATGGGAATGTTTCTATGCTGTACAACTGCAGGACTGTAAGTATTTAGCACAAAGTGTTATTTTTCCATGCTATGCTAGTGGACTCTGGAGGCCAATCATTCCACTCAGGATACTGAAGGCATTTCACTTGTGAGTGTAATGATATAAAGCAACAGAAATATTTCGACCCTCTGCAAACAACAATAAATTTTGTCCCCAGGTTATTTCCGCACTTTCTTACAAGACACTTTCTAATTCCATAAAGTGCAGCCAGTTCTTAACAAATATTTAATTAAACCACAATGACCTGGCTTCTTACCTGATATCCATCCACAATGGCATGTTGTGGCCTTTTGAGGAAAGGAGTTCCAAATTATGTTAAACTACTTGTTAAATTGTGTCACAATTGTAATTACCCTGAACGGCAGGAGGTTTTACAACACGCATTGACATGTTTTAAACACATTCCTTCAATGTAGATACATGATAGATAGTAATTCTTTACTGAGGATTTGACATTTACAGTGGTTCTCTCTCCAGTTTATATTGCTGGTTGCTGGACTACCTAGCATTTAGAATGTGTTGGGATGGGAAGCACCTTGCTGTGCAGAAAGTGACAACTGCTTTGTTTTGGACATCATTTCTCTCTCACGTTCTCTTCCACTGGTCGACAGAGTGGTGCAGCTGATAGAGCTGCTGCCTCACAGCGCCAGAGGCCCGGGTTCGATCCTGACCTCGGCTGCTGTCTACGTGGAGTTTGCATGCTCTTCCTATGGCCGCGTGGGTTTCCTCAGGTTGCTTCAGTTCCTTCCCACATCCCAAAGGCGTGTAGGTTTGTAGGTTAATTGGCCTCTGTAAATTGACCCAAGTTTGTAGGGAGAAATATCCTTTTATCCAGGGAGAGGTGGTAAATGCCCCAAAGTGCAGTTACAGTACATAATCGCTTTTAGTTTTAGAAATACAGCGTGGAAACAGGACCCTCGGATCACGGAGCCCACACCGATTGTTCACTAGTTCTATGTTATCCCATTATTGCATCCTACGCACTAGGGCCAATTTACAGAAGCCAATTAACCTACAAACCTGCACGTCTTCGGAATGTGGGAGGAAACTGGAGCGCCCGGAGAAAACCCACGCAGTCACAGGGAAATCGTCCAAACTCGGCACTGACGTCCCCCGCAGTCAGGATTGAACCTGGGTCTCTGGCGCGGTGAGACAGCAACAGTTCGGCCGTGCCACTGTGCCACCCGCTATGTGCTGTCTGCTTCACAACCCAGCAATATGAAGTCAACAGCCGGTGGCAGAGGATGAAGAGCTCCCAGCGCCAGAGCCCAAGAGTCATGGGGTGCATGTTGAAGAACAGCTGGAGCAAGAGGAGTAGACGGACAACCATGGGGGTCCAGCAGAACACCAACAAAGTGAAGATAGACACAAAGTTCCAGAGTAACTCAACTGGTCAACAGGTCAGGCACCATCTCTGGAGAAAACCCTACAAACCAACATCTATAGTTCCTTTCTACACCGACTAAGTGAACCCATTTAGTTTAGTTTAGTTTAGTTTAGTTTAGAGGTACAGCGAGGAAACAGGGCCTTTGATCCACCAAGTGCACGCCGACCAGCCATCACCCCGTACACTTGTTCTGTCCTACACACGAGGAGCAATTTACTGAAGCCAATTCACTGCCAAACCTGCACATCTTTGGAGTGTGGGAGGAAACTGGAGCACCCGGAGAAAACCCACATGGTCACAGGGAGAACCCACAAACTCCGTACAGATGGCATCCATAGTCAGGAACATACGCGGGTCTCTGGCGCTGTAAGGCAGCAACTTTAACGCTGCGCCCCTATTGTAACAACATCTTCTTACAGTGATTGTAACAAATCTTCTTGCATCATGCTTTAAATGGGATCAATCTCATTCATTTTGGAAACCGCTTACCGCGATTAAGTAGTGATTTTCCAATCACAGAAGGAGAAATTTGTCATTGGACACTTGTGTAGGAAGCCCTCTGTACGGTGGGGAACATCGCCACACATTCAGTGGCGGAGAATTAGCGGAGAGAGCACAGCCACTCATCGATATTTGCATGCATTAATGCTGCCAATTAATTATCTTAATAAGGCATAAAATAATTAATTCAAAAAGACATTACACCTCTGCGGCAAGGGATAATTATAGAACAGATAATCTCATTATTGACATCTGTTTCAAATGAATCTCCACATGTAACATGTGGGTTTAAGTGTTGTGAATTGTGTGCACTTCGTGGAGATGGAGTAAGAGTGTTGGGTCAAGCAGAGGAAATGCCATTTGTGTATAACAAATGAAATATCCGTTTCTAAAAGATTTACCCATTGCTCATAGTCCTAGAATGTTGAGACAAATGCTGGAAGTCAGACCGACAGTGAGTTGATCTAAATCAGTTCGCTGGAAACTCATGGAACAGATTATGCCACAAACAGCACAGACATACTCAAATAAATCTATCATTTATGGAATTGCTGCAACTCAAAGAGAAAGCATACAAGTGGCCTTTATGTGACCCAGACTATTAATGATGTGTTTATAACTGGCAACCTGCTAGTTCCAATAATATTCCATTAATAATAGCTCCATAATAGACATATTCCATTAATTGGCAGTGGAGGTACATGGATAGAATAGGTTTCGAGGGTTATAGGCTAAACGCAGGCAGGTGGGGTGAGTGTAGATGGGGCATGTTGGTCATTGTGGGCAAGTTGGGCCAAGGGGCCTGTTTTTATGCTGTAGGACTGTATGACTATTAGCTAAAAGTGCCAAGGGGATAATCTATCTCAGCCCCCTACCATGATCCCCAGTCTCATAAGTCTAAAGAAGGGTCTCGACCCGAAACATCACCTATTCATTCGCTCCATAGATGCTGCCTCACCCGCTGAGTTTCTCCAGCATTTTTGTCTACCTCCCAGTCTAATAGAGGTCAGTCTCCAGCCAATTTGGTTTCCTCAATGGATACAGCAAAATCATTCCAGCTAGATTGATATATTGACAATCCACAGCAGAACTGGCTTTGTATCGGGTTCAGCTGCCCCATTACATTTCCTACACTGCTGTCTACCATTGGTAGGGAAAATGTCCTGTTCTCAAAACTGTGGGTGATTTTCTACAAGGGCATGGAAGCATTACCATCTGCAGATTCCCCTCCATGTGCCCCATCAATCTGACACGGAAAAATATCACAGATCCTTCATTGCCGCTGGGTCCAAATCCTGGAATACCAACAGCACAGTGGGTGGCACCTTCACCAGAAGGACTGCAGCAGCTCGAGAATGCATCTCACTGACATCTCAAGGCCAATTAGAGATGGACAATAAATGCTGGCCATGCCGGCAAAGTCCATATCCTGAAACAGAAGTAAACTTCATCACGGAATTAGAGTGATGGGGAGATGCAGCATAGGATGTTTGACCACGGCATCAGACAGCATAGGACGACTGATAAAGGACGATAAACTACTGAGATTGCGATGACCATCGAGCCCCTATTTATGCTAATCCCACTTCATTCTCTCCACATTCCCATCTCCAACTCCATCCAGATTCAACCACAAACGTACATACTGGGGATAAATTAGAATGGTCAGGTGCAGAAGGATGAGGCTCGCTGGTCACTGCCACCGCCACCGCCACCGCCACCCAGAAATGCCGGCAAACAAGGTCGTGCTGTGGGAACCCACCCGTGGAAGACGTGACCTGGGACGGCCACGCAAGACAATGCTGAAGGCGCCGATGGAAGACGCATGTGTCGAGACAAAGGAGGAGCTTGCCAACTGCTTGGAGGACAGAGATGTGTGGTGCGTCTGTCACCGTGCCCGTCGGAAACCAGCGCCGCTGCGTCGCTAATGTTTTCAACAATTTAATAATAATAATAATAATAATAAGTTATCCTAATGAGCCGCACATCTTTGGAATTAGAGAGGAAAACCGGCGCTCCCGGAGGAAACTTGTGCAGTCACAGGGAGAACCTACAAACTCCACGGATAATACACCAGAGGTCAGGATTGAACCTTGGTCACTGGAGCTGCAATTAACTGTGCTGCTGTACAGCTGACCAGTATATTAAAAAAAACGTTTTGGGATTATCATTTGCAGTGATAATTTTCACCAATGAAGTTCCAAATGGGGTGGACCATAACTGTTATAGTTTATTGAATACATATCTGCTTCTGTACCCTCATTATTTTATTTCTGTTAAGCCAAGGATTTTTGATGAGAAATGCAATGTGTGCTGTGGAGTTAGACTTGGCTGGTTCGCTAACAAAGTTATTCCTGATAGCACGGTATAAATGGGCACCAGAGACAAAATAAACATCGGAAACCAACTGCAAGACTTTAGCACACAGAACGTACAACAAGATTAGCCCTGTGAAAGGCCACGTTTAATCACGGTCTTGCTCTTGCTAATGGAGGATACAAAGATAATCGTGAGCACATGTGGGAGAGATCGCGGGTCAAGGCCTTGGAATGGGCAACGTTATATGTATAATATGGTTGGACACGGAAGCATTGGCCACACTTGTGGAGATGTGGCACTGTGATGTTTGGGCTCATTAAGGATCAATGATCACACTGAGGTTTTCCAGTGTTTCTGGTCTTGGACAGACATAGAGAACTTTGCACTCGGGCACCTCATCGTGTGGTAAAACTTGGGTGGAGATTAAACACACATCATTCTCAAAGCTGGTTCCAGAAATTCAGTTAACATTATTGGCACCTCAATCCAGACCGAATCAAGGCTTCCAACTAAACATGAGCTAATTTGATTTCCCGTTGCTAAATCCTGCATACAATTTTCTTTGAAGGCAGAGTCTCTCTTCTGGATTGTGAATGTTAACCACAGCTTACATCACCCTGAAAAATCGCTCCACATTTTCCAGTGTAGAACTACTGCCACATTTAACACTTTACACCTTTTTCATACAAAGGGCCATTTGATTTAATATTCTTTGAAAACGACAGCATGAAATGCCTTTTCTTATTCCCTTTAGGCATGGTTGGTTTTCAGTGAACGTTTGTGAAAATGTCAGAACAGCAGATTGACTCTGTGAATTGTGTTTTTATCCACGGGCGTTTATTAGAGAGGAGATGGGAATGAATTGCTTACAACTTGCTTTATAAACAGCTATTTCCTGAGTCAATGAATAGGTCTCAGACATTCAGAAAGACTTGAGTTTGCAGCCATTAATAAAGAAGTAATGATGTAATGGCATTCGCAATTTGAGTAATTTTTTCCATTTAGTTGAATAAATAATAGCGCGTTTTAACATTGCGGTCGGGTCTCGTGTGTTTCTCTCAATTGTGCTCTGAAATGCCACTCAGATATTTTCTATTCATTTATTTTTTTTCAGATATTTTCTATTCATTTATTTTCTTTTTCTCCACAGATGAGTTTCCGATAATGGATTGACTGCCAAAACACTGCTGAGCATAGTTTTTATGAGCTAAGTTATGAAATATGGACTATTGTGCAGTCTAAAACTGTGCTCTATTGCTCTCTAATAGTCGAGTCCTTGAGCATTATTTCTCAATGGTCTTATTTTTCTATTAGAAACAGTAGCAAAGAATCAAAAAAATAAAATAATTATATGTATGAGTTGCAGGGTCACAGTGTAATCATATGGGACATCATCAAAATCTCAAGTGCAGTTCATTAATCTTGAGGCTATTTTCCCATCTGTAACAAATGACTGGTGGTTTTCAATATTACTTCCATGCTTTTTTTTAAAAAAAGCAGCTTTCTTCCCCTGTTCTGTCAAGGGTTCATTTGGTTGTACCAGCCAAGCCATGTATGAGCTGACTGTTAGTGGGCGATTAGAACATAGAACATAGAATATTATAGAACAATACAGTACCCGAACGGGCCTTTTGGCCCGCAATGTTTGTGCCAAACATGATGCCGTACTCATCTCATCTGCCTGCATATGATCCATATCCTCTATAACTGCACTTCCATGTGCTTATCATATCGTACCGTATCTGCCTTTACCGTATCTGCCTCGCCTCTACCACTACTCCAGGCAGTGCACTGTAGGCCCCCATCGTTCCCTGTGTAAAATGACTTGCCCCGCAGAACTAAAAAGACTGGTTCTACCAAGATGTAGGACAGAACGCCACAGGAGATCCTTCTTCCCTGTGGCTATCAAACTGTACAACTCCTCCCCCTTCTGTCGTGGGGTAGACTGACCTCCCCCCCCCCCCCCCCCTCATCTTTGTGTTTTATGACTGTTGGCAAACCAATTTCCTCCTGGGATAAATATAGTTCTATCGTATCGTATCGTTATCTCCATTACACTTCCCCCCTCTCACCTTATAGCTGTGCCCTCTAATGTTGGACATTTCCGCCCTGGGACAAAAGTTGTGACGGTCTACGCCTCTCATAATTTTATATACTTCTATCCTGTTTTGTAGTCAATGCCTACTATGTTTTTATCCTTATCCTTTAAGGATAAGGGGGAAATCTTTTAGGACCGAGATGAGAAAAACATTTTTCACACAGAGAGTGGTGAATCTCTGGAATTCTCTGCCACAGAAGATAGTTGAGGCCACAGTTCATTGGTTATATTTAAGAGGGTGTTAGATGTGGCCCTTGTGGCTAAAGGGATCAGGGGGTATAGAGAGAAGGCAGGTACAGGATACTGAGTTGGATGATCAGCCATGATCATATTGAATGGCGGTTCAGGCTCGAAGGGCCGAATGGCCTGCTCCTGCACCTATTTTCTATGTTTCTATGTTTCTATGTTCTGTGTGTTGAAGCAAAGCAAGAATTTCATTGTCCATCAGGGACACATGACAATAAACTCACTTGAACTTGAACTTGAACCTGACCCTGTCGCCCCACAACCTCCAATATTCTGTGTTTAAGAGGGAACTGCAGATGCTGGAGAATCACCTCCAATATTCTATTGTGAAAGGACACTTAATGTGTATCAGCCCTGCTGCACTTGGAAAAATCCTTGAACAGCAATCCAGAATGTGAACATATCTTGATATTTCTTCTGCTTTAGTTTAGTTTATTGTCACGTGTACCGAGGTGCAGTGGAAAGCTTTTGTTGTGTGCTATTCAGTCAGAGGAAAGACAATCGAGCCATTTACAGTGTATAGATACATGGTAGGGGAGTAACGTTTAATGCAAGGTAAAGCCAGCAAAATCCGATTAAGGATAGTCCGAGGGTCACCAATGAGGTAGGTAGTTGTTCAGGACTCCTCTCTGGCATGTGGTACAATAATTCAGTTGCTTGATGACAGCTGGGAAGAAACTGTCCCTGAATCTGGAGGTGTGCGTTTTCACACTTCTATACCTAACCCAAATTCAATGAAACATCTTGTTTAGCACCAACAAGAGCAATGACTGAGATCATTAAATTCACCACAGACATGGAATCTGACTCTGCGCCAGGAACTGGTCTAATTGACAAAGAACATTGGGAGAAAACTATTGCGCCTCACTCCTAAGTGTTCATGAGGGAGAGTCACCCAGTGAGGTATGGAGAATATAGATTGTTGATTCACGGGCATTTTTTGTGCAATTGTACACAATAATTTCATGTCATTTTGGGAGCCTTGTAAGAAGTCCGAGCACAGCTCGATTGCTGAAAGTGGTGCTCTCCTCCCGAGTTTCAAACAGCGGAGATAGACACAAAGTGCCGGAGTCACCCAGCGGGACAGGCAGGATCTCGGGATAGAAGGAATGGGTGATGTTTCTGGTCGAGACCCGTCTTCACAGTGCTGTGGCTTTGGAGGAACTTCAGTAAGGAATGGCAGCGCAGGCATGGGTCTCTCTGATGCCGGTGTGGACATAATGTTTCAGAGACTTGCAGGTTTATACAGCACAGAAACAGATGCTCTGGCCTCATCAATTAACAGGAATCCACGGACACCAATTATAGACAATAGACAATAAGTGCAGGAGTAGCCATTTGGCCCTTCGAGCCAGCACCGCCATTCAATGTGATCATGGCTGATCATCCCCAATCAGTATCCCGTTCCTGCCTTCTCCCCATATCCCCTGACTCCTATTTTTAAGAGCCCTATTTAGCTCTCTCTTGAAAGCATCCAGAGAACCAGCCTCCACCGCCCTCTGAGGCAGAGAATCCCACAGACTCACAAATCTCTGTGAGAAAATCCTTGCAATATGATGATGGGTGCGGTGCATCTACGACAATAAAGAACCATTCAACCATTGAACCTTTTCTATGCTGCCCATTGTATGTACCTACCTACACTAATCGCCTTTACCCACGTTCTGTCTTTTGCCTTGTATGTCTTGCCAATTCAGGTACTTGTCAAGATCCTTGCCAAAGGTCACAAAATGATCTGCCTCCATCCACCACCTCTGCATTCCAGACTCCAGCCATCTTCTTTCTGAGAATGTTCCCACTCAGATCCTTTATAATCTTTCTGCTTCTCACCTGGAATCTACGTTCTCTTGTCTTAAACATCCCCACCCTGGGAAAAAGACTTTAGTATCTACCCCCTCATAACTTTATAAACCTTTATCAGGTCCTCTGTTCCGGGGAAAACAAACCAAGCCTATTCAGTCTGGCCTTTTCAGCAGAAATGTTCTGATGATATCAGTGTCCTGGTGAATGTACTCTGCACCAACTCCACTCCAGTCATGCTGGTTTGGCTGGCAACACAAGACCCCAATTTGCCACTCCTCTCACCAAATTAAAGAGAGAGCTACTGGATAAACTAGGGTAGAGTAGCAATGTTACAAAATTTTGAGATTAAAAAAATCAAGTCTGCAATCTATCCCATCAGATAAAGCATAAAAAGAAGTTTAATTTGACACCTAATTCACTTTCACATCTCAGGTATTTAAAAAGTTATGGCCATTTTCATACGGAAATTAGCATCTTGTTCCCTATTGATTTTCTATGGACATAACAAAAAAACTGTGATCGTGGACAGTTAAAAGCCCATAACTTTCTTAAAAATTAAGAGAACTGAATGAAATTTTCAGTTATCATAGATTGAAGCATTCTGAAACAAATATAAATCAATCTTACTTGGATGACCTGAAATTAAAGCATATAATTAGTTAGTTACCCAATTGGAGCTAATTTCAAACTTCAATTACTAGATCTAAACATCTATCTATTTCTTAATAAATGATTAACATTTTTAAATAGCCTGTGTCCAAATAATATTCACAAATAATTCACAATAAAACATGATTTTTAAATCTCATTTACATTAATTTATAGGCCAAATGGAAGGAATTTAGTGTTCAATTGCTGTAAATTAAAGTCACTTTAAATCAGCTTTCTAGTGGGTTCCTGTGAACGCGCTGGTTTAGAACGTTCACATTGCGGTAGATTTGTACCCTCAAATGCCCAGAAAAATGCTGCAGGATATAATGAGCCCAAAATGAGCTACTCGCAACTTTAAACTTTGTATAAAGGGATCTTAAGAAGCCCTTTTTAATGTAAAAATAAACAGCCTACCTTCTGTTGTCTGCTGTATGAGACCCTGCCGGTTGCCGGTGGTCGGGGGTTTAGAGATTAATTTTTAAACTACTACAACAATTATATAAAGCCTTTAAAACTAATAATAGCTAAAGGGACGGAATATTCCAGCGATTTTCCGTTAATAATTAACTAGGCTGAACATCCTCGATTGGAACAGCCTAGGGGAAATTGCGTTTTAAACCCGCCCCCTCTAAACGGCTCCAAAATTGCGCACATCTGCAGCGACAGATTTTCAGCGACGCTTCAGGTAGGCTTTGCAACATACCTACTAGGGTAGAGGCAATGGCTGAGAGATCAATATTAATGAAGGCACCGAGGAGAACTGCTCTGCCTTTCGGCAAAGTAGAATCTTTGGAACTTTGACCTTATTATCAGAATTTGGTTGTGCGGTACTTTGGGAGGTTTGGAGCATGTATGGGGCACATCATGAATGCAAGTTTTTTCCTACTCACCACGGCACCTAAAAGGTGTACAACGCCTCAAAAATCAAAATATATATTTTCCATGTACACACATTGACTCAGATTTTATTATCTGGGAGACGGCAAGTGTACAGCACTCCCCTGGTACTGCAAGATGCAACAAAATGTCATGCTCAAATTTCTCAGTTGGGTCTTGAACCCACAACTTTCTGACTCAGACAAGAGCATATATAAGAGTGTGTTTGGTGGCAGAGGGTCTCAACTCACTGTAGTTTAGAAGGATGAGGGGAGGGGGGGGGGGGGGGGGGGGGGGGGGAACCTACCTCATTGAAACACAGAATAGTGAAAGGCCTGGATAGGGTGGATGTGGAGAAGATGTTTCCACTAGAGGGAGAGTCTAGGACCAGAGGCTATATCCTCAAAATTAAAGGACATTCCTTTAGGAAGGAGATGAGGAGGAGTTTCTTTAGTCAGACGGTGGCAAATCTGTGGAATTCATTGCCACAGAAGGCTGTGGAGGCCATCAATGGGTAGATGCTTGATTAGTATGGGTGTCAGGGGTTATGGATAGAAGGCATGAGAATGGGGTTAAGAGGGAGAGATATGTCAGCCATGATTGAATGACAGAGTAGACAATGGGCTGAATGGCCTTATTCTACTGCTAACACTTATGACGAACTTATATAATTTCATCCTGTTCACTAATAAAAAGAGAATGAGGACAAATATTCTGAAACGAGGACAGTAGGAGATATGGCAAATCCTGGCTGTGTAACTTATTACTGGAGGCCGGCAAACTATAAAAATATTTTTAAAACCACGATCTAATGAAAACCAAGGAGGAAGTGCTGAATGTCAGTGAAGAAGCCTCATCTTCCTCTGCATAGAATACATTGGATCTTACGGGTTTGGTGGGCAGTCATGGACAGTTTTATGCCTCCAGTTCAAAATCGATCTGTGCAGTTTCTGATAAATAGTTATAGAGCAGGGAAACAAGCCTTTTGGCCCAACTTGCCCAAGCCGACCAAGATGTCCCACCTGCCTGCATTTGGCTCATATCCTTCTAAATCTTTCCTATCCACGTACTTGTTCAAATGTCTTATATGTTGTGATAGCACCAGCCACAATTACCTCCTCTGGCAGCTCATTCCATATACCCACCACCCTTTGCATGAAACTGTTGCCCCTCAGGTTCCTATTAAATCTTGCCCATCTCACCTTCAACCTATGTCCTCTGCTTCTTGATTCCCCTATTCTGGGTAAAGGACTCTGTGCCTTTACCCTATCTATCCCCCTCACAATTTTATACACCTCTATAAGATCAGCCCTCATCCTCCTGCGCTCCAAGGAATAGAATCCCAGCCTGATCAACCTTTCCCTATAGCTCAGGGCTCTCGAGTCCTGGCAAATAAGTTGAACAAGCTGTGGTGAAGGGGAAGCTTTCCTTGTATGAAAGGTGTAGGCTCCGTGTGAACAAATGTGAATGAAGCAGAGGAAAAACAACAGTTATTAAATCTGCACGTTTTGTACCGGAAACTCAAATATTAATATTAAAAAAAATCAGAACAATGCATGATTTAGTGGAGGGTTGTAGTGTATATGAGAATACCAACTCAGGATATCAGAGAGAGAGTGTTAGACAATCAGTACCTGGAAGCAATCACTGGTTTTACTGTCTGGCTTCCGTGAACCCGCCTGGAGATATCTGAACTCTTTTTTGTAATGTTCCAGAGGATTATCCAGTTATCCTGAGACTTAAAGCCTCAGAAGGAAGCTATTTGGATCTATTATCAATGAAAACAAATGCCTGCAATAATCTGCCAGATGAAGTACATTCCCCAATGCTGGTGACAGCTTGGAAAAGCTCTCAGTTTGGGAGCGACCAATGTAATTTTTCATTATAGCTGTAGATGAAAATATAGATGTTAATACACTAAAGGGAAGAAGAATTGAATGAACAGTGGCCGTGGATAGAAGTGAGGTGTAATTAGGAAGGGAAACAGTGAAAAATGAATATTGAATTAAAAGGCGACACGAGGAACGGCAGATGCTGGATTTTTGATCAAAACCGCGCAGTGGCACAGCAATAGAGTTGCTGCCTTACAACTCTGGAGACCCTGGTTCAACCCCAACTACAGGTGCTGGCTGTACGGACTTTGTACGTTCTCCCTGTGACTGCATGTGTTTCTTCCCATGTTCCAAAGATGTTCAGGTTGAATTGACTTCAGTTAATTGTCCCTCGTGTGTAGAATGTGAAACTTGGATAGCACAGTACTAGTGACAATGCGTGATTGTTGGTCGCTGTGGTTTGCGTGGGCTGAATGGCCTGTTTCCACGCTGTATTGCTAACCTAAACTAAACAAAACACAAGGGTTGAGGAACTCGGTGGGTGAGGCAGTGAATTGGCGGTGAAGCCAATAGATATCCAGGAAAAGGGAGGGCTTATAAGTGATTCTTTTTCATGGAATGACAAGAGATCTCTGATGCCAATAGCCACTCTGGTATCGAGACTTAATTTTTACCAAATATGTAATGTAATTCCTCCAAAAGTCAATTAGTTTTGAAACTTTCAATGGTACTATGGTTCTCTATTCTCACACGTACAACATGTACAGTAACATTCTTGTTTCTTGCATACAGTTCGTTGAAGTAATGCCAGAACTAAGCACATAGAAATGGTCCACTGTGAGTGCATGCAAGAGTCGCCAGGTTTTGACGATTTATTCTTAATTTTCAGAGTCTATCTGTTTCATACCTCCTCGTCCCATTTAGCTCTCCCAATCTTTATTGTATTCTCTGTACAGTTTCAAACCCATTTTATGTTTCCTGCTTTATAGATCCCTGTTTACAACTTTGCACAGTTCAGGCCAATCTCAGACGTACTGGAGATGTTTTGTGGAGGATGTCACACCAGATCGATTGCCAGATCGGAAGAGGTCTCAGATCATGAGCTCACGCAGGCTTTGTGGGCAGATGTCAGTCTAGTGAAGGGCCATTCCTTTACTGCAGATGCACAAAACCTGCGTCAATTTATAACTGGAATACATAGGTTCTGATTTTGTGGCATTACACACCTTTGTAGGTGCCGTGGTGAGAAGGAGAGAACCTCCATTTGTGATGTACCCCTAACCTTCTCCAAATCTCCCAAAGTACTGCACAACCAAGACAACTGTACCACTCTACTGCTTTTTATATATATTTTTTTTTTAATTGCTGTTTTTCCCCTCCGCCCACAATATTTAATATGTAAAGAATATGTGATTCTGTTTGGTTGTTTGTTTGGTTGTCTTTTTGCACAAAGTCCGCGAGCATTGCCACTTTTCATTTCACCGCACGTCTCGTATGTGTATGTGACGAATAAACTTGACTTGACTTGACTTCACACTTTGATAAAAGAGAAGTATTCAGAACGTGAAATCAAACCATCCTTGTAAAACAAACAACAATAAAATATATGTACTCTTCAGTCTAAGTGACACATAAATATAATTGACATATAAATGTTCTGAACGTTTTCATGGAATGATGTCTATCAGCCATTTGAACCAACAGTTCAGTGTTTTATATATATATGATTGTACACCAATAAAGGAAGATCTGCCGGTCATGATTTTTATTTCAGTTTAGTTTCCTTGGATGCCCGTCAAACCTTGATTTATTCCCATTTAATGGGACACAGCGAGTGCTACAGTTGAAAGGGGAGTTGATCGGCTGTCTTCCTAATGGGCTCCCTGCGATTGATATTGCCCCCACTTATAAATCATAGACTTTTTATTTACTTGCGGTTTTAGTTGAGTTCTAAGACAGAGAGCAGAAAGTTCAGCCAGTTGACCAGCCTGTCTGGGAAGAAAATAACAGGATAGATTCCCTAATTTGATAAGTACTGGTGGAATAACATCTGTGAATAACGAGGAACCAGTTATGGAACGGATCCCATGCTCTGGCTTGTTATGTTGTCTGTTGGTTTGGATACAGCCTCTGCTGTAGAAACAGACCATTCGCATTGGTAAACAAAGCGTTGCAACTTGGCCAAGAGTTTCATTATGTGCTACCAACTGATTATCTCAAATGCACTCAGCTCAGAGAGGATTTTCATCATGGAACAGCATGCACATTTAAGTCAAACGCACCGATTAGAAACTAGACAACACTTCATAAAATAAAAAAGGCAATTACCACACAACCAGAAGCAGCGGGATAATATCCATTGACTGTAATTTTCTCCTTTTTAACAACCATTTTCAACTTTCCAAAGGGGCAGCTAAAGTCATTTGGAATATTTGGAATTAAGGATCTGTTGCAGCATTCAACTCGTCGACACATGGAGTCATAGTCATACTGCATGGAAAGAGGCCCTTCGGCCCAACTTGCCCATATCGGCTAACATGTTCCATCTATACTGGTCCCACCTGCCTGCATTTGGCCCATATCCCACTAAGCCTGTCCTATCCATGTACCTGTCTAATTCTTTCTTAAACATTGCAATAGTCCCTGCCTTAACTACCTCCTCCGGCAGCACTTACCACACACCCACCACCTTTTGTGTGAGAAAATTACCTCTCAGATTCCTATTAAATATTCCCCCCCCCTCCTCACTCACCTTACACCTATGTTCTCTGGTTCTCGATTCCCCTACTTTGGGCAAGAGATTGTGTGCATCTACCCAATCTATTCTTCTCGTGATTTTATACACCTCTCTAAGATCATCCCTCATTCTCCTGCGCTCCAAGGAATAGAGACCCAGCCTACTCAACTTCTCCCTGTAGCTCACACCCTCTAGTCCTGGCAACATCCTCATAAATCTTCTCTGTACCCTTTCAAGCTTGACAATATCTTTCCTACAACATGGTGCCCAGAACTGAACACAATACTCTAAATGTGGTCTCACCAACGTCTTATACAACTGCAACATGACCTCCCTCTCGAGACGGAAGAAGTAACACATTCAGTGAGGGTAAAGAATGATGTTGCATTAATAACATGATTAAAGTCTCCAAGATCCAAGCATCACTTGGGACAATTAAGAAAATCAATGAGCATTGAAAACCATGTGAATTGGTTTATTTGGTAAATTTATAAATGTTGGTAAACTAGTTTTACTCTTCCTTATCTTACAAAGAAGGAGGCAGTGTAGAGTGTGTAACTATTGATGGCATCACTCGCTAAAGGAGTCGATCATGTATGTGTGTTGATGTGTGCATCTGTGGAGTTTACAAAGAACTTTGCCTAAAGCAGCCACACCTTTTAGAGTTCTCTGTGCTTCTGGAATATAACCCAACACACTGGGTCTCGACATGAAATATCACCTATTCCCTTTCTCCAGAGATGCTGCCTGACCACGCCGAGTTACTCCAGCATGTTGTGTCTATCTTCAGTGTAAACCACCAGTTACAGTTCCTTCCGGCACATTCTGTCTGCTCCATTGTGAAATCTCCTCTAGGTATGCCTACTTTGAAGAAGTTCTCCTCCTCTCCCGAAGGATCTCAACCTGAAGAGACACTGCCTGACCCCGTTGAGTTACTCCAGCATTTTGTGTCTATCTTCGGTGTAAACCACCATCTGCAGTTCCTTCATACACACTGTTACTCTGCTGGGGAGAAGGTCCTTATAGGGGCAGTCCCATTTGTGAGCCTGTATTATCCTTTCTATTATTGCATTTTATTTGTTCAAGGCAACCTGGGCTTTGTAGATCATAAATACTTCGTTAGCAATGTTTACAATGATCAGAAGTGGCCAAAAAAGTAACTGAGTTGAGCTCCCAAATAGTTGTCGAAACAATACAGAGAAACATCTTCCAACTGCAGATTTACAAATTGTGGAGCTGACTTCCAGCCAAAGTCAATAGTATGTTAACTTGGTTAGGAATTTGACTGAAGATAATAAGGATAAAGCATTTTGAAATAAGTGGTTTAGGAATAGTTTTTGAGTTGCTGGCATCAAAAAATGGGTGTGACAAATGAAGATGAATACTACAGGATATCTTAGATATTCCCGCATTCTTGCTGAATTACCTTTTTGGCAAAAGGGTGACCATGCTGAGATTTATCTTTCAGGAGATGAAACAGGTTTAGTACATCAACAGTTGCATTGTGCATGAAATTACAAATTCTCATTCTGTTTTCCTATGTAACATTGGTTCTGCTTAGGTAGCATTGATTCTGCACGGTAGGCTGCTTGGGGAGATTAGATTGTATGGGATCCAGGAAGAGTTAGCTAACCGGGTATAGGATTGGCTTCATGGTAGGAAGCAAAGGGGGGTAGGGGGAAGGTTGTTTTTTGGACTGGAAGCCTGTGGCTAGTGGTGTGCATCAGGAATCAGTACAGGGCCCATTGCAGCTTCTCATCTCTATCAACGATTTGGATGAGAATGTACAAGGCATGGTTAGTAACTTTGCAGATGACATTAAAATAGGTGATATCATCATAGACAATGATGATGATTATCCTGTATTACAGCAGGACATCGATCAGTGGGGTAAATGGATCCAGGAGCGGCTAATGGAATTTAATTGAGACAAGTGTGACATGCAGATTAGGAAGTCAAACCAGGGCAGGACCATCACAGCGAATGGTAGGGGAGTGTTGTAGAGCAGCGGGATCTAAGATTACAAGTGCCCCCTGAATGTGGTGTCGCACATAGATAAGGTGGTAAGGATGACTATTGGCAATAGTGGTCTCCATCAGTCAGGGGATTTATAAAAGTTGGAATGTGATGTTACAGTTGTACAGTTAGTGAGGCCGCATTTGAAGTATTGCGTTCAGTTTTGGTCACCTTGCTATGAGAACAATGCCATTAAGTCAATAGTACATAGTGCTTATTTGTCACATAAGCAACTGCGCCGTGAAATTCCTTTTGCATATACTACACATGTGGGCTCCACCATTATTGGCGCCATTATACAAAGTCCAAAGTCTGGTCAGCCTGCGTGTTCAATGTACTGAAGCAGTTCCCGCAAACCGATGTCCCTCTCCTCTCCTTGTCCAGCCATCTTTGTGTTCCGGACGCACCTCCTGCAGCCTAACTGAAAGCTCTGGAGGCATTACCTGGGTTATCTTCTCCTAACAACCTTCCACCACTCCCCTCTGCTTCCTACCATGGAGCCAATCCTATATCCAGTTAGTTAGCTCTTCCTAGACCCCATGCAACTATACCAGTGCTCCACTGTGCCACCCTGACATTGGATGCACCACCACCACCTCACAGCTGACGAGCTCTCCCAAGCTAGCTGTTGAGAAGCGGGAAGTTATTACTTCTGGCCGCAAATTCTGTCTCTCTCCCCTGCTATCGGCTCAGCTGTTTGGAACTTTGCCAACCCAATTGGTCCAAAACACACTCTAATCTCTCCATTTCTAATGCTGCCCGTTTCCTCTCTGATCAGACGCTGGAATTCTCATCCGTGTCCTCATGAGGTTGGGGTCAGACTTTTTCAAACTCTTGTGATGGGCTTGACATTGGGCAGCCTCCATCTAAGCTTTGTACCTGTGTCCTGACTTGCACCAAGTCCTAATCGTCCGCAGCCCCTGTGCAATTTGATCTATATCAGCCTCTCAAGAGTCAGTTTTAAAATTCTCCATTTCTTAATTCCTTTCATTACCTCTGAACTTTTCTCCTGCTTCGAAAGAGTCAGTCCTGCTTTGGTCCCTTTTGTCTGCCTGCTTGAGGAGTGGTGGCTGACAGGAAGGCATTGCAGAGGGTGGTCAAATATGCTCCCAAACAAAATCACAAATAACTGCCTCCCTGCCATTGAGGACATTTACATCAGCAAGTGTGAAGAGAGGAGCCTCAAACATCATGAAGGACCCCACCCAACCGGCAAAAGGACTCTTTGCCCCCCTCCCCTCAGGGAGAAGGCTGCGCAGCATAAAGGCCAGGACAACAAGGCTTAAAGCTAACTTCTTTCCCGAGGCCGTGAGACTTTTAAACTCCCTACCTCACTGACTGAGCCCTCACTACCTCATTGAACTGTCTGCTGCTACAGCTGCTGCTGTGGCCATTATTATGCTGCTGGCTTTTAACCATGCTGCTTTTTTACTTTTTACTATTTGTTTTGCAGGCTCATTATTATTTAGATTTATTGTGGAAGGCTTTTATATGTTAGAATTTATTGATGTCTTTACTGTACTTTATTGATGTCTTACTGCACTATTACGCTGCTCGGACCTGAGTACAAATCTCGTTCATGATTCATGTGGAAGCATGTTTTTATCGAATGACAATAAATAAATGAACTGAACTAAACTGAAGTGTGCATTCAACTGTCCTGCACATCGAAAATCCTTCTCTCAACTACTCAACCAATTCATTGTACTTGCTTCCCTTGGGACTGTTCTTAAAAACTTATGCTTTTTGTTGCCACAAAGGACATCTCTTTTATTTGACAAAAGTAAGTATATTTGTAGGTACAAAATGACATTGAAAACACTACTCTAAGGAAACATCTATCAAAAATAAGGAATATGCATATGTATCAAACTAAAACATCGTTACCATCATATAAGATGCACTCAAGCCCCTGTGGTCATAAGGTCATAAGGAATAGGAGTAGAATTAGGCCATTCGGCCCATCGGGTCTACTCCACCATTCAATCATGGCTGATCTATCTCTCTCTCCTAACCCCATTCTCCTGCCTTCTCCCCATAGTCTATGACACCCGTACTATTCAAGCGGTGGTCCCGGAAAGTGGCCAAGGTGGTCGTGGACACCACGTGCACCATCCACACCCAGGCACGATGTAGGAGTGGACAGGCAGTCAGCTTGGCTGGAGCCCTCAGCTGCCCGCTGCCATGACCCACACATGGCCAACTCGGCCAAGCCCAGCAGCAAATTAACCAAGAGAAGCACCTCTTTTTTTTGGTCCTCCATCCATTCTTGCGGATGGCTTCTGCTTTGTGAAGTCACTGATACTAAAGACGCTGTATGACGTGACATATATAATTGACACATCTTCACGATGCTCAGCCCTTTAACTCAATCGGTTATCACTGAAGCTGCTGCCATCTCTTGGCAATAATGAACTCAACACAGCTTTGACTCATTTAATTGTTGAAGCTAATCAAATAAAAACAATTATTTTATCTACTGATTTTACAAACAGAAATCAGTTTACTTTCTAGCAGCTCACAGTGAAACAAGATTTAGCATCCAAGATACTGGGTATTCATTCATTATTATTCTTGGATCATGCGTTGTTAGTCTATGAATTATTATTTGTCTGAGAGTCTCTGTTCAGTCCCTTGGACAGTGATTAACTCTTATCTACTTACACTAAAGAGGCCATCAATAGGGGATATGAATATCCTCTCACTGGTTATTGCTTTACTGGGCCAACTTGTAGTTGAAAAAGAGTTCATTGGAAACTATATCTCTTTTAAGGACAGCATCAGAGGTATCTCGTGAAAATTGTAGACCCATCAGCAAAACAAGGAGGAAGATGAAACAATCTTGAATCTGCTTTGTGCCGATTCCTCTGTTTACTTTTCTTGTCTGAAGATTACGGAAGGGACAATTCCAAATTAACGTTTGCAGTTTGTGCTGAACCACATAAATTCCACGCAATGTTTCCAGAAATGAGGATAATTTGAAAGTCGTGCCGTCTGAATTTTGAATTGCTGATTTTCGAACGTGAGGCTATGTTTTATATATTCAGCAGTTAGGAGCTGCATAACCAGATTATTTGGTGGCAATTCATTGACCTTGAGCTAAAGCAAACTGCTGGTGGAACTCAACGGGTCAGGCAGCATCTGTGGAAGGAAAGGAGGACAGTATTTCAGTTTGGGACTCTTCTTTAGTCTGGCGTAGAGGTGAGATAGGTCAGGCATGTAAGTCAGGTGGGGGGGGGGAGAGAATGGTAGAAGTAGTAACCAAGGCTGCTGGTGATAATTGGAGGAGCCAAAGAGCTGCAGATACTTGCATCCGATGAGAAAGAATATTCAACATAGAACAGTACATCACAGGAGCAGGCCCATCAACCCATGATGTCCATTACAGCAAGTGAAACTAACTTCTGCTTATCTAAATACCTCTTAGATGAGAAGTAAACTGGAGAACCAGAGGTAGGGGTGATGACTAGATGGAAGTGGCTGGAGTGGGGGAGGGTGTATTGGGACCCAGAGGCGGTAGGGTTGGGTGAAGAGCAGAAGGAGGAAGTGGAGGAGGGGAATGAACTGGGTGTGACAGGGGGTGCGAAGGGATTGGAAAGAAAGGTGTGCGTGCATGAGAAGACCTGGGCTGATGAACAGGAGGGAGATGTTGGGGGGTGAAGTTTACCTGAAATTGGGGAATGCAATCTTCTTAGTCCCATAGAGTTATACAGTGTGGAAATAGGCACTTCGGCCCAACTTGCCCATGCTGACCAACATGCCCCATCTACACTAGTCCCACTTGTGTAAAACAGGTTTTGATAGTACAGGTAATAGTGAAATTAGTAATAGTGATTAGTTATGCCGTTGGGCTGGAGGCTTCCCAGACCTCATATTACAGATAAATAACTGATATAGAATGAGAAACAAAGTTGTAGAATCCAAGTTGTAGAGTCTGAAGAAGGGTTTCGGCCCGAAACGTTGCCTATTTCCTTCGCTCCATAAATGCTGCTGCACCCGCTGAGTTTCTTCAGCATTTTTGTGTACCTTGTAGAATTTAATATTGAATCCAGAATTAATAGAATCTAATACTGCTTCTAGAATCATTAAAACGCAACAAAGCCTTTATCCCAACACTCCCAACTTGGAAACTGAATCCGGAAGAAAGTGATTCTCAAGTACCAATGGAGTAATATGCAGGAAGATACACCAGAGAAATTATGTTTAACGTGATATTTATCACATTATACTTCTTAATCACCCAATGAAATTTTTTTTTTTGACAGCGTCTAGAATTTTATATGCACTACTTCTTTCAATTACTTATTGAAACATATAAGGCCCTGAGGGAGTATGAAGGGCCGCGCTTAAGATGTTTCCACCAGTGGGAGAATCACCAACAAGGGGACGTAGTTACAGGTTCTGGCTAGACAAATCACCTATCCATGTTATCCAGAGATGCTGCCTGACCCGCTGAATTACTCCGGCACTTTGCCTATTTTATTGTAAACTGGCATCTGCAGTTCCTTGTATCTCGACATACTTGTATCTTGACAAGATGAGTGGGCTATGACTTGAAACTGAGATAGGTAGATACTTCTCACGGGGAGGCGGTGATTCTCTGGAATTCTTCACCCTGGATCATTGGGTTATTTAAAGGAGTGGCAGATAAATGCTTGAAAGGTCAAGGGGTAGAGGGTAGAGGGAAACTGGCATAGAAGAGCAGATCAGCTGTATACACATTGCACGCTGAGGCAGATAGGTGGTCGGATGCATTCCCTTTGCTCCTGTCTTCTTATTGTTTTCAATCGCAAACCTTTGAGGTATTTTGATTTCCATATCAAAAACTTGCTGTTCACCTTTTATGTAGTTAGCTCATGGTAGGTTTTTCTACAGTTGGTGATATGTTTGTGAACAAATCAAATGCAGGTGCGGCCGTATTGAGCAAAGAACAATGCCTAACATGTTTGCCATCCCTGTCTACACACTCCTTATTCATTAATGGTGAACATCTGACATCAAATAAGGCTTTCTTTACCCTAGATAGAAGTGCTGGAGTAACTCAGCGGGTCAGGCAGCATCTCTCCTTTAAAGGGATGGGTAACGTTTTGTGTCAGGACTCTTCTTTAGACTGAGGGGTGAGGAGAGAGGGTTGTGAAGAGCTGGAGGTGAGAAAAGACCAGGATCAACCAAGGCCGGCCACAAATGACTTCAGGCAGGGAGGTGCCTGGTTAGCCACTCAATGGCTAGGGAAGGTGCGATCTTAAGAAGGGATCAATGTGGAACTTGTAAAACGGCTAGGGTGGAGCCGGGGAGGGGGAGGGGTGGGAGATATCAGTAAGGGGAGTATAAGAAGACGTTACTTAAGAATAGAGAAGTCAATGTTCATACCGCTGTGTTGTGAGCTACCCAAGCAAAATATGAGGTGCTGCTCCTCCAATTTGCATGTGGCCTGACTCTGGCAATGGAGGAGGCCTGGGAGAGAGAGACTAACATCTATATTTCTTATTACCCTGTCCCATGGTACGAGTTAATTCCAAGAGCTCTCCAGAGTTTCGAACTCGGAGATTTACGTTAATGGCCGCTCGTTGGCACTCGGGGCTCTCGTGGACATTTTTCAACATGTTGAAAAAAAATCTTCACCAGTCTTCCTGAGCTTACCTGCCGTTAGCGAGTCTTCCCAAGTACCTGCCGTTAGCGTTAGGAGCCACTAATAGACGTCCCCGAGCTCCGACGTACCCTTCTCCGTGCTTACCACGAGTTTGATTTTTTTAAAACTCGGGAGATCTCTTGGAATGAACTCGTACCGTGGGACAGGGCCATTAGCTTCACAAACAAACCATTCTGCAGTGTTGAGCAATAATTACGGCAGTTCCAAGATATTATGCTATGAAGCAAGGAGTTTAATTTTGCCCTGTTCTCCAGCTGCTTTTGTGGTGTTGGCCCAAGGGGGCTGGAAAGATGAAACAAAATGAAATATATTTAAAATATCACCCCAGTGTATTCACTAAAACTAAAAAATTGAATTGTGAAACCATTTCTTTCACGGTCAGTTGCCCACTGAAACCATGATATTTGCCTGAGTTTCCAAGTCTGAAGAACCTTGGAGTAGATTCTACAACTCATCCTTAGTTTGATGCTGACAGCTCTCCCTAGTGTATATTCCATTGGACATGGTCAAATAGCTCAGGTGGTTGATATTAATTTTTCCAAATCGAAACAGGGCAAGGGAAGTGAAGGAAACAACAGAAGCAGATGGGGAAGAGTGGGAGAGGAGGATGGGGGGGGGAGAGGGAGGGGGAGAGAGCGGTAAATCTGTGGAATTCTTTGCCACATAAGGCCGTGGAGGCAAAATCAGAGGATATATATTTAAGGCAGAGATAGATAGATTCTTGATCAGTATGGGTGTCAGAGGTTATGGGGAGAAGGCAGGAGAATGGGGTTAGGAGGGAGGGATAGATCAGCCATGATTGAATGGCAGAGTAAACGATGGGCTGAATGACCTAATTCTACTCCTTTCACTTACGATCTTATGATCTTATGAGATGGGGGTGGGGGGAGGCGAGGAGAATGGGGAGGGAGAAAGGGGGATGGGAGGTGACAAGAGAATGGAGGGTTGGGGGAGAGAAGGGAGAGAGATGGGGGAAAAGAGGAAGAGGGGAATGGAGGATAGGGAGATGTGATAGGAGGATGTGGGATGGGATTGAGGAGGGTGGAGTTCACTGTTCCTTTCCCAGTCTGGCAGTCGACAATGTTAAATATTCACATTGGCCTTTGTGGATGTTATTGGGGCCTTGAGGCCCTGATAACATCAAGCCACAGTGTTGGTGCAATGGCAGCATCCTCATTAGGCCAAACCGGCTGAGAATGACAAGCGTGTTTTGGTCATTTTAGCTTGCTTTGATTGAGGATCAGTGGAGCAAAGTAGTGATCCTTGCAGCTCTGCAAATACATCCTGGACCTCTCCTGTTCTGGGCTACATCTGTCTATCCAAGGTGTAATTTGTCCTCTCAGAACTCCACACTATGAATGTTCTGCATTCCTCTAATGGAATGTGTACACTGAGGGAGAGGCTATTTCTCTCAGTGTCGGACTTCTGGCACCTAATTTCAGAGGCCAGGCAGCTGCTCCCATGGATTTATCAACTCATTGTGAAAGGAAGGAATAACATTGCTCAAGGGTATGGGACTCCCATGGTTTCATATATTCTCTTTCTGGGCTCCAGGAATTGGATGAGTAAAGTCTTAACAATTTGCACATATAACCATATAACAATTACAGCACGGAAACAGGCCACCTCGGCCCTTCATGTCCGTGCCGAACATTATTAGAGGGATGTAGAATATTAATTAACGGGTTTAACTCACCATGGTAAATATAATAATAATAATAATAATAATTTTATTTATAGAGCACTTTAAAAACAAACATAGCTGCAACAAAGTGCTGTACATCACTAATCATTGACAAAAAAGTTAATACACACCAAAAATAACAATCAAAAGAAATAGTAGGAAAAGACATGTAAAATAAAGAAACATCAAAAACACCACAAACAGAAGCAAAGCCTCAGGCATGGTCAAAAGCCAGGGAGTACAAATGTGTTTTAACACTGGATTTGAAGATGGACAGTGAGGGGGCCTGTCTGATGTGCAACGGCAGGGTGTTCCAGAGTGCCGGGGCAGCAACAGAGAAGGCTCTATCCCCTCTGAGCCTCCGACTAGACCTCGGTACCTCCAGGAGCAGCTGACCAGCTGACCTGAGGGACCGGGCAGGAGCGTATGGGTGGAGCAGCTCAGAGAGGTAAGGCGGGGCGAGCCCATTCAGAGATTTAAAAACAAATAACAGAAATACTGTCGGCAAACGCAGCAATTTGTTAAAAATAACGGGAGGGTAAAGTTCAAATGTCTTTTGTGCAAAGAAACTGTGGAGTTGAGTTAATCCAAACCCTGAAGGTTAACAACTCAAAGTCTCTCTCTCAGCCCTCTGATATAATGGACGAATTGCACATTAAGAACAGCGTGCATCATTAACAGGCTGTTATTTATTTCAGCAGATCTGGCCCATTAATCTTGCAGGGATTAAAATCGCGTGCAATACATAGCTGAATGTGTTGTTCATATTCTCACAGTTCCTCTGATTGTGTTGATTATAGCACCATAGAACAAAATATAACTTGAGAAATTGTCTGGACAATGAAGCTGACTCGAGCTAGTCTGGCAAGACTAAATCAACGCACCTTTGTATAAATGGAATAAGAGTTGAAAGAGAGTGAGAGAGAATGTAAACTGCTTTCCCTTGTTCTATAGTTTGAATAGGTTTTATTTTCTATTTGGTTTAAACGGCAGTAAGATAATTGCACCATAGGTTAATATGTTGTTCCCAAACAGCACGGAGATGATTGGGAAATTTAAGAATCAACCAAGCTTGACGACCTGTAGAAACAAGGAACTGCAGATGCTACCAAGTGCGACACCTGGAGGCTGCAGCGAATCGTCCGATCAGCAGAGAAGATTATTGGCTGCAACCTTCCCTCCATTGATGAACTGTACACTAGGGCCAGGAAGTGAGCAGGCAAGATCATCTCTGACCCCTCTCACCCTGGCCACAAACTCTTTGAATCACTTCCCTCTGGAAGGCGACTCCAGACTGCCAAAGCTGCCACAGCCAGACATAAAAACAGTTTTTATCCACGAGTAGTTGCTCTACTCAACAGCCAAAAATCTGTAGCCTCCCTTTGATCTGGTATTTTGTTGGTTCACATGCTTGATCAATGGTGTTTTATCATGAATGTTTTATTATTATTAATGTTTAGTGTTTTCTGAGTCATTCGTAACTGTCACTGTATGTCATGTTGTTACTTGTGGGCGGAGCACCAAGGCAAATTCCTTGTATGTGAATACTTGGCCAATAAACTTACTTACTTAGTTTACACAAAAGGACACAAAATGCTGGAGTAACTCGGTGAGGCAGGCAGCATATCTGGAGAACATGGATAGGTGACATTTTGGGTCGGGACCCTTCTTCAGACCTCCTTGTTCTAAGTGACATTGATTGAATAGAAGCCCACAGTTGGTAAGTCTGTCTCACTCACTATTTTTTATTCTCTCTGGCACATTTACTGAGCTTTTGTTGGGAGTAGCTGCTGTAGTTCCTCTCATCAGGTCTGTTACAATTGTCGGAGGAAATTGAGCTTGATTTCAGTTTTCCGTGAGTGCGGATGCGTGCTCTGCCCCAGCTCTAACTCATCCGCTGACATCAAGTTGTCAGTAGTGATTTTTTTTGTCTTTGGTCACAGATCAGATGCAGAAATATTGTTGGCTTGCTGCGTTCTAATGTGTACAGCCAGCTCCAATCATCCAGTGAATGTATGGAGCTCAATAAAACCAGCGGGATTCTCTCACATTATTTAATGCCAGTGATCAGTTTCCAGTGCGTAACACGTCTCATCACGACGGAATGCAGAGATTAACGGCTTTGTTATGGACGGCAAAGTAATGTTTTCTTTCCACCTGAAGCCGTTTCAAGTGTTTGTCACTTTTATTTGCTGTTAACCAGCATTCACATCAGGACTGTTGGACCATCGAACGTTTCTTACAAAAGGCAAGATTTATCACAGATTAATATGTACACCACTTGCATTTTATATTTTAATATTCCAGGAAACGGCCAAGTTTGGATATGTTTTGCCTGATCGACTTATTAACTCCACATGGTAGCAGAGTTGGGACTTGCCTATTCCAACATACCTGACAATTCTTTGTATTTGCCCCAGAGTCTCTGGATTTCCAAAGAATGTAGCAAAGCTCAGGTTGCTAAGATATAACTTTGCTTTGCGGTCTCCAGCAGTTTATAAGAGTTACTAGGCCCCAAAGGTTTGCGAATGATCTGCGGATTAAAAAAGAAAAGAAACCTTGGGTATGCAAAGTAACGAGTGTTGAGGCATGGTAGGATCAGCTGCTACAGACATGGAATCAATGCCTCAGCCCCACTTGTCCATGCAGACCAAGGTGCCCCAAGTATGCTAGTCCTCCCTGCCCAACTTTGGTCCATATCCCACTGAACCTTTCCTGCCCAAATGTCTTTTAAATGTTGTATTGTAAGTACGTCTGGAAGTTCTAGTGTACCCTGGAGAATATGATAGATGGACTCGCCTACAGTCTGCTAGTGACGTGCCCATGCAGAGCAATGAGCCTTGGTGTCTCCCAGGTGATAGGTCTGAAATCAGCTGACTGTTGGGGGTGGGAAGTGTTGTGGGCCTTGTTGGTGGTTGGGTATGTGGCCAGTGAATGTTGGGTGTGAGTTGGGTTGATCATCAGGATATGGGTTGACATGGAACAAGATGACGGATGGAGATTGGGGCTTCAAGGGGCATTGGTGATAGCACTGGGCCAGGAGGAGAAATCATGGAATGGGTGATTGTCAGACCTTCAGGCGAATCAGGAGTTTGGGGGTGGTGCAGGTTGGCATGTGAGGAAGGTGAGACTTGAACCATGGATAGTGTGAGGAGGTGGGTGTTTATCTGTGGGTGAGGGAGTCAGTGGGTGAGTGATGAATGGTGGGTGAGAGAGTCAGGGAGGTGGTCCATTGGAGAGGAGCTTGATTAACATTCAGATTATGGCTTGGGTTGGTCAGTGGGGGTCTCAGCGGGATAGGGTTTGTTGGGCTTGTACTTTCGGAGGAGGAGATGGGGAACAATGGACAATTTGGTAAGTCATTCAGACTGGAATTATGCTACGAAGGACATAAAAGTGCTGGAATAACTCAGCGGGTCAGGCAGCATTTCTCCAAAGATGCTGCCTGACCCGTAGAGTTACTCCTGCACTTTGTGTCATTTTTTGTAAACCAGAATCTGCAGTTCCTAGTTTCAACTGTGCGATGAAGATCTGATTTATCTGGGTGTGCCACCATTATTCACTCCTAGGATGCGGTCTACTGCCGAAAGGAGAAATGAACGGAGAATGATATATTGTGATGTACAAATCACGTGAGGTGTGCAAATCTGAGGTATTTGGACAATAGACAATAGACAATAGGTGCAGGAGTAGGCCATTCGGCCCTTTGAGCCAGCACCGCCACTCAATGTGATCATGGCTGATCATCCCCAATCAGTACCCCCATTCCTGCCTTCTCCCCATATCCCCTGACTCCGCTATTTTTTAACTACTTGATCTCATCTCTAGGCTGCAATGTTTGAACACAAAATATTATGGAAAATATATCTCTTGCTCACTTTGCATTGTTATTTAGATGGTTGCAAGAACGGGTGTTCACAAACTGACCTTGGCAAAGGGAACACACACTGGGATGAAACGCAGGAATCCGCCTGAGCATGAACATGAGGAAGGGTTGCCTCAACGGTGCATCACCACCTTTCCCCACTCCCAGGTCCATGTCTGTGCTTATATTATACACTTAGAGCACAATAAACCTAAGACTATCCAAAACTGCTGCGGACTTTCACCAATATTTGTTGATTCCTGTTACGCGGTGTGCTTGCTTACCTACAGGGGCTGCTGGTGGGACAATGACTTGATATTAAACACCTCATCCCTCCTGATCAAATCCCTCCGATTCTCTGTCACCTTCTTCAGCCCAGTAACCCTTTGAGACATCTGCGCTCCTTTCATTCTGGCTGTGTGACCATTCCTCAAGATCGATCTATCATTCATTCAATAGCTAAGCTCCTAAGCTTCGGAGTTCATTCCGTAAAACTCCCCATTTCCTTCTTTCTTTCTTTCCATATTTAAGATGTTATTGAGACTTCTCTCCGGAGACGTTTTGGGACATCAGCTCCAATATCTCCTTCACCGTCTTAATAGCTTCACTATGATAACTCTGCCATATAATGGTAGTTGATATCATGGCAGCTGGAGCCAGTATCCTGAAGGATCTTTGGTTCACATTATGCAGAAGTTGGCAGGTGTAAATACCAGAATATTGTCACCATCTGCGTTCTGAGTTTAAGGTTGCATTGCACGTCTCTGAGGACTAAAGGGAGAACACATAAGACATATTGGGAGAAGATATTTTAAATCCAAAGCAAAAGGATACACAAGAATAAACTGAAGTTATTTTCCAAGTTGTATTCTTAGCTTCCCTTTGAATGTGAATGATTACAATCGAGCCATTGCAGTGTATAGCGTTTAGTGCAAGGTAAAGCCAGCAAAGTCTAATCAAGGATAGTCCAAGGGACACCAATGAGGTAGATAGTAGTTCAGCTGTAGTGGTGCAGGAGTGTACCAGATCCACCTGGATGGGCGGTACTATGGCATGGTGGTACAGTTGGTGCCTTGCAGCGCTTGCAGCGTCGGAGACCCGGGTTCTGACGACCTTTTTTTTAACCAAAAATAATTATAATCAACTATTTACAAACAAACCCACCACCATAATACAAAATAAAACAAATATTCATAAATATGAAATTACTATTTCCCCATCCCCATTGAGGATACATTCCACTCCCCGCGGTGTCCAGAGGTCCCGGAAATCCCCCAGGGAGCCCGTGAACAGCTATTTATTTGATGACCATGTCTACTTACCTAATTTTAACTGCAATACAGTCAGTTGGCAGTTCAACTGAGAGTTTGCCTTTTTCATACATTTGAGAGGCTGTGGACAATGCTGGGAAGGTCACCGTTTATTTGGTGTCCTCGATTGTCCTCGAGAATGTTTTCCTACTCTGCTGTTTGCAACGGAGTTCCAAGATTTAGACCTAATGTCAAAGAATGGCAATATATTTCTAAATGCGTGGCATGGGAAGGAATGCAGATGCAGGAAGTTGCCTGGAGCTCTGTGGATGAAAACCATATTTCTGTTAATTTGGTTCATTTCTTTCATGCAATCTAATATTTAGAATGCCACAAAATGGTGGACTGGGCAATCAAATGGCATCTCTGTCCTGGATATACAAATGCACCTGAAGAAGATTATGTTACATTTAGAAGACTGGAATTCTGGAAGTAGTTTTTAAGGCACTGAAGAAATTTCATACAGATAAATACATGTTGCGGGGAGACCTGGTAGAAAGATATAAAATTATGAGCGGCATAGATAGGATAGAAAACTTTCACAGGATGGAAAAAGGAAATACTAGAGGGCATAGGTTTAAGGTGAGATAGGCAAAGTATAAAGGAGATGTGCAGGGCAACTTTTTTATACAGAAAGTGCTGAGTGTCTGCAATGCACTGCTGGTGAGGTGGTGAGGCAGATAAGATAGTGGCATTTTTGGAATGGACATATAGATATACAGGGAATGGAGGGATATGATAGATGAAGTATCAGGTAGATAAGAGATGGCATCATGTTTGGCACCGACATTGTGGACCAAAGGGCCTGTTCTTGAGCTGTACTGTTCTATGTTCTATAACATCTCTGCAAATCACCATGTGATGAATGTAAGTGAAGCAGAGACCCTTGATGTCACTTGTTTTTTCACCTTGCCTCGCCACTGCAAAATCCTGCTGCAACATGCAAATGAAAGTTTGGGAGCTGCCATTCCAGTGAAAATTTAAGACTCTCATGAATGAATGATTGAATGATTGAATGAATTAATGAATGAATGAATGATTGAATGATTGAATGATTGAATGAATGATTGAATGATGAATGATTGAATGTATGAATGATGAATGATGAATGAATGAATGCATGCTGAATGAATGAATGAATGAATGAATGAATGAATGAATGATTGATTGAATGATTGAATGATGAATGAGTGAGTGACATTCTTTGTTTTGCATACCCAGGGTATGTAAAGAGTTGCCACATAAAGGGCTGCAACAAACTGTATCCATGATTGTCCGCATGAACGTGTATGAATGAATCCTGATTTGAATCAATGAAGTGAGCTCTAAATGACATTCTTTTGTTTTGCTTGATACCCAGGGTATGGAAGAGTTGCCACATGGCAAGGGCACCAACAAAGTTTTACAAAGAGTATCCAGGATTGTCCGCACTGGCCTCCACGTAGTACTAATGCACATCCTCCTGTAGATTTTGCTCAATGAAGCCTGGCGCTCTAAATAACACCTTGGTTTCAGCCTTGATGCTTCACATCTTTGATGATTGGACTTTGTTCAATATGGCAATTTTACCGTCTGGTTTTAAACAGAGGACCAGCGTGCATGTGCCTCCATGCAGGCTCCTTCCGCTCACCGCCTACCTGAATACCAATCACAGGTCGACTCCATTAACTCCACACACACCGTCTCATGTTATAGGTAGACATAGCTCTTAGGGCTAACGGAATCAAGGGATGTGGGGAGAAAGCAGGAATGGTGTACTGATTTTGGAAGATCAGCCATGATCATATTGAATGGCGATGCTGGCTTGAAGGGCCAAATGGCCTACTCCTGCATCTATTGTCTATGTTTCTAAGTTTCTATGTTTCTAATATCTCCAAAGTCTTCTGATTTAATGATCATGTTATTCTATCGGAAAGATTAATGGTTGAATCAAATGTTTGGCCTCGGAAGGCTACTTCCACAAAATATGTTAACATTTTGCTATTTTGTTCAGGATAATGTCTAAGGTTTTTTTTTTAATGCCTTAAAGCCAAAAATGCTGGCTCGGAGTGCCGAATAATAATAATAATAATGGATGGGATTTATATAGCGCCTTTCTAGATACTCAAGGCCTATTGCTGCACCTATTTTCTATGTTTCTAAGTTTCTAAGTTTCTATGTTCTATGTTCTGTGTGCATTGGTTAAGTTATATTTTGGCTCAGCGTCTCACTCATCTGCTCTCCAAACCTTATTTAAATGTGTGAATAACATTCATAAACTGAGAGATACCAAAGTTATAATCACCTCATACCATAAGTATCTTTTACACTGACCAATCCATTGTCATTATAGCATAAACTGATTTTGAATCCAATATCCCAAGATTCTCTCCACAGGTGTTGCCTGACCCGTTGCATTACTCCCGCACTTTGTGTTTTGTTCAAGATTGCCGTGTCTGCTGTTTCTTGTGCCTTCTATCTCTTGTGCTTTTAACACGCTTGATTTTGCATTGTTGTATAAACCGCTTCAAGTTCCCTTGATATATCCAAAGTGATGGCCGCCCATCTGCTAATTCTCTCTCCATTTGCTGGATTAATTCAAGTAAAACAAACATCAGCATTTCCAGAAGAATACACTGAGTAACAAAGCAGGCCAGCCAGCATCTCTGGAGAACATGGATAGGTGACATGTTCTCCAGAGATGTTGCCTGAACCGCTGAGTTACTCCAGCACTTTATGTCTTCTTTTGTAAACCGGTATCTGCAGTTCTTCGTTTCTACAGTAGCATTTCCAGCTTTGAAACTTTAACTAAATCCTGTTTGTTATCTCTCGTTTTGTAGAATGGGTTGAATTTGTAGAAAGGGTCACAGCCATTGCTGCCCAGGCAGGTCTCATGATCAGGCTCCACATTCCAAAGCATTCAATGTTTCTAATGCAAATTAATCTTCCTTGATGTTTGTTTGCATGCAGTTAATCTCTTATGATTACGTAGTGGAATTTGCAAATCAGTTATGGCAAGAATTTGAACACTTTCCCAAGTGGGTTAGGAATTTTGCACCAAACTAAAGCAGATTACACCTGGTTACAAAAACTAAATGGTCTTGAAAATTACCATCATTTGAAAATGTTGCAAAAGATCTCAGTCTTTAATTAAACAGCTTCCAGAACAATATTATTCCCTTTCACAGTGTAACACGAGTCAGTTTATACACCAGTGTTACTTTATTGATCTATTGCCAGATTTTGCACTTAGCTAAGCAGTTGAATGCCCACCCTCAAAGGGACAAACCGCAATGTGAGCAAGCACTCTTCCAATTATTGGGGAGTGCTGATGCTTGATGAATGGATTAAGGGAGGAGCATTAGAATGCATCCGTGGGTATGAAGGAACTATTTGACAGTTGAAGTACAGTTTTTTTGGTTCTCTTAGTTATTTTCTGATTTGAAATTGTTAATGCGCTGAAGGCAACACTTATTAATAATGGAATAACGTTGGAATGCACTAAAATGCTTTTTAATTTCTCAGGCCTCAAAAGATGCATGTATCGTCTGGCCAATAATTACCATCTTGATTTGCTACTTGTTCGACTAGTCATAGTCATGGAATGATACAGTGTGGAAACAGGCCCTTTGGCCCAACCCAGCTACACAAGTCCCACTTGCCTGCACTTGGTCCATATCCTCCCAAACCTGTCCTATCCATGCACCTGTCTAACTGTTTCTTAAATGATGGGATACCTCCTCTGACAGCTTGTTCCATACACCACCACCTTTTGTGTGAAAAAGTTACCCCTTGGATTGTTGATCTTCTCATGAGCCAGAACAGTGAATTTGAGCAGATTGTTCTAACATGGGCGATACTGACTCTCTGTCACACACATCAGAATTTCTCCTCAGAGGTCCCTACTCTCGGCGTGTGAGCACTAACCCTCCACTGATTATTCAGCTCTTTCTCTCACCTACCATTGCCCAGCTGTGATCGACTAATTCAAACCCAGACCATCAGTGTTATTCTGGACTCTTCCTGCACTGTCAGGCTCGATTCACACACTATGCAGTATATTTACTGCCTGACTACCCCACAAGCTTGTTCTGGGTGAAAGTTAACAGCTGAATTTTAATCCATGTAGTCTAACTGTAACATGACGTCCCGACTTCTATACTCGATACTCAGACTTATGAAGACCAAAGTGCCAGAAGCCTTTTGACCACCCGAACAACCTGTGATGCCATTTTCAAGGAACGCTGTACTCCAAGATTCATCTGCTCCACAACACTCCCCAGGGCCCTACCATTCACTGTGTAGATTCTGCTTTTGTTAGACTTTCCAAATGCAACATCTCGCATTTTTCTGTATTAAATTTCATCAACCATTCCTCAGCCCACCCTGCCCAACTGATCGAGATCCTGCTGCAATTTTTGGCAACCATCTTCACTATCTGCAATACCACCCACTTTAGCGCTGTCTGCAAACTTACTAATCGTGCTTTGATTACGTGTAATTAATATTCGTCATTAAAACAAATTTGTTTATTTTGTCAAAACAAAGCAAAGTTCAGATCCATAATAAAATCTCAAATAATAGATTTATTAATAAAGAGAGAAAAAAAATCTCACTTCTATACATGCTCATAAGACACGTTTAATATTTGGGAACTGTCTTCCACTAATCTAACAGCTCATTTAAGCAAATGTGATATGTTTCCATTTATTACCTTCTGTCTCCTTTCAGCCCTCCATATTACGCATTTAGTTTAATTTAGTTTAGAGATACAGTGCGGAAACAGTGCCTTCGGCCCACTGAGTTGACGTCAACCAGCGATCCCCACACATTAACACTATCCTACACTAGGAGCAATTTTTACATATATAGCAAATCAATTAACCTACAAACCTGTACATCTTTGAAGTGTGGTAGGAAACCGAAGTTCTCAGAGAAAACCCACGCGGTCACGGGGAGAACGTACAAACTCCGTACAGTCAAGCACCCGTACCCAGGATCGAACCCGGGTCCTTGGCTCTATAAGCGCTGTAAGGCAGCAACTCTACCGCTGCCCCAACATGTTGTGCGTGGACTCTGTGATCAGAACCTGCTTCAGTCCTCACTGCTCTAACTTCCAAACTCTGTTCACAGTAAAGTCAATGCAAGTCAAGAACATAGCAGCTACCACGCTAAAAATGTTTAACCTCTACCTGATAACTTAAAAAACGATACACTGACAACATTTGTGAGGATATTCTATGGACTCGGTTACAATTGTGTAGATGGAGATGACGAGAAATATCAAGCTGGAAAGATTTGCTCCATGCCCTGGATTCCATCACTAATGTTGATTACCACCTAAAAATCTCCACCAAATCCAATTGCAATGGTTATACACATCAACACTCTTCTTGTGCTAGAAAAACAGACCATGTTATCAATACTCACCTGGTCAGGCGGCATCGATGAAGAAACAAGCAGACTTAGCATTTCAGGCTGATAACCCTGATGAAGTTAACATTGATTGGAGACATTACCTCTGTTTCCCTTCATCAGCATCATCAGCCAGAAATGGTGACTCTGTTTCTCTCTCTACTGATTGTGTTATACTAAGGACACAACCTGTTCCACCTGCTGCCCTCTGGCAGATGGTACAGGTCTTTCAAAACTCGCACAAACAGACTCAGAGACAGCTTCTACCCCATAGCCATACGTGAACTTAATAATGCAAAATAAGAAATAACACTCACATTCAACTGAATGGCTCTACCTCAGCTGTTATTGTTATTTATCTGTAATTTTTTATTTTTTTTATTATATGTATGTATTTTTACCTTATCTTATATATTTAAACTGTTCTTGTGAATCGCACCGTGGGATTGACTTTTAAATTTCGTTGTACCATGTGCAATGACAATAAAGAGATTCATTCATTCATTCATTCAGGAAGAATGCTGGTAGGTTTCACTAATGCAATTCTTTCAGGCTGTTTTCCTTTTGTTTTTCAACCGTCGTCTCAAGCCTTGTCCATTGATCTTCTCATCCAATTCATCAGCAGCGGGACTCCTATGGGGCCTTGGCTGCTGGTAAATTGTCACCTGTGTTACCCTTGCTGGATTCAGGGATCTGGGTTCAACCCTGACCTTTTGTGCTGTCTGTGTGGAGTTTGCACATTCTTCATGTGACTGCGTGAGTTTCCTCTGCAGGTGCGCCGGTTTCCACCCACATTCCAAAGACATGCAAGGTTCATAGATTAATTGGCCTCTATAAACATTGTCCATAGTGTGTAAGGAGTGGATGATAAAACAGGATAACATAGAATGAGTGTGAATGGGTGGTCGATTGTTGGTCTGGATTCAATGGACCGTAGGAACTGTTCCATGGGGTATCTCTAAGCGAAACTAAATGTTGGGTCGTTGGTGACTCATGCCATGACTCAAGAGTGGAGACAGCACTGGTTGCACTAGAATCACACTGTCCTTTTTGTATTAGATTAATTAGCAGAATAAACTGATGTCATGTTTAGGAAGGAACTGCAGATGCTGTTTAAGAAGGAACTGCAGATGCTGGAAAATCGAAGGTGCACAAAAATGCTGGAGAAACTCAGCGGGTGCAGCTGCATCTATGGAGCGAAGGAAATAGGCAACGTTTCGTACCGAAACGTTGCCTATTTCCTTCGCTCCATAGATGCTGCTGCACCCGCTGAGTTTCTCCAGCATTTTTGTGTAACTGAGGATGCTGGTTTACTGTGAAGATAGACACAAAATGCTGGAGCAACTCAGCGGGACAGGCAGCATCTCTGGAGAGTGACGGAATGGGTGACGTTTCGGGCCGAGACCCTTCTGCTGTGATCCATTGTCTACGTGTAGTGTCCGTCCAATTTAGGTTTAAATTGTTGGAGAAAAATGCCCATCTTATTGAGGAATTGGAATGGGATGGCAATGGTGAAAATGTACTCCAACCCTTTCTCCATGGGGTGATGCCGACCGACTGAATGATTGGAAATAATAATGATGCTGAAACTTGTGTCTACTGCCATTACTACTACATGGAATTGACAGCAACGTTGGGATATTCATGTGTAGCTTGCTGTAAACACCTTACATCTGCTGTAGGTGTTGCATTGCACCTTCACAAGTCATGTTATTACATGCGGAACGGTGGCGCAGCGGTAGAGTTGCTGCCTTGCAGCGCCAGAGACCCGGGTTCCATCCTGACTATGGGTGCTGTCTGTACGGACTTTCAGCGTTCTCCCTTTGACCGCGTCAGTTTTCACCAGCTACTCCGGTTTCCTCCCACACTTCAAAAACGTGCAGGTTTGTAGGTTAATTGGCTTTGGTAAAATTGTAAATTGTCCCTAGTGCGTAGGATAGTGCAAGTGTACCGGGTGATCGCTGGTTGGCACGGCCATGGTGGGCAGAAGGACATGTTTCACGCTGTATCTCTAAAGTAAGGTCTTTCTTTACAGTCTGGAGAAGTTAGTTGGAATTGGTGTAAATTTCAGGCGTTTAGAAACTGGTCTTGACAAAATCCTATGCTTCATTGAATGTCAGCTGTGAGTTCTTTATGATGTACTATATCATTGGTATTTCTATTAAGACTTTCTTAATGTAGGTAATCTTTGTTTTTTTGTATTTACTTTAACAGTCAGTGCAAATGCAGCACGGTGGCGCAGCGGTAGAGTTGCTGCTTTACAGCGCCAGAGACCCGGGTTCGATGCTGACTACAGTTGCTGTCTGTACGGAGTTTGTACTTTCTCCCCGTGGCCTGCGTGGGCTTTCCCTGGGAACTCCGGTTTCCTCCTGCACTCCAAAGACGTACAGGATTGTAGGTTCATTGGCTTTGGTAAAGTTATAAATTGTCCCGAGTGTGTGTAGGATAGTGTTAAGGTGCTGGCTGGCAATGTGCGCTCTGTAGGGTGTTTCCGCACTTCTAAACCAAACTAAACTAAACTAAACTAAATCACAAATGCATATTTATGGTTGCATTGCTTTGCAATTGAGTTAATATGCAAAGCCAACTCATAATTATGACATTGTTTTGGATTTTTGTTCAATCGTGGCACTCTTTTCGATGAAATACACTTGTGTAGCACATGGCTACGACATTTTAAGATAGCATAACAATCATTCATACCGCAATGTGGTAAAGCCCACGCTGGGCTTCAACATAAATGGTTCTAGTCGAAATTTTTTTAAGGCAAGTCACGCACACATAAATTCATATGGAAGGGAAATGGGAAACAGGTGTCTTCCAATCTCCATTTCTCAATTTTCCATCTAACACATGAAACTTATTGTGCAAGTATGTCACCTATTTAGTAGTTCATTTAAAAATGCTCTTTTACAGTCAGGCCAAACGCTAATCGTTCCTGGAGGATGTTGTTTTTAATAACAACGTATCTCAGCTGTGATACACACAGGCTATTTATATCAAGGACATGACAATATAGCAAACTCTGTGGAATAATATGTGTTCCCATGGTTTTCTGTTTCGGTGGTGTGCTCAGAGAATGGGTCACTCTTTTCAATGACATCAATGCTATTTGCTTCGTTTTGATAAGAAGCTCATTGTATCTGTAGATTATTGGGTGTTGTTACTTACTGAAGCAAATGACAGAGCAATTTGACTTTGTAACTATTAATTACTATTGGAGCTCAGGTTCTACATTGTATTTGGTGCATTAAGGGCCTGTCCCACCAGCATGCAACTCCATGCGGAAAGCGCGACCTAAAGGGCCTGTCCCACCAGCATGCGCCTGCATGCGGCAAGCGCGACCTAACGTGGTCGCTTGAGCCGTATGGCCTCGCGGCGCCAGTCCCACTTCGATCGCCGGAGCCGTATGGAGTTGTGCGGAGCTGGTCCCGATATCGCGCGGGGCTCCGAAAAACTGACCGTGTTCAAAAATTCTGCGCGCCAACGGCCTGCCGGCCCGCAGCCACCTCAACGGCGTACGTCACGCGCGAACTTCCCGCGGACTTCGCTCGAACTTCATGTCACTCACTCACTCGACCTCCGCGCAGCCCCCGCTTCTGGTTTGGTTGCACTTGCCGCGTGCAGGCGCATGCTGGTGGGACAGGCCCTTTAGGTCGCGCTTGCCGCATGGAGTCGCATGCTCGTGGGACAGGCCCTTTACTGGAAGTCACCCGCTCAGTTATAATACCTTCTACGTTGGTTACATTTTAAGGTTCTGCATATTTATGCGTTGCTTTCACACTGTGTTGCTTCCTGACTTCCACTCTCATTTCCTGCTGACAATGGAACCTTTCATTTTTTTCCCTTCAAAGGCACACAATCATCCATACTGCATTTCCCTTTATGGATTGTGTCTGAGGGTCTGGGTCCCAACATAACAGTTTTCAGTTGCTCCTGTTCTCCTTCCGCTGCACTGTATTGGGTCGACATCAGTAAATCCACACCGTGATATCTCTCACAGGATCTTTGGAGCATTTGAGCTGCATCCACATTGTAATGCAGTCCTCCCTTAAAGCAGCCACCTGAATCTGCACTTGATTCAGGCTCTTTGGTAATTGTATAAACACCAAACCCTTGGTAGAGAACAAGCTGTATCCAGAATGCACGCAGTCTCACCTTCTACATTAGTACTGTCTGTTGCAGATGTATCTTGCTTCAGTACAGTTTTGTTTAGCTTAGTTTAATTATTGTCACATGCACCAAGGTACAGTGAAAAGCTACTGTTTGCGTGCTAACCAGTAAAAAAAAATAGTATACATGATTACAATCAAACCGCCCACAGTGCACAGACATTTAGTGCATGATAAACTCCGATTAAAGATAGATCAAAGATCCCTAATGTGAACCGTATGTCTTCACCTCAACGTATTGTGCGCCTCTTCTCATTTCTCCTACAAAAATGTCACATGACACTTTTCTAATTATTGAATCGCATCTGCTATCTATCCACCGTATATCTCCTTTAAACCTATTACTGTCCTCCTCGCAATCCACTCTATCTCCAAGTATTATGTCACTTCCAAATTGTCTGCTGTTACCTCGAGTATAAATGATTAATATTTCTTTGTACTGGCCTACGAGGAATTCATTTGTACACTTCCCTCCAATCCAATCTTCCACAGCTGGAGAATGGTCTCAACCCGAAATGTCGCCAATTCCTTCTCTCCATAGATGCTGCCTCACCCGCTGAGTTTCACCAGCATTTTTTGTCTACCTTCCACAGCTACTCTATGTTTCCTTTTACATGGCCAATTTTCTTCCAAGGCTGCTCCAAACTCTTTTTATGTATCGCCCTCAGTCTTGATGATTACAAAAACTGTATTTCCATATACGTATTTATATTTCCCTCATTTCTCCTCTGTTGCTCAATAGTTAGTTAAACATCATTTGTCTTTAAAAAAACATGCTTGTCAGCAAATGCCTCGATGCCAGCACCATATATCAACAATGACTCTATTGTGTTCCGAGTATCATCATATTAGCAGCATTTCTAGAATCTGTTTATTCCATTTCAAGCTGAGAAAACTATACCTACAGTTTGTGAGGTGTCTTTGAGGAAACCATCATGAGTCACAGTGTTGTATCTTGTACATAATACACTCTGCATCCATGGTGTTCTGGTAATGAGAGAGAGAAAACATCTTGGGGTGTAGGATTAGTTTAACATCGATGATTCTCAAGATGCTATCGTCAATAATTGTAGAGGAAATAGCTAACCATTTAGGAAACATAGAACCATAGAAAATAGGTGCAGGTAGGCCATTCGGCCCTTCGAGCCTGCACCGCCATTCAATATGATCATGGCTGATCATCCAACTCAGTATCCTGTACCTTTTCATACCCCCTGATCCCTTTAGAGGGGTGAACTCCCTCTAGCCAATGAACTGGAATTCACTACCTCTGCAGAGAAGAGATTCACCACTATGTGTGTTGAGGTCCTAAAAGATTCCCCCCATCCTTAAACTGTGTGTGTGACCCCTTTTTCTGGACTTCCCCAACATCTGGAACAATCTTCCTGCATCTAGCCTGTCAAACCCCTTAAGAATTTTGTATGTTTCTACAAGATCCCCCCTCAATCTTCTAGATTCCAGCGAGTACAAGCCGAGTCTAACCAGTCTTTCTTCATATGAAAGTCCTGACATCCCTGGAATCAGTCTGGTGAACCTTCTCTGTACTTCCTCTATGGCAAGAATGTCCTTCCTCAGATTAGGAGACCAAAACTGTACTGAATATAATCAAATCTAGTCAACATGAATGTTTCATGAAAGGTAAAGGCTGATTTGCAGGTTGAGTCTGCAGTAAGGAAGGCAAATGCAATGTTACCATTCATTTCGAGAGGACTAGAATGTAAAAGCAAAGCCTCACATTACCTATATTTAAGAGGGAGTTAGATGTGGCCCTTGTGGCTAAAGTGATTAGGGGGTATGGGGAGAAGGCAGGTACGGGATACTGAGTTGGATGATCAGCCATGATCATATTGAATGGCGGTGCAGGCTCGAAGGGCCGAATGGCCTACACCTGCACCTATTTTCTATGTTTCTATGTTTCTATGTCTATCGCTGGCAGCCAACCAGCAAGGGGCTGTCCCACTTTGGCGACCTAATTGGCGAGTTTAGAAGAGTTTAGGAAAGTTTTTAAAAAATGTCATGTCGGAGACCTCCTTTGACTATGTAGAAGACCTCCTTCGACTTCCTTCGACCTCCTTCGACTATGTTGAAGACTAGCTTCAACTAGCTACGACTAACTTCGGGAAAATAGGACACCGAATAATGCAGAGTGAAGACGACCTCCCTTTGAATATGATGAAAACTATCTATGACTATCTTCGACTACCCTCGATTACCTATGGCTAACTTGCCGACCTACTACGACTAAACCTACGAGTAAAAAAAGTATCGATTTTTTCTATGCAACCTTTTTTTACTTGCGGGCAATTTTCAACATGTTGAAAAATACGCCGCAACCTAGCTGAGGCCTCGAGTACACGGGGACTACTCTTGAGCATGAAGGAGAGTTACAAAGACCTCCTACGACCTTGTGTCGACCGTGCTGCGAGTATGAGTCGAGGGCAAACTCGCCAGAACTGGCGGATTAGGTCGCCCAAGTGGGACAGCCCCTTAAATTCCCACTTTCTGCCTTCTGCCTTTCGGTCAATCTTCTATCCATGCTAGTATCTTCCCTCTATTAGATGGGCTCTCATCTTGTTTAGCAGCCTCACGTGTGGCCCCTTATCAAAGGCCTTCTGTTGGACAGTGCATTTGAGAGGAACACCTACTAAAAACTAAATGTTACACAAAACTAAAATAGAATCTATTAAAGAAGTGGAATGACTTGGCTCAAGTGTTGCAAAATGGCTCATTCCATTAGTTAACATAGAATTCCTTCAATGACCAGAAAATTAATGTAAGTAAATAAATTTGAAGCAACAGGCTAATCGCTTGATAGTAATGAGTGTCTCGGTAAGAAAAAGTTGAACCGCGTCCATTCCCACAAACAAGTGTGAGAATCAAAGACGTCTGGCCTGTGGAATAATTAACTGGCAGCCGTCCTCAAAATTCAGGCTTGGGTTTGGCTTACTCTGCCTCTTTGCTTCCATTCTCATTGAATGTATTTTTCCCTTGTTACAGCTCCAATGTACTTTATTTCACGGATGCATCGTACCCAACTGCCTAGCGCTCTGGTGATGTTGTCAGATTGTTGCATTGAAATCAGGACAGTTTTAAACTCTGGCCTCACCTTCCTTTATAATTGAATCATTGTGTCTCCCCTGAATGAGATCTTTTTCAATTCCTGGGATTTTTCCCTGCTGCTGGCTGAAGCCGAGATGAACATGGCTTTCCACATTACCCTTCAGTTAAACAATCCCACCCACTCAAGAAATCAATCCATTTTTTAAGTTAGAAAGATTGTGCCAAAAAGCACAATATTAATTTGATTTGGCCTAATGAGGCTTTGGCCTTTTCTAAGTTATAAATTAAATTTTCCAAAATGTATTTTCCTTGCCTTTAGATGGAAACCTTAGATTGCTGTAGTAAACTGAAATCGAATCAATGTTAAAAGCCCAGAGTCAAGAATGTGGCAAAACAGAGTCTGCAACCACATTTAACCTCCCAAATTGATAAATGCTGAAGTTACAAAGTTCGGGCCTACATCCAGATTTACTGAACAACAATAGAGCCAAATGAAATCAGACACCCAAGAACTAAGAGGCTGTCAGAAAAGTTTCTTGATTCATGGATGATTTGCAGAGAGGGCTTGGGACGATTTGTATCCTAAATGCAATATATTCACTTCGCAAATGTATAGATCCCAAACTTGTAGCTCTGCAGAGGTGATTAGAGACATGGTCAAAAACTAGGGCTAAAAACTTGTGACTGCATGGATATTGCGGACTGTCGATTCTCCTACTCATCCACAATCAGCAAATCCCCTTCAAATTATAGTAGCGGAAATCTTCATGTGGCTGGATTAATAGGCTGCCTTGCTTTTTCGTGAACTGTGATCTGTCAAACGTGCTCATTGAACGCTGCAACACTTACATCCCGATACCCTAGCCCGGGCTGATTTCCTTTGAATGTACGATAGCTTTCACAGATGCAATTTTCACAGTCCAGTTTCACAAGGATTGCTTTCCACGCACTTTGTACATTTTTCGAGAGCGTCCGGCCAAATGTTGGAGTCAAATTCCTGAAGGCGTAATTAATTTTATTTATTCCTTTTCTGTTGTCTGGACGTCGGTGGCAGTGCGAGCATTTATAGCCCATTACTAATTGGCTTTCATTACTTGGTGGTGAGCCAGCTTTTGGAACCGCTGCAGAACCTCTGATAAAGACGCTCCCACGATGGAATTTCAGGATTTCAATCAAGTAACAGCAAAGGACCGGCAATAAATTTCCAAGTCAGGATGGTGTGGAGCTTGGAGGGGAAATTGCATGTTGTGCATGATACACATTGTGCAAGTGGTGAACGGAATGTTTGTGTGAAACAGGACATGTGGTGGCCACTGTGCACAGTGAGGTTGCTGTTTCTTTAGTCGTTCCCGTAACTATTATTGTTGCAACTTGCTTATTTTTTAACATTGACAGTGCAAGATGATGCTCTAAACATTGACCTGCATCCAGCTACTTTTCAGACTGTTAACCTGAAGTCTTCTTTTAATTGACTGAGAGGAATTTACCTGTACCATCACCAGTACACTAGGAAATTACTTCCATCCTGTAACTATAGGTTTTATTTGTGAAACTTGTAGTTACAGGTTGGATTTTGGATTTTTATTGTTGCCCTGCAGTGTATCCTCCCATACATCATTTAGTTTAGTTTAGTTTAGAGATACAGTGTGGAAACAGGCCTTTTGGCCCACCGAGTCCGCGCCGACCAGCGATCCCCGCACACTAACACGATCCTACACACACACACAAGGGACAATTTACAATTATACCAAGCCAATTAACCTACAAACCTGTACGTCTATGGAGTGTGGGAGGAAACCGGAGAACCCGGAGAAAACCCACGCAGGTCACGGGAAAAATGTACAAACTCGGTACAGACAGCACCCGTAGTCATGATCAAACCCGGGTCCCTGGCGCTGTAAGGCAGCGCTTGCTCCACCGCTGCACCACCGTGTGGTCCAGGACTCATGCAGTAAAACTTTTCCTTATTCAGAATACTTTTACTTCCATTGGATATATGGCTACTACTGAGATAGTAAAGTACCTGTAGCTGTCAATGTTATGCCTTGTGCATGAGTGAATAAAAGTCACCAAGCAGCCATTTAACAATAAAGTTGGTTGGGTTTGTGAGCTGAGACAGTGAATTTTGTTGATTACTGCGTTACTGTATTATTCAGAGTTTAGGTGGTCAGACAACGTAATAGAAACTTGTCCTCGGCACGGAATAAAGTGGAGGCTGGGTATTGTATCCAGCTTCTGAGGTTTGGCTCTGTCAAAGTCCATGAACATGATTTGGGGAGCGGAATACAACTTGGAGCCATTGCAACATTACACGTTTAACCCAAGTGACCGAGGATGAATTTCTATCCAGTAATTTCCAAAATTGTTGCCAGGATTTCCTTCCATATTATCACAGTCACTGCCCCTCAATGCATTGAGCACAGAATGACACTTCACTGCAGTAATAGGCTCATTCAATAATTTAGTTTAGTTTAGTTTAGAGATATAGCGCGGAAACAGGCCCTTCGGCCCACCGAGTCCGGACCGACCAGCTATCCTCACACACTAACACTGCCCTACACACACTAGGGACAATTTACATTTACACCAAGCCAATATAACCTACAAACCTGAACGGCTTTGGAGTGTGGGAGGAAACTGAAGATCTCGGAGAAAACCCAGGCAGGTCACGGGGAGCAGTTATTGCATGAGTTATTGTTAGAGGTGATACAATTCACCTGCTGTTCATTGAAGCTGTAAGGCAGAGAGAGAGAGCACCCGTTTGGATTGCACATATTCACCTTTGTGCAGTATTTTCTGAATGCACTTTATTTTCCCCTCCTGCCTTGACTTGTGCTGATACACTCTGTTCTTCATTCCCATTCTCCCTCAGCCATGCTCATTCTTCACCCGTGAGTTTGACACACAAGCACCACAGGGGCTATTTAATTCTGGGAGGCATTACACTGGAGTCTAATCCTGCTCTCACAGATTTTGCACAGGCATTTCAAAGAAGGCAGCTGGCTTTCCTTCCATTACTTTCACCGCACCTCAATTCTTCAGTGGAAGCTTTTTTGACTACCTTCTCATTTGGCGCACACATTAATCACTCAATTGAATGAACCAGGCATTTGGCCTTGAGAAGGAGCTGGTGAATGATACAGAAAATAATGTACAAGAGGCCATGAATGGTCATTAAGCAGGATAAGAAAGGAAAGCTTTGAGGTGGAGGAGACAAATGTGAGGAAACTACCTATAGAGTTGTACAGCATGGAAACATGCCCTTCAGCCCAACTTGCCCATGCCAACCAAGATGGCCCATCTCCACCAGTCCCACCTGCTCGCATTTAGCCCATATCCTCTACACTTTTCCTATCCATCACATAGCATCATATTGTACACCACTGTGAACCCATTTCAAAAATCTGACACTCACTAAGTGCATTGCAAAATGTCTGATTTTCATGTGAATTTGGATCATAGACAATTTCAAATTAAAAAATTGGGAAATGTTGATATATAAAGGATGCCCTAGTCCGTCAGTTACTGAAAGAAAACATGAATGGTTAGAAAGCAGTTAGGGCACCAAATAGTGTAACGGTCTTCACTGTAAGATGTTGAGTACAAGGGGAAGGATTGCCACAACTGTACAGGTCCTTGGCAATTTACCAGTCGGACTATTGTTTATAGATTTTATCTTCTTGCCTTCGAAAGGAGACATCTGCCATAGAGGGAGTATAGCTGTTTTACCAGGTTCATTGTTGGGGAATAACAGGATTGTCATTTGAGAGGAAACTTGGTGAATTAGGTCTGTTTTCTCTTCAGGTTTAATGAACTAGAATATGCAAAATGCTGACTGAACTCTATAGGTTGGACATAGGTGGGATGTTCTCCTCAGCTGAGCAGTCTAGATTGAGTGGTCATACTCAGAAAATGATTTAGAACATTCAGAGGAAACTTCTTTGTCTAGATGGTGTTAAACATGTGGATTTTACTATCATAGGATATTGGTGGAGGCCAGGTCATTTAGTTTTGTATAGTTTAGTTCTGAAATACAGCGCGGAAACATGCCCTTCAGCCCACCGAGTCTGCACTGACCAGCTATCCCTGCACACTAACATATCATACGCACACTAGGGACAATTTTACAATTAACCAAAGCCAATCAACCTACAAAACTGTATGTCTTTGGAGTGTGGGAGGAAACCGGAGCACCCGGAGAAAACCCACGCAGATCACGTGGGGGAACGTACAAACTCCATACAGACAAGCACCCGTAGTCAGGAAGGATGCCTGGTCTCTGGAGCACTGCTGCACCACCGTGCCACCAATTAATTAAATATATTTCTCAGGACTTTCATATGAAGAAAGAATAGACTCGGCTTGTACTCGCTAGAATTTAGAAGATTGAGGGGGGATCTTATAGAAACTTACAAAATTCTTAAGGGGCTGGACAGGCTAGATGCAGGAAGATTGTTCCCGATGTTGGGGAAGTTCAGAACAAGGGGGTCACAGTTTAAGGTTAAGGGGGAAATCTTTTAGGACCGAGATGAGAAAAAAAATTTTCACACAGAGAGTGGTGAATCTCTGGAATTCTCTGCCACAGAAGGTAGTTGAGGCCAGTTCATTGGCTATATTTTAGAGGGCTTTAGATGTGGACCCTTGTGGCTAAAGGGATCAGGGGGTATGGAGAGAAGGCAGGAACAGGATACTGAGTTGGATGATCAGCCATGATCATATTGAATGGCGGTGCAGGCACGAAGGGCCGGATGGCCTACTCCTGCACCTATTTTCTATGTTTCTATGTTTCTATATTTAAGCAGGAGACCAAATTCTATGGATGTGTGGGGAAAAGAGAAGGGACGTTATATTGAGTTTGAAGATCAGCCATAATTGTATGGAAATGCAGAGCAGGTTTGAAAGCTGAAAGGCCTATTTCTGTTCCAATTTTTCTGTGTTCTATTTTTCTAAGGCCCATCTAATATCTAATGGTTGAGGGATCTACAACATATGTGGTGCCACCTGATGGCTTCCAGGATTTTTTGTTCATACACAAACTGCCAGTTTAATCTGTGGCAATTTCTACAGAAGCAGATACCCAGTGCTCTGTGAGGCTGCCACAGCATCGTCTAAAGAGACCCTTCATGACTAGGTGCCAGATCAGAGAATTTCTTACTGAAATGCAGATCCAGCATTCATTTCCAACTGGACAAGGTGATAATGTATCAGCTCTCACTGGTATTTTGCACAGGCCTGTGCAATCTAGCTAGCTGACCTTAGAATGACCTTAGAATGACCTTTGGCAGCTACTCGCAAGAAGGTCCCTGAGACCATTGAAAGTATCTGCGTGGGAAGAAACTGCAGATGCTGGTTTACACAGAAAGACACTAAAAGCTGGAGTAACTCAATGGGTCAGGCAGCCTCTCATGAGGAAAGGAATAGATGATGTTTCAGGTCAAGACCCTTTTGCAGACGGAGAGTCAGGGGAGAGGGAAACTAGAGGTATGAAAAGACACAAATAACAAATGGTTGAACAGTATGCAAAAGGACAAAATCAAAGCCAGTAACAATGATCAAGGAATTGTGGAACCCACAATGGTCCATTGTTGGCTGTGGAGAAGGTGATGACGAGTGATACAACCCGTGAAACTCGGCAGGACGACCCTGTGTTGTCTGATTTTGGAAGAGGTCGGAATTGAGCTAATGGCTCCACAAGACATTGTTGTCTGCTGTTCACTTGCCCTCTTTCCCTCTTCCACCTCGGCCAATGTGAGGTGACATTGCTTTGGGTCCTCCCATGACATGAGGCATTTGTGACACTTGATTGCCACTCACAGCTGAGTAACAGTAACCTGGATGAAGTCCAGGACTCAGGCCACTGCACAACATTGTGTTATCCTTAAATGCACTAGAATTCCATATGGTTTTGTCGCTAAGAAAGTAATGGGCGATAAAATGAAGCAGTAATGTATCCCTGCTGAATATTGGTCTATATATAACACTTGTAAATATTCTTACACCGTGACCTTGAAAAAGTCCATTCAATCTCGGTTCTTTTTTAATGAGGTTGAAATGGCTGCTGACTTGAGCCTGGGTCATTCGTACAAAGTTTCCAATAACGTAAATTCAAACCTTGTGCCAATCAGCATCAACAAATACACATTCTGTGCCTGAAGGTGATGAGAGGTCATCAACCTGAAACGTTAACTTTGTTGCTCTCCCCTTAGAGGTTGAGTATTTCTATGTTTCCCCCCCCTGTTTTTGTCCCCAATAGCTGATACATTTGCTACAGCAATGTGAGACAAGCAACCCTCTCTTGCACCACTCTGGTGATCGACAGTTCATGTGGGAGTCGAGTCAGTATCAGTAAGCTGGTCAACATGATTGCAAGTGCACCCAAACCTAGTTATGTCCTCACTTGATGCATATACACAAATATTGTCCCTTTTATTTACTACAACATTTCAGTGACTTCACTCTGAAAGTACCTCGAAAGCTATTGGGGCACGGTGGCACAGTGGTAGATTTGCTGCCATATAGCACCAGAGACCCGGGTTCGATCCTAACTATGAGCGCTGTCTATGCATTTTGGTACGTTCTCCCCATGACCTTCGTGGGTTATCTCCGGGTATTCCAGTTTCCTCCCACACTCCAAAGACGTAAAGGTTTGTAGGCTTATTTTCTTTGGTAAAATTGTCCCTAGTGTATATAGGATAGTATGCGTGCGGAGATCGGTGGGTCGAAGGGCCTGTTTCCGCGCTGGTATCTCTAAACTAAACTAAAGGTCTTCGAGACCAGGGAGATTGTGAAAAGCATTATCAAAGTGCAATTAATTTTTAGTTTTCCTTTAAATTTGGGAAAAGTAAATCAAAATTCAGAAAGTTAATCACTTCAGTTTCACGCTCTCTGTCTCTCAGTTTCACTGTTTCTCTTTTCTCTCTCTCACTGTCCCTCTCCCCTTCCCTCTCTCTCTCTCACTGACCCTCCCCCTCCCCCTCCCTCGCTCTCCTATACAGTATATATGTATATGTGTAGATTCATTGCACGGTGCAATGTTATGTGGCTTTCTAACGGGATTATAGTAAGAAAAATGGTAAAACCATTAGAATAATGAAATGAGTATTCAAAGACTGTGAGAACAAGCAGAGTCTAGCCGATGGGAAAGTGAACAAAATCCAACTGAGGAATTGCTAATTTCAGAAAAAATAGTATACAGAATTAATGTTAGTGACAGAAGAATCCAAATCCAACAAATATGATTAAGCTCCTTCCTCCCAATGGGATCAGGCTCCAGACAAGATTCCTGCAGGCTCTTTCATCAACCCACATAATGCAATATTGAAAAGCTTTTCTTCATAGCTTGCCAGCTCAGGGCATTCACGCACAATTGGTAACTTTCATTTCAGATTCTTTCACTGTGCCCCACATTGGTGGCCCCAAGGGTTCCCGAGGACGCCAGTGAAACCTCAGCAACCTGTAAAGGTCACAGGCATTCTTGCCGAGGTTTGATCACACGGGTGCTTTAAAACTTCCAAAGTGATCATTGAACCTCACTGAATCTGCCTGCGCAACACATTCTTTGCTGCAAACTTTTAAGCACTTTTCGAAAAGGAAAAAAATCTCCACATTGCATACATCCACAATTGAGCGGAGGCTGTTATTATTTTCTTTTTGTACAATCAATAAAGCTGCAGAGTCTTTGTGACGACCCTTGAAAGGACTACACATGGAACAGATTTGACCCAGGAACAACTTTAGCATAATTTATTTCAAAAAAGTAAAAATTGCTTCGAATCACTGAGTGTGTCTTAATGCACTGAAAGCTTTCGAACAACACCGATGAACAGATGGTACGAGTCATTCTTCGCACTTGTAACCTGCTCACTTCTGTGGGCTTTTCCTCAATTTAGATTTACCACATAGTTAAAATCCACTTGCACTTGAATGAGCTGTCTCCAATGCTCCCGAGTATATTTAGTGTCTACCCATCACATGAATTGTGAGTGCCTTGTTGCTTCTGGAGCGGCAAGGCAGCTTGATGTCTGTGTAGAACTGCACATCTTCTCTGAACCCTTGAAAGATGTTTTTAAGCTTGAAAGGGTTCAGAGAAGATTTACCAGGATGTCGCCCAGGACTCGAGGGACTGAGCTATAGGGAGAGGTTGAGCAGGCTAGGGCATTATTCCTTGGAGCATAGGAGGATGAGGGGTGATCTTATAAAGGTATAAAACATCTTGAGAGGAATAGATCAGGTAAACACATAGAGTCTTTTGCCCAGAGTAGGGGAATCAAAAACAAGAAGACATAGGTTTAAGGTGAGGGGGGGAGGGGGGGGGGGGGGGGGGGGGGGGGGGGGGGGGGGAGATTTATTGGGAACCTGAGGATAACTTTTTTATAGAAAAGGTGGTGGGTGTATGGAACAAGCTGCCGGAGAAGGTAGTTGACCCAAGTACTATCGCAATCATAAGGACATAAGGTCATAAGTGATAGGAGCGGAACTTGGCCATTCGGCCCATCAAGTCTACTCTGCCATTCAATCATGGCTGATCTATATCTCCCTCCTAGCTCCATTCTCCTGCCTTCTCCCCACAACCCCTGACAATGTTTAAGAAACATTTATACAGATGTATGGATAGATAGATTTAGAGAGATAAGAGCCAAAAGCAGGAAAGTGGGGCTAGTGTCGATGGGGCACGTTGGTCGGCATGGGTAAGTTGGGCCAAAGGGCCTGTTTTCACTCAGTATGACTATGTGAATTTTCTGTTATATTTACACTTTGGTGATATTCATCATCGTGATCTCCATGTAATCCATGCCAATGAAAGATTTAACACAGTCAGTCTGAAAGGACTAGAACGCGACTTCCAGAGTTGCCCTCCAGAGTAAGGGTGTGGAAATGCATCCTGAGTCGCACGCAAAATGCATTGTCGTTAAAAGACACAAAATGCTAGATCAGACAACATCTGCGGAGAACATGGATAGGTGATATATAATGAAAAAGAACTGCAGATGTTGTTTACACCAAAGATAGACACAAAATGTTGTAATAGCAGATCAGGCAGCATCTGCGGAGAAAATGGATGCAACATTTCAGATCGGATCTAACAAACCTGAAACGTCACTTATCCATTTTCTCCAGGGATACTGCCTGACCTGCTGACTTACTCCACCATTGTTGTGTCTATTTATGGTTAGGTGACGTTTTGGTTGAGACTTCTTCAGACTGGATTTTTTTCTTGAGTCTGAAGAAGGGTCCCAAACCGAAATGTCACCTATGCATGTTTTCCAGAGCTGCTGCTTGTTCTGCTGAGTTACTCCAGTACCTTGTGTTTTATTTTGGTGGACACCACCATCTGCAGTTCCTGGAGTATGCATTGCCTTTAAGTCACTGAATGTATTGAAGCATTTTACACATACCCCATTGTTCGTTATTCAACAAGTCCTGCCCTCTGGATCGCAACATCAATCAAAACTAGGTACACATGTCTAATTCTGCATTATAACACTGGATGTGAATTTGAATGATGTCAGAAGTTGGACATAGATTTGAAACTCTGCCCAGCCAAATACTATTAAAAATAAAATTGCTGATGTATGAATGGGAAGAGCTTTCAGAATGCCAGGAAATTTGGAAATGTAGACTTAGCGGACCACCAGAGAAGTCAGAGCTACAGACTAACTACAAGGGATATTGGACTCAAGGCTCACTATGCCTGTAATAAAATTGAAACACACAGATCCCACTAAACATTGTAGGAATACAGGTCAAACGTTTGTGCTCTAACAGTTCTGGGAATTGGATGGAGCGTACGACTAGGTATTTACAAATTGTAAAACAGAAGACATGTAGTGCATAATTAAGTAACAGCTTTGTGACTTGATCATTTGAATAGCAAGCTTTACACCTTAAAAGGTTACTGCTTCTGCTTATTGTGCATCACCGTTGCAGTGTGCACTACCTATATGTTAATAATATGCTGCGGATGTTTTGACTGTAAGACCAGTCGGAGCATCACCCAGCTCTGAATCTCCCTCTGAGTCACACAGCATTTTAACATGGAAATGTATCACAAACACCCAGGAACACCACACCTTGGAGACACTGGGAACCTCTCAAACCTCGCAGTCTATGCAGTTAAATAAGACTCATCTTCTCTGTGGCAATTAAGAATGAATAATAAATGCTGGCTCGGTTTGTACCATCTATATCCTGGAGATGAGTAACGAAAAGGTGAAGATTGCTTAATTGCCATACTTACCAAAAACGGAACAATGAAATTCTCACTTGCCGCAGTTTAACAGGCCCGTAAAACACAATAACACAGTTTTCATATAAAAGGATCAAAAATACAACATATTAACAATCGTAATACTAATACCATAAGAGTGCAAGCAGAGGCCCGAAGGTCCATAGAAGATCATCGCCGCTGAGGTTAATGAGCAGTGTTCAAGAGCCTAACGGTTGTTGGGAGGACGCTATTCTTTTCCCTGATGGTCATGATTTTCAGGCTCCTGTACCTTCTTCCCACCGGTATCAGCGAACTGAGAGTGTTCAGTTTAGAGATGCAGCGTGCAAACAGGCCCTTCAGCCCAGCGATCCCCGCACATCAACACTATCCTACATACACCAGCCCAATTAACCTACAAAGCTGTACGTCTTTAGAGTGTGGGATGTCTCGGAGAAAACCCACACAGTCATGGGGAGAATGTACAAACTCCGTACAGACAAGCACCTGTAGTTGGGATCGAACCCGGGTCTCCGGCGCGGCACGCGCTGTAAGGCAGCAACTTTATCGCTGCGCGTCCTATAGATCGTTTCAATTGTGGGCAGGTCAGTACCTGCAGGCAGACACATGCAAAGGTACAAGAGCTCCTTTAGGTAACTAACTGCCAGAAATGTTGCTACCTTGTACATGTAACAGATCCAAATGGGAAAGTTGTCCTTGTGTCACAAGTTTCTATTGGGCCAGAAACATCCAAATCTGCCTCATACAAACAAACCCAAATCAGAAACTTCACAAAATGAATCAAGTCTCCATATTTCTTTAAAACCTTTCTTGCTTATTTGGAAATTTGTTAGGTTCACTCTCGTCCAACGGTTAATTTAAAACTCCACTCTGCATTGTTAGGCAAGCCCTTTTATCTTCAAACGTGCAGCAAAACTTTTTCTGGACCTCTGACAAGTGATTTAAAGTGTAGACGAACGGAAGTGATTTGTCTGTGATGGATTTTTGGTGTAATGGTGTTTGTTTAGGAACACAGAGGATCATATATCATAATTGCCCTGGTTATGTAGCGGTATCAAAACCAATCATTGCTTTACGGGTTTGGTGAGGTCACAAGTTGAATTGACTGTGGCTTGAAGCCAGGGGTGGAGTTGCAATGGTCAAATTCCATGTGAGATGAGGAATGTAGGTCAGGATTCAGGATGACAAATGGTGGTCTCAGCTGAAATGATGATCTGTTTTGTCCTCATTTTATTGTGCACTAGGCAGTGATTTGCAGCCACAAGCCACCGTGTGAAAAGTAGGCAGATCCGTTTTCAATGGAGTTTAATTTTCTCACCCACCCACCCCCAAAATGTTGTCAGGCTCACAACCCACTGTGAAATGTAACCATAAGCTGATAACAGAAACTTGGTACAATCACACTCGCACAATAGGAATAAGAAAGCTGCAGAAAGTGGTTGACAGAAACTTACGGAATAATGTAGTGGGAAATGTCACTGCTGAAATGATTATGAATAATATTGATGAAAGTTTTCTTCAGGTACTTTTAAATGTATATCCAATGAACAGCTGGCGTTAATTTGGTGTATTCTGGAAATTTGATCGAAATAATTAAGAAAATATAACCAGTAAATTTGGATGTTTTTACACTACAACTAAGAAAGCTGCGAAGACTGAGGAAATTCAGAATATCCCCATCAACTCTTGCCAATTTCTACAGATACATCATAGAAAGCGTTGGACTAGAAGGGTCGAGATGGCCTGTTTCCGTGCTGTAATTGTTATATGGTTATATGGTTTAAAGCATCCGAAAACCGAATGCGTCACAGCTCGGTTTGCCCAAGATTGCAAGAAATTGCAGAATGATGCCCACTTCATCTGCAGACTACAATAGTCCTCACCCCGTCTCCCAACGTTGACTCCATCTGCACTTCACGCTGCCTGGGGAAAGCAACCAACATGATCGAGGACCACTCACACCCCAGTCATTCTCTCATCTCCCCTCTCCCCGTGGGTAGAAGATGCATGAGCTTGAAAGCACGTGCCCCCAGATTCAAGGATAGTTTATCTGATCTGTTATCTGACTCTTGAATGGACCCCTCTTATGCATTTAAAAAAATATTTTTTTTTATTAGAAGCAATGTACAATAATATAAAACATAAATAGCATAATACATTTCATGTACAACTTCTTGTTTTAAATTTAGTAATAAAAAAAGTAACAAAAGCAAGAAAAAGAGAGAGAATATTAAATAAAATAGAAACATAGAAACATAGAAATTAGGTGCAGGAGTAGGCCATTCGGCCCTTCGAGCCTGCACCACCATTCAATATGATCATGGCTGATCATCCAACTCAGTATCCCGTACCTGCCTTCTCTCCATACCCTCTGATCCCCTTAGCCACAAGGGCCACATCTAACTCCCTCTTAAATATAGCCAATGAACTGGCCTTGACTACCCTCTGCGGCAGAGAGTTCCAGAGATTCACCACTCTCTGTGTGAAAAATGTTCTTCTCATCTCAGTAGTGATATTGATAGTTCATGAAGAAATAGAGAGAAAGAGCCCATAAAGCTATAAAGCCCGAGAGAGAAAACAAAAGGGAGAGATGAAACAAGAAAAAAAAGGATAGAGAAGAGAAAAAAAAAGAAAAATTAAAAAGGATATACCTGCTTCGTATCTTTACACACCCCCCGCTCGGTTCTGAAACAGTTAATTTCTAAGGTTGTGTTGCATCATATGTGACCTCTCATATGCTAAGGATGAATTTCTAATCTTCCAATCCACCTCACTGCATGCCTGCACTTTTTTTTTAACTCAGCTGTTTATCTGTAGCTGTAACATTATACTCTTCACTACCTGGTGTACTCATGTATGGTATAAATTCCCTGGATAACACACACTATAAAGTTTTTCACTGGATCTCGATACATGTGACAATAATAATGAAGCAAAGCATAAACCAAACCAAATCATAGTTGCTGTTAAACTGGAGAGAGTGTACAAAGAAAGATTTACGAGGATATTTCCAGGACTCGAGGGCCTGAGCTGTAGGGAGAGGTTGAGCAGGCCAGGACTTAACGTGCAGAACGGTCTCTGAAGAAGGATTTCGACCCAAAACGTCACCCATTCCTTCTCTCCAGTGATGCTGCCTGTTCTACTGAGTTACTCCAGCTTTGTGTCTACTGTTTCTTCGGGGAAGGTAGTTGAGGTAGATACTATCACAATGTTTGAGAAAAACATTTGGAGAGTTACATGGATAGGATAGGTTTAGAGGAATATGGGCCAAACGTAGACGGGAGGGACTTGCGTAGATGAGAATGCTGGTTAGCGTATTTCCTCGCTGTATGACTATGACTATAGTTAAACCACATAATCTTGACCATAAATGGTGGATTTGTTAGATTTAGTTTGCATTATACATCAGAAAGTTTAAACAGCATCTAAAACATACTGCCAAGAAAGGAAATACATCATTCAAAGAGGTGTAGTGGCACAATAGTTAAGTTATGGAATTGGTATCCAGAGGTATAGACTATTGACCTGGAGATGTGAGTTTGAATCCCACCACAACAAATGGGGAATTTAAATTGGGATTAAGTAATTAAATAAATCTGGAAGAAAATGCTAGTATCAGTAGAAATTGGCCATGAAACTACTGGATTGATGATAAAGAACCATCTGGTTTGCTAATGTCCATCAGGGAAAGAAATTTGCCATTGAACCTAGAATATAATTCCACACAATCCACAGAAGTGTGCTTAACCCTTAGTAGATAGGCACAAAAAGCTGAAGTAACTCAGCGGGTCAGACAGCATCTCTGAATAGAAGGAGTAGGTGACGTTTCGGGTCGAGACCTTTCTTCAGGCTGAGAGTCAGGGGAAAGGGAATCGGGAGATATAGATGGTGATGTATAGATGGTGATGGAGAGAGATGCCTTAACCCTTAATGGCCCTCTGAAATGACTCTTGCAAATCTATCAGTTCGAGATTAGTTACTGTGATTAAAAAATGGCCAGATTTTTACGAGGCTTCATTTAAAATATCCAATTGCTTTTATTAAGTTTAAACCTCATGAACAGGTCTTGTCAAGACCAAAAATATATCAGCAAAATGAAATTATGACTCAAATAATTGAAATGTTATTGGACTAACATTGTTTTTGCCGTTTGCGTCAATAATGAGAATCTCAGTTCAAATTGCATTGATGTACCTATTTTGGAGTATTTCAGGCAAATTAAGCTGTAGTGTATAGAAAGGAACTGCAGGTGCTGGTTTATACCAAAGATAAACACAAAGTACGTGGGTAACTCAGAGGTTCATGCAGCATCTCTGGAGAAAAAGAATGGGTGAGGTTTCAGGTGGGGATTCTTCTTCAGAACCATAGGATTTGTCAGCCCATGCCAATAATTCTGATGCAGTTATTAGTCTCCTTCTCTATAATTAGCATGATAATAAATGTTTTTAAATAAATAAGATGCGGAATAGAGATCATGGCTTATGCTTAGTGAAGGCAGTCTATTTATTGTAAGAGATTATATGTAATGGAACATCAGCAAGCAAGAGAGAACATAAACGCAAAGGCAAACCATTCATATGCCGAGTGCCAACATTTTATACAGTTTTACACTTGGAAAGCTAAGATTAAACCTGAACAAAATCATGGTGCAATTCAAGAACATAACTTCAGCTGCATTACGATCTTATTAGCTAATGGCAGACTTGTCTTTCCTAGAAGTTATAGCCATTATTATGACAAAAAGCAAACACTTGCGCTGCGATGAAGGGAGAGGGTGGCTACTATTTAACACACTGCTGAAAAAATACCACTACAAGCAGAAGCACCGGAACAGCTAATCTGACACACCTCGGGACTTAGCAAATTTTCCAGACTGTTGGATATTATTCATACTGATATCCCAATGCATTTTAAGTCAATGATTTTAGATTTAACTGATATTGTAAACTGGGTACATTTAAAACAAATGTGAGGAAGGGAATGCTAGTCAACTCAGAGAGAGCCCTGGTGAGTTTCATGGGAACACGGGAACATAGAAACAGGGGCCCAACGAGATGAAAGGAGCGTGAGAATCCCACGGGGTGAGTTGGATGGAAACGTGGGAGCCAGTGCTCGGGGGGGGGGGGGGGTGAGTAAGAAATGAAAGTGTGAACTGGGGTCCTGTTGAGTGAAAGGGTGCATGAGATGCGAGTCCTGGAGAGTTAGAAGGAGTGCTGCAACCAGGGGCTCCAGTGGGTAGAAAGGAACCAGGGCCATGACGATTTGTAAGGGAGGCACGGTGGCGTAACGATAGAGCAACTGCCTTACAGTGCTAGAGGCCCAGGTTCGATCCCGACTACAAATGCTGTCTGTACGGAGTTTGTACGTTCTCCCCATGACCTATGTGGGTTTTCTCCGAGATCTTCGGATTCCTCCCACACTCCAAAGACGTACAGGTTTGTGGGGTGATTGGCTTGGTATAAGTGTACATTGTCCCTAGTGTACTATTGTGTTATTGTGCGGGGATCGCTGGTCGGTGTGGACTTGGCGGGCTGAATGGCCTGTTTCCGCGCTGTATCTCTAAACTAAACTAAAGGAGAATTGGAAATGGAGGCCACGGGTCGGTGGGAGAGGATGTGGAAACAACGGGCCCCAACGAGTTGGACGGAGCCCAAGAACTGGAGCCCCAGTAAGTGGAATTATTTAATCAGGATTACAGTAAAGCATGGACATGATGTTGTCAAGAGAAGCCATTCGAAGAAAAACATCGTCATGTTTAAATGTACAATACACAAGAACACAGGAGCAGTAGGCCACCAGTCCCTTGAAAATGATCAGTGCAGATCTATCCCAGGCTCAAAATCTCTACCTTGCCAGTTCCCTGTGGCCCTCAATTCCATGTGGTGATTGCGAAGAATGTAGATCTTGTGACTATTGACAGCATGGCATTAAAACGTTACTTACACACTAAGATATTTCATTCACTAAGGTTGTATAAATAGTTCTTTTAGTAATGGTGCAGAGCTGGATAAACTTGCTGTTGAAGTTTCATTGATGGTTTGGAGTTGATGTCTATCATGAAAAGGATGAATGGTGCAGTTGTAAAGAAATGTAAGGTTCCTGAAACATAGATTACCAAATGTAATCGGATATAACAGAAAGCAAACGGACTAATGGAATGTTAGACTTTATAACTAAAAGACCTTGACATTAAATGGAGGAGATATACTATATACTGAGCATGAGTACAATCATAATACAATTAACAGTTAGGTTTGGATGTTAAATCAATACTTTGTTTCAAATTCATGATCACTTTCCGGATGCTTTAGATGAATATAATTCATTAAATTATTTACTTCTTCGTGTTCCGGTGGTTATAACGTTCAGCTTCAGCCTTGGAGCTTCTTGCAGGGCCACAGATTACTCCAGTGAATGGAATCTCCCCATGGGGATGACTGGGAAGGTGTTCTACGAAGACACGAATGTGAGGTAGAGGTTGCAATCACCTCAGTCATGAAAGGTGGCACAGGCTTGAGGTCCCGAGTGGTGTGGCCATCTTGGGGGGCATGACCTGTTTAGAGTCATAAGACCAAGATGCCCCATCTGCGTTAGTCCCACCTGCTCACACTTGGGATAGAGCTATAGAGCCACACACCACAGAAACTGGCCCTTCGGCCCAATTTGCCCATGCCGACCAAGAGGACCCATCTATGCCAGTCCCACTTGCCAGCGTTTGGTGTAGAATCACTCACGTTTCTGGCAGTATATTTTCAAAATGAGTGCAAAGGCTCAAATTGCACTGAAGACAATTTACATGGACAACACTCGCTCTTGTAGTGTCAGATGGATTGTGTGAAGAGAGAGCAGCCTAATCGGTTGGAAACTCCGGGTCTTGATGTTTATGTAATGTTAAGTGAAAACACTGAAGGGTGCATGGCTTAAGTATGTTAGTCATTGTAACTTGTACTGGGCAATAAGCACTGAACACTCTATGAGCTTCATGTGTATGTGAACATGGACTGCACCAGACAGTATACACTAAATGCTTTAGAAGTTCCACGTGCTATTGGACATGGTGCTCCACTGGGATATATGGAGCATCTGGTTCTACTTCGTGAAGCAGATCTGTATTTAAGTTATTCCAGTCCTTACAGTAAAAAAAAAACTATTTTATTCCATTTAAACAAACATATTAAAATCCTATCTGCTGTGCTTCATAATACTGTTCCCAATTATCTGCCTTCCGAGCTGCTGTTAGCTGTGAAACCTGCAAGTGTACCTGTGGATTTATTAATTATTTAGACCAACATTTCCTGTGGAAAGATTCAAAAAGGAATGATGAAAGTAAAAGGCTGTGAATGCTTTTGCCGGCAGCACAGTCAGAAGGGCGAATATCTATAAAATCCAGAAATTATTATTTATTTTTTTAAGTCCTCAACAATTCTTTCCCCTCCCCCAACCCTACAAACATGGTCCTTTGTATCCTAGAACCTGAGAAACAATTCTCAGCTGGAACATATTCAAAAAAAACCAAAGCTGATCTCAGCCTAGCCCATTAAACAGCTTGTGAAGTAGCGCGCTCTCACTCACTCACTCACACACACACACACTCTCATAAACACTCATACATGCATGCCCCTGGCAGACGGCTGTCAAAGTAACTTTCCCTCTCTCTCTCTCTCTCTCTCTCTCTCTCTCTCTCTCTCTCTCTCTCTCTCGCTCTCTCTCTCTCTCTCTCTCGCTCTCTCTCTCTCACTCTCTCTCTCTTTCTCTCTCTCTCTCTCTCTCTCTTTTTCTCTCTCTCTCTCCCCCTTCTCTCTCACTCTCTCCACTGGGAAGCTAGGAGTTGAAAACTGCGAAGGAGCAAGTGCTATTTGCTCTCCACAAAAACCCACAGAGTGAAGCATCCAGAAGAAATATCACTGTCACGTCCAGAAAACTTGTCCTTTCTTTTCTAAATGAGGTGCAGCCAACTCGTCAAGGTAGGAAACTTTTGTTCCCATTTCTTCATTCTGCCTGTGTATCGATTACATGCCGTGCATGTTAAGCTCAGCCAAGGAAACCTCTGCATTTTTTTGCAGTGGGGAAAAACCTTTTACTCTGAGATGGAAATTTTTGCTAAAATACAACAACATAGAAATGGACTGAATAAACTGTTTTGTGATTGTTTCCAGTTGATAAAATATAGATTCAATGAGGAAAAACAGTGTTAGACAGTTCTTTTTATAACAAGCATAAAACTTATCACTATCACAGCTAGAGTTTAAGATGCCAACAGGTTTCAGTCCGAATAACAAAGATGCTATGTTGAACTCAAAGAAGTTGCTATTAAAAACAGGTGGTATTCTAATTCCTTCAATGTCACTCGATGGAATCAAAATATGAACAAAGAAATCACTGTATGATTCCAGTCAACAATATGTAATACTGAATATTAGTTGCATAGCATTCTTTAAAAAAATGTGCTGTAGTGGTCACAGGGCTAGAAATTGATCAGCGGCTGAATGATTGATTTCTTTGTTCTTTAATATTTATCTAATTGTTTAATGTGCTCCTTGTGGTCCTGGATGTGTGCCATAAGTGAGGTGGGACTTTCAAATGAGTCCCTGGCATTTTATTCCCTATGGATCCTGTGCCACTTGTCAAATAAGCAGTGGGTGTACGCTGCAATGTCACGGGTTTCATGTTGATCTCTCAACGGACAGGCATTCAGCAACAAGGGTTTCAGGTGATTTTTACTGCTTTGGGCTGCTTGTGCTGGTTGCTGCAATTTTCCTACATTTCAAAGGTGACTGTGTTTCAAGTAACTTCATTGGCAGTGAAGCGTTTTGGGACATCCTGAGATTGTGCACAGGCGCTATTCAGACGCCAAATTTAGACGCAAAGATCTTCTTTCTTTATTTTCTTCTTCTAATTGTGGTGCAATGGTGATTTTTAGATGCCAAGATTATAAGCAAATTCAAACGAATGATGAGCTACACCTACATTTTCTCTATCTATTACACCAGCTCCTTAAAATCTTTGCTTGATGCCTCGTTGGTTTGGTGTTACCCTGTGGGGACGTTTGCGGGATTTGATCCCAAGATTGTCTGATTTTAAAAGTGATCAGCAAATGTGATTCCTGTCCTGAAATTCAAACCCTGAGACAGAGTAGGTTGGGCATCCATACCTTCTTTTGCGGGGACTTGATTCTTCAAGGCTGGACTTACTCAGACACTGAATCAGTGGAAGATTTTTCATAATGATTAGCTGGGGCCCATCTCCAATCTTCAACCTTTACATTACGCAACATAAAAGAAGGTTCTTAAGCAGTGTCTTCAAGCTTAGTCCAAGATTTAAGGAAGGTACACATTGTGCAGTCTTTAGCGTGTGCAGTGTGCTATCTCAGCGTTGACTTCATACTGCTTAATAAAACCACATGCCTGGAAGTTGTGAAACACCTGTTTTGATTTGTTAATCAGACAAGAAAAGTCGTGAATCGGAAAGATAGTTCATAAGTGATTGTTAGATACAGGGGTCTGGACAATGTATTGGTGTGGGATCAGAGCTGAGAGCAGATGTGGATATCAGTAGTGTGCACTGAGCCTGTAATTGCCACATTGGTACATTGCAGTTTGCTACTGAAATCCAGTCCATTGACTGGAATTACATTATGGAGGCAGATTCCAACGCGTGTTTAGTGTCACTAGCTGGACAGTAATTTACTTGGTATTTACACTCTTATCAAAATAATAAATATTGAATTGACTTTTGGGCTTAATTAGATCTTAGCAAAAATATGCCTACCTGATCTCACTTGCTACTGTTTCCGAGCTCCTGAAACACTGCTGTAATACACCATTTTGTGGATTTTAACTAACAGTAACTCTCAACGCTGAGTCTCTGCATCTCACTGAATATAAATTGTTGGCTGCAAACTAAACTGTTCCACAAGTGCGAGGGAAATCTATAAGGTGCTGTGTATTGAGAAACGAGCTACCAACAGTACAATCACGTGGTATCAGTTAATTCCAGATGCTACTTTGCAGATGTTGAATTCCCTTTGTATCTCGTCATGTCCCTTAAATGGCAATTAGTGCGCAGATTTGAGCTATGTCAGGCATTGATTATAATGCATTATTTTGGTGGTACATTAATTATTGTATCTTAATGACTGAATTAGTAGCTGGAAATATTTTCAGTTTAACATGACTTTAGCATTGCAATCTGTATTCGATATCTTGCACATGAAATAAAGGGCAATGTGTCAATGCCATCCTCCAGATTAGCAATGGGTCTGCATGGAATATTTCTGTTCACAAATATCCATGAAGTTTACTTGGGCAGAAAATAAGGTAAAGTTAAAATCTTTAAAATTCACAAACAAAACATCTTACAGCGCCACCGACCTTGGGTGCTGTCTGTGCAGAGTGTATAGGTTCCCCCTGTAACTGCATGCGATTCCTCCGGGTGCTCCGGTTTCCTTCCACATTCCAAAGACATGCAGGTTTGCAGGTTAATTGTCTTCTGTAAATTGCCCCTGGTGTGTAGGATGCAATAGTGGGATAACATGGAGCCAGTGTGAGGGTGATCAGTGGTCGATCCGGGCTTAGTGGGCCAAAAGGCCTGTTGTCCCGCTGCATCTCTAAACGAAAACTAAAACAAAACTTGCTTGTTTAGTTTCAGTATACTTTAGAGGCACAGACCCTTTGGCCCACCGAGTCCATGGCAATCCGCAATCCCCATACACAAGCACTATCCTATACACCAGGGGCAATTTACAATCTTTACTAAATCCAATTAACCTACAAACCTGTACCTCTTTGGAGTGTGGAAGGAAACAGGAGCACCCGGGGAAAACCCACATGGTCATGGGAAGAACGTATGAACGCCGTACAGACCGCACCCCGCAGCCGGGATCGAACCAGGGTCTCTGGCGCTGCAAGGCAGCACATCTACTGCTACACCACTGTGCCGAACACCGTTAGAGTGAATTGAAATGTTCCCAAACACATTTGTTTTGAATTTTGAATGTTCCAGGTTTGAATCCACAGATAGTAATAATAATAATAATAATAATAATAATAATATATTTTATTGTCATTGCACATAAGCGCAACGAGATTTGGTATGCAGCTTCCATCCGATGTCATAACATAAATAACTAATAAAATTTAGATTTAGATACCCCGAGAACATGGATTGTAAAAAGAACAGTAAAATAGTCAAAACAGTTCAAACAGACTAAAGTGCAGATGTGTCTGTGCGACGTGACCATCCGAGGGAGACAGTCCAGGGGGGGGGGGGGGCACCCAGCAGGGCCGGTTCAGAGCCGCTATAGCTCTGGGAATTAAACTGTTCCTGATTACAATATTACATTTCATAATGTACTTCCAACAAAGAAAAATGACAAAGGTTTTCAGAAACAACTTGGTTTAAAAGCTGGTAATACCCAGTGGCCACAATGAAGAACACCTTTTAAAGACCAGATACATATCCACTGCAACGTTTCAAAAGTTTCCCAACTGCTTTGTTTGTTCAAAGGCTAGTTTCACAATCGGAAAGTTGGAGTTTACCATCTGAAACACATTTAGATTTTATTTCTTATAGATGTTATCACCATTAGTGCTGATGCTAATAGTTCTCTTAATTCCCTGTCATTAAGTACTAATTTAATCCTGAATTGTTAAAAATAATCAAATCGAATCTACAAATGATCAAATATATCCTTCTGGAATTATTCTGCTTTTATAAAATGAGATCATAACCAGATTATGGCGACTTGAATTCTCATTTAATGTAATATAATATAAAGGAACCGCAGATGCTGGTTTATACCAAAGATAGACACACAATGCTGGAGTAACCCAGGCAGCATCTCTGGAGAACATGGATAGATGTTGATTTGGGTTGGGACCCTTCTTCAGGCTTTCTCTTTCATTTATTGGGATTTGGACATTGTTGCCAAGGCCATCAGTTATTGTTAATTCCTAGTGCAGTTGAGAAGGGGGTGATGGTGAGTTCCTTCCTAAACCACTGCAGACCTTCTGGTGACGTTAAGCCTACAGCTGGGTAGGACATTGCAGGATATAGATTCAGCGATGTTGAAGGTAGAGCAATATGTTTTCAAATCAGGCTGGTGAACCTGAAATAGGTGATGATGTTGCAATGTGCCTGGCACACCTGAATTATTTGGTGGTGGAGGTCATGGGAGGAGCTGTTGGAGGAGGCTGGTTGAATAACTACAGTGTGCTTTGTACATGGTGAGCATTGCAGCCACTGTATGTGTGAGTAAGTACCACTTGATGGCAATGCCCACCGCACCTTCTGCCACTTTGCTGAAGATGGTTGTGCAGATTGGGCAGTAATTAACCACGTTGGTTTTTGTGAACAAGTCATGCCTGGACAATTTTCCATGTCGTCAGGTTAATGTATTGAAACAGTTTGCCTGTATGCACAATACATCTGTAGTGGAGGTCTTCAGTACCACTACTGGCTGGTCTTGTAGACTTGGCTGTATCTCGGTAGATATGAATCCAATGTCTCAGCCATTTCTTGATATTACCTGGAGTAAATCGAGCTGGCTGAATGCCAGCTTCCGTGATGGTGGAGACGATCATCTCAGTACTTACGACGGAATATAAGATACTTCTGCCTTGTCTCTAGCATTCAGATTGAATCTACAAATGCTTGAGAATGAGGATTGAGGATCTCCTTGGGGACTTGTCCTTTTGTTAGCTGTTTCATTGTCTAATGCCTTTCACAATTCTGGCAGGACTGCAGAGCTTAGATCTGATCAGTTGATAAACTTAATTCTGTGAAGTCCTGTGTTGGAGCATCAACGGCTTATTTATTGTCACTTATACAGAGCTATAATAAAATACTTGTTCTTCATGCCAAACCGGTCAAATCACATGTTGGTACGAAAGCTCGAGGCGGCACAACGGTGCAGCGGTAGAGTTGCTGCCTTATAGTGCCAGAGACCTGGGTTCGATCCTGACTACGGTGAAGTCTGTTCAGAGTTTGTACATTCGCCCTGTGACTGCGTGGGTACTGGGGTTTCCTCCCACTTAAAGACGCGGAGGTTTGTAGATTAATTTGGCTTCAGTAAAAAATGTACATTGTCCGTAGTGTGTAGAACAGTGTGAGTGTACGGAGGTTGCTGGTCGGCGTGGACTCAGTGGGCCAAAAGGCCTGTTTCCACGCTGTAAACTAAACTAATGATCATCTTCTGGCCCAGCACACAGGGAGAGTTCAACCATTCAACCACTGGGGCTTCATCAGATTGGCACTGCATTATATGGTATGATAGATGATGTTTCCGACATGTTGTTCCACCCTCCTCTTCCAGCTATATAACATGATAGAAATAAGACTTTACTTTCCATCACAGTGAGGAGGTGTTGGAGACTCACTGTGATGGATGTTTATGTAAACTGTGTTAAGTGTGCATCTTGGTTTTTTTTGTGATGTAAAAACTGTAGAAAATGAAATTTCGTTCAAACCTAGTTGTTTGAATGACAATAAAAGGCATTCTATTCTAATCAAGGCTGGGATTTTCTAAGACCAAAATCTGACCCTTTATAATTATTTCTATCATGTTTCCAAACAAGAGGATGAAACGACATGTCAGAAACATCATCTGCCATACCTTTCAGGTTTTGGCATGGTACCATTCTGCTGCTGCTGAAGGTCCACAGCAACTCATGGTTCTACTCCGTGGGACCTGTCTGAGTCCAGCATATTCAGAATAATTGTGATGCTACATAATACCACTGAGAAAAGATGCAAAGTGCTGGAGTGGCTCAGCGGGCCAGGCAACATCTCTGGAGAACATGGATAGCTGACGTTTCGGGCCAGGACTGAAGAAGGCTCCTCACCCAAAACGTCACCTATCCATGTTCTCCAGGGATGCTGCCGGACCCCCTGAGTTTCTCCACTTACTTTGTGTCTCTTTTTGTGAACCAGCATCTGCAGTTCCTTGTTTCTTCTCATGCGACTGAGTGTGTCTTGGTGATGAGAAGGGTGTTTTTCTTCACTAAGCCACTCCAAGTAATGTTGTCTGTCACAGGTATATCGGGGAGGTCAAAGTCAGGCAGGTAGAACCTGCAACTCACAAAGCTCCGGTCCTTTATCACTGCAATATCAATTGCCCTTTGATCCAGCTGCAACAGCTTCTCTGGTTGAAGTCACCTCCTTTCAGATCCGTCTCCAGCCTTCTCTTCATGGTAGATGCCCGTTTAACGCCCATCTGGCAGGCTACCATCATCACTTCTGTTCAAAGACAATGGTTCTGGGCACCTGGTTCTAGTGAGGGTCTGCAGCTTGTTCCAACTCAAACTTTGTAACTTCCTCAAAGGTAAGATAATATTTTCCAGTGGTTGCTGCAATAAATCATTTCCTGAAAATAGAGCAACATGAAAATTCTTTATGGCCATTAAAGGGACAGGAGACTGATTTATCCATTGATATCTTCCATTGCCTTCACTCAGATAACAAAGTGTGCAACTTTATTGTATTGTACTCTATTCTATTGTATTTTAATCAACCAAATTACCACCCAATCTACTCTGCCATCGGTAAAGTGGTGAAACGTGTTGTTGATGGTGCTAGTAAGTGTACTTGTACGCCAATAATCTGCTCAATATTGCTCAATTTGGGTTTTGATGAACCACTTGGCTCCTGATCTTGTTATAACATAATTAACAATAAGATGTCACTGATCATCCTTGACATCATTGCAGCGTTTTCACTGAGTGTGGCATCGAGGTAGGCAACGGCAAATGTTGCAACGTGAGAACATCCCTGCAGGAGATCCTCGGGCCAGTGTCCTGGGCTCAACCATCTTCAGCTGCTTTATCCATTTTATCCCTGGTGCTATAATGTCAGAGGTCATATTGGCTGATGATTGCAGGAAATAGCCCAAGCTTAAATGTAGCAAGACTAGATGACTTTCAACCGAACACTGAAAAGTGGAAACTACATTTGTCCTCTCAAAGAGCCAGGAAGTGACCATCCCAAACCCATAAGATTCTGACCTCTTGTCCTTCAGATTTGATGGCTGAGTCCATCATCATGAACATTCTACATTTTTCCATAATATCAAGCGATCAATGTCCCAGTATCATGTGTTGGATGTTACCTCCTAAAGTCCTTCCACTATCTACAAGGCACAAGTCAGGTGAGTGCTGGGCCAGCAATTCTCCAGAAGCTTGATTTAGTTTAGTTTGGAGATACAGCATAGAAATTGGTCTTTTGGCCCATTGAGTCCACACTGACCATCGATCACCCGTTCTCTCCAGTTCTACATTATCCCACTTTCGCATCCACTCCCTACATGCTAGGGGCAATTTACAAGAGGCCAATTATCCAATAAATTCGCATGTCTTTGGGATGTGGGAGGAAACGGGAGCACCTGGAGGTAACCCACATGGTTACTGAGAGAACGTGCAAACTCCACACAGACAGCATCCGATGTCAGGATCGAACCCAGATCTCTGGCGCTGTGAGGCAGCGGATCTCCTAGCTGCACCACTAGGCCACCCTATGCACCACTAGGCCACCCTATGCACCACTGTGCCACCCTATGTGCTTATGTGCCACCCTAAATTGTCTCGTTTTTGAAGAAACTTCTATAATGCAGCTGTGCAAAAATTCAATGTTGATGTCAAATCAAACTCATGAAAACGTCCAGTGGTCAGATTGGGGTAGGGAGTCAGGTTCCATGGGTGAAAACTCCTCGGAGACAGCACCCAAGGTCAGAGCCAAACCGGGTCTCTGGCACTGCTGGACAGCAACGTTACAGGTTGCACCACTGTGCTAATCAACAAGTGTGATTGGCATCCCATAATCACCCTAAACATTAATTCCTCCACCATTTATTGTCTGCAGCCTTTATCATTGAATGATAGGAGGATGGGATTGAGAGGGGGAAATAGATCAGCCATGATTCAATGGCAGAGTGGACTTGATGGTCTGAATGGCCTAATACTACTCCTGTGTCTGATGACCATTCAGAATTGCACTGCAGTTATTTGCTTAGATCATTCCAACAGCACCTCCCAACCTTTACAAAGGACAAGGGCAACAGTGAAATGGAGCACCACCGCCAGCTGGTTCCCCTCACCAGTTGCTCACCATCCAGATTTGAAAGTATATTGCTGTTCTTTTGTAACCATGAGCAGCTAGTCTTGCCACATTGATCGACGGGACCAGGAACCCGCCCGAAGGCTCGTCGGACAGTGTAACCGGGAGGGAGCTGGAGTCGTTGGGTGCAAGGAGTGGGCCGGTGGGAGGGTGAACCGGGGTCATTCCTCCAGTGCCTTTAAGGTCGGCTGCAGGAGGCGTCCCGTGACACAAGGATGGCCGGGAGAGGAGAGGGATGTCACTTTGCGGGAACTGCTCTCGTACAACAAGCGACTGGACTTTGAATAATGGCGGTAAAACATGTCGGCGCCTGAATGTGTGGTATATGCAAATTTAATTTTACTGTGCAGTTGCATATGTGATGATTAAAACAATGTTGAAATAGCATTGAGGGAGCATCTGTAGCCGAAAACCAGAGAGATTCAAGAAAGCAGCTTACTAGTTGACTCTCAACATAAATAGGCGTGGGGAGAAAATGCGGGCCTTGCCAACGATGGCCAGATCCTGAAAAATGAATGAAGTGAAAACATAATCCATTCTACATGGAATGAGTTTCAGCACAGGAGATGATTTATTAAACTAATTGAAAACCAATCTCCAGGAAGATTACATAAAAAATTGTCTGTCATCTGAATCAAACATTTTTTTTAATTATTGCCCACGATTAGGCCAAGAAATATATTGTTAAATGGTTATGGCTGTTTTAAAGCTGGTAATGTGAGCATGACCGATTGGTACAATGTTTCCTGTCTGAGTTTTTAGGTTGGAGCTGACTGTCAAGGGATGAGAAACTGTGGACTATTTGAGTTAGTGGCGGGATGGCTGGCGTTAATCAATTCACTGGGTTTCCAGACTGTACTCAATTATTTTAATTGAGCTCAGGGCTCATCTCCAACCAATCCTCTCCCTCCTCCCCATATGAAAGAAGTACGGTTTGCCGCATATTATTTTTGAGCGGTTGAAGTTTTTTATTCCCAGACATGTTGACTCAGCACTTTCTACCTTGAATGGTGGTAGCTGTATAAAGTTAAGGTAGGTAGTAAACTGTTCACGTTTCGTTTACAATGCATTGCACAACATTTCCAGGATTACTTTTTTCTTAAAATGTTACATTGTGTAGTTTAGTTTAGTTTAGTTTAGTTTAGGGATATAGCGCAGAAACAGGCCCTTCGGCCCACTGAGTCGAAGCTGACCATCGATTCCCATGCATCAAGGGATATGGGGAGAAGGCAGGCACCGGTTATTGATTGGGGACGATCAGCCATGATCACAATGAATGGCGGTACTGGGTCGAAGGGCCGAATGGCATCCTCCTGCACCTATTTTCTATGTTTCTATGTTTCTATCATACACTAACACAATCTTATACACTAGGGACAATCTACAATCTTTACCAAAGCCAATTAACCTACAAACTGATCAGTCTGAAGAAGGGTCTCGACCCGAAACGTCACCCATTCCTTCTCTGCAGAGATGCTGCTTGACCCGCTGAGTTACTCCAGCGTTTTGTGTCTACCTTCGATTTAAACCAGCATCCGCAGTTCTTTCCTACAGCACCTACAAACCCTACTCTTTGGAGTGTGGGAAGAAACTGGAGCACCCGGGGAAAACCCACGCAGTCACAGGGAGAATGTACAAACTCTGTGTAGACAGCACCCGTAGTCGGGATTGAACCTGGCGTTCTCTGCCGCTGTAAGGCAGCAACTCTACCGCTGCACCACCTTGTAAAAATGGATCAGAGTTGCCATTACATCATTGTCCCAGATTTCAGGAACTTATCAACTTTAAACATTGGAAAATGAAAAGAGAAACAGAGTTAAAGTTTCAAGTTGAAGATCCTTCATCAAAATAAGTGAATTTTACATCAGAGATAAGGTGGTGGGGGAAATATGGATAGGATAAGGGGAATAAAAGTGTTCCCATTAACCCATTTGACCTTTACAGCTTCTCCTTGCAGAAACTATTTCAGATAATCCCTTTGTCCTACCCAAACTCTGCTCTATATTTTTTGTAACAAGTCTGACCTGCTGAGTGTTCCTGCGTTTGCCATGTTTATTTCAGGTTTCTAACATCTGCAGTAATCTTGTTTAATATGTGGGAATTGGGGAGAGGTCGGAATGCCGTTCTTTGATCCCCTGACATGACAGAGGGCACCTGTTGAAGTTTCCGAGCAATGCAAAATTACCCAGGAATGATAGAAACAAGGAACTGCAGATGCTGGTCTACACGAAAGGACACAAAGTGCTGGAGTAACTCAGCGGGTCAGGCAGCATCTTGGGAGAACATGGATAGACGACATTTTGTGTCAGGACTGAAGTCTGAAGAAGGGTCCTGAGCTGAAACATCATGTATCCATGTTCTCCAAGATGTTGCCTGACCCGCTGATTTATTCCAGCGCTTTGTATTCTGGAGTGATAGCTCTTTTGTTTCACCCATGAAAAGAATATATTTCATTTTGCAAAAAAAAATTATTTTGTTTTCACATGAAATATCTTGCTAAAAAAAGGATTGTGTTGAACGTTGCAACTAGCAATTGATGTGGCAAGATAACTTGTATCCATTGGGCAGTACGTTCATAGTCCAGTGATGCCTGCTCTCCTGAGGAGATAAGCAGCACTGCTATTGAAAACGTCCAAAATATGAGATAGTGGATATGGACAGGATGTTTCCGCTGGTGGGAGAGTCTAGGACCAGAGGTCATGGCCTCAGAATTAAAGGGCGCTCTTTAAGAAAGGAATTCAGTCAGAAGGTAGTTAATCTGTGGAACTCATTGCCACAGAGGGCTGTGGAGGCCAAGTCAGTGGACCTTTTTAAGGCAGAGATTGACAAATTCTTGATTCGAACCAGTGTCAAGGTTTATGGGGAGAAGGCAGGAAATTGGTATTAGGAGGCAGAGATTGAATGATTGAATGGCGGTGTAGACTCGATGGGCCAAATGGCCTAATTCCACTCTTATTACTTGTGAACATGTGAATTTGTGACTCAGAATGGCTATTTGGTTTTCAACCAAACTGTAAGCAGCTTGCTCTTGCAACATGGCCAGTAGCTCAATGTTTTCAGTTGGTTGGCATAGTGGCTGATTAATTGAAGCTGTCTGAACCCACAGCCCTGTCCCGACACTGAACCCATCGGCAAAACACAAACAAAGCGACGGGGACCACAATCACCACTACTTGTGACTTCTGAAATACTCAAAGCTATTTTTAAAAATGCAATTTAATTCTGCACCCAAAAAGCAGAAGGCAGCACAAACACTGTTCCTGCCGCACAGATCTCAGATGCTCCGTATGCACTGTGGATTAATTAAAGTTGAGAAGGATTAGGACAGCCTCGACAAAACATTTCTTTACTCATTACGTTACCAGCTGAATATTTAGCTCTTCAGAAAATTACTTTTGATCTTCAACAATTATTTAAATTGGAAGTTTTTAAATCAAGGGAACTATCTCTCCTGTCTAAGAGTTACCCCTGTGATTAACCTCGAAGAAGGAAGTTTAATAAATGCCGCATTCTCGCTTCGAGAAGAGAAAAAATTCTTACACCAAGAAACCGAATCAAATCACACCCCCAGAATCACCTCCCATAACAAATAATAAAGGCGTGTGTCGTGTGGAAAAATAGATTTTACACTTCTGTTCATGCAGCCTCAGTAGAGTGCAGAGAAGATTTACAGGTACGTTGTCAGGCATGTTGGGGGCCTGAGCTACGGGTAGAAGTGGGGCAGGCTAGGACTAGTCCGCGAGCATTGCCACTTTCATTTCACTGCACATCTCGTATGTGTATGTGACAAATAAACTTGACTTGACTTGACTTGACTTGACTTGACTTGACTTTATTCCTTGGAGTGCAGGAAGATGAAGGGTCATCTTATAGAAGTGTACTAGGTCATAAGGGGAATAGATATAGTAGATGCACAGTTTTTAACCCTGAGTTGGGCAATCAGGAACCAGAGGACATAGGTTTAAGGTGAGGAGGGTGAGATAGGAAACTGAGAGGCAACCTTTTCACACACAGGGTATGTGGGTATGTGGAATGAGCTGTCAGAGGAGGTAGTTGAGGCCAGTACTATAACAATATTTAAAAGACATTTGGACAGGTATATGGACAGGGAAGGTTTAGAGGGATATGGGTGAACCACTATACTATCGTGGGCATTTTAAAATGGGAATTTAAAATAGGCCTGTCCAGCAGTGCAAATATCCCAATAAATCGGGTAAGGATTAGACAGAACCTTTTAACCAAAATATAGAAGCAGTTAATTTCTAGCTTCAGTCTCCTCACTAACAAGGATCAACATCAAATAACCACTTGAGTGGCACAAAAATGCAATGTCCATTACGTTAAACAGTGTGGATATATAATCCACAGTATGAGTCTAAATTTCCATTCGGCACTTACACTTGGCATAAAGATATCTGATTCTCAAAACCTTGTGCCAAACCAAAAACACCAAGTTAAACTCGCTCTGCAACTTTCCACATAACAGACCTCGCTCATCTGACTGACAGACAGTAACCAGACTTTACAACCATTTCTGTTTTAGAGACTGCATTCTTTAATTTATTTTTCATTTGCCAAGGCTGGTCTACGAAATACTGGAAACAGCGATAATTAGGCATGGCATGTGACTGGTGAAAGCTTCATCTGTAACTCTGCACCAGATTCAAGTCCCAGTGAAGGTTTATATTTGAAATATATGAACTTCTGCAAGACTTGCTGAGTGTTTCCTAAATTTTCTGTTTCAGATTTCCAGTAACTGGAATATTGAGTTTGTTTTTGAATTTTTGTTATTTTCCCATGCATGCAAACAGCCTTACACAGGCATTCTCCGAATCACTTAAGTGTTACATTCTGAGAGATGTTACGTAAGTCGGAATCACCATCCCCATCTGCTGCCTGGAACAAAACACACTATGAGTATTAACTGTCTCAGTGTCGTCCAGCTGAGTCCAGGGCACTTTCTGGGGAGCACGGCCTTCTGGGTAAGCACCACCGCCATTGCCGGCTTGTTTCCAGTGTAAACCACAATGTTGTGGAAATTACAGACTGCCTGGTTTGCACTAGGGACTGAGCACAGGATTGTTTAGGTAAGATAGACACAAAAATCTGGAGCAACTCAGCGGGCCAGGCAGCATCTCTGGAAAAAAGGCACAGATGACATTTTGGGTCGAACCCCTTCTTCAGACTGAGATTCAGGGTAAAGGGAAATGAGAGACATAGAAGGTGTTATAGAGAGACGTTGAACAAATGAACAAAAGATATGCCAAAAGTAACGATGATCAAGGAAAGGTGGGGCCCACAATGGTCCATTGTTGGCCGTGGACTAGGTGATAACGAGTTATACAGACTATGAAACTCATAGATTAGATAAGTGCGAGTTAATGTAAGTCGCCTATTCTGTAAGTCGGGGGGACAGGCACGGGGACGGGGGGGATGGGGGGGGGGGGGGGGAAGAGTCGTGTTGATATCGACAATGGCTATTGTAGATTCTGCCTACACATTTCAATAATTAATTGAAGATTGCTGCAATAAAACAGAGATCAGACTTCACAAAGCAACTGCGAAGCAATTTGAGACGTCCCGAGGTGGTGAAAGGTGCTATCAACAAGCAAATCGTAGTTTAATCGTTAAATGGTAACGATAAATACTAATATTTGCATTACTTTCTCTTCCCTTGGAATCACCCTGAGCTACAGACAGTGATTGGAGACGCAATGAACCTTGTTGAGACTGATCTTCTGATTCTTAGTCTGTATGCAGGAGGATTACAAGTCTTGAAGGTGTTCATAGTTTTCTCTAATTGAGAGATTTTATGATTCTCAATGGTGCTTTAGATTTTATCGCAGTAAGCAGCTTTGCACGACTGAATGTGAGTTATAAATGTCAGTAATTTAAACACTGCAATTTTTGTGATTAAGTTCAGTAATAAGTTCATTTAAATTCTTAATCTTTTTTAACTGAGCTGTTGTTGACAAAAAGGGTTGAAGTCTGTGTAAATTAATCTTACCTAATAGTGGTAGAACTGAACTTAGATGAAACTCTCCCCCCTTTCAGAATTTGGGTATGGAAAATATTGAATATCTTAGTCTACTCTGTATGAAGAAGGGTCTCGACCCAAAACATCACGATTCCCTTTCTCGAGAGATACTGCGTGACCCACTGAGTTACTCTGGCGTTTTGCATCTATCTCTAGAATATTCATGTTCTTAAGTGATAGGAGCAGAATTAGACCATTCAGCCCCTCAAGTCTACTCTGCCATTCAATCATGGCTGATCTATCCTTCCCTCTCAACCACATTTTCCTGCCTTCTCCCCATATCCCTGACACCCATACTAATCAAGAATCTATCTATCTCTGCCTTAAAAATATCCATTGACTTGACCTCCACAGCTTTCTGTGGCAATGAATTCCACAGATTCACCACCCTGGTATATTTCACCTGGAATAAACTCACATTCCCCCAATAGGTTCAGGAACAACTACTATCTGACAGCTCTCAGGTTCTTAAATCGACCTGCATAATCCTAATCCTACCATTCCTGAAGGTTGAGGTAGGGGCAGGATGTGGTGTGAGGGGAAGGGTATCGACCCAAAACGTCACCCATTCCTTCTCTCCAGAGACGCTGCCTATCCCGTTGAGTTACTCTAGCTTTTTCTGTCTATCTGTGGTGTGAGACGTGTCCTGTTGGAACAGCACTGCATGTGTCCAGATACCTTCATGTGATAATGTATCAGATTGTGTTCAATTCTGGGCGCCATATTATAGGAAAGATATTGTCAAGCTTGTAAGGGTTCAGAGAAGATTTATGAGGATGCTACCAGGACTAGAGGGTCTGAGCTATAGGGAGAGGTTGAGTAGGCTGGATCTCTAATCCTTGGAGCGCAGGAGGATGAGGAGTGACCTTATAGAGGTGTATAAAATCATGAGAGGAATAGATCGGTTGGATGCACAGAGTCTCTTGCCCAGAGTAGGGGAATCAAGGACCAGAGGACATAGGTTCAAGGTGAAAGGGAAAAGATTTAATAGGAATCTGTGGGGTTACTTTTTCACACAAAGGGTGGTGGGTGTATGGAACAAGCTGTCAGAGGATGTCGTTGAGTCTGGGACTCTCCCAACGTTTACGAAACAGTTAGACAGGTACATGGATAGGACAGGTTTGGAGGGATATAAACCAAACACAGGCAGGTGGGACTAGTGGAGCTGGGACACGTTGGCCGGTGTGGGCAAGTTGGGCCAAAGGGCCTGTTCCACACTGTATGACTCTATGACTCTATGAACTGACCCAGAAGGAAACTCATCGACTCTGCAATTTGCAATTAACCCTCGATTTCCCTAAATACTCTACTTATAATTGCAGTTGGAAACTATAAGCCATAAACGGGACCCCATAATCTGTTTCTAAGCAGTCAAGTTATTTTTGCATGTTTTAACCCAAGTGGTATGTTTTTTGTTGTGTGATGTTGCATCACAGTAGCCCTTTTAATTTAGGTTTAAGAGACAATAATCTGTTTCCATTGACAACAGAAGATTATAGCTCACTCTGAAGAGGGTGGGGGCGGAGTATTTACAACCACATGACTAGTTTTCTGCTAAGCAGCTTTAGTGACCTCACTCTCTCACTGTAGGGTACAAATCTCCTCATAAACCGTATAAAACCAGCACTGTTGTATTTCTGACCCTAGCTACATCACTATGGGACCATCCTGAGCAGGAATTTGACTTTACCATACAAAGGTGCAGATGATTTGAGGTAAAATTATTTAGCTTAGCGATACAGCGTGGACATACCGACCAGCGATCACCCAAACACTAGTTCTATCCTCGACTCGGGACAATCTACAGAAACCAATTAACCTACAAACTTGCACGTCTTTGGGATGTGGGAGGAAACTGGAGCAGCTGGAGGAAATCCACGTCGTCACCGGGAGAACGTGCAAACTCCGCACAGACAGCACCCGTAAGCAGGATCGAACCTGGGCCTTTGGCACTGTGAAGCAGCAACACTGCCACTGTGCTACCCAATTTCCTTTTATTCCACATCTGTAAGGCAGCAACTTTACTGCTGCACCACTAGGCTGCCCAGCGACATTATTGCAACCTTCCAGACTTTTGCAGAGATGGTGGGAATGGGAGGCTCGGTGTTGCACCTGTAGAGCGTTCGGCCGAACGCACTATGGGAACTTCACTCGCCTCCCCTGCAGGAACTATACATCAGGAGGTGCAACTCCAGAGCCAACAATATCATGGGAGACCCCTTCCACCCCTGCAACGGACTGTTCCAGCTGCTCCGGTCAGGCAAACGCATCCATTGCCATGCTGTGAGAACGGAGAGGTTGAGAAGGAGCTTCTTCCCAGAGGCCTTTCGGACTGTAAACTCCTATCTCACCAGGGACTAACTCTACTGAACCTTTTTCCTTCCGCCCACAATATTTAATATGTAAAGGAATATGTGATTCCGTTTGCAGTTTGTTTGGTTGTTTGTTTTGTTTGTCTTTTTGCACAAAGTCCGCGAGCATTGCCACTTTTCATTTCACTGCACATCTCGTATGTGTATGTGACGAATAAACTTGACTTGACAACTTGACTTCTCACAGGCCCAACATAATCATATGATGTGGAAAATAGGCCCTTTGACCCACCTTGCAGGCGTTGACCAACATGCCCCATCTACACTAGTTTGCATGTTCTCCGTGTGACTTTGTGGTTTCCTCCAGGTGCTCTGGTCCTCCCCCCTCCCATCCCAAAGATTAATCGCAATTAATCGGCTACTGTAAATTGTCGCAGAGAATCTGGGGAAGAGTTAATAAAAATGTGAGGAGTGTAAAGAAAAAATAGTGGAGGATGGCATGACTGTGTGTGTTTCCATAGACTCCACGGGCTCCAGCTGTACCAGAAGGAAATATGGTCGATTCTGGAGAGATTATCAGCAATTAATCCTTTCAGCTGAAGTGTGATCTAGACTGAATGAAGATTGGATAAAGTCTGTTTAAGAACTGAGTTCCGTGCTAGTTCTTACCAACAATAACATTGTGTCTCATTAGATTATTAGCACACACTAAGTTTTAACACCATTCATCACTGAGCCATCGGGGAGAGAGGGAGATATCAAAACAGTTCACCACGAGCTTTTGCCTAAAGTGGCAGATTTTGAAGAGTGCCTTTCCAGATCTTAACACAGAGGCTATTGATGATTGAGCTGCCACTGAAAAACATATGATGGAGGAACATATGTTTCTTTTTCTGGCTTTAGTTGATTTGTCACCTCAACATTTATCACTAGAAAAATACTTTAAAAATATGGTGCAGGTTATAATTCCATGAAATCGGGCCAACAAAACGGAAGAATATTGTAGATAGGCACAAAGTGCTGGAGTGAAAAGGGTAGGTGACATTTCGGGACATCACCCTTCTTCAGACGGGTCCCAAGCTGAAACGTCACCTATCCATTTTCTTCAGAGATGCTGCCTGACTCGCTGAGTTACTCCAGCACTTCGTGCCAACCTTTGGGTATAAACCGGTATCTGCAGTTCATTCCTATTAGTTCAAGTTCAAGTTCAAGTGAGTTTATTGTCATGTGTCCCTGTATAGGACGATGAAATTCTTGCTTTGCTTCAGCACACAGAACATAGTAGGCATTTACTACAAAACAGATAAGTGTGTCCATATTACATAAGAATATTGAAGTTTGAATGTCCGCAAATGTAACCTTAGGAATGCACTGATGGTGTCAAAGGAATAACGTTTTGCACAATATCTGTTGGTCGTGCAATCATTAATAACAACAAAAAATTAAAGGGTAGTTTGCATCATACCCAGGCTGGGAAATAATCATTGCCCTTAGATGCCCACATATTAGTGCCTTGTAACCTGCGCTCCTGCGTTGCATTGGGTTACTGAGGCCACTGGATGTCAGGGGTTATGGGGAGAAGTCAGGAGAATGGGTTTGAGAGGGAAAGATAGATCAGCCGTGATTGAATGGTGGAGTGGACATGATGGGCGGAATCAAGGTTATAGTACTATCAAATTGGACCAACAAACATAAGAATATTGAAGATTGACACAAATTGCTGGAGTTATTCAACGGGTCAGACAGCATTTATGATGATTCGGATGGAATGATAATTCTGTTCCTATGACTTATGAGCTTATGATTGTCGCATACAAAACGTCCAGCCAGATCATATCTGGAACATAAATTTCTCCTCTTCTTAGAAACCAGCCTCTGCACTGCAGTCCCGCCTCTGCTATTCATGAAACACTTTCAACATGACAGTTGCTACCACGTTTATTTATTCACTGGAGTGCACTCATTAAACTTTACTCAACACCGATTTATTTCTGGAAAACAAAATGTGCCAGGCTGGCCATTTTGCATTTGTTAACTTACTTTAAAACGTACTTGCCAGCTTGAGGTGTTCTGGCAAAGGACTCAGCCGTGGACAATGGCATCTTTGTGGGGAGGCTGGAAGCGCTTGTCTGAGCAGCAGTTTAATTTGAGTTGACCTAATCTTTTATGTGAAGAATTGACCATGGGGTAAGAACCTTATTGAGCAACGGTAGGATGTTGCCATCTCGATCTGTCCCAGGGCCCGTTAACGACTGTGTCCGGTGATCTCTAAGCCTTGTTGAATGCAGTATCAGATTTATTCTTATTGCACCTCTGCAAAGGTATTCTGGACGCTGGCATCTCATATTTATTTGATCCCATTTTGCCTGTGTTAGTCTAGGTAATTTTTTGGAGTGCATTTAATTTGCAAAACCCAGCGGTATGAACGTTGATTTCTCTTATTTCAAGTAACCCCAGCATTCCATCTCGCTCGCCCCCCATCCTTGGTATCCTACCAGTTCCACCGTTCGCATCCTAGTATCCCTCTCGTCATCATCTCTTTCCCAGCCAACAATGGGCCATTGTGGGCTCCATCTTTCCTTAGTTATCTTTTGCTTGCCCTGATTTGTTCTGGCCTTTTCCTGCTTCCACTTCCCTCCCCCTCTACTTTCAGTCTGAAGAAGGTTTTCGACCCGAAACGTCACCCATCCTTTTTCTCCAGAGATGCTGCCTGCCCGGCTGAGTTACTCCAGCACTTAGTGTCTATCTTCGGTATAGACCAGCATCTGCAGTTTCTTCCTCCACATAATAAAAAAACTAGTCTGGTTATTAAAGTATCAATATTTAAATATTTTTAGAAATAAAATTAAATACTGGAACATATAGTGTAGACAATGCATTGGCAATCAATGATGCTCCTACCATAGAACAACCAACAATACAGTGAATGGCACTATCCAAAAGGCTTTCAAATGCCACTATCATATCTGCTTCAACCACCACCCTCGACAGCATGTTCCAGGCACTCACCGCACACTCTGTGTAAAAACAACTTGCCCTGCACGTCTCCTTTAAAAATTGACCCTCTCACCTTCAAACTATGCCCCTCTAGTTTTGATTTTTTTCCATCCTGGGAAATACGTTCAGTTCCAGTGAAGTCATTGGTGGCAATAAATGTTGAAGTTGTGGTGAAACTGGAAACTTTATCTCTGTTCTTCTCTCCACTGCTACTGCTGCTTGACCTGTTGAGCATTTCAGTGTCGTTTGTGCCTTTTTCATTTCAGATGCACATTCTTTCTGGTGTAATGAAGATTTAAAAAAACCCCAGCAAATGTCAGACTTTTGAAATGTAAAATGTTTGAAATGTGCAGTAGGTCAGGCAGGACCTGTGGAAAGAGAATGAGAATTAATGATTCAAGTCAAAGACCCTTCACCAGATGTGGAGCCTATTTAATATGATTGGGAGACCAGTCAAGACAATATTTAATGTCTTATCCAAAAGATGCATTGCTTACAGTGCAGGACTTGGATTAAAATATATATTTATTCATGGCAAACAAACTGTTGCTATAGAGAACCGCTGGCTATTTGGAATCCCAACAACATCGGAGCTTTTAGGACTTTTTTACTCCTGTACCTCAATGTCAAAGTCTGCATTGTGCTGGATGTCAGATGTGAGTATGTCTGACGTCTAATCCGCTCCCAGACTCACCATTAGGTTCAGGCTCTTTCTGCTATTTACTAAACTGAGGGATCAGATGCACTTCATACCTGGTCCCTCATCTGTTTGCCAGCCATGACCTGGTGCAGCCCATTTTTTTCTGAGTGTGTAGGAAGAAACTGCAGATGCTGGTTTTAATCGAAGCTAGAATCAAAAAGCTGGAGTAACTCAGTGGGAGTAACTCAATCTGAAGAAGGGTCTTCAACCCGAAATGTCGCCCATTCCTTCTCTCCAGAGATGCTGCCTGTCCCGCTGAGTTACTCCAGCTTTTTGTGTCTATCTTCTTCTGAATGATGCTCATCAAGCAATAAAAAATATTTTTTGAGGGGGGGGGGGGGGGGGGGGGGTTTTCTGTTATTTCATCTTATATATTCTTCAATAAATATATTGATTTCCTTTTTATTTGAAGAATTTATATCAATGTTAACTGTTTGTAAGTCGGCAATTCAAGCTGGTGAACCCAGCCTATTGATGCTAAGAAACCATAAAACCTTTGAGGGTCAAACGCAGTGGCTGTGGAACCAGTGCATGCACCCCACCATTTAATCATGGCTAATCTATCTTTCCCTCTCAACCCCATTCTCGTGCCTTCTCCCCATAACCCCTGGCACCCTTTCTTTTCAAGAATCTCTCAATCTCCGCCTTAAAAAATGTGCATTGCATATATATTATATAAATATAACAATCATATTCCATGCTCCATGGGCTTGGTTTTCTTGGTTGGGCGCTTATCCTGGTGTTAAAGCACATACTTTATGTTTTTACAACATTAAAAAAAAATTAAATACTATTATAATTAAAACTACCCATCATATACATTGTAAGCTAAAATGGCTTTACCTGCCAGGTTAATCAAAACTTGAGCATCGTACAAACTGCTGAAGTATAGTGAATATTAAAAAGCTGGTCTGATTTATGGACACGTGTCAGCTGGCAATACTGTCTCACTCTATAAAGCATTCCGCACACAGGAAACGCCTTGGTGAAAGATGGACTCTATTAACTCCATGAACAGCCTTGTATTAAAAGCTCAAGGCTTGTCTCGCAAACTGTCAAGGATATCGCTTTGCTTTCCGAATTAACGGTGGAAAAACCTGGCTTGTTATTGCTTGAGTGGCAGCCAGTGTGAAATGCACAAAGGTCATTGGCTCATGTCACCTTCCCACCCAAGATCAAGGATCAAACTGACATGCGTTGAACTTCATTTCTACTGCACAGTCTGTATCTCTACAAGGATGATATCACTAAACAGCAATGTACAAGATAACGACTGCTTGGTCAACCATGTTGACTTATACACTAATGTCTGGCAGCGTTGAAAAATTAGACTGGCGTCCATTTCAAGCTTTGTTCATTATATAAGTATGTGCTTTGTTAAAGGCTATTCCATATCAATGACGACTATGGCAGCCCATAAAGTGAGCTTTTACGTAAACAAGTCTCATGGCGTGTTGGTTGTAAAAACATTGAGGATATGGTTATAGTGAGGTGTGGGTTATGTCTCTTTAATCATTCCTCATAACTTATAATAAACAATGTTAATATCTTTCAGAGGTGTGGGATTAATGTTCAAGTATGTGGTACAATAACATAACAAATTAGCAATCATATAAGGTGTGGAACAAATCCCTTATGATATTTTTTATGAGGATTGGTGAGGTCACTTTGCCAAGCATGCCATTTCAATTCTCCTCTCTATTCCCACACTCGCATGTCTGTCCTCAGTCTCCTCCATTGCCAGGAAAAGGTCAAATGCAAGCTGGAGGAACAGCCTTTCATATTTTGCCTCAGTTGTCTACAACTCAATGGCATGAATGATGAATCCTCTAATTTCAGGTAACCTGTTCCTCTGGGTCCCTCTATCCACTCAGATCCCCCTACAATCCTCACCCCCTCTCTCCCAGCTCCTTCCCCCACCCACCCACTCCATCGGGTACCCTCCTTCCAGTGTTCCCATCTGCCCAGCTCGCCTTCCTCTTTTCTTCCTGTTCCACCTTCCTTTCCCAGCAGATTCAATGAATCAATCAATGATACTTTATGGTTGCGTGTACCTAGGTGCAGTGAAATGCTTTGTTTTGCAAACAACCTGGTAAACATAGAAACATAGAAACATAGGAAATAGGTGCAGGAGTAGGCCATTCGAGCCCTTCGAGCCTGCACCGCCATTCAATATGATCATGGCTGATCATCCAACTCAGTATCCTGTACCTGCCTTCTCTCCATACCCCCTGATCCCTTTAGCCACAAGGGCCACATCTAGCTCTCTCTTAAATATAGCCAATGAACTGGCCTCAACTACCCTCTGTGGCAGAGAATTCCACAGATTCACCACTCTGTGTGTGAAAAATGTTTTTCTCATCTCGGTCCTAAAAGACTTCCCCCTTATCCTTAAACTGTGACCCCTTGTTCTGGACTTTTGCAACATAGGGAACAATCTTCCTGCATCTAGCCTGTCCAACCCCTTAAGAATTGTGTAAGTTTCTATAAGACCTATAAGATGGTACAGCAGACATCACCTAGGCAGTACACGACTGTTGCCATGCTTTGGTGCCGACAATGATACAAAGGTTTACCGAAGAGTCCTCTCAACTGCCTGCTACTGCATCTACTGCAGCCGCCCCACACTCCAGCCACAGGGTCCCCTTTTGGCGGAGGCCTGAGCACCCGGAGAAAACCAACGTGGGCACAAGAACAACTTACAAACTCCGTATGGACAGCACCCCTAATCCATCATCTGCATCTCCTGGTTACCTCAACCAATCATGTTTCATCCCTAGTGTCATCTATCCCCCCACACCATCCACAAATCCCCCCCTCCTCATAGAGCCCCATATTATGTGCCAACTCTTGTCCCACACACCCACCCTGACCTCTTCATGCTGCCTTTCTCCCCAGCTCTCTTACAGTCCAGAGGAAGACTCTTGACCCGAAATATCCAGTGTCAATTGCCCCCCTGCAGATGTTGCCTGACCCACTACCTTCCTCCAGAATCCAGCAACTTCACTATTCCGTGTCTCCATTGATGAGAGTGACTTGGTGAAATGTCTTGAAATTAATTTTGGATAAATTATGCAATGCAATGTGACAGAAAGTGAATGGTATGTTGGCATTCATAGCAAAAGGATTTGAGCATAGGAACAGGGAGATTCTACTGCAGTTGTACAGGGTCTTGGTGAGACCACATCTGGAGTATTGCGTACAGTTTTGGTCTCCAAATCTGAGGAAAGACATTCTTGCCATAGAGGGAGTGCAGAGAAGGTTCACCAGACTGATTCCTTGGATGTCAGGACTTTCATATGAAGAAAGACTGGATAGACTCGGCTTGTACTCGCTAGAATTTAGAAGATTGAGGGGGGGATCTTATAGAAACTTACAAAATTCTTAAGGTGTTGGACAGGCTAGATGCAGGAAGATTATTCCCGATGTTGGGGAAGTCCAGGACAAGGGGTCACAGTTTAAGAATAAAGGGGAAATCCTTTAGGACCGAGGTGAGAAAAACATTTTTCACACAGAGAGTGGTGGATCTCTGGAACTCCCTGCCACAGAAGGTAGTTGAGGCCAGTTCATTGGCTATATTTAAGAGGGAGTTAGATGTGGCCCTTGTGGCTAAAGGGATCAGGGGGTATGGAAAGAGGGCAGGTACAGGATACTGAGTTGGATGATCAGCCATGATCATATTGAATGGCGGTGCAGGCTCGAAGGGCTGAATGGCCTACTCCTGCACCTATTTTCTATGTTTCTATGTTTCTAAACAGGCACGGAAAATTGTAAGCATTAACATCTGATCTAAATTTCATTCTGTTCTCGAAACACTGGAACGAGAACATTTCCAAACGTTTGAATCGGCCATATATTTCATGTTTGTTCACAAATTATGGAACATAAATATTATTGTGATGGTGATCTGATCTGTTGGAATTACCGCTGCCAAACACAAGTAATAAATCCAACTAATAAATTAAACATTTATTGTCAATTCAGACACTTTCACTTCCTTCTTTAACCCGTGGCCTTTAGTTTATTTTTTATTAAATGTTTAGATCTTATTTAATAACCTTTTATTGCCTTGTGCTGGCTCAGTTTAGGCCCAATGTAATACAGTATGAAACTCAAGACAAATCTAACTTTGGGGTCTGACTTGAGTGGTTAGGACAACACATTTGAACTGACTTTTGAGCATTAAATAATGAAACGGGATGCAGCTTTTTTCAGTGAAGTTCCCATTTCCCTTCATTCAGGACTGGAAAAGTTCAGAATCGCTCCTAAGCACAGGTGCTGTCCAATAATGCATGCCTGAAATAGGTCAATAAAAGTTCAGCAAAAGAAGACACCAAGTCATCTTTGTTGGCTTTCCTTGTTAATTAACAGGTTAACGCTATCTGTCACGACTCATGCACAGTGAATAGGCGGTTACATGAGACAGTGCTGGTAGCAATGAGAAGGTCTCTAACTGAGAGACCGTTCCAACAAACAGGCAGAATTGTAAAGAAGTTGTGGTGTGAAACCTTACTTCTGGACACCCAGTCATTCAATGTGTTTCGTGTCTGTATCTCATGCCTCAGCTATTTGGGGTGTTTTTTAGTAACATCTGGAATTGAGCTAAATGCTTGCAATAAAAACACCATATAAATGACATCACCTGTGTCAACAGCCAAAGCTGAGGTTTTTGCTCCTGGTCAGAGATAACAACGACTTTCATTTATATAACCCTAGAATATAGCACTGCTTAATAAGTGCAATTTGTGAAAAAAGTCACTAAAGGAGATTACAAGTCAGTACAGTTAAAGGTGTGGGGCTCAACTAAAGGAACCTCCGAATAGGGGAGAGAGAGAGAGAGAGAGAGAGAGAGAGAGAGAGAGAGAGAGAGAGAGAGAGAGAGAGAGAGAGAGAGAGAGAGAGAGAGAGAGAGAGAGAGAGAGAGAGAGAGAGAGAGAGAGAGAGAGAGAGAGAGAGAGAGAGAGAGAGAGAGAGAGAGAGAGAGAGAGAGAGAGAGAGAGAGAGAGAGAGAGAGAGAGGAAGAGAGAGAGAGAGAGAGTGAGAGAGAGAGAGAGAGAGAGAGAATGAGAGAGAGAGAGAGAGAGAAAGAGAGAAAGAGAGGGAGAGAAAGAGAGAGAGAGAAGAAGAGAGAGAGAGAGCAAGAGAATGAGATGAGTGAGAGAAAGGAGAGAGAGCAGGTGAAAGAAAGACAGAGAGAGGGAGGGCGAGGAGAGAAGCAAACAGGGTTATGGAGGAAATTCCAGACAGCTGAAGGGTCTCGACCCGAAACGTCGCCTATTTCCTTCGTTCCATAGATGCTGCCTCACCCGCTGAGTTTCTCCAGCATTTTTGTCTTCCTTCGATTTTCCAGCATCTGCAGTTCCTTCTTAACCATTTGCAGAATTGTGAGATACAAAAAGCCAGCAATAGAGTGTGCACTCTGTAAGTGTTAGTGTTCAAGGAGATCACCTTGGATTGAAAACAAGGATGTGTATTTAAACAATAAAGCATTGCTAGAAAGAGGATATGGTGGGGGATCATTCTGGTACAGGGAGCATACACATGGTGATGAGTGACAGGAGCTTGATGGAATTAAGGATATGAAGTTAAGCTCTTGAAGAGCAGAAGTTGGAAAATTGGATGGCAGAATCTTGGAATAGTTCACAGGTTGTCCAGCTGCAAAGAACAATGATGTAATGATTCTTTATTCAATGATTCAATTCTACTTTTATCATCGCATGTACCTAGGTACAGTGAAAGTCTTTGTTTTTGCATACAATGCGGTGCAACCATACAGGTAGTACACAAAGAGTCGCCACCTTTCTAGCACTGACAAAGTTTCAAATGTTATTAACACAGTGTTGTTAGCACAGTGTGAGCTGAAATAAAACAGGAAGGTTAGACAAGTAACCAACATCTTGTCAGTGAAGAGGTTTCAAGTAGAAGTTGGTGAAGGGGTTGAAGGGAGTAATGTCTTTACTGTGGGGCCACAATCGATGAAACAAGACCACTTCCGGGAAGAAAGGCGATGCAGGAGCCAGGAGACGGAAGGAATCTTTGACGGAGGAGGCCAGGTGATATTGTGGAGCTGTTGGAGATTAGAGAGATGGGGAAAACACTGCAATGGTGAGGAATGAGATCGTGGAAGGAATTAAAGGACTAAACTTTGACATCTGAGCCACTGTGATTAGCAAGAACGACTGAGCGGGACTTGATTTGGCACAGGGGGCAGGCAGCAGGCCAGGGGAACATTGGAACAATTGAATCTGGAGGCGTCAGAGAAAGTTAGATTTGTTATTAAGAGAGTACAATGGGCGGCACGATGACACAGCAGTCGAGTTGCTGCCTTATAGCCCCAGGGACCCGGGTTCGATCCTGACTACGGGTCCTGTCTGTATAGAGTTGCATGTCTTCCTCGTGATCCTCGTGGGTTTTCTCCTGGAGCTCTGGTTTCCTCCCACAATCCAAAGGCGTACAGGTTTGTAGATTAATTGGCATCGTATAATTGCAAATTGTCCTAGTGTGTGTAAATAGTATGTGTGTGGGGATTGTTGGTCAGCATGGACTCGGCGGGCCGAAGGGCCTGTTTCCGCACTGTATCTTGAAACTAAACTAAAAGCACAACTGTACTTTCTTCAATTGGTGTAAGAAGGAACTGCAAATGCTGGTTTAAACCGAAGACAGGCACAAAAGGCTGGAGTAACTCAGCTGGGCAGGCAGCATCTCTGGAGAGAAGGAACAGGTGATGTTTCGGGTGGAGTCTGAAGAAAGGTCTCGACTCGAAACGTCACACATAACATTCCTTCTCTCCAGAGATGCTGCCTGTCCCTCTGAGCTACTCCAGCTTTTTGTGTCTTTCTTCAATTGGTGGTTGCCACTCATTTCAGCATATCTATAATATCAAAAAGGTATAATAATGGGAAAAAGAAGATTGCTTGTAGCTATGGGGATGTTCCTTTGGATGCAGTTATGAAAATCCCACGCATCTATTCTTCCTTCTAAACTTTTTTAGTAAACTTTTCCTCAAAGTTAAGTCACAGGGATACCACGTGAGTTTAGGTATCCCTGTCACTGAAGAAATCTAAAGTTCTGCCCAAAGGGTGTCAGCAGTTATGGGGTGAAGGCAGGAGAATGGGGTTGAGAGGGAAAGATAGATCAGCCACAATTGAATGGCGGAGTAGAATCGATGGGCCGAATGGCCGTATTCTGCAACTAGAACTTATGAACTTATGAACTGAAATGAATTCCACATAACAGAAGTCCAAAAGAGAAAGGTTAGAGATGTAACCGATAGCTGGGTCAAGAAGGTTGTTTTTCTGGCGAGACCCAGTTCCTTAAACACTGTCTGTGAATTGTGGCATTTTTGTTTCCTAGTAACAAAGTAACTTTAACCAGACTCTCCTGGTTGTGGTCTCCTGATACATGAACATGTACAGCAATTTTTCTGACATATTTTTCTTCAATGTTTATTCTATTCTTAGAAAAGGAAATATTTTTTCAAGGAAACCTCTTCATAGGGTTTGGCAGAATCAGGGGGCAGTGCACTGATAAGAAAGCTGCTGCTCGTCATCTGTGTTGGCAGCTCTTGGTCAGATCACTGCATTCAATGATTCTTTAATGTTACTGCTGTCAAGCCTCAAGCCCCAGACCAGAGCTCCCACGTTCCAGGAGATTCCACTGCACTTGTGCGAGTTTAAAGCCTGCATGAGGACGAGGAGTTTGCTTCAATGGTGTATATTTTGTATGGAATGTAGTTTGGATTTCAAACTAAACAACTGGACAATGTAAAAGTAAGAAAGGCCCTTTGTTACATTATTGCTGTTAAAGAATAATGTCTGTGAAATTATCTTGATGAAAGCAAACATTTTGGGGACTTTTTGTAATAGTTTTGGTTGAACATAACTATACAGTTTGAAAAAAAAAATCATCAATCAATAATCTGAATGGATAGTAGATCATTTTACTGAGGAGACACAATGTGATGGAGTAACTCAGCAGGTCAGGCAGCCCCACTGGAAGACATGGATAGATGACATTTCATGTTGGATCTCGATCTGAAGAAAGGTCCCGACCCGAAACGTCACCTATCTATGTCGCCGCTGCCTGGCCCACCGAGTTACTCCAGCAGGTTGTGCCTGTTTTTTTAAACTGACTTCTGTCGTTCCTGTGTCCACATCATACCCAGGGGAAGGCCTTCAACGAGGTGGCGTAACCACCTGCTCTGTTGTGGTTTATGGTAAATCTGTGACGTGCTTTTCAAATCCAATGATGCAGTTGATTGAGTCATTTTATAGCGTATGGCAAACCATGGCTGATATAGAGAAGTACAACTTTAATACCAACTGGCTATCTGTACTAACGGTAGAAACAACTCTTCTTTAGTTCGATGAAGGATCTCGACCTATCACCTATCCTAGATTTCCAGACATTCTGCCTGAGATACGATTGAATGTGCGCCTTCTGCAACTGGAACTTATGAACTGAAATGATTTCCACACAACAGAAAAGTAAAGTCCAAAAGAGAAAGATTAGAGATGTAACCGATAGCTGGGTCAAGCTCCAGCGCTCTGTTTCCTTTTGTGCTATTTGTACAGTTATTTTCTCAAAGCAATGTATAGGCGTAAGATCACCCATAATCGAATGGGATGGAAAACCAGGTTTGAGGTTCACATGGCCCATTCCTTACATTGCTTCGATTCTTGCGATCGTAAATAGCAACTCACGGGAAATAAAAAAAGGAGGTTTTAGCCATGAGTGAAGGTGAATATTTTGGACTTTTGGCTCATTTAGCTTTGAATTTTGACAGAAACTTGAGACAACATAGGAAGAACAGTGCAGAACAGGGCAGGTTGCACATATAATGTGTAGGAGGAACAAACATGTTAGGCCATTCTCATTTTTTCTCATTCATTGCTTTCCTATGGGAGACATTATTTGGATGTTGCTGTTGTCTTCAGTCATCAGCACCTTCCTGCATTTGGCCCTTCATGTGCCAGCATTTGGATTCTGGAAAACACACATCAGCAGCAATAATGTACGTTTAAACTTTGGACTCAGGATGAGCTGATCATTTTTGCATCTGTTTCGGTTTGTACCTTTACTTGCTCTGAAATTTTTATATAGTTCTTGGGTGAAAAGAGCTTTTCCCAGAAGAAACATATTTTAAAAACAGAAGTTTTTAGCTTTTGATTGTGACCCTGCTCTGACCAGACCATGTTTCCGTGCTGAAAGTGTGACCATTGACTAGAAACTCTTCAACATAGAACATAAAACAGTATGCCGCAGGAATAGGCCCCTTGGCACATGATGTCTATACCGACCATGACACCAAATGAAACTAACTCCACCTGTCCTCACAATAATGCATATCTCTCTATCCCCAGCATATTCTCATGCCCAAATGTCTCTTAAATGTCACTGTCATATCTGCTTCCACCTCCCCCTCTGGCAGCGCATTCCAAGCACCTACCACTCACTCTCTGCACACAAATAAATTGCTGTGTACATCTGTTTTAAATGTCCCCCTCTCTTCTTAAGCCCTCTAGTATTTTACATCCTATTTGGCCCTGGGGACTTATCCATCATCATTCTCTTCAATCGCAACAATACCAATTCTTTCTTGATCTCAACGCACCCTAGAATATTAGCGTGTCCCCCACACTGATCACACTATCCTCCATGTCCTTCTCAGTGAACACTGATACGAAGGGTCTGAAGAAGGGTCTCGACCCGAAACGTCACCCATTCCTTCTCTCCAGAGATGCTGCCTGACCCGCTGAGTTACTCCAGCATTTTGTGTCTACCTTTGATTTAAACCAGCATCTGCAGTTCTTCCCTACACACTGATATGAAGTACTTGTTCTGTTGGCTCCAGGCAAATTCCCTCCCTTGTCTCTCTCCTTGTCTCTCTCCTTGTCTCTCTCTTGGTTTTATTACATGTATAAAATGCGGTTGGATTTTCATTAATCTGAATTGCCAAGGACTTTTCAAGCTCATTTTGGCCTTCCTGTTTGAGTTTGTTCCTGCTTTCTTTCTATTCATTAAGGGCCCCCATTGAGTTCAGCTTCCTAAACCTTGGACCCGCTTCCCTTCTTTTTTTGACTACATTTAGTACATCTCGAACCTTGCCATCCTTGTGGGTCTTGAATTATTTAAATGACTGTCACAATTCAGGTGTGGATTTACCCCATAACAGCCGCTCCCAATTTACTGGCCCCAACTCCTTCCTGACACTGCTGTAAATTGTCATCCTTCATAAATTCATGTGAGAGGAGCAGAATTAGGCCATTCGGCCCATCATGGTTGATCTTGATTAGTTCGGGCATTAGGGATTATGGGGAGAAGGCAGGAGAATGGGGTTAGGAGAGAGAGATAGATCAGCCATGACTGAATGGCGGAGTAGACTCGATGGGCCGAATGGCCTAATTCTGTTCCTACCACTTATGACCTTAAGACTTATGATCTATCTTTCCCTCTTAACCCCATTCTCCTGCCTTCTCCCCATAACTCCTGACACCCGTACTAAGCAAGAACTTTAATACCATTGCTGTGAATGTGCACATGAAATGTAGTACTAGTGCTCCTGAAATGTTTTAATTTTTTATTAGCAAATGAGCCCTAGCTACATATTCTCCTATTTTAGATTGTAAGCTGCACCAGAAGTGCTGGCTCAATAAATGGACAAGCCAGACATTAAGTTTTTTACCTTTTCACAGTGTTCGATAAGATGAGAGATGAGGGGACGACTCCCAGCACGTGAGCAGGTTTGTTTCAGTGCCGGGGCAATCAGTCAAACTTTGCAAACTGTTCAAGATTAATAGGCGGATTTGCTATATTAACTGCCCTCATAAATTGTGGCACTTGATTGAGTTAACATGCTTTCCTAATGGATAGATGTTACTTGATAATAACCAACGAATTTTCCAGTCGGTTATTTGTAAAGCAGGCGCTTGGATGATTAGGTGGTAATGCTTGCAAAAACCTGACTAAGAACTTAAATATTCATTTTCATTATCAATTTTCTACAGCTTTGAGAAAAAAAACCCATTGATGCTCCTTATTGCAGAATCATGACTATTTCTATCATTCATTGAATTTGTTCCACTTTTATATATTCCATTGGCATTTGTCCAGAAACAGTTTGGTTTATTGTCACGTGCACCGAGGTACAGTGAAAAACTTTTGTTGCATACTCTGCAGTCAGCGGAAAAACAATACATGATTACAATCGAGCCATTTACAGTGTAATAGATACATGATAAGGGAGCAACGTTTAGTGCAAGGTAAAACCAGCAAAGTCTGATGTGAGGGTCACCAATGCGGTAGATGGTAGTTCAGGACTGCTCTCTGGCTGTGGTACGGTGGTTTAGTCGCCTGAAGTACGAGTTACTCAACATGTTCCTATTCTATCTCTTGATCTGCTTTTTCCTGGAGCTGTTAATTAACGGCTACTTCAACAGCGAACAAAGGAACTCTATGGGGATGCATTAAGATTTTGAACGATATTGGCAACATTTTATTCTGGACTGTACTTTTAGTACAAGCATAAGAAGTCTTGTTTTCAAAGCACAACCATCTGCTGAATGCACACCATTATTTGTTTTTCTCCTCATGCCACTTAGAAACTTTGCCTGCAAATCTCACACATTTTGCAGGCAAAGTTCTTTTTTTTCTGAGGATGTTTTCATGCATGTGAGAATTGATGATTAGCAAAGATGTCACACTGCATGAGGATTATAAACTGCCATAAAGCAGAAGCAAGGTGAATAATGATCAGCATCGGTGCATTTGATTAAATGGTTTTCAAATTGAAGGGGGTGAAAAAACAGTCAGAGATTTCTAATAGTTTTGGTTTAAAATAAAATCTCACAACGCACGCTAGGGACAATTTACACTTATACCAAGCTAATTTACTTACAAACCTGTACGTCTTTGGAGTGTGGGAGGAAACCGAAGATCTCGGAGAAAACCCACACGGTCACGGGGAAAATGTACAAACTCTGTACAGACAGCACCCGTAGTCAGGATCGAACATGGGTCTCCAGCGCTGCAAGCGCTATAAGGCAGCAATTTTACCACTGCGCCACCATGCCGCCCTGATGGGTGGTACAGTTATCCTAGTATCTGCAAGATGTACCACCAGACTATCATTAAGATGGTACTGGAGTAACCCAGCGGGCCAGGCAGCATCACAGTAGAGCATGGATAGGTGACGTTTTGGGCTGGGACCCTTCTTTATTAAGATACTTCTTTATGTCCTATTTTATTTTATCTTTTGTGCATCATAATTCAATGTGTGAATCACAACAATACATTATTAGCTTCTCTCCCGCTACAATATAGTGGCCACTTAAACAAAGATTTTAGAGACTGTGCCATTAATTACAACTCACCTCCCTAATTTAGCACATGCACTGTGTTTCATGATATTTGGTCAGAGTCAAAGAAGCAGGCTCCTTGGTCCATTATGTTGCTACCATCAGCCTCCTCCCCTTCCCAAGACCCCGCCCTCTTTCTTCCCCCCTGAACTCTGGCTGACCTTTCACCTTCCCCTCCCCCTCCTCCTTCCTCTAGCTTCACAATTCGCAACTTTTTCTATCCTCCAGCTTCACAATCCGCAACTCTTTATTCGTTTGCGCTCACACCTGTCATTTCATCTGTGGCTTTAGTCCCAAAAATCTGCCCATCATTAACCTCCCCCTCTCGCCTTTGTTCACCAGGCCTCTCCTCTCCCAACCCCCCCTGCACTCAGCCTGTTGATTGCTGCAAATCATACATATTGGCACAATGCTGTTATCATTATGAGAGGCACAGGCAGGGGAGATAATCTAAATCTGTTTTTTCCCCATGGGTGGATATCAAAAACACGAGGAGATAGTTTTAAGGTGAGACAACGGAGTTTTACTGGGGGATCTGAGGAGTATGTGTTTTACACAGAGAGTGTCTGATACCTGGAGCGTGCAGCCAGAAGAGGTGGTGGAGTCCGATACAGAGACCACGTTGAAGAGGTATTGGTACAGACACATAAGTGGGAAATGCATTGGACACAGTCGTAATGTTGGTAAATGGAATTAGTGTAGAAGGGCAAAAATGATTGGTGTGTGACTGGTGGGCTCTGTAAATCTCCTGTAAGACTCTACAATGATGAGGCGTGATTTGTCTTCATCAAGTTGGCATGTCAACCCTCCTTGCTCGGAACACAAGCAGTGGGCCTAAGGTATAAGGCTAGAGAAAGGAACATTCTGTTAGCAGTTGGAAACAAAAGGTGCTACTGTATGTGTAGATGTTGGAAGGTGCAGTGTGAGGGGAAATGAAGGACGCATATGTTAAGCCAAACATCAAGTATATTTCTCATAAACCTCATTGTGCAGATTTGCGCAGGAATATGCATGTTCTCGGATCAGGGAAGCTGTGTGTACAATATGCTGTGTGTAGTCTAAGAGAAGCTGTGGTCAGTAGTGTGTCAGACAGAGGATATTCTAAAGGAAATGGCTGTCTACAAGAACAAGGAAAGCCTTTACATGTACATGGCTTTACATGTGCGTCAAGCCCCGTACACTGCTGTGTTGAATCAAGCATTCAAGCTTTCTTACTGTAGATGTATGTCTTCATCAACCTAATGTATGTGGTGTTTGAGCAGCAACCCATGCTGCGAACAATCACCACTGTTCACCATCTTTCAAAGACAAGCATCTGTCACAATGCGGAGTACAACATATGAAGAATCCATTTTGAATTCAGACATCCTTAAAGGCCAATGTTTAAGGTGCAGTAAGTATCTGGTCCTTCACCAGATCTGATGAAGGGTCTTCAACTTGAGGCGTTAAGTCCATTCAGAACCATAGAGCATGGGAAACTGATCCTTCAGCCCAATATCCAGCATATCCTTATTGCCCAAGCCCTTCGGTCCCGATAACACCCCTGTAATTTGTTTGTGCACCTTCTGAGCTTAATGCCACTCTTTCTATAGCTGGTGCGACCAGAACTACACACAATACTCCAGGTTTGATCTCACCAATGACTTATACCATTGCAACATGTTATCCCAACTCCTAAATTCAATGTAGGAGCAAAGAACTGCAGGTGCTGGTTCATACCAAAGATAGACACCAAGTGTTGAAGGAACTCAGCAGGCCAGGCAGCATCACTGGAGAAAAAGGATGGGTGATGATTCAGAAAGAAAGGTCCCGACCCAAAATGTCACCCATCCTTTTCCCCCAGAGATGCTGCCTGGCCCGCTGAGTTACTCCAGCACTTTGTGTCTAACCTATATAGATTCAATGCCTTGACTGATGAAAGCAAGTGTGGTTGTTGCTTGACCTCCAGAGTATTCCCAGAACTTTCTATTTTTATTCCATGTTGTGGCAATCTATTGGGAATGAAATGAGACAAGTATGGAAGGAGAGTGGGGGAATTTGATAGCCTGCAGAAATTGGACCCAAAATCACCCTATTTGAATTGTTCCACTGGCTCCAACTCCAAATGATACAATGGGTTGCCACAGAATGAAAGTGTCACTACTCAGTTAGTTCAGTTACACTGATCCGTGTAAATTACACTCTATGATTGCACATCAGCTGGATATCAAGGGTCTGAGATCATATAGATACATAAAAAATAGGTGCAGGAGTAGGCCATTCGGCCCTTCGAGCCTGCACCGCCATTCAATATGATCATGGCTGATCATCCAACTCAGTATCCCGTACCTGCCTTCTCTCCATACCCCCTGATCCCTTTAGCCACAAGGGCCACATCTAACTCCCTCTTAAATATAGCCAATGAACTGGCCTCAACTACCCTCTGTGGCAGAGAGTTCCAGAGATTCACCACTCTCTGTGTGAAAAATGTTTTTTCTCATCTCGGTCTTAAAGGATTTCCCCCTTATCCTTAAGCTGTGACTCCTTGTCCTGGACTTCCCCAACATCGGGAACAATCTTCCTTCATCTAGCCTGTCCAACCCCTTATGAATTTTGTAAGTTTCTATAAGATCCCCCCTCAATCTCCTAAATTCTAGCGAGTACAAGCCCGAGTCTATCCAGTCTTTCTTCATATGAAAGTCCTGACATCCCAGGAATCAGTCTGGTGAACCTTCTCTGTACTCCCTCTATGGCAATAATGTCCTTCCTCAGATTTGGAGACCAAAACTGTATGCAATACTCCAGGTGTGGTCTCACCAAGTACAACTGCAGTAGAACCTCCCTGCTCCTATACTCAAATCACTTTCAGCTTGATTGCATGGCAGTGTTGATATATTGCACCTGCGAGGCAGCAAGTACTCATTCTACGTGTAACAAGGAACTGCAGATGCTGGTTTACATCAAAGATAGACACAAATAGCTGGAGTAACTCAGCAGGGTATGGCAGCATCTCTGGAGAAAACGAATTGGTGACGTTTCGTGTCGAGACCTGTCATCAGACTGAGGTATACATTCTATGGCACCCTGCATCATGGAGAAGGTTGCAATCCCTAAGGTTTTTCTCCCAACCTCTTGGTAGCTTGAAATATAGAACGAAATGTACTGTAGTATCTCCCCTTGACTGCACGACACACATGACACAACAAGGTGAACAAACTCTGAGATTTTGCAAATATCTCCAGATCCAGTTTGGATGGAATGAGTAACAGAAAGCACAAAAGTTTACAGTCACAATCTCCCTGACCGCCACTGGAAATGCTGATCTTGCCCAACCCCTAGGTTGCAGTAGAGACTGCAGTAGAGCCAAGGAGAACGCAGCTACAAATGCAGCGATCATCGCATGCCTAGGGGAGACTCCAGCCATCAGGCGCTGCTGGTCTACATTTGGCATTATGTAAGGAACTGCAGATGCTGGTTTAAACCGAAGATGGACACAAAGTGCTGGAGTAACTCTGCGGGATAGGCAGCATCTCTGGAGAGAAGGAATAGGTGACGTTTCGGGTCGAGACCCTTCTTCAGACTGCTCTTCTCCAGTCTGAAGAAGTGTCTCGATCCGAAACATCACCCATTCCTTCTCTCTGGGGACCCTGCCTGTCCCACCGAGTTACTCCAGTACTTTGTGTCTATGTATTAATTGGTTCAATTGACGTAAACAGATGATGACAAAATAGATTGTAAAATGTTCTTATTTATACGAGGATGATTGAGGTTGGTTTGCGGGGGAGGCTCAGTCTCAACAAGGTGATTGGGGGAGGATAATGCAATATTTAGATTTCTGCACTGAAAGTAGAAGGAAAAGAATAATCAATTTTGACAGAATATTTATTTTGACAGAAAAGTAATATATCATATTAGATAATAATCTATGCAATAACTGGCCTATTACGGGGATTATTTAAGTATTACAATTTATTCATCCTGACATTAATAAAGGTGTTTGAGGTTATTAAAGCTTCATCTTGTGCAGCCTATGAAGACAATAATTGATAGACACAAAAAGTTGGACAGCCAGCATCTCTGGAGAAGAAGGAATGGTGATATTTTGGGTCACGACCCTTCTTTAGACCAAATTGAAAACAAAAATAAAAAAATTGAGATCATCTTTGCCTGAGAACAGATGTAATATGAAACATCACATTTCAATCTGCTGACAGGGCTGTATTCTAATGAACTTTCATCGATAACATATAACATTGGGAGGCATTTGATTGCTTCATTCACATGGAGCCTCTATAAAGCTGGTTGTTTCAAGATTCAAGATTCAAGATTCAATTTATTTGTCATTTGGACCCCTTGAGGTCCAAACGAAATGACGTTTCTGCAGCCATACATTACAAACAAATAGACCCAAGAAACAACATAATTTACATAAACATCCATCACATTGCTGTGATGGAATAAAAAATCACATTTCAATAGATGACAAAATAATAAAAACGCAGACGGGCTGCAGAGGCCGCTGCTGACGAGAGTCGCGCCGCCTACCGTACGTTAGTCGTGAAATCCCCTCCGTCTTGTTTTGTGGACCATTATGGGGGTTTAGGTGCTTTTCTATGAAGCATGTTTTTTTGATGCTGTGTGAAGGGATTTAAACAAAATTCAGCCACTTAACGTGATCAGTCCAAAGGTCCTGGAATATAATCACACCACCGAGGATATACGTCAAGAACAATTGCTATTTCTTAGATCATGAAAGCATATTTAATTCTGTGCTGGCAGAGATATAGTTTATTGCTGCAGCAGACAAAACACTTCACCCTTTCCAGAATGAGAATAAGGAAAAGACCAAATATTAAAAAAAAACCTCTTAATAACCTTGTGTGCACAGTGAGCCTGTTACATATTACACTTTATATGAAGCCCTATTAACACTCTGAAAATGATTGAATAAAGTTCTTCAAATGTAATCACAAGTGCAAAAAATTGGAAGACTTCATTATTCTTGTATTGAATGAATAATTCCATTGAATTGCATTTTTATACATTTTCTACCTTTGACAAAATAATACATTTTGTTTTTCCCATATTAAGGTTCATTTGAAGTCTTTCAATGATCTCCGTACCAGGTAATAAGTCTGAAGAAGGGTCCAAACCCCAAAAGTCACCTGTCCATGTTCTCCAGAGATGCTGCCTGAACTGTTGAGTTACTCCAGCACTTTGTGTCCTTTTTGTACTCCAGCATCTTGTGTCTTTTTTTGTATTAAACCAGCATCTGCAGTTCCTTGTGTCTTCTCTCAGAAAAACAATAGTAGTACTTTAGAAAAGTAGCTTCGAAAGACTCTGTCACCCAAACTTCATTGATGAGGTGCAGAGGGAAATTGGAAACTGCAGTTTGCTTCCTTTTGAACCCTTGCAGTATTGTAAACTCTGAGGTGGACAGGGGATAAAAAAAACGAGTAGAAAGGAACTGCAGATACTTGTTTATATCGAAGATAGACACAAAGTGCTGGAGTAATTCAGCGGGTTAGGCGGAATCTCAGGATAAAAAGGATGGATAACGTTTCGGGTCGGAACCCTTTGTTAGTTGGAAAGTAGAGGTGAGGGAACTGGAGGTAGAAAAGGCCAGAGCAAAGCAGGGCCGGCAACAGATGACCAAGGACCAATGATGGGCTCCACCCTTCATTGGTCATCTGCTGACAGCCCTGATTTATTCTGGCCTTTTGCTACATCCAGCTCCCTCCCTTCTACTTTCAGTCTGGAGAAGGATTCCGACCCAAAACATCACCCATCCTTATTCTCCAGAGATGCTGCCTGACCTGCTGAGTTACACCAACACTTTGTGTCTGTCTCGTGAAAAGACAATGCTTTGCCATAAGGAAGGACAGTTACACAGACAGGCTGGTGCTAATGTGTTGCAGGAGTAATTTCATTTCGTTGTCTCTGTACTGTACACTGACAATGACAATTAAAATTGAATCTGAATCTGTAATGTAATTATAGCAGGTTTACTTCAACAGCTGCCATTGGCTCTGCTGGAGCAACTTGTTCAAATAAAATTTTGCTAAGTTGCAAACTGTCTTCTCAACAACCGGGACGTTGTGTGTTTTGGCATTTACATCCACAGCACCACAGGCTTTGGAACAGATTACTACTGTCTTTCATGTTTTGTGGTAGCCAGAGCTTCCGTGAATGCTCCTCTGGGAACGATGGTACTTCTGGTTATGTTTACAGTAACGATAGATGTGGCAACAGAATACTTAACAGAGATGGTGGGTAGAACGTAATAGCGCTGGGCAGGGAGGGTGGTCAATCACTAACTTCAGTGGAAAATTTAAAAGACTGGAAATGTATCCATTGTCACCACATTGAGAGGCTCCATGCTTTGAATCCTCATTTCAGAAATAGAGTGCAACACAAAGTTCTCAGTTCACTTTATAGTCACGTGTACCGAGGTACAGTGAAAAGCATTTGTTGCGTGCTAACCAGCCAGCGGAAAGACAAGACATGATACAATCAAGCCATTCGCAGTGTGCAGATACACGATAATGGAATAACGTTTAGTTGTTAACATTCTGCACTTAGAAGTTGCAAATTGAGGGTAATTTTGCAATCCATATGTATTTCAGTCAAATAACGTGTTCAGGGCAATGGGCTAAATGAAAACAGAAGATGGGGCCAGGGAGTTAACAGTGCAGATAATGGGCATTTCATCTCAAGGATTTGTGGGCTATGCTGGGATGTGCCTTCCCTGCTTGTTCATATTCATGTTGCGTTGTTCCTGAGGTGAAGTGGGGGACCATAGGAAAGTCACATGTTTCTGACAACCTTTAAAGACAGGCAACACCTTTTGAAGGGTGGAAACCCTTCAAAGAAGGGTTTCGGTCCGAAACGTTGCCTATTTCCTTCGCTGCATAGATGTTGCTGCACCCACTGAGTTTCTCCAGCACTTTTGTCGACCTTCGATTTTCCAGCATCTGCAGTTCCTTCTTAAACCTTTAGGAAGGAATGTGCTCCAAAATACAGGAAAATACTTATAAGGAATATTTGAGCAGCAGATTGTGCTCCAAAATATTTTGACTGTTTTCATAAATTCATAGGTTATAGGAGCAGAATTAGGCCATTCGATCCATCAAGTCTACTCTGCCATTCAATCGTGGCTGATCTATCTTTCCCTCTCAACCCCATTAGAAACATAGAAACATAGAAATTAGGTGCAGGAGTAGGCCATTCGGCCCTTCGAGCATGCACCGCCATTCAAGATGATCATGATTCAAGATTCATTTAACTCAGTGATCCCGAAATGCCCTGCCAGCCATACATTCAAATAGACCCAAGACACCTGATCCCCTAACATCCCACATCGCTGTGAGGGCCACATCTAACTCCCTCTTCCCCCCCCCCCAATGATGTCAGAGTCAAAGCCTCAAAGCTCCCCTCTGTGGCAGAGAGTTCCAGAGATTCACCACTCTCTGTGTGAAAAAAGTTCTTCTCATCTCGGTTTTAAAGGATTTCCCCTTTATCCTTAAGCTGTGACCCCTTGTCCTGGACTTCCCCAACATCGGGAACAATCTTCCTGCATCTAGCCTGTCCAACCCCTTAAGAATTTTGTAAGTTTCTATAAGATCCCCTCCTCAATCTCCTAAATTCCTAGAGAGCGACAAACCAGAGTCCCCTATCTTCTCCTCTCCTGCCGCTCTCGTTCCCCATAACCCCTGACGGAGACCCCACAAAGAAAAGGTACTCCCGTGCAGGGGGGTTTAGTTACCCCCTCCCTCCCACCCCCCCACACACACCCCCCAACAAAAAATAACAAAAACTACATAGAAACAGAGACAAAAAATAAAAACAGACGGGCTGCAGAGGCCGCTGCTGACGAGAGTCGCGCCGCCTCCTCATATTACTGGAGGTGTATGACTTGTCCATAAGTCTTGTCCACATCTAACAGAGTTCAAAGGACTCCCCAGAGTTTATCAAGTAACATTTTAGCAATTTCACAAAGTGCGCTTACTCCCATTACTACCATTCTCATGTATATTAATGTTCATACAGTAACTGCACCAAAGAAAAAGACAGCACAATGATGAAGAGAACTGTGAATATTCAACAGTTTTTGTTTATGTACGTCCTATTTTTCTTACCCCACTCGACATATTCTGCAGGACAAGCATTCAACGGCCATTTTCCTTTCCTTTCCACTGAGTCCCTTTTTTATTTGAAAGGTGGTGAAACATTCGAAGCCAAAGCTCTTAATGACTCGGCATCACTCAATCTAAGCCTGCAAGTTTCAGCTAAATTAAGCTAAGGATACTCTGCATCCTTTGGCTGGATTATTGGATGGGCCTCACTCAGAGCATCCCTGTCCACTGGAAATCCCATGGAAAGATGGAAGAGATACACTAATTATTGGATTATCATAATTTTCTGAATTTAATTAAATTAATGGCCTGCCCACAAAATGTAAAGAAATTGGCGTAGCAATCTCTGGGAGTATGAAAATATTTCCAGCTAAAGAAATTAATATTACTTTGCTGCACGGACTTGCAAGCAGGGGCGGCACAGTGGCGCAGCGGTAGAGTTGTTGACTTACAGTGCTTACTATGGGTGCTGTCTGTATGGAGTTTGTAGGTTCTCCCTGTGACTGCTTGGGTTTTCTCAAAGATCTTTGGTTTCCTCCCACATTCCAAAGACATACAGGTTTGTAGGCTAATTGGCTTGGTATAAATATAAATTGTCCCTGGTGTGTACAGGATAGTGGTAAGGGCCTGTCCCACTTGCCGATTGTTTTCAGTGACTGCCGGCGTCATATCAGGGTCGCCAAAAGATTTCGAACATTTCAAAATCCAGCGGCGACAAAAAAAATGTTGCGAGACTTGAAAAAACCCAGCGCGTCAATCCATGATCATGCTGCATCACGCCACATCATGCCACAAATTGTTCGGTGACCTGATACATCAGTCAATGATGCCGGCAGTCAACAAAAATATCGCCAAGCGGGACAGGCCCTTTAATGTGCGTGGATCGCTGGTCGGCGTAGACTTGGTGGGCCGAAAGGCCTTTTTTTTTCCGCACTGTATCTCTAAACTAAACTAAACTAAACTAAACTCATTTAAGGTTCTGTTTTAATATAAAGCCCAATGATTTATTGTGTTTCAATTGTAGCTAACAGGATGTAGTAATAGAACACATGCACCAGTTGTTCACAGCTTATTTGATTATGGCTACCCCACAACTAATGAAAAACAGCTATAATATCACAGGATTTCCACTTACATAGCATGTTAAATACAGGAAAACAAGGTCCAAATATTTCATAGGGTTCATATCAAAATGCTGGTGCAGGGCCATCTGAGGAAGAGATAGGCAGGTGATCAAGGGCTTGGTCAATGGGTGGAGAGTCTTCAACAAAGAATGAGAGATAGAAAGCGTGAGGTTTACAAAATTAATTGCAAAGTTTGGGGCTTTAGTAACTGAAGGCACAACAATCAGTGTTTGTGGTTAAAGTCATTAATGAGTAAGAAGCCTGTTGGATGCGAGTTGGCTGCAGAAATACGTTTGTAAACAAGTTGCACACTTGGTGTCAGGAATCTATTTGTACCCAGGGTAAAAGAAGAACATAAAAGAGAACATAAAGAGAACTGATACTTAATGATGGGCCTTCTCCTATAAATACATTTTTGGTGGAGATTCGAGGTGGTCTCTTGAAATGTGCAGGCAACTCTGATGTGTGACTTCCCTGATTAAATTAACTCAACATGGAAGCACAAAACTCCACGGGGAGTGTGAATAATAAAGAAATGATGTTAAAATGAGGAAAATAGCTTTAGACATTCATAGAGTCATCGTTACAGTGTAGAAACAGGCCCTTCGACCCAACTTGCCCACACCGGCCAACATGTCCCAGCTACACTAGTCCCACGCCTGCATTTGGCCCATATCCCTCCAAACCAGTCCTATCCATGCACCTGGTTAACTGTTTTTTAAATGTTGGGGTAGTCCCTGCCTCAACTACCTCCTCTGGCAGCTCGGTCCAAAAAGCCCACAACAGTTAGTGTGAAAAAAATGCCCTCAGATTCCTAATAAATCTTTTCCCCTTCACATTAAACGTATGTCCTCTGGTACTCGATACTTCTACTCTGGGTAAGAGACTCTGTGCATCTACCCGATCTCTTGTTATAATTCATATAACATTCACCTGCAGATTCTAGACCAAATACTGCTGGGCTGCAAAAATCTGTCCTGGTTTAACCTGCTCTTTGTCCCTCGGCTTTATTTCTGTCTCCAGTTATTCCCTTTTGTTGGTTAGCAACATGATATGGAATGTCTCCATTGTTCCAGTCAATGTCAGACTGTAAGAGGCTGGCAGGAGGAACAGTTGGAGTAGAATGGGAGACAATGTCAGCTTTTTCACTCCTTGAGATGGAATGCACTACAGGTACTCCCATGTTCTGCTTAATCCGGTGTCCTGATAACAGCCTGACTGGGCAAATCGTTTAGGCAGTTGTGTGATCTGATACCTTGATTTTCTATTGGAACCAAAATAGTTGGCTGTTTGAATTACTAAACCACTTCAGATGTGCTTTAGATCTGTAGGATCTACTGAATCCCACCACAGAAAGCAGTTAACAAACGACACTTAGCTGAGCCAGACACCTTGTGTCACGTTTATTCCAGAAGGCCCTTTTACCTACATGCTCACCAATCATAACCCGTGTGCAGATAAGGCCAATTAATGCCTCTGACCTTGGAGTTGTTATTGGGCTCTTGTGGCTGCACCTTCTCGTGAGGCTGCTGGTGATTCGCCAGCAGTCGCCAGCGGTGACAGGCTTTATGCAAAACCAACGTGGGCGTGAAGTCGCCACAGATCTGTACAAAGCCACAGATAGACACAAAAAGCTGGAGTAACTCAGTGGGTCAGACAGTATCTCTGGAGAGAAGGAATAGGTACAAAGCACTACAGTTATTATAATACACATGACACTTTCGTTGTATTGTATTGTATTGTATTCAAATTTATTGTCATTGTCTCAATTTGAGAGAACGAAATGAATTAAAGAACAAAATGAATTTCAATGCCTAGTAACTGTATCTTTTGACTGGTACTTGATTATACTGGTCGTCTTATCGAGGCAGTGTGAAGTATAGATAGAGTCAAGGGGAGGGAGGTTGGTTTGTGTGATGGGATGGGCTGTGTCCATGCAATTCTCTGTAATTTCTTGCCAGTCTTGGATGGAGCTGTTCTCAAACCATGCTGTGATAGATCCCGATAAAATGATTCCTACGGCCCACCTGTGGAAATTGGAGAGAGTTGTTGGGGACATGCCAAACTTCCTAAGCTCCGTCTTGTCAATAAATCTTCTGGAGAACATGTAAAATGCTCCAAGGTTGTTATCAAAGCCTCCTCCATAGGGTGTGAAGTGAGGAGGTACTGCTTGTTTCTGGACAAACCATTCTTTCAGTGGGGCTCTGAGAGAGATATTCAACTCTTATTTACATATGCCAAACCTCCAAAGGTCCAAAACCGGATATTAGGAGTTGAGTAACAGTGCTACACCCCTCAATTGGGAATGAATGGAACATTGCACTACAGACCAGAGTTTGTCAGTGTGGCGTGGACAGACCTGAATAATTTCATGGTGAATGGACCAACATGCAGTAAGAGCCCACTGTTCCCTCAGGCAGAGTGTAACAAAATATATGGTAGAAAATCAACTATCAATGTGTCAGTGTTCATAATGCTCTGAGGAATGGCGGATAATGCAGAAAATACAAGCGTGGAAAATGAACCACATTAGATGATCTACAGAAAAGAAGCAGTTCATTGACAAGCACCTCATATTTTAATTGGGCGGCACTAATTTTGTTAATTTCAAGTAACCCTTGCAGTCCCTGTTTCTCCATCCCTCCTCCACGCTAGTCGCCCTACTAGTTTCGCTGTCGTCCTGCTTAGTTTCACTGTTTGTATCCACTCGTTTTCACCTTTTCCACAGCCAACAATGGACCATTGTGGGCTCTACCTTTCCTTGATCATCATTGCTGGCTTTGATTTGTCCTTTTTATATCTTTCATTCATTTGTTCTTTGTAACTTTTCATTGCTCTCATTTCCCTCTCCCCTGACTCAGTCTGAAGAAGGGTCTCAACCCAAAAAGTCACCTATTTCTTTTCTCCAGAGATGCTGCCTGACCCGCTGAGTTACTTCAGCATTTAGAGTCTATCTTCACTGTAAACTGGCATCTGCTATTTCTTCCTATACATTGACAAGTCTTATATGTACACTTACTGCCTGTGTGATTTAGCAGTCAGTGTTGATAGTGATAGTGAAGAAAGACATAATATGCTGGAGTTAGCGAGTCAGGCAGCATCTCTTATGCATTTAATTACATATAAAGCAGTTTTAGGATTTATATATTAAAGTATACACGCATGGATATTCCAAAATGAAAAATATTGTTCAGGAGTAAGATGTCGCACATTAATATTTGTACTATTATTACAACTGCAATATCTGACAATTAGCAAATACCATTTGCAGAGGCTCTATTAGAATAAACAGAACAAGAACATCTTCAATGCATTAACTGTGATCACATGCATGGACAGTTGAATATTGATCCTATATATTCAATAAAGGATATTCTTGTGATGCAGTTGAATTCTGATCTAGATTTCACTGCTTGTAAGTGTGGTAAAAACTAAATTGATGGGTCCTCTTCAGAGGTACCTAGAAAGGAATTTGCAGAGCCACGGTGAAAGAGTGGGGAGCAAGTGGTGTCGTGGACCGTGAGGAAGGCTATCTACAGTAAGTGTAGAAAAGGATCTGAATCAACTGGGAAAGTGGGCCAAGGGATGGGATGGCCAACAGAATTTAACTCTGACAAATATGAGGTCAATCAATCAAATGTTATTTATATAGCACATTTAAATTAAATAGCGTTGAACCAAATTTCTGTACATAGAAGAATTTGTACGTCCATAGGAATAAAAAGAAAAACACAACACACTATGGAATTTAACATGAAACGCCCCCCCCCCCCCCCCCCCCCCCCCCCCCCCCCCCCCCCCCCAGCAGAATCAACTTTTTCTCCTGTGAGGGAAGGCAGTAAAAGTCCCAGGTCCTCTTCCTCTGTGTTCAGCATCCCGAAGGGACGTAAAAGGGCCTCCTTTGTTCACCAGTGGACGGGGCCTATTTGAGGTGCCGCATTTTGGTCAAACAAGCCAGGGCGAAGCATCCACAGTGCATGTTAGGGCAACGTTAGAAGTAATGCAGGTACTGTCACAACGTTTAAAAAACATTCGGACAAGTACATGGATAAGATAACTTTAGAGGGATATTGATCAAATGCCCGGTGGGACTGGTGTTGATGGGGTATGTTGGTCGGCATGTGCAAGTTGGGCCGAAGGGCCTGTTTCCACACTGTATGACTCTATGACTCTGTGTTGTGGAGCTGGGAGACCTTGAAGTACAGGTACACGGTTCCCTGAAAGTGGCAGCGCAAGTAGACCGCGGATATTAGCGGATAGTTTGAAATAAAAGACGAAAGATTGAAAATAGACCTGAGAGGCGGTTTCTTCACAAAGTGAGCGGTCCATGTATGGAACGAGCTGCCAGAAGAAGCCATGGAGGTGGATACAACGACAATGCTTAAAATACAATTAAACATGATTTTGAAAAAGCTTAGAGGCTATGAGCCAATTTCAAGCAAATAGAATTAGCCCAGTTACAAAACCTGGTTGGTATGAAAGAGTTCGACCAAAGGGCATGTTCCCATATGCAGTATAACTTTATGATTCTGTGAATGCATCAAAAGCCAATATCGAGTGGGACGGAACTGCAGATGCTGGTTTACACTGAATATAGACACAAAAATGCTGGAGTAACTCAGCGGGTCAGGCAGCATCTCTGGATAGATGGAAAGCCAATATAGGCTTGATGGGCTGAATGGCCCTTTTCTGTGCCATTGCAATTCTATGATCAGAGGGAATTTAGTTATATTGGTACATCAGTATGCATCGTCTGAAGAAGGGTCTCGATCCAAAACGTTTTCTTCTATCCAGAGATGCTGCCTGTCCTGCTGAGTTACTCCAGCAATTTGTGTCTATCTACTATCCATTCCACCTGAGGGAACATTGAGCTCTCACCAGATGTAATTGATGGGACCAGTAACCAGGAAATGACTTGCGTCGATTCTCACCACAACGGGGCTCATTTGGCCCATTGTTCACCTCACACAGTAGGAAGCGCAAACAGAAACCTCAGACTAGACAATCGGAGAATTCAGATGGTGCTTGTCGAAAAAAAACAGGAAATCATTTGCATTCCCTGTCCCAAGACCAGCGAGGAACTTAGACAAACATATCCTGTCCCCCCCTCCACCCCCCTCTCTCCCACTGGGCAACTAAGCAACCAAGTCTGCAAAAATAATTTAAATATTATTTTAAAGAACTCCCTTCCTTTGCAACTTCCAAGGGTTGTTCATAGATAGCCAATCTGCAAAGAAATACTTATGCCATGACTCAAATTATATTAGTAAACCTCCACTAGAGAACCCAAGTCAAGTGTGTCCATATGACATCTTTCAGCCCAATGATGCACAGAAAGCAGAGCCCATTCATTTGAACTAATGAGCCTTTTTTTTTTAACCCAAATTAAATGTAATCAACTATACAAAATACAACACAAAAACAATACCAACAAACCATAGTATACAATATCGGCTTTGTTTCCATCCGGCTATTTGGCTTCGACTTCTTTGCTTCGGCTTCTCGTCCTTTGACGCCACGTCCGGGTACCGTTTAGCGGTGCGTATGTGTCCACGTTGGGAAGTCATCCACTGGTATTGTCGTCGTATAATTCAAGGTTCTGTAACTGGCTCCTGTCTGAACAGAAACGGATTGCTCTGTGTTTGGAAAGGGAAATAATGGTTTTGAGGAAAGTTTAAAAAAAAAATGCAACCCCACCTCAAATAACCCGAGCAGCAAAATGATTAGCTGGGAAAACACTTGGGAAAATTCTGAGACAAATGTTTGCATCTCTGAAGAAGGTTGTAAAGAGCTTTCTCTGAGGCATTTCAAATTGAACTAGGAGATAGCAAAACTGTGGCCAGCTACGCAGGATCCAGCCAGATGGGAGAGGCCCATCCTCTTTAAGTCACTGACCTCGTCTAGTTTCACCAAGTCCGTAATTAACTTTTCGCTTCTGTTGACAAGTTTCATATAAAACACATGTGTTGGGATTCCGGGTACTGCAATAAAATCTGAAGTTACTCAATTCAATCTTTGGATAGTTTTTATTAATCTGCCCAATATTTACCTCGACAATAGGTGAAATCAACAACACTTGCTTGCAGTGTTGCAAAGAATTTTTCTAAATGTGTGAAAAAAATGTTGTAAAAATAGTTTGATGATCATGAAGCTCCATTTTGACACGTTAGCATGCAACGTTTCACAGTGGCCACAGACGTGCTTTTCCTACTACATTTATATGGACACACTTATCTGTTCTGTAGTAAATGCCTACTATGTTCTGTGTGCTGAATTTCATTGTCCTATACAGGGACACATGACAATAAACTCACTTGAACTTGAACTTGATTTTCATTCATTTTCCATGCCTTCTGATGCTGCTATCGTTGATTTTCTTTTGAAATTGAGTTGCATGACCCCTGCCTATGTTTCCCTGTCTCTGCCAAGAAGGAGACAACATAGACCACCAAGTGCTGGAGAACCTCAGCAGGTCAGGCAGCATCTGTGGAGAACATGGACAGGTGACGTTTCGAGTCTCAATCCTCCTTGTAGGGACAATCCTGATTGTAGGGAGGTGGGGGAAGGGGGGGGGGGGAGGGAGTGCGTAGACGAAAGCTGGAAGAGGGGAGACACAGGACAAAGCATGGCATGTATCAGGTGGATGCAGGTTTGATTTTTAGATAAGGTCATCGTGATAGTAGAATGAGGCCGTTTGGCCCATCAAGTCTATTCAACCCTGGCTGATTTATCTCTCCTTCCCAACCCCATTCTCCTGTCTTCTCCCCATAGCCTCTGACACCTGTACTAATCAAGAATCTATCTATCTATCTCTGCCTTAAATTATCCACTGACTGGGCCTCCGCAACCTTCTATGGCAAAGAATTCCACAGATTCACCACCAAATAAATGTCTCTTCATCTCCTTCCTAAAAGAACATCTTTTAATTCTGAGGCTATAACCTCTAGTCCTAGGGGGGAGGGAGAGATAGATCAGCCATGATTGAATGGTGGAGCAGACTTGATGGGCCGAATGGTCTAATTCTACTCCTATCACTTGACCTTAAATGGCCTTTGTGTTGGCATTGAGACTTTCATCCTCAAAACTATCAAACAATAGCTGGTCAGATGTACACAAAAATGCTGGAGAAACACAGCGGGTGCAGCAGCATCTATGGAGCGAAGGAAATAGGCAACGTTTCGGGTCGAAACCCTTTCGGGTTTCGGCCTGAAACGTTGCCTATTTCCTTCGCTCCATAGATGCTGCTGCACCCGCTGTGTTTCTCCAGCATTTTCAAGTACCTTCGATTTTCCAGCATCTGCAGTTCCTTCTTAAACACAATAGCTGGTCCGAGTCTTGCTATCGTGTCCAAATGTCACGTAAAAGATCTGCTGGCATCCTTTACATCAGACCGTGTTGTGGGAATGTGGAAATATCACCAGTTAACATGCAACCAAGGAGAGGGTGTTGTAGCATTGGAACGAATCCAATGCTGAAAGTCTGGCTTTCAAAGAAAAAAATCATGCAGCCAACTGTCTGTGTAACAAAAAAAGTTTTATAACATTTTTGCTGGGGGCTTTTTTTAAATAAAATAGTGTCTCAGTGAAAAGGAAAAGATGGTTACATAACTTCAGAAAAGGCGAGAAGAGTCTTCAGAAAGAAAAGAGAAGTGAAATAACATGAAATAACTATTTAGATTAAGTGCAAAATTAAGATACAAATGTGAATTTGGTACTTCCACGACATAGTCTTGTTGTCGGGAGTGCAAACTACTAAGACGCACTCTATTATCGAGATTAGATGGCTGATGCAAAAAGAAATGTCACCAAGGAAAGGATATAACAGTTGATTATTTGAGCTTTACAACTTGGGTGAAAGACATGACACACTGTTATAATTCTGAACAGAGATCGACAGAACTCCAAAATAAGTACTTAAATCAGCTTTTGAAGTTCTAGTCTCCAATAGAATTTAAAACGTCACACAGAATTGCAGTCCTAACAACTATAATATAATGATGCCTTCTTTGGCAGCAATAGACCATCAGTATACTATCCCATATATATTTGGTGCACATGTGAGGCACAACAATGTCTTATTATACTGTTAGAAAATTGCTCGGCATGCTGTGCCCATGCTGCATCTCTAAACTAAACTAAACCAAACATCCACACAAACCTACTGAAATGCTGACGACTAGTCATTTGTAGCTCATCCGTTCCTTGAGCAATGTCTGAAAGATGACTTGATATTGATAGTGGAAGCAAGACTAATCAATGTCACATAAAACATTATGGGTGTGGAGAGGATGTTTCCACTGGTGGGAGAGTCTAGGACAAGAGGTCATAGCCTCAGGTTTTAAGGAGATGTGGAAGAATTACTTTAGTCAGAGGGTGGTGAATCTGTGGAATTCTTTGCCACAGAAGGCTATGGAGGCCAAGTCAATGGATATTTTTTAAGGCAGAGATAGATAGATTCTTGATTAGTATGGGTGTCTAGGGTTATGGGGAGAAGGCTGGAGAATGGGGGTAAGAGGGTGAGATAGATCAGCTGTGATTGAATGGCGGAGTAGACTTGGTGGCCTAATTCTGCTCCTATCACTTATGACCTTATGACTATGACATTGGATATTAATGCCATTCATGAATCATCTCCTTTTACATACATCTCCTCCACCAGAGTAGCTGCGGTTAACAAGCCGTCACTCCGCCCAACATCACCACCTTTTCTACAATTCATTATTGATCTCCACCCTATGACAGATATCCATCCCCTTGTTGTGTCTACGCCTTCATCTTGTCTATCATTTAAAACATGTTTCTAACTTCCCCATTCCTGACGAAAGGCCACTGACCTGACATGTTAACTCTTCTTTCTTTCTCCAAGAATGTTGCTTGACCTGTTAAGTATTTCTGACATTTTCTTTTTCTCAGATTTCCGGCATCTGCAAGGTTTTTTGATTAATGCTGAATTAGGCAGCACAGCATTCTTTGCCTTGATAAATCTGATGCATACATCAATAAAGGCAAAGGAAAAAAATAGATAAAACAACAAGTGGACAACTAAAACTTGAATGTGTTTTTTTTTTTCATAGTGGCCTTGTTTCAGTCATGAAACGTGTTATGTAAGCCTTTGGCATGATGGCTGTTTTCCTTACATTAGTTGCAATGGTGCATATTTTCCCAAGGATCACAACAGGAATGTTGGCAAATGATGCTTTCAATTTTAAAAATATTTTTCAAACGGAAATAAGAGATTTTTTTTAAATATAAAAGAATACATGTCAGCCAAAGATGGTTTAAAAACAACATTCCGTTGAGTGATTTTTGAACCTAATAACCATTTTAGTGCCATAAGGTTACTGAAGCAGCCTCAGGTATTTAAAGTGTGATGAAAGACATGAAGACATTTAGTGCTGATATCTTCCGTTCAATCATCAGTTTTATTAATTTTTAATTAAAACATTTTTAGAAAAGATTTCAAATGTCAGGTGCATTATGACAAACTAGATGAATTTGGCAATAGGATTTGAGATCATCTGTCCTCATGTGAAAACTGACATTGTAGATCTGGTCAAATTTTCAAGGACAGTTTCTTCCCAGCTGTTATTAGGCAACTGAATCATCCTACCACAATCAGAGAGCAGTGCTGAACTACTATTGACCTGTTTGGTGACCGTTGATCGGACTTTGCTGGCTTTACCTTGCACTAAATGTTGTTCCCCTTATCATGTATCTATACACTGTAAATGGCTCGATTGTAATCATGTATTGTCCTTCTGTTGACTGGATACCACGCAACAAATACTTTTCACTATTCCTCAGTACACGTGACAATAAACAAACTAAACTAAACTAAACTAAACACATTTTCAAATACAGTTATGATCTTCCATAATCTGTATAATAATTACTTTTAGTAAAATGGATTGTACTAATGCCATTTATCCATGGACTTACGCAAAGATTTAAACACTAGTAATTGCAAAAAGGTTTTGGGCAAAGATTTAAACCTTGGTAATTGCAAAAAGGTTTTGCTCGAAATTCTGAGTGGATAACTACTAAATTACATTTGTAATGCAGACAGATGAAGAAATAACACACTGTTCATACATTTTCTAAATAGCCAAGGATTAAGCTTTGCATTCTTTATACTTCCTATGTTCAAATAAAACAAAGCATGTTTGGTATCCCTAAATGGAATGTTGAATCAAATAGTCGGAATAGCAAACTGTGTGCCAAAGGAAGAAGGCTTAAACTGGAGATTACTTTGTTTAGAATCCATTTTGAATGCTGTATACTGGTGATGTGGAGATAATTCAATGGACAGCCATTAATTAGCTCATGGTCAGGTGTGGATGACTAGGCTATGATGAAAATAGAGGAAATGGGCATGGAAACCACAACTTATCATTCCAGTAGATATTAGAGGTGGCAACAGGGTGGGACTTTGATAAGATCTAGACAGTGGTACCTAGCATATATTGCTCTGACAATGGCATCAAGTCAAGTCAAGTCAAGTTTATTCGTCACATACACATACGAGATGTGCAGTGAAATGAAAAGTGGCAATGCTCGCGGACTTTGTGCAAAAAGACAAACAAACAAACTATAAACACACTCATAAGCACATATTCTTTTACATATTAAATATTGGAAGGAAAAACATTCAGTAAAGTTAGTCCCTGGTGATTATAGGTAGACATGGTGGTGTAGAAGGGTTTTGGCACACTGATCATCATTGGGTATAGAAGTTGGGATACTATGTTGCAGTTGTACAAGACGTTGGTGAGGCCACACTTGGTCACTCTGCAATAGGAAAGACACTATTGAGCTGGAAAGAGTGCAGAAAAGATTTACAAGGATGTTGCCAGGACGCGAGGGACTGAGTTAAACAGAGAGTTTGGGCAAGCTAGGACTTTATTCCTTGGAGTGAAAGAGACTGAAGGGTGATCTTACAGAGGTGCATAGCATCGGGTAAGGTGAATGCACATAGCATTTTTTCTCAATGTTGAGGAATCAAGTTCTAGAGGGCATAGGTTTAAGTTGAGAAGGAAAAGGTTAAATAGGGACCCAAAGGACAACTTTCTCACACAGTGGATGGTATATATATGGAATGAGATGCCAGAAGAAGTGGTCGAGGAAGGTTCAACAAAAACAGTTAAAAGACATTTGGACTGTTATATGAATAGGAAAGATTCAGAGGGATATGGGTCAAATGTGGACAGATGGAAGTAGTTTAGATGGGTCATCTTGGTTGGCATCGATGAGTTGGGCTGAAGGGTCTGCTTTGCGCTGTATGACTATCACTCTATAACTCCATCACCATGACTTTAAGACTGTAAAAGGAAATGATGAAGATGTATTTTATTTAAATTGGCAAGTATGCCATAATATAAGAACATAAGCAGCTTGGGCCATTTGACCCATCAAGCCTGCTTTGCTTTAAAACATGATTATAGATGCCATTTTCATTCAAACCCCAAATACGCAATTTTCTTTAATTTGCAGAAATTCCATCCCCGTCTCCTTTTTAAACACAGTTAGAGAGCCAGAGACGCGGGTTTGTACATTCACCCTGTGACTGCACGGGTTTTCTGCGGGTGCTCTGGTTTCCTCATACACTCCAGAAGATGTACAGGTTTGGAGGTTAATCGGCTGTGGTAAAAATTGTAACGTTACTCCAGCATTTTGCACGCGGCCAGAAGGCTTCCCAACGGGCCGTGGCTGTGGACTGGGAACGTGGTCAGAGGCCTTTAGCGAGGCGCCGCAGTCTCGATGCCGCCTGGATCACCGCTTAGAAGCCCGGGTTGGGGCCTGGCTGGGGTCTCGCTGGTCAGACTGAGGAGCTGGGCCTCGCGAGTTGGTGTCTGGGTCGGACGGAGCCTGCGGCTGGGGCCCGGGTCGGCACCACAGAGGCGTGAAGTGGGGCGTCGGCAGCGGTGAGGCCTCGGCAGCAGCAGCGATGGTGAAGCCTCGTGACGATCGCGAAGATGAGGCCTTGGCGAGCGGTGGCGAAATCTCGCGAGTGACAACAGCAGTGACACGAGGAAGACAGTCGATGAGAGCATGGGGGACCTGGCATGGGGGGGGGCACCGTGAGGGGGGTGGGGGGGAGAACAATGGACAATTGGGGAGGGGGAAGGACAAAGGACAATGGGGACCTGGCATGGGGGAACCGCTGGAGGGGGGGGGGGGAACAAAAAGGGGGAGCCGGTGTGTTTTTATAACTTTGTCAGTGCCGTAGGTGGCCGCTATTTGTATACGTTGTGTACGCAGCAAAGAATCTCACTGTGCCTAGTCACATGTGACAATGAAATATTCCATCCATTCCAGTCAATGGCTGAGTCTTAACATCCAATCACTGGCACTGCCAATAATTCATCCTCCTCCTCCTCAATTTGTTCTTAAATGGTCTAAACTTTATCCTGAGCTCTAACTCTTAGTTCTAGACACATCAGCCAGGAGAAACATCCTCTCCCAATCCACTCTATTGTGCCCTCTAAAGCTTTTGAACATTATTTGTTATTTGCACTTTATCAGTTTATTTATTCATGTGTTTTGTAGTCAATGCCTATTATGTTCTGTTGTGCTGAAGCAAAGCAAGAATTTCAGTGTCCTATCAGGGACACATGACAATAAACTCTCTTGAACTTCTAGTTTAGTTTAGTTTATCGCCCACATGCACCGAGGTACAGTGAAAAGCATTTGTTGCGTGCTAACCAGTTGGCGGAAAGACTATACATGATTACAATCGAGCCATCCACAGTGTACAGATACAGGATAAAGGGAACAATGTGTAGTGCATGATAATGTCCAGTAAACTCCGATTAAAGATAGTCCGGGGGTCTTCAATGAGGTAGATAGCAGCTCAATACAGAAATACAATGGTGTTTCTAAAGGGGGACAATGAGTGTAGCAGTGCTATGGTGCTTCAACTTAAACGTTTGGCTTATCCTAAGGTGAGAGTCTATGTGAAGAAATTGGTCATAATCCATTGTCAACAGTTGCTATGTTCTTGTCAAACTTGCAAAAACATGTTTATTTGAGACAAGTTCTTTGGGCAAAATGATTAAAAGACTAAATGTAATAGAGCCTTTCCCTCACACTTGACTGTTAAATGTATCCTGAAGGCCATAAAAGTTTAAGTTTACAGAAACGTTCTCTGCTTTTGGAGACTCACTGGAGGTTCATGACAGCCCTGCTCTGTATCAGATTCTATCACTGGCTTAGTTTCTTTTCAGTTTATTGAAACCAGCAAGGCTGTGTTAAAATGAAATGTCTGCAGTGCGTCTGCAACAAGTAGTTATAGTATTCTTGACATGTGAGGCTTTTTAACAGTTTGTCTACACAACACTTACACACCCACTGAGACATGAAGCCCACTTGGCATTTACCAGTTTACTACCAGAAAAGTCAAGAATTCTCCAGGCTCCCGGACATTCCAGACTGTTTGAATAAAGCCGAAACAATTATTTCCCTCCCTTGTACAATGTAAGGTGATGTAAAACTGTTTTATAGACACAGAGTGCTGGAGTAGTTCAATAGGTGATTCGAAGAAGGGTCTTGACCTGAAACGTCAGCTATTCCTTTTCTCCAGAGATGCTGCCTGATCTACTGAGTTACTTCAGCATTTTGTGTCTATCTTCGATGTAAACCAGCATCTGCAGTTCCTTCCTTCACAATGGGTTGAAAGCTTTTATAGTCCGTATCCGATACTCACTCACTCACTCACTCACTCACTCACTCACTCACTCACTCACTCACTCACTCACTCACTCACTCACTCACTCACTCACTCACCGAAGATCTTGGGGGAAATCCATGCGGTTACGGGGAGAACGTGCAAACTCCATACAGGATCGAACCCGAGTCTCTGGCGCTGTGAGGCAGCAACTCTACTGCTGCGCCACCGTGCCGTCCATAATTTAGTAGTATTCATGATTAGCCATGGCCTGCAAAGTGTGGCCATCAATGCATTGGTAAATGCCTGACCTCACCGGCTTGGTCCTTTATTGATGCAGATTGTTCCGCATCGTTTTGTCCTCGTATTACCACTGAGCACTGGTGAAAAACAGAGGTCCAATGTACCAACCTGGACTCCTGTCTGGTCAGAATAACACAACGGTAAGGTGATTTGCGCATGGCAAGGGAAAGAGAGAATGTAAACTTCTCAGCGTCCAACATCTACCTTCACTTTTTGCAGGTTGAAATGAGGCTCGCTCGCACGTGGGGAATACGTCCACAGGGAAAAGAGTTTGATTGTCGCACTGAAATAAATTACCTTGTAATTCCACTACCTCCTCTGTTCCAGCAGCAGGTCAAGGTAGTAATTCATTTGACGTTTCATGCTTTGCACTTCATAAATCACCTTCATTCATACTAAATAACTGAAATCCGAGCTTATAAATGACAAGTTTACTGCGACTTGCCCGATGGAAAGAACACATGACAAATATAAGGGACGTTTTTTCACATCCAAATGAGTCACATGCAATGATTCACTTCTCACCTTCAGGACCAGGGGGAGATTATACCAACTTAGCTTTCCATTACTGCTTTATTTGCACGCTGGAGTGAGAATAGAGAGAAATAGTCACAAGGGTGCAATGCATGCGTTAAGTTGGTAAGTGCACAGAAACTGTGTTTCAAGTAATGTGACCTTCAAATAACCCAATTGAGCAAATGATCCTGGGACTGCATACGTTTAAAGGGGCTCTTGATCCACTGGCATCATAGGCATCCTGCCATTGAGTTGCTGATATCAATTGTCTTAGGCAGCTACCTTCTCCCTCGGGATGCTGAGGTTGACTGTAGCCAAAAGAGACAAAAAGCTGGGGTAACTCAGCGGGACAGGCAGCATCTCTGGAGAGAAGGAATGGGTGACGTTGCGGGTCGAGACTCTTCTTCAGACTCAATGGGTGAGGTTTTAGGTCGAGACCGTCCCTGTGCCACCGTGCCCGCTCTCCTTTGAAATGAATAAACTTGCCTCTCATTTGCCAAGTCTACGCAACACTGATTCAGCTGGCAAATATCCCGGCAAAACTGCGAAGGGCTTGCAACAAATATACGTTCAGCTGCTGGATTCCATGGGGTGCTCAACATTGGACACGGAACAGAAAGCCACAGCTGGGATTACCCTGCGAGTTCAGGTGCAGGTGAGTTGATCCAGGATACAACTCACATACATAACTGAAATTTGATATCCACTTGACTATTCAGAGTACTGGAGTAGCTCAGTGGGCAGGTCGCATCTCTGGAGAGAAGGAATGCGTGACATTTCGGGTCGAGACCCTTCTTCAGACCATTCCTTCTCTCCAGAGATGCTGCCTTTCCCACTGAGCTACTCCAGCTTTTTGTGTCTATCTTCGGTTTAAACCAGCATCTGCAGTTCCTTCTTACACAGTGGAAAGGAAGAACTGCATTGCCGGTTTATACCAAAGATAGACACAAAGTGCTGGAGCAACTCAGTGGCTCTGGCAGCATCTCTGGAAATGCATCTGGGACTTTCCCATAGTTGAGGCTGGGACTTTCCCATCGTTTAAGAAACAGTTGGACAGGTACATGGATAGGACAGGTTTGGAGGGATATGGACCAAGCACAGGCAAGTGGGACTGGTGTAGCTGGGACATTGTTGGCCGGTGTGGGCAAGTTGGGCCGAAGGGCCTGTTTCCACACGGTATCACTCTATGACTCTAAGAGTGTCAGGCGTTATGGGGTGAAGGCAGGAGAATGGGGTTGAGAGGGAAAAAATAGATAAGCCATGATTGTATGTCGGAGTAGACTTGATGGGGCCAATGGCCTAATTCTTCTCCTAGAACTGATTAACATATGAACATGTTTAAGAAAGAACTGCAGATGCAGGGGAAATCGAAGGCAGACAAAAATGCTAGAGAAACTCAGCAGGTGAGGCAGCATCTATGGAGAGAAGGAATAGGCGACGTTTCGGGCCGAGACCATTTCTTCAGGCACATGGTCAATTATCTGTTATTCAAAGTCAACTGCACCATGCTAGTACAACAATAGAATACATAGTGAGACTGTAGTGAAGGGTTTTTTAAATGTTTGAGATAGGGTTACTGTCATTAGGTTTGTGCGGGGTGGTTCACAAAGCTGAGGCTGATGGGAAGAAGCTGGAGACACAGTTCTCAGGCTCCTGTACCTTCTTGCATTTTCATATTTTCCCCATCCTTTCTAAAGAGGCAAAGAAGTTTAATTTACGTTCTGCCATTGCCTCTAGATTTGCACTTCAGTTCCTTGTGTTTTAGCTGCTGTGAAACCTCTACATTTAATTGTTTTTGTCGCCCCCTGTCAGTCCTTGAATCTCAAGTTAAATGTGGGATAGAAAACCAACAATCTGAACTCCAAAAATAAAATGTTGGGACATCCAGCCGGTCAAGCAGTGTCTGTGGAAAGAGAGGCAGAGTTAACCTGTTCAGTGCCACCCCTGAGTATACTCGGGTCAGAGTGCACCCGTGAAAAAAAAATCTTGGCAGTGAACAGGTTAATGTTCCATTTTGAAGACCTTTCATCAGAATGTTGGAGACTGGATGTAAAACATTGACTGCAAAGTGGGAAAATATATGTATTTGTTCATTATGGGGTCAGGAGTATTTCACTGCCTGAACCAGGTGAAACCCTCCACTGTATTTGGTGCAGAAAAATTGTAATTTAGTTTGAATTTTTTCAATCTTTTTCCATGAAAAATTAGGAAGAAGCAGACTGTCTTGTCTGTTATTTCTTTCGAATGAGACTAACGATTTTTATGTGCATAAATAGAAGATGGCGTGGAATATTTGCTTAAACAACAATAGCACGATGTCTAATTGTGAAGATCGCTTTAAAAAATACCTCAATCTTAAAACAGTAAAAGTCTCTTAAAGTGATCCAAGGGAAATGTATCAAATTCATTGTCAAAATGCCTGAGTGTGAGAGGTTTAATAAATCTGCACCGAGTTACTTGGACAGATATGCACAGGAAGGAACTGCAGATGCTGGTTTACACTGAAGATAGACACAAAATGCTGGAGTAACTCAGTGGGTCAGGCAGCATCACTGGACAAAAGGAATAGGTGATATTTCGGGTCAAGACCTTTCTTCAGACTGAGAGTCAGGGAGAGGGGGAATCTGGACCTTGTTCTGGCTAACAGTGGTAAATACGACTCGACCCGAAACATCACCCATTCCTTCTCTCCAGAGACTCTGCCTGAGTTACTCCAGCATTTTGTGTCTAACTTGGATAGATAGTACGATGTGAGAAATGCAATCGTCTGACATTTAATTGTGCATTTGATATATGTTTAATGCTGAACGGTAGTTGATGTGATCTGAAGCGGCGGTTGCTGCAGTAAGGGAAGCCGCAGCATCAGTTGAAGTCACAGCACAACAATGTGGGAATGAAATGAGCATCCACGTGTCTCAAATGGTGAGCTCATCGTTTGTGAGACAGATGCCACATATCTGGATGGTGGTGACGGGGGGATGATTGAAGTTGCACGTGGAAAGAATGGAAAGCGTGGAGCTGCGGTCATATGGAATTGAAGTCAGACACACACACAGCACGTAAATGGAGAGATACTGTGTCAACAGGCTCCCACGGGAAGACCCCTCTATCCACTGCCTTTAGATTGTTTTCTTATCCCTCGGAGAAGAACCATTCAAGATTTTAACACTGGTTTAGTTACCTTAATCATTTGAAACCAACATCCTGTATTATTAGTGAAGAATTACTTTGCTTGGATAAACAGAGTATAATTCCAAAGCAATGAGGCGACTGTCAAAACAATTGACACCATTTAACCATTTAACTTTTGCATCTTTCATACTTGCCCAATAAAACTCTAACAGGACTTCAGGCTTAATTTCAGCCGAGATTGACAATGAGTGAATGAATCTTCTGCTCTGCATTTATTGTTCCAGGTATTTCTACATTTGTATTTGACAAATGATTTCGACTGAGAAGAATTGAACACAATTTCTATCTTGGCTTCTCCAGCAGTCAGGGGCCATGGCAAGAATTCCATTTGTATTGTCTAACATTTGTAAAATGTGCTACCCTTAATTGCCAAGGTTTCTTACACAGTAACTCCAAAACCAGTAGCATCTACAATAGAGTCATAGAGCGTGGAAACAAACTTTCCCACGGCAACCAACATGACCCGTCTACACCAGTCCCACCTGCCTGTGTTTGCACATATCCTATCCTATCCATGTACCTGTCCGAAAGTATCTCGCGATAGTACCTGCCTCAACTACCTCCTCCAGCAGCTCGTTCCGTACACCCATCATCCTTTGTGTAAAAAGATTATCCCTCAGGTTCCTTTTAAATCTTTCCCCCCTCACCTTAAACCTGTCCTCTGGCTCTCAATTCCCCTACTCTGGGCAAAAGACTGTGCGGTTACCTGATCTATCCCTCTCATGATTTTATACACCTCCCCTCATCCACCTCCCCTCCAAGGAGTTAAATCGTAGCCTGCTCAACCTCTCCCGATGGCTCAGGCACTTGAGATCTGGCGACATCCTCATAAATCTTCCCTGCACCCTCTCCAGCTTGACAACATCTTTCTTATAACACGGTGACCAAAATTGAACACAATATTCTAAAGTGGCCTCACCGATGTCTTGTATAACTGTAACCTGACCTCCAAACTTTGAAACTCAATGGTCTGACTGATGAAAGACACTGTGCAAAAGCCTTTTTGACCACCCCATCTACCTGTGGTGTAACTTTACCACCGAGACAGCAGGAGCATTGGAACAGCACCGCCTCCTCTCTTGAAAGTTTATCGCTGTTCCTTCATTGTCACTGGAGTAAGGCTCTGGAAATGCCTGCCTAACACCTCAGTCCAAGTACCTTCACCTCAAGGACGGGGGCGGTTCAAGATGGCAGCCTAGGAAGCGTCATTGAGAGAAGGGCGATAAATGTTTAGTTTTGTCTAGTTTAGAGATACAGCGCGGAAGCAGGCCCTTTGACCCCCTCTGTCCGCGCCGGCCAGCGATCCCGTACACTAGCGCTGTCCTACACACTAGAGACAATTTACCAAAACCGATTAACCTATAAACCTGTCCGTCTTTGGAGTGTGGGAGGAAATTGGAGCATCTGGAGAAAACTCATGCAGATCACGGGGAGGACGCATACAAACTGTGTACAGACAGCACCCGTAGTCAGGATGGAACCCGGGTCCTGTTGAATGATCAGATCCACATATAGAGGTTATAACTCGTAGTCTTTATTGCAGTACAAGTGGAGGGAACATGACATGGTTTCATCCCCATGGTCTGCATCAAATCTAAAGAGCGACAGTGACGCATTGACTAACAGGACTGGTGTGTCCATGGTAGGATGAAGATCTGGACTAGACTACATAAGGGATGTGTAGCATGCATAATCTGTGTGATATATATATATATATATATATATATATATATTAAAGACAAACTCATCTACATCCTTCCTCGTAAGGAATTAACTCCTAATAAAATAGATATGATAATCGCATGCAGAATGTGGGTTCTACTGATTACATATAGTACGTGTAAATAAGCTGGAGGGAAGTTCAAACGTAACCCAGGTACTTTAGGGTGGGCTTGCAGATGTGACCTGCACGCATACGGTACAGTCCCGCACTTTCTCCTGTCACCGGAGGTGTGATCGGTGGTAGAATAGGTGATTGAAAGAGCATCCCCGGCGATGACCCCTTGGCAGGGGTCAAGGTGGCGTGACCGGATCAGGAGTGGATGGCAGTGGTTGTATGGTTGTAAGGAATGTGTAGCATGCAAAATCTGTGTGATGATATATATAGTAAAGACATACTAATCTACAGGTCCCAGGCGCAGTAAGGCCACCGTGTCGCCCCATGTTGACCTTGCTGGCATAGTGAATAGGTCACGACCTCATGAGTGAATAGGTTACGAGTTTAAATGAGTTCATGAGAACTATCAGTCATTTGCAAAGGAGAACTTTAAACCCAACTTAAGCCGTCCTGCAGTGGAAGTGAGACTTAAAAGGATTTGTGAAAATGTCTCGTTTTACACCAGTGCCATTTATAAAAGTATCTTGGATGTTTTCTCCTTTGTTTTCCTGGTAAACTTGCCTTGATTATAGTTCGAATCTGCAAAAATAAAAACAGCTGTGAAACAAATTGGCTCCTGCATCTGTAAATGTGCCAAACCCTCCCACTCGTAACATTGGTTAACTTCTGCAACGTTATAATCTATTATAAAAACCTGTCTGGTCTCACCAATTGACGAAACCTAAGGAGAGAGAAGAGGCTTTCCATAAAATCTCATTTTTCTCCATGTGTGTGTGCGCGTGTGTGTATGTGTGTGTGTGTGTGTGCATGTGTGTGTCATAAAAGTCTGACAATGCTGGGCATTGTGGATATGGAGAGAATGTTTCTCACAATTAGTGTGTGGAATAGAAAGATGGGGTATAATCTTAGGATAGAGAGTAAAGCATTTAGTTTAGTTTTTGTTTAGTTTAGTTTAGTTTAATTTAGCAATGTTACAAAATTTTGAGATTTTAAAAATCAAGTCTTTAATTTATCCCATCAGATAAAGCATAAAACTAAGTTTAATTTGACACCTAATTCACTTTCATATCTTCAGTATTAAAAAAGTTATGGCCATTTTCAAACTCGGAAATTGGCATCTTGTTCCCTATTGCTTTTTCATTGACTTAACACAAAAGCTGTGATCGAGAGCATTTAAAAGCCCATAACTTTCTTAAAATTTAAGAGAACTGAAAGAAATTTTCAGTTATTATAGATTGAAGCATTCTTATACAAATATGAAACAATCTTACTTAGATGATGAAATTAAAGCATATAATTAGTTAGTTACCTAATTGTAGCTAATTACAAAATTCAATTACTAGATCTAAACATCTATCCATTTCTTAAGAATAGATTAACATTTTTAAATAGCCTAAGTGTCCAAATAACATTCACACAAGAATTCAGAATATAACATAATTTTTAAATCTCATTGTCATGGGTTTATAGGCCAAATGGAAGGAATTTAATGTTTAATACCTGTAAATTAATGGCCATTTAAATCAGCTTGCGAGTGGGATTTTCTGGAACGGGACCATTTGGAACATTCAGGATGCGGTGAATTTATACCCCCATATCCACTGCCGGTTCTTCGGGGGACTAAATCACCGTTTCGCAACTTAAAATGTGAATTAAATACATCTTGAGAAACACTTTTATACATAAAAATAAACTACTTTCTTTTACCTGGTCCTCCATAAAATCCCTCCCCATTGTCGGCATTGACGCTTCAGGAGCTGATTTTAAAATCATTCCAGCGATTAACTTGTCGGGTGAATTTTTTTTTAAAACACACAAAACGGCCGTAGGAACGATTCTTTAACAACATCTTGCACTCCAACAAATATATAATTCATTTTAACCCCGCCTCCCCCTCAAACGCGCCAAAATCGCGTACACAGCCAGTGGCAGAATTACAGCGCCGCTGAAGGTAAGTTTTGTAACATACCTATTTAATTTAGTTTAGTTTAGTTTAGTATATTGTCACGAGGTACAGTGAAAATTTAGACTGAAATCATTTAAATGATTTAGACGAGGGAATTAAATGTAATACCTGCAAGTTTGCAGATGACAGAAAGCTGGGTGACAGTGTGAACTGTGAAGAGGATGCTTTGAGGATGCAGGGTGACTTGGATAGGTTGGGTGAGTGTGCAGATGCAGTATAATGTGGATAAATTTGAGGTTACCCACTTTGCTGGCAAGAACAGGAAGGCTGATTATTATCTGAATGGTGTCAGATTAGGAAAAGAAACTACAGTTGTACAGGGCCCTGGTGAGACTGCACCTGGAGTATTGTGTGCAATTTTGGTCTCCTAATTTGAGGAAGGACATTATTGCTATTGAGGGAGTGCAGCGTAGGTTTACCAGGTTAAATCCCGGGATGGCGGGAGTTACATATGATGAAAGAATGGGTCGATTGGGCTTGTATTCGCTGGAATTTACAAGGATGAGAGGGTATCTTATAGAAACATGAAATTCTTAAAGGATTGGACAGGCTAGATGCAGGAAAAATGTTTCCGATGTTGGGGGAGTCCAGAACCAGGGGTCACAGTTTAAGTGTAAGCGGTAGGCCATTTAGGACTGAGATGAGGAAAAACTTTTTCACCCAGAGAGTTGTGAATCTGTGGAATTCTCTGCCACAGAAGGCTGTGGAGGCCAATTCACTGGAAGTTTTCAAGAGAGAATTAGATGTAGGTCTTAGGGCTAAAAGAATCAAGGGATATGGGGAAAAAGCAGGAATGGCGTTCTGATTTTAGATGATCAGTCATGATCATATTGAATGGCGGTGTTGACTCGAAGGGCCGAATGGTCCACCACACCTGCACATTTTTCTATGTTCTAAGTGAATTTTCTTGGTTTGTGGAATTTGTGGAATTCTTCACTAGAGAAGGCAAAGTCACTGAATATATTTAAGAATTAATTAGCTAAACCTCTAGACATAAAAAGCATGAAAAACTAAGAGGCAAGAGCAGGAATATAGTATTGAGATAGAGGATCATACTGAATAGTTTAGTTTAGTTTAGTTTACAGTAGGGATAGAAACATGGAAACATAGAAAATAGGTGCAGGAGTAGGCTATTCGGCCCTTCGAGCCTGCACCGCCATTCAATATGATCATGGCTGATCATCCAACTCAGTATCCTGTACCTGCCTTCTCTCCATACCCCCTGATCCCTCTAGCCACAAGGGATCCCTCTAGCCACATCTAACTCCCTCTTAAATATAGCCAATGAACTGGCCTCAACTACCTTCTGTGGCAGAGAGTTCCAGAGATTCGCCGCTCTCTGCGTGAAAAATGTTTTTCTCATCTCGGTTCTAAAGGATTTCCCCTCCATCCTTAAGCTGTGATCCCTTGTCCTGGACTTCCCCAACATCGGGAACAATCTTCCTGCATCTAGCCTGTCCAATCCCTTAAGAATTTTGTACGTTTCTATAAGGTCCCCCCTCAATCTCCTAAATTCTAGCGAGTACAATCCGAGTCTATCCAGTCTTTCTTCATAAGAAAGTCCTGACATCCCAGGAATCCGTCTGGTGAACCTTCTCTGCACTCCCTCTATGGCAATAATGTCCTTCCTCAGATTTGGAGACCAAAACTGTACGCAATACTCCAGGTGTGATCTCACCAAGACCCTGTACAACTGCAGCAGAACCTCCCTGCTCCTATACTCAAGTCCTTTTGCTATGAATGCCAACATACCATTCGCTTTCTTCACTGCCTGCTGCACCTGCATGCCTACTTTCAATGACTGGTGTACCATGACACCCTGATCTCGTTGCATCTCCCCTTTTCCTAATCGGCCACCATTTAGATAATACAGTGTGTAAACAGGCCCTTTGGCCCACTTAGTCCACACTGACAAACGATCAGCCGTACAATAATTCTATGATATCCCAGTTTCACGCCCTACACAGTAGGGGCAATTTACAGAAGCCAATCAACTTACAAACTAGCATGTCTATGGAATGTGGGAGGAAACCGGAGCACCCAGATAAAACCCACACGATCATTGTAAGAACGTACAAACTCCCCCGGTCAGGATCGAACCCGGGTCTCTGGTGCTGAAAGGCAGCAACTCTACCGCTGCACAGGAATAGTGGAATAATACTACAATACTAATAACACATAGTAATATTGTGGCATAATCCTCTTATTGCCCTTGTCTCTAAAATAAGTTTGCAAAGTGCCAATGGCAGATAAAATTCCGAACATTCGAATTATTATAGTGGAAAGTTAGTGACTGACAGATTATTATTAAGGCTGTCACGGGAATAATTCACGTGTAAAGGATTTTGCTGATGGCACTAAATTAGCTCATTCTGAATTCCTGTTTACGTTAAATCCTAACGTTACTATAATTTGCTGCACGACAGTCATTCAGATTTTTTTTAAAAAAGACATAAGGTTCTTATAGACTTTCTTTAAAATTCGCTTTGTGGGTTAAAATAAACATAAGGGGGAAATCCAGAATCTGGTTCAGATGAAGATCATTGACGCATTTAGGGGAAGTGGATAAGCAGATGAGGAAGAGAGAAATGAAAGGAAATGCCTAGGATGAAGCTGGGTGAAAGAAAACTCATGTGGAATAGAATCCCCAGCGCAGACCAAGTCTCTGTCTATTCAAGAGATACCTGTAAGTGAGCTATGTGGTATTTGGTAAGAAGGCATGTGGAAAAATAGACACGTATATTTTCTAAGTGGGGAGTTCTATTCTCTGTTGCATTGAGCAATTACACCATGAAACCATTGGTATCCCCTTCTGAAATTAGCTTCCATTGTATTCAATTTCAAATTTGACATTCAAGATAGATAGACACAAAATGCTGGCGCAACTCAGCGGGACAGGCAGCATCTCTGGATAGAAGGAATGGGTGACGTATAAGGGTCGAGACCCTTCATCAAACTGAAAGTCAGGGGAGAGTGAGACACAGAGATAAGGAAGTGTTAGGTGTGAGAACGAGACATCAAAAGGGGTGCAGATCAAGAAAAATGTAGAATAAATCATTGTTAGCTAGGAGAAGGTGGCAACAGAGCTAAAATAAAACAGTCAGTCTGGATGGAGAACTGGGAAGGGGGAGGGATGGAGAGAGAGGTAAAGCAAGGGTTACTTGAAGTTAGAGAAGGCAATATTCATACCGCTGGGATGTAAGCTGCCCAAGTGAAATGTGAGGTGCTGTTCCTCCAATTTGCACTGGGCCTCACTCTGACAATGGAGGAGGCCCAGGACAGAACGGTCAGTGTGGGAATGGGAGGGGGGAGTTAAAGTGTTTAGCATCAGGGAGATCAGGTAGGTTGATATCCAAGGTGCATAGGTTACCAGATTGTGATTTTAACACACAAAACAGCAGAGGAATTTCTGCTTCAATAATTAAATGACAATCTAAGAGTTAAGAATTGGAATCAATAAGAATTGATAATCAACAAAATGCCAATGTTATGAATGGATTGAAAGAAAGTAAATGGTGGAAATAGCCTATAATAAAGAAGTGAGATCAAAGGTCAAATTATAACACACCTGGCCATGTCTCATGCTTAAACTGTTCACCACCCCATTTGTCTTTACTAAATGAGTGCGTGAATACTGGTCTCTAAATGTACTCACTCCTACATATTTCGTTCCATTGATATCAATGGAGTTAAAATCACATCAGTAAGTACAAGTAATGATATTCCTGCATGCACTTAGTGACAAAATGAATATTTCCTCTGTGGCCTCTTGCGTCTAACTATGGTAAGTGTGATTATTTGCTTGGAAGCAGGGAAGGCACAGGGGCAAAGAGGATGATCCTACGTTTAAAATTCCCACAACGCTCCATGGAAACCATTTCTGTAGAAATAATAAACCCACGCTAGCTTTTTAAACTTCATTAATAGATTGAATAGACAGAGAGCAATAAAAAATTCAACCTGAGGAAAATTTCAGCTGATTTTCAGCTGAAGTAGCTTTCTTATTGATGGCAACCAAGTCATGAAATATGCCGTGGAAGATATATTGACCCAGCCTAAGGGAAATTCAATTAATTTGTGATTTATTGGAAAACAGTACTATCAAAGGAACTGGTTATTCTTGGGATATAGGAAAACCTGGCTTGTCCTTTCTTTGTTTGTGTGTCTTTTCAGTGATATATTTTAAACATAACTCCATAAATAGTACTTTCACCATTTATTACTAGGTTTGGTTATAACACATCTGGCCGTGTCTCATGCTTAAACTGTTCACCACCCCAGTATTTCCCTGGAATGCAAACACCAGGCTACATTTCTGCCCCGCTATTGCTTCCTAAACATCTTTAACATTCCTGTCTCCATCTTCACCTTTAACAAATGCAAGGACTTCACTGCTGTTAATTAAGATTAAAACTATTTGTTCATTTACCTCCAGTTTCGCTTTCCCCTCACAAGGCGGTGCTATCCCACATCTACTCCCTTCCCAGCTTTGAATCTAGCTCTTACGTTTCCCCTGACTTACAAGATACAGTACAGGGTGGTACAGTGGCATAGCGGTAGAGCTACTGTCTTATAGCGCCAGAGACCCGGGTTCGATCCTGACTATGGGTGTTTGTCTACGGTGTTTGTACGATCTCCCCGTGACCTACGTGGGTTTTCTCTGGGATCTCCTCCCACATTCCAAAGAAGTACAGGTTTGTAGGTTAATTGGCTTGGTATAAATGTAGTTTGTCCCTAGTGTGTGTAGGATGGTGTTAGAGTATAGGGGTCGCTGTACGGTTTGGACTCAGTGGGCCAAAGGGCTTGCTTACACGCTGTATCTCTAAACTAAACTAAACTAAAATATCTTCTCTTAACTTGTCTTGATCATGATATCTTGTTTCTTACAAACTACTGGTACAACTAAGATCTTCCTGCCTCTGCAATTTTCTCATTTATTGTGATCTCCAAAATCCGTACAACCCCTCAATCAAGTTTTATTTTTGCCAAAGCATTTAAATGGCTGTAATCAAAGCCACAAACTGCAATTTAGTTTAGTTTAGAGATACAGCGCGGAAACAGGCCCTTCGCCCCACCGGGACCGTGCCGGCCAGCGATCCCTGCACATTAACACTATCCTACACCCACTAGGAACAATTTTTTTTAAACATTTTATCAAGCCAATTAACCTACAAACCTGTACGTCTTTGGAATGTGGGAGGAAACCAAAGATCTTGGAGAAAACCCACGCAGGTCACGAGGAGAATGTCCAAACTCCGTACAGATAGCGCCCGTAGTCGGGATCGACCCGGGTCACCGGCCTGCATTCGCTGTAAGGCAGCAGCAATACCGTTGCGTCACCGTGCATGCCCTGTAACTTTAAGCATGGTGTGCTGTTTTCCTTTGGCCCTCTCAACCTCCTGGCAGCTATTGACATCATTCTGGCATCCTATTTGTCCTTGCGGTTTCAGACCCTCGTGCAACATTGTCTATCTTTACCTCTTCTGTCCTGTTTCCACACCATACTTAAACTATCCTTCCTTCTCTCTGTCTGACTTCCCTGTCTGACTTATTGTCAATAAAAGCTCATCCTAATCTCTGCTGTCTGTTCATCTGTCACTCTTCCTTTTGACGATCCCTTCATTCATTTCTGTCTTGCTCATTTTAAAACTAACTTTTTTAACTCCCATGTGCTCATACCCCTTTGTATCACCCTCTGCTGGTGGGATGCACCTCTGTAACATCCTCCTGCTCTGAATCCTTCTCCAACAATAATCATCCCCCACTAGCTTCACGCCAAGGCAAGGCAAGGCAAGGCAACTTTATTTATGTAGCACATTTCATACACGAGGCAGACTCAAAGTGCTTCACATAAAAACATGTCATACAATAAAATGAAATAATAAAATGAAATAAAATAGAACTAAAAGAAAAGAAAAGCAAAATTAAAAATGCATTATAAAAAGTGCAAAAGTTAAAAGTGCAATGTAGTTAAGATTTAGCTGAAAGCTAAAGTAAACATAAAAGTTTTCAGTCTTGTTTTAAAAGTGGTCAAAGTTGAGGCAAATCTTAAATCTTAAATCTTCAGGAAGCCAACCTTATTGGTCTTAGCTTCAGTCATGGTCATATCCCCAAACATCTTTGCTTTTTAACTTTTTGCACAAATGCTACCCTTAAACTCAACCTACGATATGATACCACATGACTTTATTTATCCCAGGAGGGAAATTGGTCTGCAGTCATAAACAGTAATAAAACACAACAGTATTCATGAAACATGAAATTAAAGTGGACCTCAATTAAACACCAATGAAAAATATTTTTTCCTGTTTGAATTAATAAATTTCTACAAACTTTAATTACGTGCATGGCAAGTGAATAAGTGATAAACACTTGATATTCAGAATCAACTGGGCACTAAACTGGATCAGAGCTTATAGATAGAAACATAGAAACATAGAAAATAGGTGCAGGAGTAGGCCATTCGGCCCTTCGAGCCTGCACCGCCATTCGATATGATCATGGCTGATCATCCAACTCAGTATCCCATCGCTGCCTTCTCTCCATACCCCCTGATCCCTTTAGCCACAAGGGCCACATCTAACTCCCTCTTAAATATAGCCAATGAACTGGCCTCAACTACCTTCTGTGGTAAGATAAATACTATTCAGCATTACAATGGGAAATTGTTGTTGAAATCTAGAGATCATGCAATTATTACAAGCTGAATAATGTATGGCCCCCTGTGTTCCTAGTATCTCCTCCGAGGCAGTTCTTTGTGGATCCTAGAGGCTTAGAAGCTGGATTGGCTTCAGATCATCCAGTTCCTGAATCACTGTGTGGGATTTGGCTGTGTCTTGTTTCAATCTATTGAATCCTAAACAGAAACCACATGTAAAAACAATCAGGAAGAATTGAAAAGCAGTTGATTCGAGAAAAAAAAAGGGAATTCCTGCATCAGCAAAAATATTAACAGTTTTGGACTCACAGTTAAATAATATCCCTCAGCAGAAAGTGTCTAATATTTTCAGAACCTCTAGGCCAAGACGCCTGATTCCCAGTATGTCGAATCTAGTTCCCATTCCATATGCCACCTTAATTCCCTCAGATGATTTGGTCCACAATGAAAATTTTGTGAGGTGCAAGAAGCACTTTAGTTTTAAGCATGAATGTTTAAAATGTCTTAATGCTTGAGGTGAATTGGCTGCATCTTTCACAGAGCACAGTGAAATCTCCAGATTACTGTGCCTATAGAAGTCTTCTCACAATTAAAAGCATTTCATTAAACCCCCTTTCATTACCTTTCTCATTCTCTGGGTGCTCTGCGAGGTTTGGACACATACTTTGGGACCTAATAAAGACTATTCCATAGATTATTATATCATTATACTAACCCTGACAAGATACCCTGCATCTGCCTTATATTATCCTTTTACAATTATTGCCCATTGTCCGTGATTTATCCAATAACTTTACTGGCACTGGTATGGATCCAAATCCTGCATTGTGATGTGGATTAATGGTGCTGGTACTTGGGGCATTTTAGGATGGTTCAATAATGGTCATTTTCCAAAACTTGACTACTTTACTTTTTATTGTGGCTTCCCTTTGTAGTTAATGTATATTTTCTTATTAAGGTATGATGACTGCTGTGCTGTTTAATTAAACTATGTGCTTCATCTGAAGTGTTATATACAAGGAATGCTGAGATACAAGTTCTCCACTGCTGATCAATGATGTGAATCCCTTCTCCTGCTGTAGTGGTCAGTACTGCGATATGCTCTTCACAGCATCAATGCATGGTATAATGCAATGTTTATATTTATTCCACGGAGACAATGTGAATTCAGCAGTCCTTTGAATGTACTAGTAATGATGCAAATTGCAGAGTACATACCAAAATTGTGTTATAGAAGATAGACACAAAGTGCTGAAGAAGGGTCTCGACCCGCAACGTCACCCATTCCTTTTCTCCAGAGATGCTGCCTGTCCCGTTGAGTTACTCCAGCATTTCGGTTTAATCCATCATCTGCAGTTCCTTCCTACTCATGGGATTGCATAAAGTGAGAATTGTAAGTAAGTGCAGTGCAGAGGAAACATAAAGTATATAAGAATGGAAGGTGAATACAAAAGATCCGGTAGAAAGACAAGTTTATTAAAGTCAGAATGAAGTCCAAATACAGGAGCAAAGAGGTCCTTCTGCAGTTGTACAGAGCCCTAGTGAGACCACACCCGGGGTATTGTGATTTTTGTTTTTGGACTGAATTCTGTTTTTAATTTGTGTTTCTGTGATGTCTTTATTATTTATTTTATTCTGATTATATGTTTATATTTCCTGTTAACCTATGTAAGGTGTCCTTGAGATGTCTGAAAGGCGCCCAATAAATAAAATTTATTATTATTAGTTTTGGTCCCCTAATTTGAGGAAGAACATTCTTGCTATTGAGGGAGTGCTGCGTAGGTTTACAAGGTTAATTCCCGGGATGACGGGACTGTCATATGCTGAGAGAATGGAACAGCTGGGCTTGTACACTCTGGAGTTTAGAAGGATGAGAGGGCATCTCATTGAAACATATAAGATTGTTAAGGGCTTGGACACACTAGAGGCAGGAAACATGTTCCTGATGTTGGTGGAGTCCAGAACCAGGGGCTACAATTTAAGAAGAGTTGATAGAGACTTTTAATTGAAGGGGATCCCACAGCATGGGGAGAGGGTGTTTATCTTTCCACAGCCATTACCCCCAGATATCTGATTTGGAAATTCAAAATATCTATTATTAGCATTTATTGATGCAGTTTAAAATTAATTAATACATTTAAAATTAATACATTTGCATAACTCTTAATCTCTGCCTAAATTAAATCTGATACAGCCCAATTACTTGGTTTTGAATTTTATTTATTTCTATTTAGAATCGAGAGCACTGACTGTTTGTGATCTGTGCAGTCGACTTTGTTATTCTTTGACGTCAGGAAGATGTTGCATGCTATCACCTAACCCCGTTTCACTCTTTTTCATTAACAAATACAATCCTGCCCTTGTGGTTACAGAAGGGCTATCACTTTATAGGAGCAGAAGGATGCCTTTGTTGAATTGGACTATTGATAATCTGCATTCCATTGTAGAAAAGGGAACTGCAGATGCTGGGTTTCCACAAAAGGACACAAAGTGCTGGAGTAACTCAACTGGTCAGGCAGCATCTCTGGAGAACATGGATAAATGGTATTCCTTTTTTTTAGTTTAGTTCAGTTTAGTTTAACGATGCAGCATGGAAACAGGCCCTTTGGCCCGCCAAGTCCACGCCAACCAGCGATCACCCATACACTAATTTTGTCCTCCAGACTAGGGACAATTTACAGAAGTCAATTAACCTACAAACCCACGCGTCTTTGGAATGTGAGTGGAAACCGTATCACCCGGATAAAATCCAGGCAGTCACAGGAAGAATGTAAACACTCCACATAGACAGCATCCGTGGTCAGGATCGAACCCGGGTCTCTGGCGCAGTTAGGCAGCAACTCTACCGCTGTGCCACCGTGCTGCACAATTTCTTTTTATTCCACATCCTTTGACTCTCATGCCTAACAAAGCTATCAATCTCATTCTTGAAAATGTAATTGACATCCTCCACAACTTTCTCTTTGGTTGGGTTGGTGGGGGGGATGGGTGAAGGGCTGGAGGAATTGGGGGGGAGATTTACAATATCCTTTGCTCACAACAAATGCTTCCGAACCGATGTAGGTCCATTGTTCTCTTGTGTTCTCTTGTTTCTCATGTTGCTCATTCTACATACAAAAAGCAATTGTTTGCAAGCACTCCACTGAAACCATTCATTATTTTACAAATCACAGTCAGATTGCCACTCACCTTTGAAAAGTAATAAAAATCAATGTTACGATTTGGGTTGTACCCAGGTACAATAGTCTATTTATGTAGGAAGGAACTGAAGATGCTGGTTTAAACCAAAGATAGACACAAAATGCTGGAGTAACTCAGCGGGACAGGCAGCATCTCTAAATAGAAGGAATGGGTGACGTTGTTACGCGGCTGAGCATTAGCTGGAAGCAGTGCTTTGTTTGATGATGGTATGTGCTGGCACCGTTATGCCACACAAACAAAGCACTGGGTAGAAGTATGCTGGGGAGGGTGTTCCAGGATCCTATAGTTTCAGCCACATTGGACCCTCAGCCCACTGACTGCCATACTTCTGTGTTGTGTTTTTTTACTCACAGCTGTGAGCCGATATCACTGGGTCTCATAAAAATCAACTTCCTTGATATATCGATGACTGACTTGTACAGAACAAGCACCATTCATCTTCATCTTCATTACAATTAAATAATGCAACGTCATTTAATGTCATTAAATCTTTTACCTAAAGTAAGGGAATCAAAAACTAGAGGACAGAGGTTTAAGGTGAGACAGGAAAGATTTAATAGGAACCTGAGGGGCAACTTTTTCACTGGTGGGTATATGGAACAAGCTGCCAGATGAAATAGTTGAGGCATGTAACAGTTATTTGGACAGGTAGATGGATAGGAAAGGTACAAGCCGAGTCTATCCGGTCATATAAAGAAAGACTGGATAGACTCGGCTTGTGCTCACTAGAATTTAGGAGATTGAGGGGGGATTTTATAGAAACTTACAAAATTCTTAAGGGGTTGGACAGGCTAGATGCAGGAAGATTGTTCCCGATGTTGGGGAAGTCCAGGACAAGGGGTCACAGTTTAAGGATAAGGAGGGAATCTTTTAGGACTGAGATGAGGAAAACATTTTTCACACAGAGAGTGGTGAATCTCTGGAACTCTCTGCCACAGAGGGTAGTTGAGGCCAGTTCATTGGCTATATTTAAGAGGGAGTTAGATGTGGCCCTTGTGGCTAAAGGGATCAGGGGGTATGGAGAGAAGGCAGGTACGGGATGCTGAGTTGGATGATCAGCCATGATCATATTGAATGGCGGTGCAGGCTCGAAGGGCCGAATGGCCTACACCTGCACCTATTTTCTATGCATCCCTATGTTTAGCGAGATAATGGCCGTACGCTGGGAGCTGGGACGAGTGTAGGTGGGGCATCTTGGTCGCCATGGGCAATGGAGGGCCTGTTGCCGAGCAGTATGATTCTATGACTCTATGTCTTGACAATGCACTTGATCTCAAACTCAGATGAATTCATGTGAGCAGGTTCTGCAGTTGCAACCTTCTGCCATCTCACGTTCTCCTCCTCTCACCTGCCTCACCTCTCGATCCTGTGTCGTTTGTCCACAGTACGCTGGAGTCACGCTTGTCTGTGAGTGGCTGGTACTCCAAATCACCATATTATTTTGCTGAACGTTTCATACACTGGTTTACCCCACCTTGAACACAAAGGCAAAGAATCGTTGAAGCATAATTTTGATTCAGCTCATCGAGCTTAAGAATCCTGGAGCAGTTTCTCAGCTGAGAAAATATTGCATGCAGGGTGAAGCTGCGACCTATAAAAATCAGGGAAAGAAAACAAGGTTTCAGGGAAAAAGCCTTGATAAAAAATCGAGTTATTATTGACTGTGCCAAAATAATTAATCAGATTTGTCTGATGCCGATTATGGGGATTTAGCTTTGATTAGACACGTGTATTAATGTTACCTTCTGTACTAAGAACCATTGGTTCATGAGCTATACCTGTCAGATATAGTTACATTTTAGGCCACAGGTAACTAGTTCACTCAGTGAGATGACACTTTGTCCTGATTGCTGTTTCATCATAGTCACTGACATATTTTAATCTCTGCTAAAATAAGGTTTACCATAAATAAATATGGTTCTGGACTTACACTGAAGTTACTAATAGTCTCAGAAGATAGACACAAAGTGCTGGAGCAACTCAACTGGACAGCCAGCATCTCTGGAGAAAAAGAATAGGGTCAGAAACCTTCTTCAGACATCAGAAGAAGGGTCTCGACCTGAAATGTCACCTAGTCCTTTTCTCCAGAGATCCAGCCTGACCCGTCGAGTCACTCCAGCATTTTGTATCTATCTTCGGTATAAACCAGCATCTGCAGTTCCTTCCTACACATTACTAGTAGTCTAGATTCATTGCCTGTAATTGACACATTAACAATTATTGGATTTTATAAAAAATTCATGTATCGTATGAAATGTTTTGAAATAATCTGACTTGAAAAGTACTGTATAAATGTTAGCCCTACGAGGTCCTATTAAATCACATGTTGACAAAGGCACCGGTCCATTCACCAGATGTTTGCTGATATGTTCTTTTACACCAATTAATCTTTCGTATCCAAGTTTCCAATGTCTTTCATAGAACTGAGACACTCACAACATTAGATGTATGTTGTGCAATTGATTAATTGATTGAAAGATACAGCATGGAAACAATCCTTTCAGTCTCCCAAGTCCACGCCGACAATTGATCACTAGTTCACACCAGTTCTATGTTATCCCTCTTTCTCATCCACTCCCTACACACTAGGGACAATTTACAGAAGCCAATTAGCCTACAAATCCTCACGTCCTTGGGATGTGGGAGAAAATGCAGGCGGTCACAGGGAGAATGTGCAAACTCCACACAGCCAGCACTTGAGGTCAGGATTGAATCAGGATCTGTGGTTCTGTGAGACAGAAGCTTTACCAACTGCATTACTCTGCATTCAATCTTCCAAAGAATTATGGAGGACATTATAGGTGGAGAGGTGGATGTTCCTGATTGTTTAAGAAGGAACTGCAGATGCCTGAAAATCGAAGGTAGACAAAAGTGCTGGAGAAACTCAGCGGGTGCAGCAGCATCTTTGGAGCGAAGGAAATAGGCAACGTTTCGGGCCGAAACCCTTCGTCAGACTGATGGAGAAGTCTGATTGAGAAGTCAGAGAAAGTGAGAAAGCATAGGTAAGTGAGTGAGTGAGTGAGTGAATGAGTAATCGTGAGTGAGTGTGTGTGTGAGAGAGAGAGAGAGAGAGAGAGAGAGAGAGAGAGAGAGGGCGATCTCATGAGAATCTTGCAACATCTTCACTGATGCGAACACATGATCAAATGAATCATAGAGAGAGTCATAGAGAATCATAGAATCATACTGCATGGAAACAGGCCTTTCAGCCCAACTTGCCCTCACTGACCAACTTATCCCATCTACACTACTCCATCTACCTGCATTTGGCCCATATCCCTCTGAACCTGTCCCATCCATGTACCTGTCCAAATGTCTTTTAAATGTTGTTATAGAATCTGCCTCAACCTCCTCTTCTGGCAGCTCATTCCATATACCCACCACCCTCTGTGTAAAAAAGTTACCCCTCAGGTTCCTATTAAATCTCCCTCCCCACCCTATCTCAGTTCCAATTACTTAAATTGGTTCTGACAACACCTCTCGGTTTCCTGATCAGTTGCACTTTGCTTAAATAACTGCCCCTTGTGTGAGGATCTTCCCTCAACAAATGTAAACAGGGATGTGAGATCACCCCAGCATAACATTTTCTCTACATTGTGAAGTTGCATTTGTCATGTTCAATACAATTCATCCTGTTATTTGAAGGATGTGCCCCAGCTAAGACATTTCATGGAGTGTTGCTTGGCCATGGTTCATGGGGAAACCACTATCAGTCTCTTCTTCTGATGGACATTCCATAAGTCCTGCTCCGCTGCCAATGGGACCTCACTCCTGGAGTGGATTTCACCGACCAAATCTTGCACAACTCTATGTGGGAAGAAACTGCAGATGCTGGTTTATACAGAAAATAGACACAAAATGTTGGAGTAACTCAGTGGGTCAGGCAACATCTCTTGAGAAAAGGAATAGGTGATGTTTTGGGTCGGAAGCCTTCTTCAGATAGAGAAGGCCAGAATAAATCAGGGCCGACAACAGGTGATCTCAGTGGAGTGTGTTGGAGTCCACAATGGCCCATTGTTGGCTGGGGAAAATGTGCTAATGACAGGGATACAAAGATGCGAACAGTGGAACTAGTTGGATGACTAGGGTGGTGGAGGAGGGATAAGAAATGCAGGAGTTGCTAATGTGGGATCTGTCTCCCTCTTTCCTGCAGCCACTGTCTCTTCCGTGGCAGAAACATCCGAGTAGTTACTCTGTGGCTGTTATGAAGAACGTGCCAACAAGGAATGACACCCATATCTGAATGCTCATCCTCTGTACATTATACAAATCCCATTGTAGTCTTTCTTGCTGGGTGCAAATAACCCTACTTTGTCCATTTTTATTAACGTTTTATCGGGGGCTCATTTAACATTACAGTAAAGTTTCAACACTCTTAGAAATGAGTGTGATCCAATGTTTTTGTCACAAATTTGCATAAGGGTACAATTTATGCGATCTTGTCTTGTGGAGATCAGTTCAACAGATAGGAAATATCAACTCCCTTTTCTGTTTCAGACTGGTGCATTCACCCAATGTCCTTTGCCACCATATCCTTTCACAGCCAGTCTACCATTTATGCTGGAATGAAATAACACTGTGTTGTAACAGGAGCCTTTTCATGGCTTCCCCTGAGTTATTATACAGCTGGTTCTTTACTGTATTTGGCAGGGGGATTTAGTGTTAATAAGTAATTATGACACCACCCAAAAATGTCTTATTTTTAATCGAAAAACAAATATTATTCACCATGATACTTTCCTTAGCAGTGTTGAGTGCAATCAAAATCAAATGTCTCACAGCACCAAATCTGAAATGAAAGCAAAAACTATTGAAGATAGACACAAAGTGCTGGAGGAACCCAATGGATCAGGCAGCATCTCTAGAGATAAAGGATGGGTGATGTTTCAGTTTGGGCCCCTTCCCAGTGCAAAAAACATTGGTCGGCTTGTAGCGGTCCCAAACGTGGTTAATAAACAGTTGCTTTATTCAGATATTACATGGTTGGTCTACATGCATGTTTGGTCCTCTAACATACTAAGTCATTGCTGCTGCTGCTGCTGAGCGAGGGTGTTGCCTCGAGCTCAGCTACCTGTACACCAATGATCTCCAGGTGAGATCTCTCCTTAACCCATGACGTCACGTGACAGCCCTCGTAACCACTGACGAGGGTTCGACCGTACACAGGCTTTCGAAAAACTGTACATTCAAATTTAGTTAAATATGGAAGGGGATTCTTAATTGAGCCAGCCAAGTTACAATATTATATATTTTAGCTGTCAATTTGTAACAACCTCCACATGGAGATAAAGTCACAGTCAGAATGCTTTCAGGATTTCATAAACAACTAGTTAAGTTTGCAAAATGTTTCTTTCTTCAGAGAGATATTGCTGACTGGAAACAATTTCAATTGAAATATATTGTTCATTTGGGATGTGCAATATAATTCTTCCTGTTATTATTTCAAGAATGTGCCCAAATCGCTCCACTTCATAGGTTGTGACTTGGTCACGGTTCATGCAATTTCAGAAAGCATTGGCAAATTAGAGTTTAGATAAATTTGGGTCGTAAAAGTGATGAATATATTGCTGGTAAGGAGCAGAAATATCACGCTATGATATTCCAACTACTCTGGATCGTACTTCAAACCATTAACTATTAAAAATAAACTCTGTGTGTGAGGATTGCTAAGATCTTTCCAATAATAATAATACAAGGTTTAATTTGTCTGTACTTTATCATGGGCAATTCTTTGGCTTCGAGACATTTGTGTCTGTGGTCTATTCTAATCTTGGTGGAGAGCGTGTTTTGTAATGTTAAGCAATGTGCTTCTATCAGATCACGAAGCACAAATTATTTTTGATGGATGATGTTTTCGAAACTTACAAATCCACAAAAAAGTTTAGATGTAACGCGATTAATCACAAGGAAATCTCCTGTTGTGAGTTTTCAAAATCGAAATAACTCTGATCTTGCTTTGGTTGATTGGCTCAAAATCGCATTTTTATCACTAATCAATGTCATGTGCGAGGATTTGTGGGGGAAAAAAAAAATACAAGACTCCAAGTTCTGGAAAGTGAGATTTTATTTTCCACAGTTAGTGTCTGTCACAAACTGTAAGGCTGATTACCGTTCACAGGCAGAGCAAGTGTACAGTCAGCCGCGCACCGCTAGGGAGAGCTAGGAACCATCTTTGTGTACGGATTTAAAAATTAATCTGGAGCTGCCAGCTTGCTGATTGGAGAGAGAATCCGAAATACAGTAGGTCCTCCATGGACTTTAGATGAAAATATAAATTTAAAGGAAGGATATTCCTGGAGGCGTGAAATTAAAAAACAAAATTTGATAAAATTACTCAGCTGGCCAGACAGCACCATGGTTGAAAACCTTTCATCAGAAAGCCTGGCAGGGTGGTGCGGCGGTAGGCCAAGGGGTTCGATTCTGACTACGGGTGCCTGTCTGTACGGAGTTTGTACCTTCTCCCCCTGACTGCGTGGGTTTTCTCTGGGTGCTCCGGTTTCCTCCCACACTCTAAGGACGTACAGGTTTGTAAGTTAATTGGCTTCTGTAAATTGTAAATTATCCCCGATGTGTAGGGTAGTGCTAGTGTATGGGTGATTGCTGGTCAGTATGGACCCTTTGGGCCGAAGGGCCTGTTTCCGTGCTGTATCTGTAAAAAAAAAATGTCAAACTGGAAAACTGAGTATTAAAAAGTCAGTTTTAAGTTGCAGATAGAGCAGGAAAGAGATTGATTGGGCAATCGGTTACATCGATAGGGTGAGGCCAGGGTTGTTGTGGTGATAAACTGTTGATGAAGCCACCAGGGGACTTGGTTAATGAAGGCAGTTAGAGAGATATATCGACGTGTAAAAGCTGTGAAATGTAGATCTGTAGGAAATGACCAGCAAGTCAGACTATGGAGTGGGAGAAATGGAGTCAATATTACTGATGGAGAACCATTTCTGATCTTCGGAAATGTCAGAGGTGATTGAATGGAGGGGTGGATGGAGGGGTGGATGGAGGGTGTGGTGATGTAGGTCTGATCATACACTAGAAATGTTGCATACGCTTACGATAATCATTCAATCAGTTTTCAGGAGCAACTTCCAGCAGTCCCTTTAAGACCCCCTATCTGAATTGTTCATAGTCCAAAGGCCATTGGGTAGAGGTCCTGTGGTTTGCGCTTCATAGATTGGTACTTTGAAACTATGTTAGCCCCTTTTATCTAGTGTAGAAAATACATGCAAATGTTGTAATTGGAGCTGTGTTGTCAAGGACCGCACCATCCACGATGAGGCTAACTTGAATATCAAGCAGATAAACACAAAGTGATGGAGTAACTCCGTGGGTCTCTGGAGAAAAAGGATGGGTGACGTTCTGGATTTGGCCACAGACAGACATTGTTTATTTTCAGCTGAGAAACCACAGGGGACACACAATCCCTCCCCCTTCCTTCTTCACCCCATTGAACCCCCCCCCCCCCCCCCCTCCCCCTCCCCTCTCCCCTGCGGCCCACCTACACTCGTACCTATCTTCTCCCCTCACCTACATTTCTTCCTCTAGTTTCACAATTCACACACTTCAATCCTTCTGTCACACATCTTCTGTCTTTTCATCTCTGGTCCTTGTCCAACCATCTCTCTCCCAAATAACCCTTCCCATCTGTGTTGGTTTATTATTACCCGCCAGACTTTGTCCTTCTCGCTCCTCTCTCCCGGCTCTCTTCTTCCCCTTATAATCTCTGAAGAAAGGTCCCGACCCAAAACGTCACCTATCCACGTTCTCCAAAGATGCTGCTTGACCCACTGAGCTACTCCAGCACTCTGAGTCTACTTTTGCAAACCTACATCTCTGGTCCTTTGCTTCTAGAGTTTATTTTTATTCAGTTTTACAATCTGGACTTTCATGACAAGGTCAGCATTTATTGCTCTTGCCAGGACTAGCGGTTGTGAGCTACAGGGAGGGGTTGAGCTACATGGAGAGTAGTAAGATGAGGGTAGATCTTATAGAGGCATACAAAATCATGAGAGGAATAGATCGGGTAGATGCACAGAGTCTTTTACCCAGAGTAGGGGAATCGAGACCAGAGGACATAGGTTCAAGGTGAAGGGGAAAAGATTTAATAGGAATCCGAGGGGGTAAACTTTTCACAGGTGAGTGTGTGGAACAAGTTGCCAGAGGGGGTAGTTGAGGCTGGGACTATCCCATCATTTAAGAAACAGTTGGACAAGTACATGGATAGGACAGGTTTGGAGGGTTGTGGACCAAGTGCAGGCAAGTGGGGACTAGGGTCGCTGGGACATTGTTGGCCGGTGTGGGCGAGTTGGGCCGAAGGGCCTGTTTCCACACTGTATCACTCTATGACTCTTTGACTTTGACAATCACCATTGACTAGTTGGCTAAATTGTTGAACCACCCAGTAATTTCACTGATGATAAGTTGAGTGTTCCTGGGTTGAAAGTTCTTGGAGTTAGACCTGGCGACAATGCAGCAATGGTAATATTTTATAAATCAGGATGGTGTGTGTGGAGGGTAATCTACAGCTGGTGAAGTTCCCCTGAACCTTCTGCTCTTGTTTTAGTTTAGTTTAGAGATACAGCGTGGAAACAGATCCTTTGGCAACCGAGTCCACACAGACCAACAATCACCCATTCTATCCCACACACTAGGGACAATTTACAGGAGTAAATTAAGGCTTTGGAATGTGGGAGGAAACCAGAACACCTGGAGAAAGCCCACATGGTCACAGGGAGAACATACAAACACAGGGCAGACAGCACCTGACGTCAGAGTTGAAGATTGAACCTGGATCTCTGGCACTGTAAGGCAGCAACTCCACTGCTGTGCCACTGGGCCACCCTTCTTCATGGCCGACCTAGTTCTTCTTTGTGGTAGAGTATCCCCGGCAAGTTGCTAACGCAAGATTTGTACATCAGACACACTGCACAGCCACAGTGTACTATGGTCGATGAGAGTGAATGGTTACAGCAGCAGATGCGGTGCTCATCATGAGGTCTTCTTTGTCCTTTCTTGTGTTTCTTGAGTGTTCTTAGAGTAGTTGTAATGCAGAGCATTCATCAAAATCCTGACTCATGGCTTATAGACGTTTGCCAGGGGAGAAGTCACTCAATGCAGGACGCCCAGTCTATATTCTGCTCTTGCAGTACTTATGTGGCAGGTCCAGATGAATTTCTGGTCAAAAGTCTCTCTCACCTTGCTGATAGCGAGGGACTAGGTTTGATGGTGAGTGGAAATACCATTGGGTGCGTGGTTCCCATCTGCTTATTTTTAGCCTAGAACAGATGGTAAACAGGTAAAGACTATTTTCTGTTCTGTTCTTCCTGTCTCCCTTGTTCTAAATTGAGATGCATTTCGAAGACTGTGGTCCTGGTTAGACTTTACTTTAGACTTACTTTAGACTTTAGAGATACAGCGTGGAAACAGGCCCTTTGGCCCACCAAGTCTGCGCCAACCTCGACACTAGTACTATCCTACACGAGAGAAAATTTACAATTTCACCAAAGCCAATTAACCCTCTCTCCCTCCTATCTCTGCTACTGGAAGCTAACTTTTAGATGTTAGAGATACAGCGCAGAAACAGGTCCTTTGGCCCATGCTGGCCAGCGATCCCCATTCACTAATGCTATCCTACACACTCGGGACAATTTACAATTTTACCGAAGCCAATTAACCTACAAACCTGTACGTTTTTGGAGTGTGGGAGGAAACCAGAGCACCCAGAGAAAACCCACGTGGTCACAGGGAGAACATACAACCTCTGTACAGACAGCATCCTTAGTCAGAATCGAACCCGGGTTTCTGCCCTAGTTAAAGCTCTCTGACGATAAACTGTACCCTTGGCTGGTGTTGAAGATGGGTTGGATATTCGAAAGCATGAAAAATATGGGAATGGCGGCTTTCAGAAATTTCTTTGAAGCAAGTCTGTCCCCTGATCTCTTGCCTAGATTTTTTTTTAAGGCATTAGACCATCGCAAGAGGATGGAAAAGGGTTTACTTACATTAACATTCTTTAAATAAATTGAAATATATATTTCCCCTATGTGAATAAATACCAGCGACTCAATGCCAATTATGAAAATTTAAAGTAAAATAAATGATCAAAAATGTTCAAGTCAGGAACACCCATATGTGTGGAATAAAGAATGTGGGACTTCTCCTAGCAACAGCTGTTTGCCTTTTGTAAACAGTTGCAGGAATCAACATCCTCTTGATCCCTTGTCTCTAATATCTGTTGCCAAGTCATTTTCTCGTTGACAAAATGTCGAAAGTTGTAGAAATGAGCTTTAAAGGAGTCCATTTAGTAATGGGAGCAAAGTTTAAAAACATTTACACAGAAGGCGAGTAGGAACCTGTTGATTGGTGTGAAGATGTTAGCAAGCATTAAATATCCAGAGCAGCCAAAAGCTCCTTTTACCCTGTCCCTCTAGACGTCCCTTCATTCCTAACCGGGTGAACAAACACTTGTCTCACATTCAAGCATGTAAACGTTTCAAGAAAACACAAGGCTGAGGAGCAGAGTGTGAGGCTGGAGCGGTGCTTGGCAAAGCACAGTGCAGACATTCAGTTAGTTCTGGAGCCTCCTGGCATGCAGTCGTATTCAATAGGACGGAGCTGTTAGGCGTCAGTAAGTGGGAATTGCAGCTCAGACCTGCCTCAAGTTTTGTGCTGGCCAGTTCACTGCGGTTAGTCGCACTGAAACAAATTGTGTTTTTGGGATCCTTCTGGGTTGTGCAATTTGATGTGGTTCATACATTAGAAGTCGGTTGAATCTGAGCAAATAAGCACTTACAGCATTTAAAAATCTTAGAAGACTCCATTCTCTGGAGTACCTCTCTACTCAGTTATAATTTTCATTCTTATTCTTGTAATGGTATGCGGAAACATCTCTGGTTGCCTGTAAATTACACATTTGTGTTTTCTCTTTAGCCGATTCTTCTATAAAATCTGTGTATTGCGATTATAATGCATGCGGTAGAAATCAGTCATTGAGATATTATTTCAAGCTCTGAATTATTGGCCCGAGTTTCCTGTTACGTAGACGAGCATTCAGACGCGCTGCTTCCAATGATTGTAATGGCAAAATAGTCAGGAATCATGGTTGAGTGAGATCTGTGACTCATTGGGCAGCACTCATCTCCGAGTGTGGATGTTATGAAGGATCTTGGGCGCAACTATCTCGGCTGACACTCTCATGCGGTGTTATTGATGGAGTGCTGTGATTAGGTCCATCTTGCGGATGAGAAGTTGAACCAGAGCCCTATCTGAAGAATGGTCTCGGCCCGAAACATCACCCATTCCTTCTCTCCAGAGATGCTGCCTGTACAGCTGAGTTACTCCAGCTTTTTGTGTCTATCTTCGCCGTATCTTCTTACTTGGGTTTCCGCAAAATAACTAATTCAGCAGCAGACACAAAATGCTGGAGAATCTCAGTAGGTGAGGCAACATCTCTGGAGAGAAGGAATGGGCGACGTTTCGGGTTGAGACCCTTCTTCAGACTGATTCACTAATTCGGCAGAGTTATGTCAGGATTCCGGTTGATATTTATCCCACAGCCAACATCAGAGTATTTGGTTAGTATCGTGTCACTGTTTTTGAATAATGCTGTGTATAAATGGGACTGTTCCACTTCCTACATCATGAAAATGATTCCATTTCAAGTTATACTGAGGTGCTTTTGGTGTTTTGAAAAGTACATGAAAGCCATTTAATATTTTATTTTTGTTTGCAGTTATTAGCAATGTAAGATTTATTAATCTTACATTGCTAGTATGCATTGTCAGCATACTAGCTTACAATACAAACCAGCAAATTTGATTATGACGGTAAAGCAAGGCTTTATGCCCCTGCTCGTCATGGGAATATTTCAAAGAGTATTCCCTGTAATATTCCAGGGCCAATATTTCTCCTTCAACGGACATGTCTGAAACAGATTATCTGATCATTATTCTTTGCTTGCTGTGGGTCTTGCTGTGCAATTGGATTGTAACAGTGACTGCATTTCAAAAGCACTTCTTCGGGGGGTATATCCCGAAGTCTCAAAAGGTGCAATGCAATGTGAAGCTGGTGCTTATTCATCCTCTATCAGTTTTGCTGCTGTTGATCTGGTACTGCTACTGCACAACAATGTATGATCCATTGCAGAGTGCAGCATATCTATGGTCTTTATGGTCTATTGGGTGTTTCAATTATCCCTGCGTTGACTGTGGTGTCCACAATCATGACATTGGAATTATGTGCGTCTAACACTGTGGTCTTGCTGTTTTGAATGAGGTTTCTAATGATGCTCCTTACTATGCAGGTGTATAATACAGAACTATCAGTGAGTTGCTCATCTTCTGACTGATGTGTGTTAGTTGATGCATCACCTTTGTGTCCGCCTCTTCACCTGACCTGATGGTCTTTGAACTCATGAACTGTTCCATTTGAAAAATGGAGATCTCAAATTGCAGTTCTGGTCGCCCCATTACAGGAAGAATGGGGAGGCATTGGAGAGGATGCAGATGACACATCAGGTTGCTGTCTGAACTAGGCGATATTAGCCACAGGGTAGATTGGGATTATGTTCTCTGGAACGTCAGAGGCTGAGAGGAGACCTGATAGAAATACCAAAGATTATGAGAGACATAGATAGGGTAGACAGTCAGAACCTTTTCCCCAGAACCTATGTCAAATGTCATAGCTTTAAGATGAGAGGAGGGAAAGCTAAAAGAAATGTGCCTGGCAATTTTTTTACATAGAGGGTGGTGGGTACCAGGAATACGTTGCCTGGGGTGGTGGTGGAAACAGATATAATAGTGGTGTTTAAGAAGGTTTTAGATAGGTACATGTTTATGTATTATTTTGTCTGCAATGTATTATTGTGAGAGCAACTCAGACCTATTCATGCTTATCTCCTCTCTTCAGTCATATATCACTGTGTGGAAAGAAACAGTTTATACAGTAGCCTTTGTGCCCTCATTACATCCCAAAACAACATAGCTTTGAAGCATCCTACAAGCAGACATGTCATAGATGATCTGAGAATCTGTTCCGAGCAATGTTTGAGGGGTAAATGCTGGCCGGGACACCAAATACTTCCCTCAGCAGATGTAATACCTTTATTTGAACTACCCATTCCATCCCCTGCAGGCCTTACAAACAAATTTTTCTTAACCTATCCATTACCGATTTCTTAGGCTTCTTTTATAGTCTGTCACAAATGGCGAGCTGAATACTCACTTTGTTTTCCATTCTGACTCGATGCAATTTAGTTTTCACTCTAAGACATGAACCGTGCCTCACAACGTTTGCATAAGTGCTGACTGTTGCTGTTTCAGACCAGAAGCCAGGTTTTATACCTCCAGTGACATCCCCATTCAGAGATTGGACATTTGATCTGTTAATCAAACTGACTACTGCCCCTCTGGGTTGAGCCTCAGCCAAACCAGCTGGGTTTAGAGCGCAGGTGTGAATCTCCACTAAATATATTTAAATAAACATGATCTTGTTGCACAGTGATAATTCATAAATAGTCAATGCTCATTTGATCATGACTGCCCTGACTATAGAACTCATGCTGTTCCCATTCCCAGCTCTGGACACGAGCTGGATTTAAATTCTGAAAACATGCTTTAATGCCCCTGTCCCACTTAGGAAAACTGAACGGAAACCTCTGGAGACTTTGCGCCCCACCAAGGTTTCCGTGCGGTTCCCGGAGGTTGCAGGTGGTTGCAGGTAGTTGCCGGAGGTTGCAGGTAGTGGAAGCAGGTAGGGAGACTGACAAAAACCTCCGGGAACTGCACGGAAACCTTGGGTGGGGCGCAAAGTCTCCAGAGGTTTCCGTTCATGTTTCCTAAGTGGGACAGGGGCATAACTCATCATAACACAGCAAATCAGTCTGATTATACCTTAGTGTAGAGTAAATGTATGAAATTGAACAGACCTACTGATGCAGCATTGTCGTATCTGCAGACTGACTATCCACCTATTTAATCATCTGGTGCAATAGAGTGAGACAGGACCCCAAATGAGGTGTGATGTAGTCACAATCCACCGGCACCAATTGCCCGTTGCAAATGAAGATCACAGTGCAGAGTTCACAAGTTGTGTTTCCCATTATTCCAATACTTGAAGAAGGGTCTCGACCCAAAACGTCACTCATTCCTTCTCTCCAGCGATGATGCCTGTCCCGCTGAGTTACTCCAATTTTTTGTGTCACATCTTCTGACCCAATGCCTTGTTGTGTCACACACGTGACCACCATTTGTTGACGGCTGGGAGGGAGTTCTCCATTCTGAAAGAAGACCCCATTGCCTCACATGTTGGACCAGATTATGATTGGTCTTGCACTAACTAGCCTTGTGGCTCCACTGATCTTCTGCACCCATCAGGCTCTGAAGATCCAGTTTGCGTTGTTGTTTCATTTGTTCCACAAGGTGGAAAGGGTTTCTAGGTCCCAGGTGGTAGAAAGCAAAGCCCTGCCCAGGGACCATTCTGATGGCATCAGGCCAACCTTTTTATTGTTTTACTGTTTCCCCTGTTGAGCAGAAGCATTGTGAAACAGCTAAAATAATTAAATAGCTTAAATAATGTAAAAGTATTAAAGAACTAATGCTAAAATTAAAAGTCACATTAAGTTATTGCTAATTAAATAAAACCATAGATGTAGAGTATAGAGCATAGAGTAAAACGTAAAATATATGGATACTTCTTTAAACATCTTTCAAATGAATCTCAGCTATGTACAGACTGCAGAAGGAGAAACAAGGAATTGCAGATGCTGGTTTACAAAAAAAAGACAAAGTGCTGGAGTAACTCTGCAGATCAGGCAGCATCTCTGGAAAACATAAGTAGGTGACGTTTCATGTTGGGGGCCTTCTTCAGGCTGACCTTCTTCAGATGATTTTCTGTCTGAAGAAGGATTCCGATCCAAACTGTCACCTATCTATGTTCCTCCCATTAATGTACCTGGATTCAATGCTGCATGGAGTGAGAGGTCAGATGCAGCTGCAATTAGCCCGCTATCTCTGAATCAAGTTGAATGATTCTTGGTATAATTCCCTTCATGGTAAAATTTTCCAGTGGAAGGTAAAGAGACCAAAATTGAACCAAAAATCTCTTAGTGCTGTCTCATCAAGTCCCTATATAATTACAGCCACTTGCATGAAACAAGGCCTCCCATTCAGTAAATTTGATGAGTAATTGGTTAAGCTGCTTTCTTGATGCTGATGAAGGTAGATGGTGCCTAGTTTGATGGTTCCTCAAAATGTTTATTATAAAAAAGGAACAGATATAAATACTTACATGTACAGTAAGTCTGGACTTACATGGATCTTTAAATAGATGCACATCATACACAGATATGAATAGTTTGGTTTAGAAATACATAGCAGAAACAGGCCCTTTGGCCCACTAAATCGGCATGGATCAGCTATCCCCGCAGATTAACACTATCCTTCACACACTAGGGACAATTTTACATTTATACCAAGCTAATCAACCTACAAACCTGTATGTCTATGGAGTGTGGGAGGAAACTGAAGATCTCGGAGAAAACCCACGCAGGTCATGGGGAGAATGTACAAACTCTATATAGACATGCACAAACTCTATATAGACATAGTCGGGATCGAACCCGGGTCTCTGGCGCTGTAAGGTGGTAGCTCTACCGCTATGCCACCGTGCCGCCCTGGTGAGTGTCCTCAATCTTGTTCATGTTGTGTGTGCATGTGTGTACATGGATGTGGGGGATGGGGAAGAGTACCATGCTGGCTGCCCACATCTTCCCCTCCCTATCCGCAGCTGAGTATGCCCCTGCAGTCATCCATTAACCTTGTTACCTTTAGTGTTCACAAAAAAAAATCTCTGTGTCTTCAAGAGTGATTTCCCAATCATAGTTAGCAATTGTGAAGAAGCAGTTTGCATTTGTCAACCTCCTACACAACTGATCGCTGTTTGATGCAGGGGCAAACCGTTGAAAGATTACACCTACCATTTTGTTTAATTTAACTAAAAGTAGAAAATGGGTCCAAAACTTAAAAAAGAAATGCTTCCTTGTTAGTAGCAGAAAAAAAGTCTTTGGATACATTTTCTTTGCTTTGGCCCCAATCTCCATTTTTTTCCTGTTGTTGATTCAGGAGAGCTAGTACACGGGGAAATGTGTGTTTTTGACATGCTGCTAATTTCACTGTGGAATATTCGACAATAGTAAATTGCAGGAAACAATTTTGAGAGAAGGTATGTGTTTGAAACAGCAAAGGAAATGAAAGCACTCCAACAACTTACAGCTCTGCCTCATATCTGATCTCAAAGTGCGCTACCCACCACTACAGTATTTAGCTTACCCAAAGTGTACCAGGAATTTCTACAGATGGAGCCTACTGCTAATAAAGAGGCTTTCTTCAGCCTCATTGAGTTGGCAGAAAAATAAGTTCCAGATTTTAACTGATGAACTTGTAAAGTCCAGCAATGGCAGCATTCTCAGTCTAAAGGGCCTGTCCCACTTGTGCGACCTAATCCGTGAGTTCTGGCGAGTTTGCCCTCAACTCATACTCGCAGCATGGTCGACACGAGGTCGTAGGAGGTCTTCGTAACTCTCCTTCATGCTCGAGAGTGATCTCCGCGTACTCGAGGCCTCAGCTAGGTCGCGGCGGTTTTTTCAATATGTTAAAAAATGCCCGCGAGTAAAAAAAGGTCGCCATGGAAAAAATCGATACTTTTTTTACTCGTAGGTTTAGTCTTAGTAGGTCGGCATGTTAGTCGTTGGTAATCGAGGGTAGTCGAAGGTAGGCGAAGGTAGTCGTAGATAATCTTCATCAGAGTCGAAGGGAGGTCGAAGGAGATCGAAGGAGGTCGTCTTCACTCTCCACTATTCAGTGTCCAATTTTCCCGAAGTTAGTCATAGCTAGTCGAAGCTGGTCTTCAACTTAGTCAAAGGAGGTCTTCTACATAGTCGAAGGAGGTCTTCAAAATGTCAATTTTTCAAACTCGCCAATTAGGTCGCCCAAGTGGGACAGCCCCTTAACAATCTTCTAGCAAGTTTATCGTCTGTTTTATTAATGTATTCATTAAAATAAAGAGTATATTTGCCACTGGGAAAATGAACACTTTCAGTTTGGACATCCAACAATTCCCTAGTCAGCCTGTTAAAACTTTGGGGGGGATATGGATTTTGTGACAAAGCCACTATTTATTGTCCAACCTAACTGCCCACGAGCAGGAAAAGATGGCCTTATATTTCAACTGCTGCAGTCGATGAGGCGCTCCCACAGAACTCCAAGATCTTAACTCTGTGATGTTGAAGGACAATAATATACATTTGCAGATTGTGGTGGTGCATGAGCTGGCTGTTATGACAGAGAGTAAGATCAGTCTTTGAGATCAGAAAAAAAAGCTCCTTGTATTCCATCCGCATGTTGTGTTTGAACTCCAACGGTTGTGGAACAATCTTATACTCCCGGCTTTAGGGATCGTATTTATTTAAACCGAGGTTGTTGTTTAATTAGGAGATGTGCACTACTTAAAAGTTTGCAATTCTGTAGTTGCCAACTTAAGCTTGATGTTTTATACTTTGTGATGTATCTATCAATTCCCACTTCCTGAAATCAGAATTCAATTCAATGTCTTTCAAACTGTTTTTTTCAGATTGTAGGTCTCTTATCGGTCCGCCACTTAGGCGATTTTTTTGGCGACTAAAGGCGACTGCGCAAAATTTTCAACATGTTGAAAAATATTTGCCGACAATTTTTGATGACTTAGGGGTTGTCGTAGGTGCTGTCGTAGGTTGCCATCAGGTGTCTTAGGTGAATTCCATTAAAACTAGTCCCTGGCAGTCGCCTAAAGAGTCGTCTAAGTGGGACAGGCCCTTGGCTACCAATTCCATTGGGTGTAATAGATTGAAAATTGCTGATATTTACGTATGTTGAAAAGGGCGCAGTTTTACACGCTGTTGACATATTAATGTACTAATAGAACTGCTGAAAAGGAGTCTATGTAAACCAGAGTGTGGCTGAAAGAGTGGTTCTTGGGGAACTACTGTAAAATATGTAACAAATAAATAAAATGCAAGTGCTGGAAATCCGAGATAAAAATAGAGATACCAAAGGCTAGCCAGTATCTGTGGAGAAATAGGAGAGTGAATATTCCAATTTTACGGAGAGTCCATGGCTTAATAACATGTCTTTTCCCCACTGCTCAAACACAGAAAATGTAGAATTAGCCCTGGGACGGTAGGTATGAAATCTAGGTAAATTATCGAGCTTGGATTGGATTGTTTTCTCTGGAGTATCGGAGACTGAGGGGGCATTCTGTTAGAGGTACAAGTATATACAATTATGAGAGGCATAGATAGGGTAGATAGTCACAACCTTTTATTTTTCCCCAGGGTGGAAATCTCAAAGATTTAAGGGCAGGGCTTTAAGATGAGAAGATGAAAGGTTTGAAGGACATGCATGGGGCAAGTTTTTTTTTTTTACAGAGAGGGTAGTGGATGCCTGGAATGAGATGCCAAGGTACAGTGCAGGCAGATACAATAATGACATTGAAGTGATTTTTTAGATGGGCCGATGCAAATGCATGGAATAGAAGGATATGGACCACATGCAGACAGAAGGGATTAGTTTAGCTTGGCATCATGTTCAGCACCGACATTGTGGGCCGAAGAGCCTGTTCCCATGCTGTACTATTCGGTGCTCTATGTTCTGGGTACCACTCCAAACTAATTCCTATTAGTCAGCCAAGAGAGCACAAATCAAACTCTTAATAGTTTGAAGTCAGGATTTTTTTTCCGGCAATGGAAAGTAACCATTCTTGTTAACTGTTCACGTATCCAGCTGATGATGTGTTAGTAGGATTAGGCCAAGGGTAGCAGACACAGGCAGGGATCAGTATGTCTGGCAGCCACAGGCCTCTCAGTCACAGTTCAAACACCCCATCCCTTGCCTTGCATATATATAGCTGTGCTGCTGTCTCCATGAAAAAGAACCGTCATGTAAAACAACCCTCTCTCCCTTCCTCCCTCCCCTTCACCAATGAAGCAAATCTTTGCTTGGACTGAATTGCTGTTTTATCCCTTACTATCAACGACAATGGAAATTTAAGGAAAGGGGGAACCCGATTTCTTCACATTTTGGAACATTTTTTAATCTGGAACATTTAACTAGTGTAGATGGGACAGACTAGTGTAGATGGGACATGTTGGTCGGTGTGGGCAAGTTGGGCTGATGGACCTGCTTCCATGCTGTGTGACTCCGTGACTCTATTTAAGCGTTGTCATTGCATCTAGTCATTGAAGAAGTAACAATGTGAAAGGATAGTTACCTATCATAAAGGCTAATATGATTTTATGTTTATGATATGTTGTGATATTATGAAAGGATAGTTTTTACCAGAACAGGAGGGGGGAGGAGGCAATTGCTATTGGGATCCAAATCCTTGCTGGCCCAGCTCTCAACAAAGTTGCAAGCGAGCAACACTCAAGGGCCTGTTCCACTGAGGGGATTTTTCAGCGGACTGTCCGCGAGTGACAAGCTATAGGCACTCGCTGAAAAACTGGGAAGTGGACACACACACACGCACGCACGCACGCGCACACACACACGCACGCGCACACACGCACGAACACACGCACAAACACACGCACAAACACACGCACAAACACACGCACATACGCCCACGCGCACACACACACACACACACACACACACACACACACACACACACGCACGCACACGCACACTCATAGTTATTCATAATTTTTGTTAAAAAATTCAAGTTTAAGAAGAATTTAACAGCTAAATCATTGCTGGCCCAGCTTGCAACAAAGTTGCAAACAAAGTTGCAATCGAGGAACACTTTAAGGGGCTGTCCCACTTGGGCGACCTAATCCGCGAGGTAAGAAGAGTGTCTTCGACCTTCAAGCTCGAGGGTACTCGCCTGGAAAGCCTCGAGCTGGATCGACCGCACACTCACGAACACATCGCGAAGGCGGGGGCCAGGGAAAGCAGGGGAGCGCTGTCTGCGCGATGAAGAGGAAGGTAAACAGCTGCCACAGTGTACGGTAGGTCCTTTAGAGAGCACGGGGGAGAAGGGGAGAGAAGGGGAGAGAAGGGGAGAGGGGAGAGAAGAAGAAGTGGAGACACTTTTAAGAAGTATAATAAAGTTTTGCGGGCATTTTACCTACCGGTCGGTTTTCCCTGGTCCTGAAACCACCAATGAGCCAATTTTACTTCGGAGTCACGTGAGTGACTACGTGAAGAACCCACCCAGCGCGCAGGCGCGGCATTACGTCAGCAGTGCAACAGCGGCAGCAGCTGGAGCCAGGCTCTCCAGCTGCAGCATAAAGACGAGACCTCAGGTAAGTGCCTTTTTTGTTACAGAGTCGCGCTAGAGAGAATAATGGCCTCTCGCAAGCGACCAGCCAGGAGGACTGCCTGCCCTACTCCACCCGAGGACGGGTCCATAGCGGGACAGCAGCCTCTCGCAGCGGAGGAGCTTTTTCAACGCTCCCGCTCACCCGACACCGAGCCGCCCCCAGTGCTGCAGATTTCAACGCCCCGCACAGGGAGGAAGGCGACACAGAAAACCGACCGGCCGGTGTCCTCCGATGAATCGGAGGAACGGGAACACTCTCCCCCACCGAAAAGGGGAGACGCTCGGATAAGCTGCATGAGGCAGCTCCTCGAGCGTATGATTAATGAGGAGATGCGGCATCTCCCAGGAGGACGGGCTTTGGCCTCCTCCTCTCCACACCCTTCTGTACCCTCTATGTTCGAGGGCAGTAAGGGAGGCCAGGACTGGGCTGGCCTATCCCAAGGGCAGGCGGAGGATATCGTCAGCATGCCGGGCGTGCCGGAAGAAGAGCTACTGGGTGTAGTGGGCCGATATGCGGCACCACCAACAACTGGGATGGTGTTGCCACCCAGAATGGCGGCAACTATAAACAGGCTGTCCAACAACCCGCTGCAGGACAAGGCTGTCCAGCAGGCCCTTGACAACTACATCGCGCCAGAAAATTGCGAGGCGCTGAGGGTCAAGACGGTCAATGGGCAGATCTGGAACCAGCTGGGGCAGCAAATAAGGGCTCAGGAGGTCAAAATGCAGCGAGTCCTGAAGCTCCACTCAGCAGCCGTCACCGCCTTTGCTCGGTCCGTTGGGGATGAAGACCTGACCATACCCCAGCAGGATGCCCTCGCACTGATGTGCAGCACCACGTATGAGCTAAACAACCTACGGCGGGACAACATCAGGCCTGCCCTCAACCCAACATATGCCGGCCTCTGTAAAGCTCCAGCGCCCGAACGACAGGCGCTGCTATTTGGTGCGGATCTGGCCAAAAGGCTCAAGGAGTTGGAAGAGGCGGCAAAACCAGTAGGCCTCATGAGGGCAGGGCCAGGACCGAGCAGGGTGAAGACACCCAGTTGGCCGCACGCCTCGGCAGCCACCAGCAGATACCGAGCTGGTGAAAGCCTGGTGACCGCCTCCCACTACCCCCAGTGCTCTTTTTTAGAGCGGGGCCCAGGGCGGAGCCGTGGGAAGATGCGCCGCCCCACCGCAGCACCCACACGGACAACCTTGGGCCAGACCCACCGGAAACGACCCCACAAGTGAACATGGAGGTAGGTGGGTCTGGTTCCTGTCAACATACACAGACAAAGGGTGTAGTATTAACAGGGGGACGTTTGAGGTTCTTCAAGCATGTTTGGTGCTCCCTTACTAACAATCAGTTTATACTCAACAGTATTAGTGGATACAAAATTGAGTTCAAACCAGGCGTAGAACCGCCAGTTCAGCACATGCCCCAAAGGGTGTTCCTTCCCTCGGCAGTTGAGAAGGTAGAAGGACAAGCTGAACTTGATCGGCTCGTGGCTAAAGGCATCATAGAAATGACCACACACGAGCCGCAAGAATTTGTATCAAATATTTTTCTCAAAACCAAAAAAGATGGTGGATGTCGCATTATTATTGATCTGACATCACTCAATCAGTCTGTTGAGTATCAACATTTCAAAATGGAGACATTTGTCACTGCCCAGACAACTGATCTCCAAGGGATACTACATGGCAAGCATAGATATCAAAGATGCTTACTATTTGGTACCCATTCATAAAGATTACTTTAAATATCTGAAATTTATCTGGAGGGGCCAGCTATGGCAGTACCGAGCTTTGCCCAATGGTTTAAAACGACAGCTCCCAGACTATTTACGAAAATTCTTAAAGTGGCCATGAAGAAATTGAGAGAACTAAAACATTTAGTAGTGGCCTATCTGGACGATGTTCTCATATTAGGAAGAACACGGGAACAAGCTGTCGCAGGAGTGTTAGCCACTAAACAACTCCTTGAAACTTTGGGTTTTATCCTTCACCCAGATAAATCAATATTGGAGCCTACTACTAACATGGATTACTTAGGCTTCACTATTGACACGATTCACATGACTGTCACTCTGCCCAGAAACAAAACAGTTTCACTCATTGAAGCTTGTAGCCATTTAATTGCTACACCGCAACCTAGAATACGGCATGTAGCCAGAGTTATTGGCTCTATAGTAGCAGCATTTCCGGCTGCCCAACATGGGCCCTTGCATTATCAAAATCTACAAAGAGCAAGGACTCATGCATTACGCCTTCATAGGGGGCATTATGATCGCAAAATGGATCCAGCACATGGGTGGCATTAAATCAGTATCATGCGACAAATTAACTGCTATAATCTGGCAATGGTGTGTCGAGAGACATATTTGGCTATCAGCTGCCTATTTACCAGGCAAGCTAAATTTAGTGGCGGACACCAGGTCACGAAAATTCAACGACAACATCGAATGGATGTTGGACCCAAAATTATTTGCTAAAATTATCAAGCAATATGGTACGCCAGATATAGATTTGTTTGCGTCTAGGTTAAATCACCAACTACCCATGTATGTGGCTTGGGAACCAGACCCAGAGGCAGCAGCGGTAGATGCCTTCACGCTGGACTGGGGAAATTTCTTTTTCTATGCTTTCCCTCCCTTCTGCCTCATCAGTCGGGTACTCCAGAAAATTCAGGCAGACTCAGCCTCTGGCATTCTGGTCGTGCCCGACTGGCCTACCCAACCATGGTTCCCAATGTTCCACGACATGGTGGTAGAGACACCAATGGTCCTTCAAACATCACCCCCAATTATTGACTCACCCGGTAACTGGCATTAGCCATCCATGCCACCAAAAATTGAAACTCCTGGTTTCCAGATTTTGAACAGGCCTTACCGGGGATTGGGGTTATCAGACAGAACAATCACCACCATGTCGGCATCCCTGCGAGTTTCCACCAAGAAACAGTACCTGACCTTCATCAGGAAATGGGAACAGTACTGTCTGGACGCAGGGACATCCTACAAGACGGCTTCGATCTCGGATGTGCTGGAGTTCCTGGCCCACCTGCACCATGATCTCAAGATGAGCTACAGTGCCATCAATACGGCTCGGAGCGCACTGTCCGCATACCTCATGCCGATAGAACAGCATAGTGTGGGATCCCACCCTCTAGTCATCAGACTCCTTAAGGGGATCTTTAATACCAAACCCCCTACACCTAGATACACTCACATGTGGGATGTGAGTGTAGTTCTGACACACCTTCGAGGTTGGCCTCCGGTGGGATCCCTGAGCCTGGAACAGGCCACTTACAAAACCCTCATGCTCATGGCGCTTGTCTCAGCTCAAAGGGTTCAGTCGCTCCACCAGCTAAATCTGAACTACATGGTGACCACCCCAGATACCATTACTTTCACCATGCCGGGGTTGGTAAAACAAAGTAGACCAGGTACATCAAACTCCCCGTTGATCTTCCGGGCTTACCCTCCAGAACCTAGGCTGTGTGTGGTGACCCACCTTCATCATTATCTAGACACAACCCAAACGCTAAGAGGGAGAGAGAAAGCCTTATGGGTTAGCCACAGAAAGCCTTTTGGACGGGTAACCAGCCAAACATTATCCAGATGGTTGAAACAGGTCCTCAGCATGGCAGGGATTAACACAAATGTTTTTAAATCCCATTCAACCAGGGCAGCGTCCACCTCAGCGGCGGATAGGATGCAGGTTCCCCTCGACCACATCCTCAGAGCAGCGGGATGGTCAAGGGAATCGACATTCCAACGATTTTACAAGAAACCGCTGATGGAACAGGACGTCTTTGCGGATACCATTTTAAAAACCGCAAAGTTATGATTTAAAGCCCATGGGAGCTATTTTGTTTTTTGTTATAGTTAATAAATATTTCTTTTATAACTAAACAAACTTGTTGGTCTCTAGCTACCACTTCCTCCCTCGATGATCTTTCGGCAGTGAGTGATATAACTGTTACACGGTTTGAAATCACAGACCTTTGAAGTCTTCACGTAGTCACTCACGTGACTCCGAAGTAAAATAGTAAGATTAAACGAGTACTTACCAGTACGAAGTTTGATCTGTATTTTATGAGGAGTTACGATGAGGGATTACGTGCCCTCCGCTCCCACCCTCATTATATAGATCAAATTCGGACTAATGTCTCGTTGGTCTTCACTATCTTTACTTCAACTAGTGTCTATCTGTGATTCCACACCGCTGCTTGGAAGTATGCCGCGCCTGCGCGCTGGGTGGGTTCTTCACGTAATCCCTCATCGTAACTCCTCATAAAATACAGATCAAACTTCGTACTGGTAAGTACTCGTTTAATCTTACTATTAAAATGCACGGTCAGTGAAGGAGATTGCCTACGGCTGCCCTCGACTGCCTGTAACTACATAGCGACCCCACTCCACTGCACTACGAGTCAAAAAGAACCATGCTGACCAAATTTTACTCGCGGAAAATTTTTCAACATGCTGAAAAGATTTCCGCGACCTAACTGAGGCCACGAGTATTCGGGAACTTCCCTCGAGCTTGAAGGAGAGTTCCAGTGACCTCATAGGACCTCCTAGGACCACGTGTCGACCATGCTGTGGGTTTGAAGGTCGAAGACACTCTTCTAAACTCGCAGATTAGGTCGCCCAAGTGGGACAGCCTCTTCAATCCTTCGAGCAAGTTTTTAGCTCAACAAGAGAGGGAGGGGTCAATTGCATTATTATTTAAAGTCCTTGAAGCAAGAGGAGGGGGACAGTGCTGGGGATACGGCTCTGCAGAGTTGGGGGCTATGGGTGAGTGCTGGAATATTGGGGGAACGGGTGAGTGGTGGAATACTGCTTTGGGGAACGGGTTGCGTTGGGCGTCCAGGCTTCCCGTGTGTGCGACCGGGGCCCAACGGGTCCCAGTTGTTCTAGTAATAACCTAAAAGGTTATTTAGGAAGGATATTACTCTCCTCTATCCTTCAATGTGCTGCACAAAATGTTCCCATGGCCATTCATTTTTACCAGAAAATGGGCTAATGCACTGTTTAGTTCTGAAAATGTGTGACTTTGAAAAAGTGTTTATTTTTTTAATTCTTTCTTCATGAATCCCAACCCTGACAATGAATTAAATCTGATTACACTTGGCACGCAGAGGAAGCAGAATGTTGATTTTACCGGTGTCCCACATTAGCTGCTATGCTAATACGGGACTTTGAATTAATTGGTGCTAATTAGTGAAATTTTGGGTGGGACACAATGATTAAAATAAACACCATTCAGAAGTCAGCTGCTTCAAATCGGCTGCCTTGTGAAATATGTTGTGTCTCTGTTCTCAGAAAGAAAGAAAGAAAGAAAGAAAGAAAGCAAGCTCTCAGGAACTGCCGATGGAAAAATATTTACTGCTGGTTTGAAAACCCCAATTAGAGCAAAGCTGCCAATAAATGTAATTACAGGATTATACTTCTGGTTTGAGTCCTGAGGATGAATATGTCTTAATTGTGCTGGCATAACCTCTGCTGCGGTAATGAACTTTAATTAGAGGGATCGTGGTGTCGAGTGGTTGATTAGTTTACTCTCGATCTTGAGTTTCACAGCGAATGTTTCGAATTTGGAACATTTGGATAACGCAGCGATTTTTAATGAGAAATAGACATCAGTGCAAAATGCAATGGCGTGGATGGTTTCAGCCAAAAGAGGAAGTGAGACACGGATGGTGGTCTGGTCTAGAGAGAAAATTGTACATTACAAAGAGGCATGACAGCAGCACCTGAGAATGCAAAGTGACCTACTTTTGCAGGTTACTTAATTTCTCTGAACTGCTTAGTTTCAAGTAGATTCTAAATGTGTTTCGCCCAACCTAAAAAAAACAACAAGGCAACTCTACTGTGCCCATCAAACTTGCTCATGGAACAGAGAACACAGAACACCACAGCACAGGAGTGGGCCCTTTGTGCCACAATGTTCGTGCTGACCATGGTGCCAAATTGAGTCTGACGAAGGGTTCAGACCCAAAACATCACCTATTCCCTTTCTCTAGACATGCTGCCTGACCCGCTGAGTTACTCCTGCATTTTGTGTGCATCTAAGATGCCAAATTAAACTGATCTCATTTGGCCAGTACATGATCCAAATCCCTCTGTTCCCTGCAGTTCCAAGCACCTATCTAAAAGCGTCTTAAATGCCATTATCGTATCTGCCTCCACCACCACCCCTGGCAATGTGTTTCAGGCCCCACCATTCTCTGTGTAAAATACATCACACATCCCCTCCCCGTGATTTATAGCTATGCCTTCTATTGTTGGATATTTCCATCCTCGGAAAAAGTGCTGTCAACCCTATCTGTGCCTTTCACAATTTTATATAGTTCTATCAAGTCTCCTCTTCACCTCCTTCCACATCGATGTTGGAAAATGACTTGGACTTTTAGCCTCCATGGAATTGATTACTTTTTACCTTAACTGCGCTCACCTCATTTGTTAACGTCCTTTGAAAACTTGGTCAAAAAGTCTATAGGTTCAAGAAATTGTTTAAGCCTGAAACAAAATATGATAGTCACCATGGAGACGCTAGGAACTGCAAGCGCTGGAGTGTTGAGCGGAAAGCGAAGGGCTAGAGGAATTCAGCCGATCAGGCAGCATCTGTGCAGGCGATGTTTTGGAATGAGGCTCCACTTCAGATTGGCCACATATCCTTCTAGTTCTTTTTAACCAAGACCATACGCACATGATTTGCTGAGAAATGAATCTCTGGTTGACAGCACCATGCGTGCAAAGTAACAGCTGCTGCACCTCCAATCCACTTTAGACTTTAGAGATACAGCGCGCAAACAGGCCCTTCGGCCCACCGAGTCTGCGCTGACCAGCGATCGCCCCGTACACTCTCCCTCACACTCGAGACAGTTTTGCAATTTTACCAAAGTCAATCAATCTACAAACCTGCAGTCTTTGGAATGTCGGCGGAAACTGGGACACCTGGAGTAAACCCACGTGGTCACAGAGAGAACGTACAAACTCCATATAGACAGTGCCCACAGTCAGGATCGAACCCTGGTCTCTAGTGCTGAACGGCAGCAATTCTACCACTGCGCCACAGTGCCACCCTAAAATTCAAAAATTCATATCAAAATCTGAACGTATAGTGACTACTATATGGCATGCCTAGTGATACTGACCAAGTCATTAAATATATTCAAGAAGGAGGTAGAGATATTAGTAATGTCTGAGGATCAAAGACTACGGGGAAAAGAGAGGAACTTGGTACTGAAGTAGATGAAGCATGGTTATATTGAATGACATTACATGCATCTATTATAGTGTCTCTACATGTTTGTAGGTCCCATCTGATACATTCACCAGCAGCCAAACTACACAGTTAGTTCAAATATTCCTTGTTGCAATATGCATGGAAATATACGCTAAACATGCATTTCTAACCATGAACACATTTATAAGTTTCTTAATAAAAAGAACACAAATACTTTAATAAACAAAATCTTGAACCAATATATATCAATACCATAGCTTGTGCGTCTCACTCTTACAAAGGCTGAGATTTCTGGGTTAGTATTGGAAGTGTTGTGGATTTCTGCTCCTCTAGAGCTGAAGACATTCTTCCTAATCTACTTAGTTTAGTTTATTATTGTCACATGTGCTGAGGTGCAGCCAAAAACGTTTCCTTTTGTGCAATGCAGTCACCAAAAAGATTATACATGGTTACAAACAAGCCATCCACAGTGTACAGATAAAGGATAAAGGGCACAACAATTAGTGCAAGATAAAGTCTGCTATAGTCTGATTAAAGATAGTTCAAACGTCTTCAATGAGGTAGATGGGAGGTCTGGACCGCATTCTAACTGATGAGAGCTGGGAAGAAACTGTCCCTGAATCTGGAGGTGTGCGTTTTCAAACTTCTGTACCTCTTGCCTGATGGGAGAGGAGAACAGAGGTAATGCCCTTGCTCTAATTTTAATGTTTCCTCAGGCTGAGGTTCCCATAGGAAGCAACAATTTCTCTGTGAAACAGTATCACCAATACAAATCCCATTTTACATTGGTCCTAGGATCATTTCTAAACTCTGTCCATAGAATAAATGTAAGATAGACACAAAAAGCTGGAGTAACTCAGCAGGACAGGCAACATCTCTAGAGAGAAGGAATGGGGATGTTTCGGGTCGAGACCCTTCTTCAGAAGGTCTCGACCCGAAACACCCCCCATTATCTCTCTCCAGAGATGCTGCCTGTCCCGCTGAGTTACTCCAGCTTTTTGTGTCTATCTTCAGTTTAAACCAACATCTGCAGCTCCTTCCTACACATAGAATAAGTGTACTCTGAATATTTACCTCCCACCCGTTGCACAGAAAAGATCACCTTCGCTTTTATTGAATTCTGCGATTGCTAAGAGTAGCAGCATTTAAAAAAATCTTGACTTTTGCCTTTGTAAGAAAGACATTCAGTTCAGTTCCGTTTAGTTTATTGTCACGTGTACAGAGGTACAGGTAAAGCTTTTGTTGTGTGCTAACCAGTCAGCGGAAAGACAATACGTGATTACAATCGAGCCATTTACAGTGTATTGATACATGATAAGGGAATAACATTTAGTGCAAGATAAATCCAGTAAAGTCCGATTAAAGATAGTCCAAGGGTCACCAATGAGGTAGATAGTGGTTCAGGGCTGCTCTCTAGTTGTGGTACGATGATTCAGTTGCCTGATAACAGCTGGGAAGAAACTGACCCCGAATCTGGAGGTGTACGTTCTCACACAGCTTAGATCACAATAGGATTTCTCTTAATCATAGTTTAGTGTTGAAAGCCGTCACCGGGCAGTCTGTTATATAACCTCGGTCAGACGAGAGTTGTCATTTCCAATTCAGTAACACCGTTCCCAGAGCTGGGTGGACACCACAATTTGCTTCCTGAGGACGCGTGACAAGGGAAATTCTCTTCCAGCCCTGCCGACCAAAAACCCTCCTTAATAAATAGTTTGGAATGCAATCACAGAATGTTACATCATTGCAGCTGGTTCTGAATTGTTCCCATGTAATTGAGAATAACGAGAGAATATAATCTCTTCCTTTCACTGCACACTGAGACATGTTTACCATTGACCTTGTGTTGAAAGGTTTACAAAAGACCGTGCTGGTTTTGCAGCCGCCCATTGGAAATTGAATTGCTGCCCTGTAACACACAACTAAATCTATGTCCATCAGGAGTAAGCAATATTAATCCTGGAATCCACTAATGAGTATTTTATGTATTTTCTAACATTTTAATTATTTCCTGCCACTGCACAGCAGTATTTTATTCAATAAAGTGTCATTTCATTGGTATCTTTGTCTATTTTTTAAAAAATGGAAGAGGTTTTATACGTTAGGGGATAGACACTAAGTGATGCAATAACACAGCGGGTCAGGCAGCATCTCTGGAGAAAAAAAGATGGGTGACGTTTCAAGTCGAGACCCTTCTGGGAATGGAGATTGTTGCAGGTTGTGACAAGGGGACTTTTTCTCCAGAGATGAGACAATAGACAATAGACAATAAACAATAGACAATAGCTGCAGGAGTAGGCCATTCGGCCCTTCGAGCCAGCACCGCCATTCAATGTAATCATGGCTGATCATCCACAATCAGTTGCTGGGCCTTCTCCCCATATCTTCCTGGGTCATTGCGTTACTACAGCACTTTGTTTCTATCTTCAGTATATACCAGCATCTGCAGTTCCTTTCTACACATCTTATACATGTGGAGATTTGATATTGGATTAATATTACATCGTCTTTTGAACCAACATCTGATTCATCCTCTTGAATTAATGATTGTGTTCCTTGCACCACAAAAATCATGGAATCAGGAGAGAGCCCAGCCACTAGAGGAGAACTATAGGTGTTATTATTTTGCCAGGTATGCATTACAGATAAACTGATTTCTCAACCTTGAACATGGAGCTCAAATGGGTGAAAGATGATCAATATTATAAAAACTAATCTCCTTGCGGCGATTTACTAATCTCCCTCCTCCTTTCTTTTCTTGCTTATTTCTTTTCCTCACTATCTCTTTTTTCTCCTTTTTATTCACACACACTATACTTTCCTCTATTCTTTACTATCTCTTTCTTTTCTTTAAAAAAAAATGAAGTTGTACACAGAATGAATTATGTTAATATATTTTTGGCACCTGTAAAAAGGTACCACTGTATTGTACTTACTTCTAATAAAATTAAATTAAATTTTAAAAAAGAACATGGAGCTCAAACACGTGGAGGGCACATGATCTTTAGCTCTCCGTTAATACAAGGTGTTTAGTAGCGGAAAGGATGACATTGTTGAAACTACTGTTGGAGCAGCACTTGCCCAGTCGTTACCACAGCCACCCAAATGCACTTCAGTATCTCAGGTCACCAGCAAGGATAAGGATAAAACTGAACCAACCATCTGGCATTGACCTTTAGACTTTGGAGATACAGTTTGGAGACAGGCCCTTCAGCCCATCGAGTCCGTGCCGACCGACCCCAGACTATTTACAATTTTAACTGAAGCCAATTAACCTACAAACCTGTACATCTATGGTGTGGGAGGAAACCGGAGCACCTAGAGAAAACCCACGCGGTCACAGGGAGAACATAAAAACTCTATACAGACAGCACCCGTAGTCGGAATTGAACCCGGGTCTCTGGCGCTGTAAGGCAGCGACTCTACCCCGGCGCCATCGTGCCGATCGAGGCACCAAATCCAAATGAGATGACGTTCTTTCAGTCCAATAACTTTGCAGTCCTCCACACAAATATCTGAGGGCTGGTGTCTAAACTGGGAGACGAGTCAAACAACAGCCTAATATTGTCATACTCGCAGAATCAAACTTTACAGAAATGGCCGCAATTCCTTGATCGAAGTCTCTGCCGTTTGTCCTTCATCACACATCAAATTTCTTCGTCACCGCCAGAAGGGCACTCACCAAAGGTGGTGGTGACTGGTGGGAGGAAGTGGTCCTCAGTATTCATTCTATAACCCGCAAATGAATTGAAACACTTGCATGTTCCTTCCCAAGTCAAACGCCATCCTTTTTAAAAAGACATATTTTTATTAGAAGTAGTGTACAAGAATGTAAGACATGAATAACATATTACATTTCGTGTACAACTTCTTATTTTTAATTTCATAGTAAAAAAGAAAGAGTAAGAAAAGTAAGAAATAGAAAGGAAGAGAATATTATATAAAGTAGTGATATTATTAGTTCGAGAAGAAATAGAAAAGAAAATGCCCATGGGGCTATATGGCCCGAAAGAGAAACCAAAGGTGAAATAAGAAAAAGAAAAGGAGAATAAAGAAGAAAAAAAAGAGAAGAGAAAAAAAAGAGATTGATAGGGATACATGTCTTTACCCGGTTCTGAAACAGTTAATTTCTAAGGTTGCGTTGCACCATATGCTTGTAATAAGTCGATAAAAAAGACCAAATATTCATGAATTGGTCTGATTTGCCTGATAGGACGAATCTCATATCTTCAAGATGTAACATTTCCGACAGAGTCAAACACCATCTTGACCAAGAGGCAGGTTATTGTTCCATCATCATTGCTAGGTCTGTGTGTTAGAATCTCTCAGTGTGAAATCGTGGGCGGTTCTTTACCACAAGCGCGGCAACAATTCAAGAAGTACTCTATGCTTATAATTACCTTCTAGGGGATGATTAGAGATTCCGGATGTGAGCATCCTTGTTCATGATCTTCATATCCTGAAAGATGATTAAAAGTCGATCATTTCCCCCATCCCTTCCAACAGCTGTATGTGGATTTGTGACTAGTGACTTCCTGAGATCACTACTCCTGTCTCCACCGCTACTCATACATCACCAAAGGAGTTTGTTAGAGGCGTATGTTGACTGTCTTGGCAGGGGACATCTAACACGGGGCAGCGGGTGCATAAGCAGCAACTTCCTGACCTCGGTAGGAAGGAGCTTTCGATCCAGGGACCAGACAATGCGAGACAACAGAAAAGCTCTGTACTGCCACTACCGTCATCTGCCTTCAAAATGTCCAAAGCTTGTGCCTTTGGGGACTTGTAAAGCTCATCCCACGCTTGGTCCTCACCTCAGGGCTGCACAGCATGTGTGGCCCAACCAGGAAGATGAGCTTGCAGGCCACACAGATCCGAGGGTCAGTGAAACACGAGCCTCTCCAAGGAATGGAAGAGAGCCTTTTTGCAACAGCGGAGCACCATCACACACAGAGACACTAATTGGAAACCAATGGGTGTTTACTGAAAAGGTTTCGAGGAACAAGAATGTAATGGATATACAAGGCTGCTTGCCTGGAACTGTTGCTGGTGGTGATGAAATAAATTAAATGGATCAGATTCTTGATTTGTGTAGGGAAATCAAATGCACAGAAACAGAGGCACATTATCAGCACAGTGTGTTTCCTGGAATATGAGCATTGTAGGACTTTCCAACCAATGATATTACTATTAGTATACCAATAATATACTGAAGACAGGCCCCATTGAACCTCGGATATAATATATTCAAAATATAATGTAATATTTGCTGTTGAGGCAGCTGCGTGTTAGCAGATGGCAATTATTAATTCCAAATGAAACAAGAAATGATTGGAATTTTCGTAACATTTTTAATGAGAAGCAGCAGAAATGTCTCTCCTGGTTGATCATTTTCCTTCAAAAATTGTTGGCACTTCCAGTGCTGGCCCAGCTCCTTCAAATGCCCAACATAACTTTAACCGCAAAACAAAATGTCAGTCAGTGACATGTTTAGTTTAGCGATGGCGCGAAAATGTTGTTTTCTTAACATCATCTTGAAGTATGTATTTTTACAACTGTTCCAATTATGTAGAGTGTGGTCCACTCTGTTTGCCAACTAGGATTCAGCTGCTTCAAATGCAAAGGTTCATTTTGTGGGTTCAAGTGCCGACCAGATATGTTGGCCCAGAGTTTGTGGGACTTGGCACTTCATAGAGTCATACAGTGTGGAAACAGTCCCTTCGGCCCAACTTGCCCATGCCGACCAACATGCCCCACCTAAACTAGCCCCACCTGCCTGCTTTTGGCCCATATCCTTCTAAACCTACCCCCTTCCATGTACCTGTCTAAATGTTTCTTCAACTTTGCAATAGTACCTGCATCAACTACCTCCTCTGGTAGCTTGTTCCACGCACCTACCATCTTTTGTGTAAAAAAAGTTACCCCTCAGGTTCCCATTAAATCTTTACCCCTTCATCTTAAACCTATGTCCTCTGCTGCTCAATTCCCATACTCTGTGCATTTACCCAATCTATTCCTCTCATGATGTGGTACACCTCTATAAGATCACCCCTCATCCTCCGGTGCTCCAAGGAATAAAGCCCTGGCCTGTTCAACCTCTCCCTATAGCTCAGTCCCTCGAGTCCTGGCAACATCCTGGTAAATCTACCCTGAATCTTTTAAGGTTGACAACATGGTGCCCTTTTCCCACTGCTTTCAGCTTGTAAAGTACTTGTCTGGAAGTGGCTGGAAGGATGACCTGCTGATGACAAGGTGACCAGGAAATCTATCTTGCTGATGATCAGGATCAGGGAACGGTGAGCAGAGAGATGACAACCAGAATCAAAACAGGCAGAAAAATAGAAACGTGGGGTGAAAAAATGATTTGATTAAGGAAAAATTAAAGATAAGAAAAATAATTAAGAAAAATATTAAAGGATTTAAAATTAACATCTTTAAAATCTCCAATGATGGCACATCACATTAGCACAACCGGTAGAACTGCCGCCTCATAGCGCTAGAGACCTGAGTTTGATCCTGACCTCATGTGCTGTCTGTGTGGAGTTTGCACATTCTCCTGGGTGCTCTTGTTTCCTCCCACTTCCCAAGGACGTGGAGGTTTGTGGATCAAATGGTCTCTATAAATCTGCCCCTATGTGCAAGGAGTGGATGTGAAAGTGGGAATGACATAGAAGGAGTGTGAATGGATGATCGATGGGCAGCGTGGACTCAGTGGGCTGGAGTGCCTGTTTCAATGCTGTTTCAATTCAATGTCTTTTAATCAGTCTTTCAATCAGTAGCAACTTATTCGTGGTAAAACTGAGATTTGTCTGTTTCAATCACTTCCTTTCTCGTTTAGAAAGTTAAGGGCCTGGCCCACTGTAATTCAAGAGCTCTCCTGAGTTTAAAAGAAATCAAACTCGTGGTAAGTACGTAGAATGTACGTAGCGGCTACGTCGCAGCTCGTGGATATCTCATGGCGGCTAACGGCAGGTACTCGCAAACGCGGTAACTCGTGAAGTTTTTTCAGCACTGTGAAAAATGTCCACAAGAGCCCCAAGTACCTACGAACAGCTATTACCGTAATTCTCCGAGTTCGAATCAGGGGAAACTGGGGAGAACTCTTGAATTACCTCGTACAGTGGGACAGCCCCTTTAGAGAGCTTCACGCTGCTTTGTCAAGGCCACCAGTATAGGTGCAGGAAGATTTCAATCTGTTCCACAATTAAATTCTAGCTTGAATTTTGAATCTTGTAGAAGGTTATGTGGCTAATGGGCCAGTTTAATTGTTTTAATCTGTGCAAGAAGGAACTGCGGATGCTGGTTTAAACCAAGGATAGACACAAAAAGGTGGAGTAACTCAGCGGGACAGGCAGCATCTCTGGAGAGAAGGAATGGGTGATGTTTCGGGTCGAGACCCTTCTTCAGACTTTTAAAGAAATTCCTTGATTTACAAAAGATTTTCAGAAAATGCTTTGTTAAATGAAGCAACTGGGTTAAGTGTACTATTGGTATTTGAGTACAGTGTATTCAATATCTGGAGCATGTGTGATGTTCATACAGTGAAAGATAGCTTCATAAATTGAAACCACATATTTCCACAGTCACTGACTTTATAGTGAAAATGTATGAAGCAAATATTTTTGTAAGGTTAGAAATTAGTGCAATTCAGTTTTTTTTGACTGCTTGAATTTAAATTCCCCAGCCAATACTGTGGTATTAAAAATCATAAAAGCATAAGAACATAAATATGGGGGAGAGGAGCAGACTGCCTCTTGAATTTGCTCTGGTGTACAGGTTAGGTCATGGGTGATCTGAGCTTGGCTTTCACTTTCTTGTCTTTTCATCATGTCTTCCCCAATATCTAAGATGTTTTTCTCTGCTGTAAATAGGCTCATGACTCCAAAGTCCAAGCCTCTGTATAGTAGCCTGGTAACATGGCCACAGTGCTGCCATTGACCAAGTTATCTTGCACCCTAATTCATTGGACTAGTTAGAAAACGAAACATGGAAACCAATTTGAGATTGAAAAGTGCTAGAACATCTCCATCCAAAACTGCAAGAAATTGCAGACAACTATGAACGCAGCCCAAACCATAACACAAACCAACCCCCCTTCCATGAACTATGAACGCAGCCCAAACCATAACACAAACCAACCCCCCTTTATTGACTCTATTTACACTTCACGCTGCTTTGGCAAGGCCGCCAGTATAATCAAGGACGAGTCTCACCCCTGGTCACTCCCTCTTCTCCCTCCTCCCATCTAGAGATTGGTCCTGAGCTACTATCTACCTCACTGAAGACCTTCGGACTATCTGTAATCGGACTTTACTGATCTTGCTATGAAATTAACACTCCAGACATCCCTCTTTTTAAGATTTCCCTTCTCATTTAAGGTGTTCCTTGAAATCTATCTGTCTGATTAACATTTCAGTTAAATGTCCCGATACCCCCTCATGTTCTCCCAGTGTCAAATGTAGTCGTGTGAAACACTTTGGGAAGGTTTATTATGTTGCCAGGACCTCATGCACGTAACTGATCTATACAACAGGATGCATGTTGTAGTTTGCTTCTTATAATTCTTCAGCCACCTCTTGAATCTTTTCCCTTTGCCCGTTTCTTCATTCTAATAATAAAATGAAGTCATTTGCTTCAGAAAATAGTTCACAACTATCCATGTCATCCAAGCACAGAATTAGCATGCATTGATCATTATGGCTTACATCTGTATAAATACTAACTAAATCGCTGATTGAATGGAAACTATTATGGATTACATCTAAACACAGCGCATATTATACGCTCTAGTTTAACGAGAAGTAAATGATTAGCACATGCATTTTGGTGCTTTGTTTACTAGCCTTATTGTTTTGCAAACCCATCAGCCCACACGAGTAAAGATTTTTTTTAGGGTTACATTTACATTAATTGTTGGTAAACTTGCAATGATAAGGAGAGCTGGGCTGCTCCAGAACAAGGGATTCATAAATTGGTACTCTCTGCATAAAATAATAGGTAGAACAATTCACTTTTGGAACAAAATCAGTTTTCAGAAATAACAGCTATATTCTAACCATAGAATGTACAAAAGCATCTGCAAGAAATTCTTATGGAAGCCAAATTTAAACCAAACATAAACATATTGCGTGATTTTGATTTAAATTCCTTTTTTCTCTTGCCTAACCGTAATGTAAGCTCATCTGTGGAAGAGCTTGCGGTTCGCACATCGATCTCACTAACCACGGCAGAACCCACAAAACTGGAGTGGAAGCAAGTTATCCTTCGTCTCCAGGAATTAGCCACGAAGAAATTAGTTGTTAACCTATTTATTTCAAACTAATCAATGGCTATGTTAAACTATCCAACAAAAGAAAACGTATCTGAATGCATTAATCAAAATGCACCAGAGATAAATTAAATGGCACAGTGATGCAACCAGTGAAGTCGCTGCTTCACTGCACCAGAGATATTGGTTCAATCTTGACCTAGGGTGCTGGCTGTGTCGAGTTTGTGGCTGTGAGGTTTTTTCCGGATGCTGCTGTTTCCTCCCACATCCCAAAAATAGTGTGGGTCGGTCGGTTAATTGGCCTCTGTGAATTGTCACATGGAGCGTAACTGAGTGGTGGAATCTAGTAAGGTGGTAGAGTTATGAGAATATGGGAATCGATAAAAATGGGATTTAACCTAGGCTTAATGTAAATGGCCGTTTGATGGTCAACACAGGCCCGATGGGCTGAAGGGCCTGCTTGTGCGCTGTATCTTATCAAGTACACGATTAACTTGATTGTGTTTCTTGTGAATTCTACATTAACTTCGACTGTCCTCCCATATTTTTTCTTTAGTGTGTAAATTTTGAAATTACACGGTGGTTTCCAGATTTCATAATAACAGCTACAGTGTCGTTTCAGAGAAATCCAGCTCTTGGTCTGAAACAGAGTTTCAGCCTTCAAAGGAAAGTTCTGGAACAGACTTGAATGTCTTGGCTTGAACCTGACTTATGTGAATTTTACTTAATTGGGCTTCTACAGTAGGCAACTAAAGACCTTTTTCCATTATCAGTCATCATCAGCTATTTACAACATGGGTGTGAACATGGCATAGGCATAACATAAATACTATCAGCAAATAGGAGAAAATAATCTTGCACTTTTCCCAAAAGTCATTATACGTAGCTGTTCATGTTGAGAGACATGTTTAATGGATGAATTCACAATTTGTATGCTTTGGCTTCAAATATTTTTTTTATTATATTACAGAAGTTAGAAGAAAATATATTTGAGTTGAATGTCCAAATATTGCAGAAGTTAACACAAACAGTACTAACCTCCCCCGGCCTGTGGTTTATGCATTCATTAACTAGCATAACTAGCAGCCCTGCAGCTTCCCTCTGGTATTGGAGATTTCATTTACCACAAAAAAAAAATAACAGTTAGCTGGACATCTTTCAACAAAGATGTATTTGGAAAACAGTTATTACTCTTTAGCACTCGGGTAGACTTTAATTATGGCTAAAAAATACCAGGGATTGTGTTTGTACTTTATAATACATAAAAACAGAACATCAAGTGAAGTTTAGTTTAGTTTAGAGGTACAGTTCAGAAACAGGCCCTTTGGCCCACCGAGTCCACGCCGACCAGCGATCTCCACACATTAACACTGTGTTGCGTACTAGGGACAATTTACATTTATATCAAGTCAATTAACCTACACACCTGTACGTCTTTGATGTGTGGGAGGAAACCATGGATCTTGGAGAAAACCCGTGTAGGTTATGGGGAGAACGTACAAACTCTATACGGACAGCACCTGTAGTAAGGATTGAACTAGGGTCTCTGGCGCTGTGAAGTAACAGCCCTACCATTGTGCCACCGTGCATCCCCAAGTGTCATGAATTAAGAATGTTTTATTGTCCTATGTCCCGAAATGGGACAGTGAAATTCTTACTTGCAGCAGCACCACATATATATAAGCATAGCAACGAATGAAAGTTCAGTATATAAAATAAAACAGGCTGGAAATATTAATATAAGCTTGTCAACCTGAAATGTTAACTCAGTTTTCTCTCCTCAGCTGCTGAGTATTTCTGGCATATTTTGCTTTTACTTCAAACATCCAGAGAAATCCCAGGTGGTCATAGGGAGAATGTATGCCCTCTGCACAGACAGCAGCTATAGTCAGGATCTCTGGCGCTGTGAGGCAGTGGTAGCTCTACCGTTGCGCCACAGAGCCACAGATAATTGTTAATTATCACACTGCTGCCACTTGGTTTCCCAGAATTGTAATCGGGTGATTGTCTGATTAATCAATATGTCTAACATCGGTCTCCAATCACCAGCCTGACATCGGTGGTGGGGAAAATTCTGGAGTCAGTTATTAAAGATGGGATAGCAGCACATTTGGAAAGTGGTGAGTTCATTGGACAAAGTCAACATGGATTTATGAAAGGTAAATCATGTCTGACGAATCTTATAGAATTTTTCGAGGATGTAACTAGTAGAGTGGATAAGGGAGAACCAGTGGATGTGTTATATCTGGACTTTCAGAAGGCTTTCGACAAGGTCCCACATAATAGATTAGCATACAAACTTAAAGCACATGGTATTGGCGGTTCAGTATTGATGTGGATAGAGAACTGGCTGGCAGACAGGAAGCAAAGAGTAGGAGTAAACGGGTTCTTTTCAGAAAGGCAGGCAGTGACTAGTGGGGTACCACAAGGCTGGGACTCCAGCTATATACTGTATATTAATGATTTTGAATGAGGGAATTGAATGCAACATCTCCAAGTTTGCTGATGACACGAAGCAGGGGGGCAGTGTTAGCTGTGAGGAGGATGCTAGGAGGCTGCAAGGTGACTTGGATAGGTTGGGTGTGGGCAAATGCATGGCAGATGCAGTATAATGTGGATAAATGTGAGGTTATCCACTCTGGTGGCAAAAACAGGAAAGTAGACTATTATCTGAATGGTGGCCGATTAGGAAAAGGGGAGATGCAACGAGACCTGGGTGTCATGGTACACCAGTCATTGAAAGTAGGTATGCAGGTGCAGCAGGCAGTGAAGAAAGCAAATGGTATGTTAGCATTCATAGCAAAAGGATTTGAGTATAAGAGCAGGGAGGTTCTACTGCAGTTTTGCAGGGTCTTGGTGAGACCACACCTGGAGTATTGCGTACAGTTTTGGTCTCCTAATCTGAGGAAAGACGTTCTTGCCATAGGGGGAGTACAGAGAAGGTTCACCAGACTGATTCCTGGGATGGCAGGACTTTCATATGAGGAAAGACTGGATAGACTCGGCTTGTACACGTTGGAATTCAGAAGACTGAGGGGGGATCTTATAGAAACTTACAAAATTCTTAAGGGGTTGGACAGGCTAGATGCAGGAAGATTATTCCCGATGTTGGGGAAGTCCAGAACTAGGGGTCACAGTTTAAGGATAAGAGGGAAGACTTTTAGGACTGAGATGAGGAAATCATTTTTTACACAGAGAGTGGTGAATCTGTGGAATTCTCTGCCACAGAAGGTAGTTGAGGCCAGTTCAATGGCTATATTTAAGAGGGAGTTAGATGTGGCCCTTGTGGCTAAAGGGATCAGGGGGTATGGAGAGAAGGCAGGGACGGGATACTGAGTTGGATGATCAGCCATGATCATATCAAATGGCGGTGCAGGCTCGAAGGGCCGAATGGCCTACTCCTGCACCTATTTTCTATGTTTCTATGTCTGATGACACAAATGTCAAAATTACAGTAAAAACCTGCGAGAAATAAATTCAGGATATTTCATGATGATTACCACATGTTTTTGGAGCAGATGTTCAGGAAGAGATTGTTGAGGGTCTCTCTGGAACAATCAAATCAGAACACCTATATCAGAATTGATCTCGGCATTCCAACTGGACTTTGGAACATCTAAAGCTGGGCAACGTTCCCTGGATATTATGAACAGTGACAGCAAAATAGAGCAAAATGGAAAACGTATTGAATGCTGAATTTTGTTATGCTGAGATTTTCATTGTTCATAGTAAATCATGTTGAGGGGCAAGCCAGGTGCTGGAAAGTAAATGCGAGAAACTGGGGTGAAGGCAAATTAAAGATATACTTGCAAGTGGCAAAAAAATGTGTTTAAGTGAGATCTTAGATTGATTGCAGTTGTGTGCTTTATTGGTATTGGCACTGATGTACAGGAACTCACCAAAAGTCACAGAGTCTGTGGCTGAGGTTGCAAACTGGTACATGAAATGCAAATCAAAACTACACCATGGTAATTGCGGTCATTGCATTTCGGGGCTATCCCCACACCTACAAACACCTCCAGTGTTTCTTCACTTTAATGCCCCCCCGCTAATTCATCTACCACAGAAAGGAATAAAGGGCAGCCATTCTTATTTTTTCTTTTTTTAAAACAAAATCAAGTCTGTGTCCATTTAAGGTGTAAGTACAAAGAATGGTTCTGAAGCACTGAAAATTTCAGGCAGGCTAACTTTACCTGGATACAATTGCTTTCAGCTGGGTTGCAAAGTAAAATTGGAGTCTTTCCAACCCTAGACTGATGGCCTAAGTACAAAGATCTGCTGTGTTCATTTTTTGTTCTAGTTTTTTTGTTCTTCTCTTAACGGTTCCTCTTTCACCTCTCACACAGATCACGCAGGAGAGGACAATGCTACAAATGGATATTTTCATTCTCGTGTTGATGACCATCATTGACTACGTTTCCAGTGGAGGCTATTCTTCAAAGTATGTGCACCCCATGATCAAAGGCCCAGTGGGGCCTCCGTTCAGAGAAGGCAAAGGACAATATATAGGTAAGAATGAACCCGCACCATTCATTGCAGTTTAAATCTTAGTGGGGAAAAGCCTATGGCAAACATCACACATTTCACTGCAATATTAATTTGCTGGACAACATTTGATTTTAATGTATAAAATCTAACACAACGCGGAAATTTTTTTCTGCTCCATTTTTCATATTTCTTGCATTGGTGACGTGAATAATTAATTTATTCACGTCACCAACGGTGTTTAATTAGTTTTTAGATTTGTCAGCTTCAGCCATTTGAACTTTAAGACCATAATTTCACACGTTATAGGAGCAGAATTAGGCCATGCGGCCCATCAAGTCTACTCCACCATTCCATCATGGCTGATCTATCTTTCCCTCTCAACCCCATTCTCCTGCCTTCTCCACATAGCCTTTAAATCAATCCCTGATCTGTGAATCCACACTGTGACATCCGGGCAGAGGTAAGGAGACTGAAACCCTCTGTTTGCTCCATCCCTGGAGTCCCAGGTATTTTCACCCAGAGAGTTATGAATCTGTGGAATTCTCTGCCACAGAAGGCAGTGAAAGCCAATTCACTGGATGTACTCAAGAGAGAGTTAGATGTAGCTCTAAGGACTAACGGAATATGGGGAAAAGCAGGAAAAGGGTACTGATTCTGGATGATCAGCCATGATCCTATTGAATGGTGGTGCTGGCTTTAAAGATTGAATGGCCTACACCTGCACCTACTTTCTGTTTCTGTTTCCCCATGACAGCAGGGCACAGTCTGGGTAATTGCATCTTGGGTCCAATGCCGTGACAAATTAGTTACTGGTTCTGAGACACAGTTGGTATCAAAGGGGATTTTAGCCCTGCAGGTTTAGAGGCTAAGAGAGGGGTGTGCTTGCGTGTGGGGGGGATGAGGTAAGTAATTATGCAATTATTAAAAATCATTTATGTGTTTTAATTAATGTTTGAACATTTTTACTTTTTTACATAAATAAAATTTTATTTGCTTCAATTTCAATAGTTTTTAGATGTCTCTAAATGACAAAAGGTACAGCTGGATCTTTAAATTTGTCTTCTGTCTGGGCCATTGGTGTAGAGAGATCGCTGGTCGGTGCGGGCTTGGTGGGCCGAAGGGCCTGTTTTTGCCCTGTACCTTTAAACTAAACTATAATTAATTTTGGCAGCAGGGCCTCTGGCCTGGCCGATGGTCCATGAGATCAACCCTCCACATCGGGCCTAGGTAAGGATGAGCTGTACAGGGACTGCAGACCAGGCTCTAGGCCGCAGTCAGCACCATCTGGCCCAGCAGCTCTCCTTACTTTTATATGGAGATGCTCTGAACTGGTGAAGAGATCCGCATCTTTGAGATCACCATTTTAGACTTTACTTTAGACTGTAGAGATACAGCGTGGAAACAGGCCCCTTGGCCCACTGAGTCCGTGCCGACCTGCGATCCCATACACCCCATACACTAGCACTGTCCTACACATTAGGGACAGTTTATAATTTTTACTGAAGCCAACTAACCTACAAACCTGCACGTCTTTGGATTGTGGGAGGATACCGGAGATCTTGGAGAATACCTACACGGCCACAGGGAAAAGATGCAAATTCTGTATGGACAGGACCCCAGGTGTGGATCGAACCCGGGTCTCTGGCGCTGTAATGCCCCTGTCCCACTTAGGAAACCTGAATGGAAACCTCTGGAGACTTTGCGCCCCACGCAAGGTTTCCGTGCGGCTCCCGGAGGTTGCAGGTGGTTGCCGGAGGTTGCAGGTAGTGGAAGCAGGTAGGGAGACTGACAAAAACCTCTGGGAACTGCACAGAAACCTTGGGTGGGGCGCAAAGTCTCCAGAGGTTTCCGTTCAGGTTTCCTAAGTGGGACAGGGGCATAAGGCAGCAGCTCTACAGCTGTGCCACTGTGCCGCCCCAAAATAAGTAAATAAATATTATTGTGCCTGAATAAATAATCCGTCCCGTAAATACATAAGAATCATACAAACTAGATGGCTTACCGCTTTCTACATGGAAAGCACTGCTAGATTGCTACGGCTCACACACATTAGTTATTACACTGGTGCAGTACATCACAGGGGAGACATGGTGGTTCCAGTTGAAAGAAACCCTGGAACATTCACAGGTCCAGCTAAGCAATAGCCGCAACAACACCTAGCACTGATCCTGACTACAAGTGCTGTCTGTACGGAGTTTGCACGTTCTCCCAGTGACCTGCGTGGGTTTTCTCTGAGATCTTCGGTTTCCTCCCACAATCCAAAGACGTACAGGTTAGTAGGTTAATTGGCTTTGTATAATTGTAAAAACCCTCCCTCGTGTAGGATAGTATTAATGTGCGGAGATTGCTGGCCGGCGTGGGCTCGGTGGGCCGAAGGGCCTGTTTCTGCGCTGTATCTCTAAAACTAAAGATACACTAAACTAAACTAAAAAAATTCAATTCCATTTTCCAGTATGGTTTGAATTTACAAATCTTTGAACAAATTGAAAATATGTCTGAATCCCTTCTCAGCCAAGTGGACTGGAGACCAATTGTTAACTTGTGGTATTCAAAAATTATTAATAATTCTGGGTCAGCTTTCAGAAATGAGAACTGCAAACTTCTTTTGTTCCCAGAGTGCTCCTTTCCTTTTCTCACAATCCAAAGATTTTCTGGAGTAGTTCCACGATTACTGTCATCTCCCCTCTCCCTCCCCCCCTTTGTTCACGAGTTTTGGTCGAGAATTATTGCAGGATATTGGCTTTGTTGGAAATCATTGCCAAGCCCGATCCTGATCTTATCCAATGTCAACAAACGTATTCTCCAGCATGCATGTCACATCTGTGATAAGGAGCAGGACTTGGCTGGCTTCTCACCCTCCCTCTCTCTCTCCCTGTCAGTGATATTTCTTCAATGACCAGTTATCCCAGCGGGACAGTCAGATGCAGTCATCGCCAGCATCGTTCATCAACACAAAGAGTTATTTTACATTGAAAATAAAACATGCAGGTGTTGTCGGCCTGGGGCAGGTAGCAATGACTGCAAACATGCACTAAACAGGTTAGATGCAGGTTAGTGTTACAGGAACCTCGCACTGTGCATAATCTCCACATTTAAATTCTTACAGCAAGAAATTAGAAAAAAGAAAATGCAATGGTTTGCAAACACAGGTCATAAGACAACATTTAAAAGAAGTAGAATATTTCTTACACATTCACTTTCTCTTTCACTTTCTTTCTTTCTTCCTTGCTCTTTCTCTCTTTTTCTATTTCATCTTTGTTAAAATTAAAATGGAAACTTTACAATAAATGTATTATGTCATATGCTGCGGTTTATACTTTTGTACACTGCTTCTAATACAAAAAATTAAACTAAAAAAAAAAATGTGTTTAAAAAAAAAAAAAAAAAAAGTAGATTATTTTTATTATGGTAATAGTTTGGTATTTCTGTGTGGGAAGGAACTGCAAATGCTAGTTTAAAGCGAAGATAGATACAAAATGCTGGAACAGGCAGCATCTCTGGAGAGAAAGAATGGGTGACGTTTCAGGTCTGAAGAAAAGTCTCGACCCGAAACATCACCCATTCCTTCTCTCCAGAGATGCTGCCTGTCCCGCTGAGATACTCCAGCATTTTGTGTCAGTGTTTTGTATTTCTGTTTGGTACCTGCAAGGCTCTCTACATGTGATATTAGATTAGAGCAAAAATACCAATCGCTTTGCAGTAAAGCGGAATTGAAATGTCCAGTGGCGTTCTGAAAATCACTGGGGACAAGTTAATAAGCAGCAGTTGTTGAAGATTACGTGAACAGATTTGGGAAGTGCAGGGGTCAGCAATCGGTTAAATATTTCAGACCCAGGGCCCACAGGGTGCAGTAAAATTCTTGCTACTGTTGTGTGTACATAATTAGAAGTTTATGTTTTCACTTTCCTTGTGCCATAAATTAAAGTAGGGTGACATGGTTTAGTTAACTTTCCCCATCAGGACTGTTGGGCTGGCTGATTAAGGCAATGATAAGCTGAGCCGCATGGATCAGAAGGTTTCAGTTTCAGTCCTGGTCTGGACTGAATTAACTGCTCTCATCTAGGGCCAGCGACAGGGCAGGGGGTCAGGGGGTCCCACAATGGGTCTCGGCTCTTTGGGATTAAGAGGAGAAAATGTGCCAACTGCCTGTTAATCGTTGAGGAGAGGCTGCACACAGTCAATAATGTAACATTCTGCTTGCCTGGCTCAGCATGAGCGAGCTAAACTATAATTGCAATGGACAAGAACGTGGCCATTAAACCCAACTGGTGCACTGCACGTGTTTTCTGACAAAAAACATTTCCTCTCATCATAAGTCTAATAAGTGTGGGATATTAGGTAAGATAGGATTAGCCTGGGTTGTGCTGGGATCCTTGCCCTTGGGGGTCTATGTTGACAACCCCCTGTTGAGATGAATAAACGGATATGAATGATTGCAGATCCATGTCTGGGACCAGCACGCAGTCACCTGGATTTGGTGCCATCTTAGGTGCTGGGTCACTCTGCTCAGTGATACTTTGCTTGGCGCCTAGGAAGTGTTCCTGGAAATAAGAACACTGATAGAATCGTGGTAATAAGGGTGGTCCTGGCATTATACATGGGAGATGCGTTACTGGTGGTGTTGCTACGCCGTAAAAGGGGAGATGCAACGAGACATGTGTGTCATGGTACACCAGTCATTGAAAGTAGGCATGCAGGTGCAGCAGGCAGTGAAGAAAGCGAATGGTATGTTAACATTCATAGCAAAAGGATTTGAATATAGGAGCAGGGAGGTTTTACTGCAGTTGTACAGGGTCTTGGTGAGACCACACCTGGAGTATTGCGTACAGTTTTGGTCTCTAATCTGAGGAAATACATTCTTGCCATAGAGGGACTACAGAGAAGGTTCACCAGACTGATTCCTGGGATGTCAGGACTTTCATATGAAGAAAGACTGGATAGACTCGGCTTGTACTCGCTAGAATTTGGAAGATTGAGGGGGGATCTTACAAAATTCTTAAGGGGTTGGACAGGCTAGATGCAGGAAGATTATTCCCGATGTTGGGGAAGTCCAGGACTAGGGGTCACAGCTTAAGGATAAGGGGGAAATCTTTCAGGACCGAGGTGAGAAAAACATTTTTAACACAGAGAGTGGTGAATCTCTGGAATTCTCTGCCACAGAAGGTAGTTGAGGCCAGTTCATTGGCTATATTTAAGAGGGAGTTAGATGTGGCCCTTGTGGCTAAAGGGATCAGGGGGTATGGCGAGAAGGCAGGTACAGGATACTGAGTTGGATGATCACCCATGATCATATTGAATGGCGGTGCAGGCTCGAAGGGCCGAATGGCCTACTCCTGCACCTATTTTCGATGTTTCTATGTTTCTATGTAAAGCTGGGCTGAATCTCTGTCTGCCAAGATCTTCTTCTGGGGATAAACACAACATGCTAGAGTAACTCAGCAGGTCAGGCAGCATCTCTGGGGACATCTGTGAGTGTTTGGACTGGAGGACCAGCAGTTTTGGGGAGAAGGCAGGAGAAATGGGTTGAGAGGGAAAGATTGATTAGCTGTGAGTGAATGGCTGGGTAGACCTGATGGGCCTAATGGTCTAATTCTGCTCCTAGAACGTATGAATTTATCTAAGGACTTAATCGGCTGTCCCACTGTACGAGGTAATTCAAGAGTTCTCCCGAGTTTCCCCTGATTCGAACTCGGAGAAATACGGTAATAGCCGCTCGTAGGTACTTGGGGCTCTCGTGGACATTTTTCAACATGTTGAAAAATCTTCAGGAGCTTACCGCGTTTCCCCGAGTACCTGCCGTAAAGAGACGTCCCGAGCTCCGACGTACCCGCTACGTACATTCTACGTACTTACCACGAGTTTGATTTTTTTTTAAACTCGGGAGAGCTCTTGAATTACCTCAGCCCCTTAACACTGAGAAAGGCAAGGAAATGCCACCATTTTGGGAAAGGAAGAGTTTGCCCTGGGGATTGTCTGAATCTATGTATGGGAGATGGTAGCACAGAAATGATGAACCACATATGCCAATACCTAAGCAATTTATGGAGCAGATCAGTTCAAATTCTTCATGTACCTTATACAAATTGCCATTGTAATTCAACTACAAAATGAACCGTAATTAGAAACAGTATTCAGCCAAGAAACATGTGCTCATGGATCAGTCATCGGTACAAGATATAGTTCCGAACTACTCGTAAAACAAGATAAACTAAACAGACAGAATGACTGGGATTATAAATCAGTTAGTGAAGTGTACAAGGGAGATTTTTACTGTCGCTTTGATTTTTCATGGAGGTAAATGGGACTTCCAGTCTCACAGAACAGAAATAAATCTATATAACAATCTGCAGTACCAGAGGGCGAACATCGAGGTATCTGTTTTCGACATTTATATAACTGAAACACAGAATTCCATTTCAGTTTTATTATGTTGAAACGCCTCACCCAGCAGAACAATTCTCGGCAAATCCTGAAAGTATCAGCTCAATATTATATTTTAATAATTAACATGAGGGAATAGCTGGCTCACAAACCGGTGAAACTAAAGCACAAACAAAAGCAGCAAAAGTTGGGAATTCTCAGCAGGTCAGGCCACGTCTACGGGGGGAGAAACAGGGCCGGAGAGTGTTCGTCAGAACTGAAAAAAAGAGATAAAGGAAGCTTGTAGGGTTGTAGGGAGAGAGGTTATCCAGGCTACAACTATCGGGATAAACTATAAGCTAGGCAGCTGGTCAATAATTGAGTGGGAGCAGTTTGAGAATGAGTAGATAGACATAAGGTCACAAGGTCATAAGTGATAGGAGTAGAATTAGGTCATTCGGCCCATCAAGTCTACTCTGCCATTCAATCATGGCTGATCTATCTCTCCTAACCCCATTCTCCTGTCTTCTCCCCATAACCTCTGACACCTGTACTAATCAATAATCTATCTATCTCTGCCTTAAATATATCCATTAACAGCCTTCTGTGGCAAAGAATTCCACAGATTCACCACCCTCTGACTAAAGAAATTTCTCCTCCTCTCCTTCCTAAAAGAGCGTCCTTTAATTCTGAGGCTATGACCTCTAGTCCTAGACTCTCCCAGTAGTGGCAGCATCCTCTCCACATCCACTCTATTCAAGCCTTTCACTATTCTGTATGTTCCAATGAGGTCCCCTCCTCATTCTTCTAAACTCCAGCGAGTACAGGCCCAATGCTGACAAATGCTCATCGTAGGTTAATCTACTAATTCCTGGGATCATTCTTGTAAGATTGTGGGAGTTGTGAAATGCAGAGCAACAAGGTAGGCCCAGGAAGTCAGGCTGGGCACATCCTCCATTCCCGGAGACAAAATGAAAGGGGGAAAAAAAGGAGCAACAAAAATACACAGACAAGTTTGGCAAGCCTCCTTCTCTTACACAAACAATCAACAATATTTGTGCTTTTAAGGATCCTTGCTGGTTTGGGCCACAACTAGTAGGGCCACTGCATCATAGTGCCAGAGACCCGCGTTTGATCCTGACATTGTGTGCTGTCTGTAAAGAGTTTGCACGTTCTCCATGTGATCGTGTGGGTTTCCTCCAGGTGCTCCGGTTTCCTCCCACAACCCATAGACGTGCGGGTTTGTAGGTTAATCAGCCTCTGTAAATTGCCCCCAGTGTGTAGGGAGTGGATGAAAAAGTGGGACAGCAGAGGTTACTGTAAGTTCAGGTGATTTGCTACTTACCTTATTCGTATGAAGATTAACTTTGATTTTTATTTTAGAAATAATTCAATATTCTTCCTCACTGTCAGCAGCACACTGACTGTTTTAAACTATGTTGCAGAATTATTTAAAGCTATTTTCATTTATAACGCCTGGATTTAATGCAATGTAGGTCAAATTGCCTGCTATCCTATCTAAAATTTAACCATTTAGCCTACTCGAAAATGAATATTTAGTTCTTTCCCTGACAATTTCCATTTATCTTTTTCCCGTCAGGTACTGTTCAGAGTGTAGCTGTGGTACAGTTCCCACAGCTTTTTGTTCTTCTGCAATGGAGTTTTGCATTAGTTTGTATTGCCAGTTTTTCGAATATATAGGTTCCTCTCAGGTTGTGTTTGCTTTCTCTCCGTTGGAACAACCCCTGGATATTACAAGGCAATTGCTGATTAGCTGCTTTGAACATAATTTGGATAGTTTTATAATCTGTCAGATCTTGAATTTTAATGTTTTTAACTTTAATTGTACGCGCAAATGTTCTGAAAAAACAGATACATTTCAGTCCTTAATCTTAGAGAAATACTTTTTTTCAAACTTGGTTATGTCCAGATGCAAGAATGATTGCACAACAAATGGAACGGTGATTCAACCAGGACGTTTTCATCCATCATCACTCGCTGACGTATAAACATACCGTTATGGAGATCAGCAAAGTATAAATGTAAAAAATGTGTCAAATGTATGGTGAATGACATGAAATTCAGAGGCACAGTATGTCACTGCTTTAGGGGCATTCAATGCAAATTACAATGGTCTTGCTGCAATAATGGAGACAAGCTCCCTCTGCACCTGGCCTGGTAGATGCAAAAATCCACATCTTACCAATTTGCTGCAGTTGTCCACTCCACTGTAGGAAGAAAATTGATGAGTAGGTCAGTTGTTCATAAACTATTCAACTTAAGTGATGGAAAGTGTTGTCGGCCGGGCTATCAAATCTCTTGTACTCATCAATAGCTTGCTCGCTGACGTCAAGATTGACTTTCACCAGAACCCTTTCAGTCTCAACCTCGTCAAAGATTTCCTTCCAACATAGACCAAAGAGCTGAATTCTAGGAAGTACAGTCCTTGACTAATGCAGAATTTGACCAATAATGGCAGCAAGGAACCTGGTAAAACTGATGTAAATGGGCATCAAGGGGAAAAAACTCTAATGGTTGGTTATACCTCTCAGAACGTAAAATGGTGTGCTTATTGGAGATTAGTTGTAATGGTGGTAGCACACCAGTGCAAATGTTTCGCAGATTAATGTCCTGGTCCTAACAGTGGCGCAGCGCCAGAAACCTGGGTTCGATCCCCACTACGGGTGCTATCTGTACAGAGTTTGTACATTCTAGCGGTGACCGCATGGGTTTTCTCCGGGTGCTCCCGTTTCCTCCCAAGTTCCAAAGATGTGCAGGTATGTAAGATGCAAAACTGGGATTACATAAAACTAGTGTATGGTCGAGATCGTCGGTGGGTCGACAGGCCTGTTTCCATGTTGTATGTCCAATCTAAACCAATCAAAACTAAACTACACTAAACTGAATTTGTAGAAACAAGGAACTGCAGATGCTGGTTTATACCAACGAAAGACACAAAGTGCTGGAGTAACTCAACTGATGCTGCCTGACCCGCTGACTTACTCCATCACTTTGTGTCTACATTAAACTTATATTTGGCCCATTTAAAAAATCTCTTTTCACTATCAGGTCCCCTGACAATTACATTCCCTACTCTTCAGCTAATGAAGCATTCCAAATCAGTTTGTAGCAAGATCTCTGTAACATTCAGCACGGACTGAAAGGAAACAAGAAACATTCACGCCACATAAGCGCCAGGTATTGACCATCTCAGCAAGAGAAAGATTAACCATCTCAAATGGCTTTTCCACTGCTGAGTCCTACACCATCAACAAACCATGGATCAACGTTGAATGGAAATTCAACTGCACCAGTCACATAAATACTATCAAAGTAAAATATTTGCATATCAGGGAGTCAATATGCCAATTTAATTTTAAAGTTCTCACAAATATTGTTAAATAAACAACCATCATCCTATGTTTTAGGATCAGCAGATTATTTGCAAAGTTCTAAAAAAGCAGCAAATGTTTTAACAATTTTCTATCCAAGTACAATGGAGTCACAGTGCATCATGGTGGCGTAGCGGTAGAGTTGCTGCCTTACAGCACTTACAGCGCCAGAGACCCGAGAGACCCTGACTACAGGTGCTGTATGTACCGCATTTGTACGTTCTCCCCGTGACTGCCCGGGTTTTCTCCAAGATCTTCTGGTTTCCTCCCACACTCCAAAGACGTACAGGGATGAAGGTTAATTCGCTTGGTGTATGTGTAAAATTGTCCCAAGTGTGTATAGGATAGTGTTAGTGTGCGGGGATTGCCATGTACGCTAATGGCAACATCCCATTGGCTTGCCTGTAGGTTTCCTGTCAGAAAGGGGGAAATTTGGAACACTTCTGATGAATTTCTGCAGAAATGTAGCTTCTGATTATCATTTTACTGCATATTTAAAATTTGCCTTTATTGACTTGAATTTGTTCCATGTGTTCATCATTCATACAATATTAATATAGCTGATGAGGAAGCATTGATAACGTGACTGAAATAAGGAAGGGAGCCGGGTAGACAACATAAATACAGAGCGATGCTGTCCTGATGTCGGTTGTTCAAACCTGTCCACTGCTTTAGTCAGCTGGGAAAACAAATCAATGAAATATATTTTATAACACATTCGCACAGCTACCTGCTTTCCAAAATATGCGCATTTTGTGTGGGTTTTGGACTCCACTTACTTCTGGAGTGGCATGAAAATCAGACTGTAATAATATTTTCCCAAACTCCCTACACTTTGAAATATGTCAAGGCACCAAGCAATGTTTTAGGCAATACCTTGATTCTAAAATTCATAATTGTATTTAAGCCGCTCCGTGGCTCTGTCTTCTCGGTAATCTTCTCCATCTCTGGAAAGTAGGAGGTTGAGGAGTGACCTTAAACTAAATAATGAGTGGCATAGATAAGCTAGACAGTCTGATTTTTTTTTTTTTATGGTTAAGGTTTCTGAGAGGGGAGAAATTTCAAGAACATTTGAGGGCTAAGTTTATCAAACGATGGGCGGTGAACATTTGGAACGGGCCGCCAGAGGAAATGGCGGAGTTAAGTACTATTACAGCATTTAAAAGGCATTTTGACATAAATAGATAGGAACGGAATAGAGGAATGCAGGAAATGCAGGTAAATAAGGTTAGCGTAGATAGGATCAAAGTATGAGGTGGGCCCTACTGTGCTCTGCATTCCATAAACCATTTGTTAAACTGGCCTCAATACTGTATATTCAGTTCACTACATTATAGGAAAGATGTCATTGCAATGGAAATGGATGCATGCTGCTTGGACAATATGGTAGAGAAGGGGCAATGCCTCAACATTCCTGTTGTGGCCCACAGCTGATGGATTGATTTAATTCCCTGCAGGATGCCAACTCCATATCATATAATTGTTAAATGATTGGGGCCATGTCTTTGGCAAGTCTTTCCTTTATCACTCCTATCAACCAAACTAATTGATCCCACCCCTTAACTGATTGCTGATATTCATCAGGATGCTGATAGTGGGGGAATAGTGAACTTTGAAGTAGCTAGCACTAATCTTCGATGCTCCTCATTTCAGGAACAGTATTCAAAGGAACAAGATCCATAATGCTTCCTGCAGTCATATGTTCTAGACTAGGCAAGATCACATGAAGCATTCAGCTGGCGAGACGTTATCATTTCTGCTTTGTGGTATTGGGCAGGGAATCAGTAAATGAGGACCTGTAGCATTGTGAATATTGCTTTTGTAACTACTCTCGAACTTTGCCATTTTACCAAGATTTTGAAACAGTTTTGCTCTTGTGGATCACTTGCCTCCTTTCTCCTGAAGGCTGCAAACAATTTGCACCTCGACATTTAGCACCCAACAGGGCTGCTTTCCTGAACCACTTCCTGTATTAATGCCTCCAATATGCTGTTAATGAAGTCTTTTGAAGTGTTTATGCTGCCTTCAACACGCGGCTGGCATTAAAACAGTTTCCTACTCAACAGAATAATTATATATAAATAAATACACCGGGTGGCGCCGTAAGTGGCAGCCTCGCCAACAGCCTGCGCTCGTCCCTTTCTTCTCTTGTTGTTTTTAGTCTGTTTTTGATTTGTATGTTTTAGTGTATCTTTAGTTTTGATATTATGTGGGGTGTGAAACTTTTTTAATCTCTTCCCTCGACGGAGGTGCGACTTTTTCCGTATTGTATATCCGTACGCACTGCGGCCTTAACATCGTGGAGCTGGTGGTCCCTTTGTTAGGGATCTACTGCGGGAGCTCCACCCGCAGGAGCTTCGACCGCCCTGACCACGGAAGCCTTGATCGCCCTGTTGCGGGGGGCTTTGATCGTTGACTACAGGTGCTTCAAATGCCCTGACTGCAGATGTTTCGATCGCCCCGATCGCGGGAGTAAAGGAGGAAGAAGGTAAAAGTTATTTGCCTTCCATCACAGTTTGCGATGTCGCTGAAATGTGCGCTGGTGGGGATTCGGAGGGATTGCCGTCAGTGCAGTGATCTCGGTGTTTGCAGGGACATCATGCAAAGAGAACATCCTGGAGTCGGGAGTGAATGTGGGCGGCTTTCTGACTGATCCTAGCACTGATGAAGGGTCCCCGACCTAGAATAACAACTCTTTCTACACATGCTGCATGACCAGTCGAGTGTTCCAGTACTTTCTGCTTTCATTTCATATTTGCAGCATCTGCAACTCTTCTTGATTTTCATTGAATGCATCTTTCCCTTTTGTTTTATCTTTTGATTCGGTTGATGAGAACAATATCTCAAAGTTTAATTTCATCTTTTGGAAGAAAATCGGAACAAAAGCAATTTGACCCCTCCCAACCAGAATGTCTTCACTGAGACAAAACAGTGCAAAGTCAGCCAGATCTGTCTCAATAGGGACACAAAGATAGAGGTCTCGACCCGAAACGTTGCCTATTTCCTTCGCTCCATAGATGCTGCCTCACCCGCTGAGTTTCTCCAGCATTCTTGTCTACCTTCGATTTTCCAGCATCTGCAGTTCCTTCTTAAACTGGGACACAAAGATGTTGGTTTACCAAACAAAAAGACAATGTGCTGGAGTAACTCAGTGGGTCAACCTGCATCTCTGGAGAACATCGATAGGTGACGTTTCAGATTGGGATGTTTCAAAAAGGTTCCCAATCTGAAACATCACCTATCCATGTTCCCCCGGAGATGCTGCTTGACCCATTGAGTTACTGCAACACTTTGTGTCTAATCAGTGTCAAGCTTTCCTTCTAACTGCCAATGCTGCCCTCTGCTGGCTTGGTGAAGTGGCAACTCACTGCATTGGTTAAAAGTTGAAAAACTTAAAACCAGGATGAGAATTGAAACGTTTCAGAATGTTTGCCGAATTATGAGTTGACGAGCATTTAACGTTCAAACTATCAATTGTTTCCCCCAGGGGAGGTTCCCATTCACTGTAAATGTGCCCTTGAGTTATAAGTCAAGTGAATTATTTCTTATTCCCCAAGCACCAAGTGTTCATGAAGATGTAACCTGTCCACCAGCTGCTAATCCACCCAGTTTCAAAGGTTGAAATCTCTTCCAAAGTAATCTCCCAATACAATTAATCCATAGAAACATAGAAAGCAACATAAAAATAGGTGCAGGAGGAGGCCATTCGGGCCGTCGAGCCAGCACCGCCATTCATTGTGATCATGGCTGATCGTCCCCAATCAATAACCAGTGCCTGCCTTCTCCCCATATCACTTGATTCCACTAGCCCCTAGAGCTCCATCTAACTCTCTCTTAATTCTGTGTGGCAGGGAATTCCACAAATTCACAACTCTCTGGGTGAAAACGTTTTTTCTCACCTCCGTCTTAAATGGCCTCCCCTTTATTCTAAGACTGTGGCCCCTGGCTCGCCCAACATTGGGAACATTTTTCCTGCATCTAGCTTGTCCAGTCCTGTTATAATTTTATATGTTTCTGTAATGTTATAATTTTATATGTTTCTATCCAATTCCGAATTTGAAAAATTCCACAAATTATAGTAATTTTATAATATAATTTGGACTGCCGATTGATTTACTTGTTACTTTAACAAGATTGGTTGGAGATGTGGCGATGAAATTGGTTGATTAATTTGGCATAAACTTGGAGATTGGCCAGTTGTCCCACCTTGTAAATGGCATTTTGTGCTCTCACCTCTCGTTTTGTTCAGTGTTAATTTATTCTTTGTTGATTTAGTCCTTCAAGGACACATGGACTGGTGGATTACAATTTTCTATTTTCCTACCCAAATAAAATGGGAGAAAGAAAGGTCTCGACCCGAAATGTCACCCATTCCTTCTCTCCAGAGATGTTGCCTGTCCCGCTGAGTTACTCCAGCTTTTTGTGTCTACCTTAGGGGAGGAGGTCAAACTGAGCGGCAACTGATCAGACCTCCTGGATGTCACTGATAAAGGAACCGGCAGATGCAGTAAACGAGGAAAGATGAATTAACAGTGCAGGCTAATGACTCTAATGCACAGACTAATAATTGTAAGAATCCTAACTCTAACGTTCAACTAATTTGACCAAGTTCTTTAGTTAAGGTTTTTAAGAAGGAACAGCAGATGCTGGAAAATCGAAGGTACACAAAAATGCTGGAGAAACTCAGCGGGTGCAGTTGGATCTATGGAGCGAAGGAAATAGGCAACGTTTTTGGCATTGAAACCCTTCAGTCTGAAGAAGGGTTTCGGCCCAAAACGTTGCCTATTCCCTTCGCTCCATAGATGCTGCTGCACCCGCTGAGTTTCTCCAGCATTTTTGTGTACCTTTAGTTAAGGTTGTTCAGTTGGTGGTAGCGTGACTATTTAACAAAATAGCACGTGGTAGAATGTAAGAAATTAAAGTTAATAGGATTAAAGGGACAGTGGCAGCATAGAGAGCAAGTGAACCAAGAGACAGGGAGCAGAGATCAGTGAGAAACATCTATTTGTCAAGCAGATGGGAAGTATGGAGTGCTGTTCTCTGCATTCAGTATTGGGACTACTTCTCCTTCTGATTGACATTATTGACCTGGACTTTGGTATTTGAGACATTGGGATTGAAATTCAATCTCAGTCACTTGTACTAAATGCACAATATGCTAACAGTGAGTTACAGTGCTGCACTTCTGAAATTCAGTTCTATTGACCACTGGGGAATAAGAAATGACAGGTACACAAAATTGCTTGAGAAACTCAGCGGGTGCAGCAGCATCTATGGAGCGAAGGAAATAGGCGACGTTTCGGGCCGAAGGGTTTCGGGCCGAAACCCTTCTTCAGACCCTTATTTCCTTCGCTCCATAGATGCTGCTGCACCCGCTGAGTTTCTCCAGCAATTTTGTGTACCTTCAATCTTCCAGCATCTGCAGTTCCTTCTTGAACAATAAGAAATGGCAAATGGATCCATTGGGTCCAATGTTAAATTGGGTCCAGCGACGTGTAGTTTATTTGCACAACTTTTTGAAGGTGACAGGGAGAGGTGGAAATATTGTTTAAATGCATATTAGTTTTATCGATAGAGTAAAAAAATAGAAAATCAAGGAGTCATTGTTTTAATTTTATAAAAATAAATGTTTAGGCCTCAGTTACTCGATTCTGGGCATCACATTCTAGGAAAGAAATGAAGGCCCTGCAGTGGGTGTGGAAGAGATTTACCAGAATGGTATCACAGATGAAGGAGATTGCCTATGTGGAGGGTCTGGAGAAGGACGTATGTTCAGTAAAGCTATTGCATTGGCACAGTTTGAACACTACTGGTCCTAGTACACTGCTACAAGTGACCGAAGCCCAACCATCTTAAGTAGTACATTCTGTGGCCCTTTTCCAGTCATAAGGCAGAAAGGGAGAATTTAACTTTCAATTCCATTCATCATAGAACATAGAACATAGAAAATAAGCCTGCACCGCCATTCAATCTGATCATCCAACTCAGTATCCTGTACCTGCTCTCTCTCCATACCCCCTGATACCTTTAGCCACAAGGGCCACTTCTAACTCCCTCTTAAATATAGCCAATGAACTGGCCTCAACTACCTCATTCATTGGACAATGCAAGCAGTCCATGGCTACATGCAACACGACTTGGAAGACATCAGGCGTAGGTTGCTAAATGCATTGGCATCGTACAAATGCTAAGTAGCCACCATTTCTAAAAGGTGAGACTCCAACTAGCTCCTTTTAACATTCAATAACAATGACTATTGCTGAATCCCCAGTCATCAACAGCTTGGGGGAAACTATCAGGTACCAGTTGCTTGAATGCTATGGCAATAAAGCAGGTCAGAGGAGGTGCCACCTAGAGTGAATGAACTATTACCTGAATTTTCAAAGCCTTTTTAACATATGCAAGATAGGAGTCAAGAATGTGATGGAATACTCTCCACTTGGCCTGATGAGGTCAGCTCCAACAACGCTCTAGACCAGTGGTTCACAACCTTTTTTAGCTCATGGCCCCCTTGGGATCTTTTAATTTTAAAAGTACTTCAATATTATAATACCTTCCATAAAAATATCAGTGTCTATTAATTGCACATATATTCTCTTTTATTCTATTCCACAAACATCAAAAATATTTCAACTACATAGATTTAAATTTATTAGAACTTAAATTTAGGAGGCAACAGGGTGGTAACTCTGTGGCCCCCTTCATTGAACCTGCGGCCCCCTAAATACCAACATTTTTCTGTGGCCCCCCTGAAATTTGCCATGGCCCCAGGTTGGGAATCACTGCTCTAGACACTCAGCCAGGACAAGCAGCCCACTTGGTTGGAATTGGCTTCAGCACTGTAAATCACTACCTCCCCCCCCCCCCCCCCCCCACCTTAAGTCTGTAATCACAATCTCCATCACTGGCTCTAATTTGTAAGATCTATAAAATGCATTGCAATTATTCAATTTCCTCAATAACATCGCCTTAATGTTGAACTGTATTCAGGTTGAATGACAAAGGGTAGCCGGCATATGGGACGTTGACCTGCTGTGGGTTTCCCTCTAAGTCATGAGCCATTCCGAGTCGGAGCTATAGAATCTAACTGGTTTGCGCCATTATTGCGGTTCCTCCTCAATTTCCTATCTTACGACATCTCACCGCATCAGTATATTCCCCACTTCCATTCTCCCGCATTGAGCTGTGGCTCAGCTGCACCTTGTGGAAGTGAGTCACGCACACACAAAAGGACACAGAGTGCTGGGGTAACTCAGCGGGTCAGGCAGCATCCCCAGAGAATATGGATAGGTGACATTTTGGGTCGGGACCGCTCAGTACACACCCAGTACACTCATGGTAAAGAGGTTTATCCTGAATTCCTTTTTGGCCTTTATTGATGACCATTTTCCAAGTTGTATTACTTCACATGTTCCTACATTGAATGGCTTCTACATTCAATGGCTTCTGAAACTCTGTCCCCATTCTTGTAATTATTCTCGCCGCCAATTTCAAAGCAGCAAGTCTCAGTGGCCCACTGCATTTTCTTCTAACTATACAGTTAACAACCATCCCTGTATGACTTAGCCAAGCACAAATGATCCCAGTTATTAAAGGATAATAAATTAGTTATGCTTGGCTGAAGGAGAGAGCAGAAAGACCAGCAAATTGAACCTGTGACCTGATGCTGAAGTAATCCCACATCTGTATCCATATGCTTCCAGTAGGGGTCACACTAAGACTGTTTTCCCTAAATATATCCTTTAATCATACAATTTTCAAACACATAATTCAGTACATTCATATTTCTCCATTCACAATGCTCTTACTCACAAGATTTGCATAATATCAGCAAGATAACCATTTTATATTTTGCATGTTTTTCACAAGTGATAAGTCTGAGAGAATGCCACGTTAGTTCAAGTCAAGTCAAGTTTATTCGTCACGTACACATACGAGATGGGCAGTGAAATGAAAAGTGGCAATGCTCGCGGTTCAAGCCCCTTGGTGGGCAGTGCGGAGCAGGTCTGAAACCCTGGTCTTTCTCCAGAGAACGTTTGTGGTGGCTGCCCCAAGCTTCAGCAGATCCCCCAGCGCTTGAACCTGGGAACGTGCCATGATCTGCAACATTCAGTTCTGAACAGCTCTTTGCACTAAAAGACCAGCAAGTTCTGGGCTGACCAAAGTTTGTCTTGTGGTACTTAAACCAGTTCCAAACAGAAAACCACAATGAACCCATTGTCGAAGAATGTTTGGAGCAGACAGGAATTCCACTTTGCTTTTGTGGCGTGTCCAACAGACTACATCCCTCCAAGCAAAGAATTTAGTCTGGGAGCGTTTTTCTTGGCAAAATGAGAAACTTGTATTTTTGTAGCCAGGTTGAAATGACCTGATGTGATAGATTTAAGGGGGACATTGGGGTTGAAATTGCCATGCTTTACACTGATACATCAAACACCCAATCTGCACACACAAGTCCTAATGCCAAATTTGTAAGGACCATTTTTCAAGCAATGGCCAACATGTATAGACCCCTTAAATATGTTAATCAACAGCCTTATGATGAGTACATATACTGGGAAAATTGTAACTAGCACCGAATATCAATGATATTCTGGGTTCAGTGGATAGTACCAGCTATCCAGACAAAAATCTGAATGAGATGAGGTGAGAGGGGAAAGATTTAATAGGAACTTGAGGGGTAACTTTTTCACACAGTGAGGGGTGGTGGGTATATTGAACAAGCTGCCGGAGGATGTAATTGATGCAGATACTATAATAAAATTTAAAAGGCAATGGGACAGGTACATGGATAGGAAAGGTTTAGAATGATGTAGGCCAAACATTTCAGGTGGGATTAGTGTAGATGAGGCATCTTGATCGGCATGGACAAGGGCCTGTGTCCATGCTGTATGACTTTATGAGATTCCAATGCTTTTTTTTAAACATTGTCTCATCTGTGCAGCTCATTTGATCCAATATTGTTTGTATTATTGTTCTTCCCTTAACCAACAAAAAGTAGTTTAACTTTCCACTCATTCTATTGGTATTTGTGTGGGCCATAATGGGTTCTACCCCTCCTTGGTCATCTGTTGCCAGCTGATTTGTTTTGGCCTTTTCCTACTACTGCCCCCCTTACCCACCCACCTCTACTTCCAGTCTGAAGAAGGGTTCCCACCTGAAACATCACCATTCTTTTTTCTCCAGAGGTGGAAACATGGAAAACATGGAGAAATAGGTGCAGGAGTAGGCCAGTCGGCTCTTCCAGCCAGTACCACCATTCTATATGATCATGGCTGCACTTAAAATCAGTACACTGTTCCTGCTTTTTCCCCATATCCCTTGATTCCTTTAGCCTTAAATCTAAATCTAACTCTCTCAGATGCTGCCTGATCCATCGAGTTACTCCTGCATTTTATATCTATCTTCGATATTTGTGATGTTGCTTTGTACAGGATATTAACATACATAGCACCATGGTAATTAATCATATGGATACTATTTTGAAATATTTTAAAGTTTTTGATAAGATTCCACTTGTGGGTGGCACTAAATGTGTAATTAAACTCTTTTAAATTCATTTTTGGTTTAAATTCATTCATTTCATTCGGAGTGGCGACATGGCCCTGGCTGCAGCGGCTCACCGGCAGTCCCGTTTGTTTGTGTTTTTTGTGTTGTTTATTTTGTTTTGGTTAGTCTAGTTTTTGGTTTTTAGTTTGTGTTTGGGGGGGGGGGTTGAAACGGGGTTTGCAGTCTCTCCCTGCGGGGGAATGCGACTTTTTTGTCGTATTCCCCTTCTCTGCCTCCGTCTGCGCTGAGGCCTAATGGAGCTGACGACCTCGAGGCTCCGGAGGCAGAGCCCGTCAGGACTCGCCCTGAGCTCGCTCCCGTGAGGGTGGTCCGGCTCAGGGCTGGAACAGTGCTCCCGTGAGAGGTTGGGACGCTCCCGTGAGGGTGGCCAGCCCGAGGGTGGAACGAGGCTCCCGTCGGAGCGGCCGAGCTCGGGGAGGTGCGGCGCTCGCAGCCCAAGGGAGGTTTGGCGCCCATGTCGGGGCGGCCCGGCCCGGGGGAGGTTCGGGCCATGAGGCTGAAGACGGTACGGTACTCACGTGAGGGTGGTGTTCTGGCGGTGGTGGCCTGAGTCCGGGTTTCGGCCGCGGGCCAGCGGCTGCGTCTGCAGGACTGGTGGGTGGCAGCTTCGACCACCCCGGGCCGCGGTGTTTGAGCCGCGGGACTGATTTATAACATCGCCCGGGAGGGAGGAGACTGCAGACCTAAGACTTTTGCTTCCATCACAGTGAGGAGATGCTGGGTGGACTCACTGTGGTGGATGTTAATATGTGTTTATTGTTGTTATTATTGTATTATATGTATGACTGCTGCAATTTCGTTCAGACTTCAGTCTGAATGACAATAAAGGCTATCTAATCTAATCTAATCTAAGTCATCACCTCCTTCTCCAACATCCACTCAAGTAGAATTTTAAACCAATTCTCTTTAACTGCAGCTAATTTTTTAAAGAGTAACGATTAGTAAAAAAACATGAAACATCAACATTATAACTTAGTAAATAAGTATGATCTCAAAATTGTAGTCTCCTAATCCAACTCTTAATGTTAAGGGGTGTCTACTGTGTGGGATATGCCTGGCTCAGAGAGAGCATTTAATAGTCTGGAGAGCCAGGCATTGAGTACTTTAGTTCTGCTCCCGGATCCAACACATTCATACCCACAATAAAGCTATATTTTACACACAAGAGAGCATTTTATCGGGGTGCATCACAGCCTGGTTTGGGAACAGCTCCATCATAGACTGCTAGACGTTGCAGAGAATTGTGGACATAGCCCAGCCCACCACACAAACCAACCTCCCTTCCATTGACTCCATCTACACTTCACACTGCCTCGGCAAGACTGCCAGCATTATCAAGGACCAGTCTCACCATGGTCACTCCCTTTTCTCCCCTCTCCCATCAGGCAAGAGGTACAGATGTTTGAAAACGCATAGCTCCAGAATCATGGACTGTTTCTTCCCAGTTGTTATCAGACAACTGAACAGTCCTCTCATCAGCTAGAAAACAATCCTGTCCTCCCATCTATCTCAGTGGAGACCTTTGAACCATCTTTAATCCGTCATTGCCAGACTTCACTGTTACATCTTGCACTAAATGTTGTACCTTTTATCTTTTATCTGTGGGCTATGGACAGCTTCATTGTACTCATGTGTCGTCTTTTCTTTGACTGGATAGCAAGCACGCAAACAAAAGCTTTTTACTGTACCTCAGTGTAAGTGACAATAATAAACTAAACTAAAATAAACTAAATACCAAGTGTTTGTCTGGCTCAGATTTGGCACCAATCATCTTTGAACAATGGGGTTTTGGAGTCCATGGAGCTTCTCCTTTGGTGCTAGCTATGCTACTCAGGGCAATAATACTCCTATTCAAAGTCCCGATGTAAGCTCGTCCTAAGCATTCAATAAATAAAGCAGGAGTATATAAAGCAGGAGAAGGCCCTTCAGACATTCCACTAACTCCACAATCAATTAGATTTTGGGTGATCTTTTATCTCAGTATCAATTCTGTCCCTTGCCCATATTTTTTAGTTTCCTTACTGTCCAAAAATATATTTACCTCAGTCTTGAACCTGTTCAGTGACTGAGCCTTCAATACCTCAAGGGAAATGTATTTCCAAGATTCACAACTCTCAGAGAATCTCACATCTTCTCAGTGGCTGACCTCTTACTTTGAGACAATGGCCCCTAGTTCTAGATATCCCTGCCAGGGGATTATCATTCTTGCATCTATCCTGTTACATCCCATAAGCATTTTGCACATTTCAATGAGATTATCTCTCACTCTATTAAATTCAAAGAGTGTAGGCCCAATCTGCTTAAATTCGCCCCATAGGAAAATGTCTCCATCCTAAGAATCCATCTGGTGAACCTTCTTTGCACTCTATCACACCTCTATCACACGTTTATTCATACTTGGGCAGAGGACTGGACGTGTACACAATGTTCCAGGTGTGGTCTCACCAAGGCCTTATATATTTGCAGAATTACATCTTTACTCAAATCCTCTTGGAATAAACGTCCAAACTCTCGTTATTTAAAAAATACTCTGTATTCCCACCAGAATATGTGATGTTCCATCATATATTCTGCCTGTCATGTCTGGACTCATTCACTAAGCTTGCCGATAACTCATTGAAGCCTCCCTTTATATATCTCATAATTCATACTGGCTCCCAGCTTTATATCATCAATAAAGTTTTATATATTACCCGTTGTCCTCCTCATCCAAATTCATTTAAATCTATTTGAGACCTTGAGCAGTTGGGGCCCCAGTCCTGTTCCCACAAGCATACTATACTAGTATGCTTTACCAATCCGAAAATGACTTGTACATTCCTATGTCTCTTCATCAATCCTCCGTCTAGTATTTTACCCCCAATACCACGTGGTCTAGCAGTATTTAACATTCCCATGTGTGGCACCCTATCAAAACCATTCTTAAAGTCAAGTAGACCACTAGTTTGCCTTTATCTATTTAGAAAATTGCATGCTCAAAAAGCTTTAGCAGGATTGTCAAACGTGATTTGCTTCTCATAAATCCATGTTGACATTTCCTAATCTTCAAAATGTCCAGTTATAATTTCCTTAATAATAAATCCTAGCATTTTCCTTTCGCTAATGTCAGGCCAACTGCTCCGTGCTGTTCTTTCTCCCTCCTGTTCTTAATACAGATTAGCTCGGACGAAAAGGAGGGATGGGATATATACTTTGCAAGCTGTTGGCAATCTGAGCATTTCCGTTCCAGGGCAGACCAGCTGATAGAGCTGCTGCCTCACACCACCAGAGACCAGGGTGTGATCCTGACTTTGGGTGCTGTCTGTGTGGAGTTTGCAAATTCTCCTTGTGACTGCGCGGGTTTCCGTTGGGTGCTCCGGTTTCCTCGCCTTTTCCCGCCCTTCTCGCCTTTTCTGTCACTTTCACGCCTTTTCCCGTGTTTTTTCGCATCTTTCCGCCTTTACTTGCCTATTCTCGCATTATCTCCCTCCCTGGCATCAAGGGTGGCGGGGGTTATGGGGAGAAGGCAGGAGAATGGGATTGAGAGGGAAAGATATATCAGCCATGATTGAATGATGGAGTAGAACTGAAGAACCAAATGGCCAAATTCTGCTTCTATAATTTATGATCTTATGAACTTATAATTTGGCAAATTGGATCTGACATTGAAGATAGGAGGCAGAGGGTGGTGGCTAATTCTGTAACTGGAAATCTGTGACCGGTGGTATACTGCAGGGACCTATGCTGGAATCCTTGTTGTTTGTTATACAACTTAACACTCAGATTGTCAATGTAGAATTGATGATTATTAAGTTTGCAGGTGGCATGAAGATTGGAGGTGTAGCTGATCATGACATGGGTATTGTTTAGCCACATACCAATATTGAACAGTTCATCAAATGAGCAGAGAAATGGCAGATGGAATTTAATCCTGAAAACTCATTTTTGGAGGACTGCTAAGAATAAGACATGCACAATAAATGGAAGTACTAGGAGGTATTGAGGAAAGAGATGTCAAAGGATCTCTGAGAACAGAAGCTTAGGTAGAGAAGGTGGTTAAGAAGCCATTAAAGATACTTGCTTTCAATAGCTAGGGCATGGAGTATAAGAGCAAGGAGGTAATAGTACAACTAATTGTGTTATTAAAGATGTCCTAACTGGAGTATTAAGTGTTTGCATTTTGCAACTAAGTAGACAATAGACAATAGATAATAGGTGCAGGAGTAGGCCATTCAGCCCTTTGAGCCAGCACCGCCATTCACTGTGATCATGGCTGATCATCCACAATCCGTACCCCGTTCCTGCCTTCTCCCCATATCCCCATGACTTTGCTATCTGTAAGAGCTCTATCTAACTCTCTCTTGAAAGCATCCAGCGAATTGGCCTCCACTGCCTTCTGAGGCAGAGAATTCCACAGATTCCCGACCCTCTGTGTGAAAAAGTTTTTCCTCATCTCTGTTCTAAATGGCTTACCCCTTATTCTTAAACTGTGTCCCCTGGTTCTGGACTCCCCCAATATCAGGAACATGTTTCCTGTCTCTAGCATATCCAAACCCTTAATAATCTTATACGTTTCAATAAGATCCCCTCTCATCCTTCTAAATTCCAGAGTATACAAGCCCAGCCGCTCCATTCTATCAACATATGACAGTCTTGCCATCCCGGGAATTAACCTTGTGAACCTACGCTGCACTCCCTCAATAGCAAGAATGTCCTTCCTCAAATTTGGAGACCAAAAATGCACACAATACTCCAGGTGTGATCTCTCTAGGGCACTGTACAACTGCAGAAGGATCTCTTTGCTCCTGTACTCAACTCCTCTTGTTATGAAGGCCAACATGCTAAGTATACTGTCTACATACATTATACACCCCAAGACTCCTATATTTTTCAATGGAGATCCTTTGGGGTTGAGGATGACTTACTTTGACCCGGTTTTGTGGGTTGTGAGGTGGCTAATAGCCCACTTTGACACTTCCATAGATGGGGTTGGTGGGTAGATTGTGAGTTGCAACAGATAGTTTGCAGTGATTAGCAATTTTCAACCATCTTTGGTGAGCTGAGTGAACCAACATGTGATCCATCATGGGTAACTGCTGTATGGTGTTGACATTGAACCTCGATGTGCGTCAACTAAACATCAGGCTTTGCTATATTTGGTTATAATCTTGGTTAGGCCATTTTTAACCTGGATTTTTCCATTCCAGTGTTTTGATTTTAAGCATTTAAAAGATTTAGTGACTTGGTATTTGACTTGTAGAGTTAATATAGTTTATTGAAATGCATTTGGATGCTGGTTAACCTTGAGATTTGTACTTTGCACTGAACTATGTGACATTTTAATGTACTCCTGTAAAAATCTTTTATAAATAGAACTGAAGCATAAATATTTTTGTCGTCTGCATTATCATATTTGGGATTTTATAAGGCGGAGAGAATGTCTCAAATAAGGTAACCTACGCCAACTCTCCCCATGTTAACCACTGGAGAGTGTGTTCAGTTGGAGTAGATGCGTCTTTGCTCCACATTGTTCTTTCATTCCATCTCGTACTTTAATGATCTTCTGACTGATGCCCCAGAACAATGTCAGAGCTGTTAAACTTTGGATGTGAGTGCGGCAGATCAACTCTGCAGTATCAGCAGAACAATAATAGTTAGCCTTCCTGTATGAAACAACCTTTGCTACTGCTTTATCTCTGGAGGTGAACAACAATGAAATAGATTGCATCCACCTAGTTTGATTGTGTCAATCCATCTCTGAAAATAAAGGGCGTGCATATACCGTATTTATTTATTTTTCCAACAACTTAAAATGATACTCTGCCTTTCAGCCACAATTATGAGTGAATATTTAACAGCTTTGCTTTTGTTGAATGACTCTGTCACCTTTTCTGTTGCAAATCATTTGGGAAAATGTAATATTCTTCCCATTCTCAAATCATGTTATGGCTCATTTTTGACTGTTGTGATTTCAAGCTTTATTTGGCAATTGGGTGTAAAAAAACTGTTGAGAATTGACAACAATAATTATTATCCCAGGCATCTAGTTCATGGTTGGATACCATATTTGAACCACTGATATCAGGGGGCAGGTAGACAAAAGTGCTGGAGAAACTCAGCAGGTGCAGCAGCATCTATGGAGCGAAGGAAATAAGAGGAGGAGAACTTCCTCAAAGTAGGCATACCTTGAGGAGATTTTGCAGTGGGCATTTCAGATATCAGGGGGCATTTAAGAGAAAACCATATAGACCTGACTGGGCAAGGCTGGCAGGTTTCCTTCCCAAAATAATTTTACCAAAGCAGAAATATGGGTGTAGGAAGAAACTGCAGATGCTGGTTTACATCGAAGATAAACACAAAATACTGGAGTAACTCAGCGGGACAGGTGGCATCTCTGGAGTGAAGGAATGGGTGACGTTTCGGGTCGAGACCCTTCTTCAGACACTCAACCCGAAACGTCACCCATTCCTACTCTCCAGAGATGCTGAGTTACTCCAGCATTTTGTGTCTATCGGGAATATGGTGTGGCGTAGCCTGACAGACATTACATTTAGTTTCTGAAAGCTTTGTCAGGAATCTTCAAAGTTTATATGAACAGTTCTCAACAAGACTTGGATAATTACTTTCACAGGAATCATTCGTTTTAATCAAGGATAAAAAAAGTTATTCAGGAAGAAATAACATGGTTTGAATTATAGAGGTCTGAACTGTCTGGTATTAGTTTAGTCGCCGTGTTCTTGCTGAGGAAAGGAAATCTCTCCATGACTAAACATTTTGATTTCATTGCGTGTTGGAGCTGTTTGCAACCATGTCTGCTTTAATTTACCAGAGGCACCTGCAATCCCTACAGCAGCAATCTCCAGATTAACGCAACCATGTCACATTTTTGGCAAGACACGGGATTCCACACAATAAGACAGATGTTTATAATTTCCCATGCAGTTAAAAGGGAAGTCAAGTAAGTTAGTGAGGAATCAGTAAAAAACACAATAACAACTTCACAAAAAGTAAACCAAATAAACAAACCGATTGAAAGGAAAAACTGCTTCCACGGAACATTCCGTCCGGTGCCAATCACACTCCTGGTATGTAAGCAATAAAATTAAATCAGACTTTTATTAAATTTGGCCGAGGACGTGATAGAAACAAGGAATAAATGTGAACTTCTGATTCTGTGTTTTTTTTATGAGGAAAAGCATGGAGCTTACAAAAGAAAATGCTGTATTTCCATTATCACAATGGAAATATGATTTTATTTTCAACAACGGATGGTTCATCGCAAAAGCTAGGGGTTTTGTGGTCAATTGGAAAATCTATTCCTATACATGGCCCTTTGATCTAATTAGCCACTTTTACTGCATTATGCACAACTGATATAACATGAACCAAGAAACCTCCTGGGAGGGGCACAAAAAGCGAGAGAAAGATTCTAGAGGCGAGATACAGGTTGAACAGGGTTGTTGATGTACCTGTTCGCAGTCTTTCACAGGTGTAGTCCACCACCCACTGGGCACCAAGGGTTGTGAGGTACATTTATATGCACAAGCTTAGCGTATATAATGTGATAACGTCATCATGGTTGTGGTCAGTCCACAGTTAGTTCTCGGTATGGAATGGAACACATTATTGTCACATGTGACAAGGCACAGTGAAATTCTTTGCTTGCGTAGCCAAGGTATGCAAATAACGCCCCCCTACGGCGCTGACAGAGTTACTACGTAACTACTCTTTGTTCTCCCCCCCCTCCCGCTCCACCACCTCGCACATAGCGGTTCGTCCACGCCGTGTCCCCATTGTCCATTGTTCTTCCCCTCGCGACGGTTCCCCCCCACTCTCATCGACCGCCGACCACGGGTCGAACCACGAGGCTTCACCAGAGGTAATTTTAGTTAATACAAGAGCTAATACACTGGTTCACAGTCCAATTTTTTAAGTACAAGGGCTATTATGCCGGCTCACAGACCACTTCCCAGTACACAACTGGTGACAAAGATTGTCACAACAGCTGACTTGTATCAGTATAGGCAAAAGATGGCGGTTTGAAGATACTCTTTGCTGCACCCACTGAGCATAGCTGATTAATAGCTGCCATCATGGGACCTTGTCAAGGTGAGAAACTGATGCAGGTGTTGAGATTTGCCAGTGTACATCATGTTGATAAATATGTGCAGACAGTGGCCAACAAAAACACAAAGACCTGCTCAAGCTTTAGCATAAAGAGTCTTGACTTTAGGAAAATTGTTACATATAGTGCAACAGTGTTATGGTTTACTTGGGGAAAGAGACACAAGTCTGAAGAACGGTCTCGACCCGAAACGTCGTCTATTTCCTTCGCTCCATAGATGCTGCCTCACCCGCTGAGTTACTCCGGCATTTTTGTCTATCTGTAGCACAGACTAGGTATCTAGGCAGCCGGGGGTGTTCAGTTGAGCATGTGAATTATTCACATGGAAGGGGATGGAAATGTTCTTTTTTGGGTAACAATACTCCTGAAGTAGAAGATTATATTCAGGGAGCAAACGCACTGAACGCTGCCGAGCGAGAGAATGAAAGACACCTATTTTACAACAGAGATCAGTTCTGACATCCATTGCAAGCTTATTGACATGGTAGTCCCACAGTTCAAATCACAATGTCTGGACTAGTCGGGAGTTATAATCTTACATAGTGGTGGAAACATTAGCGATATTGGTGTAACATTGAAAAACCTTTCCAAGTGGCAGGTTTGATGGGTTTTTGAGACATACACTACAGAACAGATCTGTTGGGGGATGGACAGCAAAAGGTGTAGTAACTCAGCGGGACAGGCAGCATCTCTCGAGAAGGAATGGGTGACGTTTTGGATCGATACCCTTCTTCAGACTTGGGTATAAATGTTGAGGGGGTGGTTTGTATGTTGGAAGACAACACCAAAATTGAGTTGTGGACAGTGAGGAAGTGCTGTAAAAGTGCAACAATGGATACAGATCAGCTAGAGAAATGGGCAGAGAAATGTCAGATGTAGTTTCACCTGAGCAAATGTGAGGTGTTGCACTTTGGGAAATCGAGTGTAAGGAGAAATTATACAGTTAACTGTAACAGCATTGATGTAGGGTGGGGTTGGGGTACACGTCCACAACTCCCTGAAAGTGGCAACAAAAGTAGATAGAATAGTAGAGATGGCACATGGTGTTCTTGCCTTCATCAGTTGGGGTATTAAGTATAAGAGTTAGAAACTCACGTTGCAGCTTCATAGACTTTTGTTAAGTCACCTTTGGAGGGATGTATGTAATTCTCGTCACCCCACTACAGGATGTGGAGGCTTTGGAGAGGGTGCAGGAAAGGTTGCTTGGGTTAGAGGGCATTGGCCATAATGTGAGGTTAGACAAACTTTGATTGTTTTCGCTGGAATGTTGTTAGATTGATAGGTTTATAAAACAATGAGAGGCATAGATGGGGTAGACAGTCAGAATCTGTTTCCAAGGGTGGAAATGTCAAAGACTGGAGGGCATAGCTTTCAGGTGAGAGGAGCAAAATGTAAGTGGTAAACAGAGATTGGTGGGTGGAATGTGGTGCCAGTGGTGGTGATGCAGGCAGATAAGATAGTGGCATTTAAGACGCTTTTAGATAGGCACATGGAAATTGAAGAATTTAAATCACGTGCGGGCAGAGATCAGGTTATGGTGGCATTATCATGATCGGCATAGATATGTGGGTTGGAGGTTCTATTCCTATGCCATTATGTTCTGTCATGCTTGTCGGTCACTGCTTTGATGTAAAACCCTAAAACTATTAACAAGTAACCAAAATAGCCATTTTTCCACAGCTCTGTTAACAAGGTTTTCTGCCTAATTCTCAGACATATCTCAATTTCCAAAATGGTACTGCAGTACCTTGCTTATGCTACTAGACTCTTAATCCATAGACCTAAGCCATGGTATTCAAGGAATTTAAATTCATCTGATTAAAGATATGAAACAAACTGCTAGAGATGGTAATCATGAAACTACTAGAAATCCAACAGTTCACTCATATCCTTCAGGGAAAGAAATCTGGCATCCACATATTGTCTGGCCTAGATATACTTCTCCAGACTTGCAAGCAAGGTATTTTACTCACAGCTGCTCTCTACTTAGGAAAATAGAAGCAGGTGGGAGGCCATTGTATCCTTGAGTCTACCCTGCATTCAGTACCTTCATATCAATAATATGTTTCTGCATTCTCTTTTCTATGCAGGAACCTATCTTCTCCTTCAATATTCTTAGCAACTTGACCTCCACATTCGTTTGTGGGGAGAGTTACACAAGTTTGCCATCTTCTGAGTGCTGAAATGTCTGTATATGTCAGTTGCAAATGTCTTACCCCATATTCTGAGACTCTAGGTTCCAGACCATCTACAGCCAATTGTAATTACCTCCTTGGATTCATTCTGTTGAGCATAGTTTAATTCACTCTCATCAATACAGGCCCAATAGTTGGCCCAATTTTTTTGTTCCCAAAACCTCTTGCAATGTAAGCTAATACACTATTTGCCTTCTTAAATGCTTGCTGCCTCTGCATCTGCTTTCAGTGACTGGTGTACAGGACACTCAGATGATTTTGTACATCAATATTTCCCAAACTATCACCAGTTAAGTAATACACTGCCTTATGTTCTTCCTAGAGGAGTCGATAGCTTCACATTTAACCACCTTATACTTTGTTGGCATTATATTTGCTCACTGATTCAACATGTCTGAACCACCCAACACTTCTTTGCATCTTCCTCAACTCTCAAACCCATCTGGTTATGAGCCTTTGGCATATTTATAAATATTACATACAGACCCTCATTCAAATCATTGATATAGAGAAATTGACTGGGGACCAACCGCAGAAGCAATAATCAAATATGAATTTGAATATCACATACTGCTTCACCACATCTGTTCTTCCTGCTCGGTAGAGCTGGTAGCTGGAAGAGCTGCTTCCTCAGACTGCCCGAGACTCAGATTCCATCCTGACCTCATGTGCTGTCTTTGTGGAGTTTGCACGTTCTCCCTTTGGCCATGTGGGTTTCCTCCAGGTTGTGTGGTTTCCTCCCAGTGAGTAAATATAAGACGTGCAGATTTGTAGGTTCTGTAAATTCCCCTAATGCGTAGGTAGTGAATACGGAGGTGGGGGTAACATAGAACTAGTGTGAACAGGCCAGTGTGAACTCGGTGGGGCTAAGGTTTTTTTTCCCCTGCTGAAACTTTCAATCAAACTCTGTGGAACTTAACTGACCAGACTTACTCATGCTGAAGTACAGAAAAGGCAGTGAAAATTTCAATCTGCGCAAGGCTCTAAGATTGGAATAAATAAGAAACTGCACAGATGCATATAATTTATCACTTTTAATCATTTTTAAAATTGCAGCCAGTACTGCTCATTAAAGTGCCATATGTAAAGTATATTTTAATATGTTCCATATTTTTACATTTTTCAGATGTGCAACTTCTCCCATAAATTAGGCAATTTAAATAACTTAAAGTTAAACTGCAATTTGAAAGAAATCAATGAATGATGGAAGCCTGAACCACAACTCGAAAATACCTTGGAAGACTGATGCTTGATTAAACAATGAATAATAGATCATCTCCAACATGCTACCATTTATGTGATTTTCCAATACTGATATTTAAAAAATAATTGACTGATGTCCTTTGCGAATGTAACCCTTTACATTATCATTTCAGTTTTTGTGGTCAGTGGGAGCCAACTAATTTTTATTTAATTTGACTCTGGTGACTCCTTTAGATTTATTTTTATCACATCAGGTCCAGGTAGTGCATTTTTAAATCCTGAGGTATTTTGAGGTGGTGCATTTTTGAAAGAAGTAATTTTTATCAATTCCGCCAGACTCAGACCAGTTAATTTTCTGAGAAAGACACCGCCGCTGATCGGAAGTTAAAACTAATATTTTTTATATCATAAAGTTAAGGACATTTGAAGTAAATTAGTTTTGCCAGCTCCGTTAAACATTCGAAGTGTAACTGTGATTATTAACAAGTATATCAGCATGACCACCTTGGGATAGCTTCAGGCAGCCAAAATATTAGTAGAAGGAATATGAAATGGAGTTTTTTGCTAAGATCCTGCAAATTCAAAGAGCAAGTACATGAAGATGGAAGAGATACAGCTTTTGTAGATTTGGCCTTAAACATGGCACGTCGTGTTAGAGTAATAATCAACTGCAAATACATTTAAAACAAAAAGGAAAAAAGCCACATTAGTGGGATAACATAGAACTAGTGTGATAACATAGAAAGTGAAATAACATGGAACTAGGTAAATGGTCGATGAGGACTCGGTGGGCCGAAGGGCCTGTTTCCATGCTGTATCTCTAAACTTAACATGAATGGAGTACCTTTTGTGATCGCAGGACATCCCACTACACCTTCAAGCCAATTAGGTATTTCACCTTTTTCACACTTTTGAGTCACAGCTACATTCATGAAACACAACATCGAATTTTGCACACAACAGATTCTCAGAAATAGCAATCAAATGAATGACTTGAGTATCTGTTATAAGCATCAGCTTAAGTAGAAATGTTAGTGAGAACACGTGAAACCATTTTCCTTATCATAGTCGTCCTCAAATTATGTAAAAAGGATCTCGTAACAACTGTGAAGGTACACAAAAATGCTGGAGAAACTCAACGGGTGCAGCAGCATCTATGGAGTGAAGGAGATAGGCAAAGTTTCGGCCCGAAACGTTGCCTATCTCCTTCGCTCCATAGATGCTGCTGCACCCGCTGAGTTTCTCCAGCATTTTTGTGTATCTTCGATTTTCCAGCATCTGCAGTTCCTTCTTAAACAACTGTGAAGGTACATCTTTTCCTAAAGAAAGCTTGCCAGAAGGGTCAGGACCTGAAACTTCACCTACCCGTGTTCTCCAAACATGCTGCATGACCTGCTGAGTTACTCCAGTGCTTTGTGTCTATCTTCAATATCAGAATGGCTCTCGAGGTTCAGCAGGATATTTTGTTTCTAAAGTCTGACAATGGTTGCATTAGTTTCCACAACCAGTGGTTTCATCTGCACCTCGTCTCTTTTTTTGTAAACCAGCGTCTGCAGTTCCTTGTATCCGGGGGAAATGCTGCATCGAAGTACACAAATAATTCAACCAAATTGGTCAGATGTGCAGAGTGCTGGAACTAGTTGTGCAAGCAGACGGTGAATATCAAAGACATAACGGAAATGAATCCCGACTCAAAATGTCCTCTGTCCATTCACAGATGCTGCCTGACCAACTGAGATTGTCCATCACTTAAATATTTTGCTCACTCAATTATTTCCGCCTAAAGCAAATTGTAAACCTGAGTTAGATGTTTCAGAGATGGCAGAATTGTGGAGCAAATTAGGATTATTTATTTTGGAACTCTGAACATATTACAAGATCAGGATTTAGTTACTCCAGCATTTTGTGTCTCTTTTTGATGTAAACTAGCATCTGCAGTTCCTTCCCACACAAGATTTACTATGTACCAAGTTGAATGATATTCTTGGCATGGTTAAGAGCTGCCATTTTACCACGCCATGCAGATGTCGATCAGACTGGACACTTTCACATGAATAATCTCCTAGATTCAGATCAAGATTGGTCCTAGACATTACAACGTTTAAATAATAATTAAGATCAATGTCCTCAAATCACTTTGCAGTTTCACAGTGGTTGGCCTATTTCTTGTGCACATGGCAGCAATTGGTTAGGAGTTCCCAGATGAGTCTTTGGCTCACTGCTTCATACTGAAATTAAACATTTCACCATTTGGGACAAAGAAATAAAAACAGTTTAAAAAGCAAATCAATGGTGGCGCAGCAGTAGAGTTGCTGCCTTATAGCGCCAGACACCCGGGTTTGATCCTGAATACGGGTGCTTGTCTGTTCGGAGTTTGTACTTTCTCCACGTGACCTGTGTGAATTTTCTCCGAGATCTTCGGTTTACTCCCACTCCTAAGACGTATAGATTTGTAGGTTAATTGGCTTGGTATAAATGTAAAATGTCCCTAGTGAGTGTAGGATAGTGTTAGTGTGCGGGAACATTGGTCTGTGCAGACTTGGTGGGCCGATGGGCCCATTTCCGTGCTCTATCTCTAAACTAAACTAAACTAAAAGACTGGAAGACATCTTTCTTTTTCTGTAGAGCAGTAGACATGAGGGACCACTTCCTTCTGAAAGTGTTTGTTTGGTTCTTTTATTGGGATCTTGATTAAAACCTGATTTAGAACAGGATTAAAGACCACCAGGCCAACAACTGTGGACCGATGATGGAATGCCTTACGGTCACTTTGCAATTGAGACGTCAGAAAGAAATCTGCGGAAAGCAAATGGTAACCGTTAAATAACGTTATCTTCAACATTGCATAATTATTCAGGGAGCCATTTCAAAGAACTTTGCCTTCTTGGAATTCTTCTCTGAATTCACATCTCTCAAGTGATTAAATTGGGCAAACTCTATGAAAGGAATGGTCAAAATGGACTTGTCTCATTTAATTTTAAATTCCTAAGCTATCTCTAAAGCTGCCTGCAACATTTGATGAAGACACAGGAGTTTAAATGGGCTTTGCTCATTTCAAAATTATGTTCAAGTGTTTTGAAATAAACACCTCTTTAAAATTTACCCAGTCTTTCAAGACAGTTGGAGTCAAAAATTGAAAGCCTAATACTAATACCCAAGAGGTTCTCATTTTTATTCTAATATTCTAATAGTCCATTAATGTGTAGGATGCTAAATTATATTTGGAATATTTACCTACCATATGAGTAAAATAAACTGTATGGAACATAGCAATAGGCAATAAAATAAGTCTTCCAAAATTCATGCTCGTTTGTAGTTTCCATCTTTGGTGCAGAAGCAGTGACTAGTTTAAATTCTAAGCACAGATAAACAATAAATATCTGACACTTTTGCAGATCCCTCTGTTTCCATTGTTGTTTTTTATATAGCGACATTATTAAAAGCTTTGCACATACTGTTCTTATAGTTAAAATTTAATACCACTGTAGACAAAGCGTGGGAATTGCTGTAAAAAAAGTCGAATTTTTTTGGTGATGCAACAGATTGCAGATGCTGGAATCTGGAGCAGCAAACCAGCTGCTCATCATCCTTACCACTCATCAGTCCATTAATCACTCACTGGCTCTTGTCTTCTCTTTATACTGGCTCTCTTCCCTCTCCACTCTTAGTTCTGATGCAGAGTTCCAACCAGAAACATTGCCAACTCCATTCCCCTCAAAGATGCTGCTCCACCCGCTGAATTCCTCCAGCAGATTGTATGCTACATTTTTTGGTGATGGCTTGGATTCTTCTCTCATTCTGATGAACAGTTCAGAAAGCAGAAGAATACCAGTCTAATGTCAAAAGTGGTTAATTCTCTCAAGCCAAAAACAACTAAAGACTTAGTGTTAGCAGTTGAGGGACCAAATTCTCTGTGGAATTCTCTGCAACAGAAGGTAGTTGAGGCCAGTTCATTGGCTATATTTAAGAGGGAGTTAGATGTGGCCCTTGTGGCTAAAGGGATCAGGGGGGTATGGAGAGAAGGCAGGTACAGGATACTGAGTTGGATGTTCAGCCATGATCATATTGAATGGCGGTGCAGGCTCGAAGGGCCGAATGGCCTACTCCTGCACCTATTTTCTATGTTTCTATCTCTTGTCAGCTTATTTACCTCAAATGAAGATGGTTCACAAAAGGAGAATGAAACACAGCATTTGTGGATCGCTTTTAACAGAAAAGATGAAAAGTGCTAAAAAAAAGCTTGAACCTGGAGCTGAATTTAAGAATGTTCTTAAATTGTAGAGCTTTCATCAATATCAGGAATATTATGGGTTGAAAAGGAACTGCAGGTGCTGGTTTATACCAAAGATAGACACAATGTGCTGAAGCAATTCAGTGGGTCAGGCAGCATCTCTGGAGAATAAGGATGTGTGACGTTTCAAGTCGGGACCTTTGATCAAACTGAAAGTTAAAGGGAGGGAACTGGAGATAAGAAAAGCTGAAGATAGACACAAAATGCTTGAGTAACTCAGAGGGGCATGCAGCATCTCTGGATAGAAAGAATGGGTGACATTTAGGGGAGAGGGAGACACAGAGATAAGGAAGTGTAAAGTGTGAAAACAAAACATCAAAAGTATCAAGGAAAATGGAGGATAGAACATTGTTAGCTAGAAGTTGTCAACGAAGCATACTGAGATAAAATTTAATCAGTGGGGCAGTCAGACTGGTCGGAGAATTAGGAAGGGGGAGGGATGGAGAGAGAGGGAAAGCAAGGGTTACTTGAAGTTAAAGAAGTCCATATTCATACCCCGGGGTGTAAGCTGCCTTAGCGAAATCTCTGTGTCTCCCTCTCCCCTGACTCTCAGTCTGAAGAACTGCCTTGACCCAAAACGACACCCATTCCTCTATCCAGAGATGCTGCCTGTCTCACTGAATTAATTCAGCATTTTGTGTCTATCTTCGGTGTAAACCATCATCTGCAGTTCCTTCCAAAACAATAAGAATAGCCGGTTGGAAGACAGATCCCGACCTGAAACGTCACCCATCCTTTTTCACCCGCTGAATTACTTCAGAATTTTGTGTGTATCTTTAGGAATATTATTCTGCTTTTGCGCATTATGAAACCGTGGCATCTTCTCTCATGTATACACATTGCATGTGAGTAGAAACATGAAATATTGGAAGTAGAAAAAACAAGAGGGACTGAAGGAATTTTGTGTTCATAGTTGTCGGAAACATTATGTTCAGGTTGGAATATCCTGGCAGTTCACGTACCTCAGTCTCAACACCTCGCATTCCAAAATTATAGAATCCACTCCAAATTTCAAAATGATACTGATATTGGAGCAACAGCAAAGTTCGACACTTCAGTTGGACAATAACATATAAGCTTCCCAGTCAACAGTATGGTTCTTTACCAACGAGAGAATATTTTGGTAAAATGTGCATTAAGGACTAATTCACTGCATCTTCTTTTAACTTCAAAGGGCTACCAAAGTTTTTCAGCAAATCTAAAGGTGAACAAAACCCAGGCTTCCAAATCATGGAATGTTTATGAATTATCTGGGTGCTGGATTGGGGCTCAAGTCAAGAAGTATATGGACTCCCAGAATCTACTGGACAACTACCAGATTCCCCATATGACTTTCAAAATCCTATATTATTTTAAACTTTAACTTTAGTTAGTACTGGATCCAGATCAAAAGTATATCGTGCAAAGCTGAATAAATGAAAATTTAGTAAAGGTTCTTGAAAGTCTATAAACCTGTTCATCCTTTGGGAGTTTAAGTTTCGTACAGGTGAGTATCCTTCAAGACACAATTTAAATATATATACCCTGATAAACATTTCACTGCAGTCTTTTAAAAGAAAATATGAGCAGCCTTCAAATCCCAGACCCTTCCCTTCTCTGACAAAGCTTTCCAGATTTTCTTTAGGAAGGTCAGACATGTTGGCAACACATCTCGTTGGTGTTTCTTCCCCTGCACAAAGCCAAACCCTCAAACATGTCTCAGACGGCTAAATATGACCTATAAATAATGAATGTACATAGCAACCTCCGATGTTTGCCAATCCTTAATCATCTACACTTTTGACCCAATTTCCTAATATTTTGTAATGTCGAATTTGTCACACATATATCTTCACATTTTAAAACAAAGTAGTAAAATTTATTTCAATTCTTTCCTGCACAATGGGCACTCTAATGGCGACTGGTTTGTTTTCTGGGAATGAGGATCACATTTATTTATTTTTCTTCAGTCCACATTCTCATGGACTGATGGTTTCCAGGACCTGCCTTATCCCAGGGGATAATGATTCCAAGCAGTGTCGTATGTAACTGGGTATTTTGCCCTATGCCTGCGTATGGAATTAAAGATTTTGGAATCACTTTGTATTAGAAATATATATAACATGTGCACAAACCCTCATTCAGGAAGTAATTCTCACATTGAATTATGTGGAGTAAACTGCCATCAAGTGGTAGCAAAGGAAACTTCTGAACATTTATTTAAGCAGGATTAAGACTTCTTTTACTGGATGTTGAAAGACAATGTAAAGCATAAATCGTGTGCAGAAAGGAACTGCAGATACTGGTTTAAACTGAAGATGGGCACAAAATGCTAGAGTAAATCAGCGGGACAGGCAGCATCTCTTGAGAGAAGGAATGGGTGATGTTTCGGATCGAGACCCTTCTTCAGACTATCAGTACTAACCACCGGCTAGCAACATATCACCAATTTGTAAAATGAGTTTGTTGTAAAAAAATGTGAAATTCCTTGTAATCCTAGAAACAGTCTATGGGCTTCATCTTTATCTTAATTGACTCAGAAGAAATCCTCCTGCGATAGACACAAAATGCTGGAGTAACTCAGCGGGACAGGCAGTTTGGATCAAAACTCTTCTTGTGACCCTTCTTCAGAAGAAGTCTGAAGAAGGGTCACAACCCGAAAAGTCACCCATTCCTTCTCCCCAGAGATGATGCCTGTCCCCCTGAGTTACTCCAACATTTTGTGTCTATCTTTGGTTTTAAACCAGCATCTACATTTCCTTCTTACAGAAATCTTCCTGAGTTCCAGTTATAACTAGGACCTCTAGCCACAGGAGGGAGACCAGCATGAGTCGCGCCGGTGGGCGGCGCGACTCTCGTCAGCAGCGGCCTCTGCAGTCTGTCCGCGTTTTATTATTTTCTGTCTTATGTAGTTTTTGATATTTTTTTGTTGGGGTGTGTGTGTGGGGGGGTGGGGGTGGGGTGGGAAACTTTTTAAATCTCTCCCTGCACGGGAGACCCGACCTTTTCTCGTTGGGTTTCCGTTATCGTTGGGGCTGCAACGAGGAGCGGCCTCCAACAGGAAGAGACCGGGGACTCTGGTGCCGACGACTCACCGTCGCCGTCGCAGGGCTGGCCGAGTCCGGAGCGGGTGGAGCGGTGGAGGAGCGCTGCTGCTGCTGCTGCTGCGGCCCGACCGGAGAGTCGGAGGCTTCAACGGCAGGTCTGTGGACGGCGGCACCGGGAGCCCGCGGGTCCCTGGAGGGAGACCGCTTTTCAGGGCTCTCGCAACGGCGACTTCCCCCGCCCGAGTTGCGGGGTCGAAGAGCTCCTGGAGCGGGGCCTAACATCACCGCCCCGCGCGGCTTGGAATGGCCGCGGGACTCTGCGAGCGCACGCCGGGGGCTCTAACATCAAGACCCGGTGTGCGACCTCGCACCACCCGGCGTGGCTTTAATGGCCGCGGGGACAATCGCCATCGCCAGCCGGGGGGCTTTGACTTTGACTATGACATCGGCGGGGGGGGAGAGTGCAGTGGAGAGATAAGTTTATTTGGCCTTCCATCACAGCAATGTGATGGATGTTTATGTAAATTATGTTGTGTTGTTGTGTCTTGGGTCTATGTGTTTGTAATGTATGGCTGCAGAAACGGCATTTCGTTTGGACCTCAAGGGGTCCAAATGACAATTAAATGTATCTTGTATCTTGTATGATGCTGGAGGGGTTTCATCTGGCATTTAGGAAACTATCCATTCATTGACCAACACTCGCCCACTCATCCCTCTGCGTAAATGCATGTAGTAAGTTTAAAGCCAAAGATAACATAACATATTTTCTAGTTCAGCTGCAAACTTGGAAATAATGGTCAATGGTTTCATTACTGTCACGTGTACCAGGTTCAGTGAAATACATTTTTTGCACACAGCTCAGCAAGACTATCCCCGTACATAAGCACAATCACCCCAGTTAGTGCAATATGCATAGAACAGCCCGCTATTCCATATTCAAGAGGAGCCATTTTAGAGTCTCAGCTGCAGTTGGCCACAAAGCCCGTTGCAGCCGTTGCCTCCATTCTGGCCGTCCCGTGATCGGATGTCCCTCTCCTCATCTGGCCCTCTTCCTCGGGCAGCACCTCCCGCAAACGACCTTGGGTGCAGAATGTAAGACCCCCTTGTTCTTTTTACTGGGCATTTTTCCATTGCTTTTACTGCATTGCCTTGCATTCTGCTCTCAAGGTAAACCCAAGTCAGCTGCAAGATGTTGCCGCATCTTTTCAAGAGAAAAACTGGATGACGTTTTCAGAGGTTATGGATGTTGCAACGTACAACTAATATGCTCATGCTGTCTGCATCAAATAAGAACAGTCTAATATACATGTTGCTTTTGATGCAGGCAGTTGTGCATCAAAATTATGCAGTCTGCACCTTTCTATGATTTCACATATCACTCAGCAATAATTTCACTACTTATTTGCTATGTTTATCCTTTAATGTACCAACATTGGTTGTTAATTAGTGTTAAATCATATTGTGCAAATTGGTAGTAGGACCAGCCAACTGTAAGGAAGGTTTTGCCTTTGCAGTCCTTGCACCTCTACCTTGCACTTCTGGAGGCAAATCAATATCCCAGTTACTTTATTCTGAGTTTGGCTTTTAACTCGCCCATATTCTCATTCCAGCCACCGCCAGATCATAGAATTGCTGAATCACTGAATAGTTTCAGTGCAGGAGGCTGACATTCAGCCCATCAATCTGCAGCCGTACAGAACTTGGTGCATTGGTGTTTCCCAAGCTGGTAGCCAAAGGAGAGTAGCAGATATAGAATTATTAAATGTACAAGTGGACAAGTATATATGTTTATTGCAAAAATGGTACATAGCTGATATACGACACACATTCCAATGTCAGAGCTAAATAGTATTTATTGTATGTACTATTTTAACCAGATGACTTTTGAGTGTGCTTAGGACTGCAAATGGGTCATAAATATGTTGATTTGTGTCTGATCACATGGGAGTCTTTAAAGAATATTTAACTTCCACTACATGTGATTAATCAATGATGGTTTTAGATTCAATGATGGCAGTACAGAAGTTGTTGTCACGCAGCTGCCAAGAGCCACTGACAAAACTGCAATGCACGAGCCAGCTCATCTCAGCCAGAGACAAGCTGAAGATGAGACGCTGGTGTTTTGTTTTGGGGCTCATCTCTGGGTTCAGCAGCAGAGCGGCTGGATGGTTGCCAGCTTTATGTCAGCCACAGTGCAATCTCATCCATTTGAAAGAAGCCACCAACCTTCAGTAACAAGATATGTGTAGGTAACTGATTTTTTTTTTTAAATTTTACTTTACCTTGATGTTTGAATTAATTTCTCCTGGTTTAATTTATTAAGTACAAAAATATTTTAAGTAATGTAATTATTTAAATATTTTTAAACAGTTTGTAGATGTATCTGGCCATCAGGGGCATTTAAAAATGGGTAAAAAGACCTTTGAAAACAAGGAACTCAAGTTAAATGGTCATCAGGTCTTTTCTGGTTGTGGGCCTCAAGATGTGTCACCCGAGGCCTAGTCAAAGAATAACTGCTTGCACCTGACAGAATGGCTGTAGCCAGGCCTCTTAGAGCTGTCAATGGTAAGTGCTGTGTGTGGTAGAGGGAGTAGTGAGAAAGGATGGCGGATGGGAGCAAGCTTTACCTGGCCCATTTGATGTTACATCCTCTTCAATACCATACTAACTGCTGGTCACAGGCATTCTTGGCATAAGCAGCTTAGCTGAATGCCTTTATAAGAGCAGTGCAAAATAAATAATGCTGCCATTATATGTTCCATAACTGCACAATCCTGTTAGGTGAGCACATTCTGTTGTATTGCGATGTGTTTGGCAAGAACATTGAAAGCACAAGTGAGACATCCAATAGGTAGCCATTGCCCAGAAACATGGACAAACAAAAGGATGATAATTAGGCAAAAAAAAAAAAAATACTTGCCAAGCTAGAAACAAAAACAAGCCAAAAAACAGGTCTGGATGTAGCTTTAAGATAATGCCATAGATTTCCTTTCCAATGAGCAGGTGGCGCCAGCACCTGGCCTTTCATTATTTTTTTTTGTTTTAATTGTATGTGTTAAATGTATGTGTGGGGGGGGGGGGTGTTGGGGAAAACTTTTTCTAATCTCTTACCGCGACGAAGATGCGATTTTTTTTCCATGTCGTATCTCGGTCCACACTGCGGCCTAACATTGAGGAGTTGGCGGCCTTTGCTGGAGACCAATATCGAGAGCTCCACTGTGGGAGCCTATGAGACTTTAACATCGTGGAGCCCGCGATCCCTTTGCCAGGGGTCGACCACGGAGCTCCAACTGTGGGTGCTAGCGGACTTAACATCACGGAGCCCGCAGTCACTGATCATGACCGACTTCGGGAACGTCAAGCCATGGGGGTTTCGACCTCCCTGACGCAGGAGTTTCCATCGCCCCGACACGGGAGTTTCGATCACCCCGTGCGGCGGTTTCGACCGCCAGCTGCGGGAGCTTTGATCGCCCTGACGGATGGTTCAACTGACCCGACCGCAGGAGAATAATGAGGAAGAAGATTGGACTATTTTGCCTTCCATCAGAGGAATGTGTCTTTTATGCAGTTGTGTGTCTTGTTGCTTTTTTTTTCCCGTATGGCTGTATGGTAATTCATATATCACTGTACCTTAATTGGTTCATGTGACAATAAAAGACCTTTGAAACCTTTGAAACTTTCAATAAAGGAAACTCCGCTGATAATGAAGATTAAGCTTTAAGCTTTAAAGGACTTTGGTTAGCCCATATTTTGAGTATTGCGTGCAGTTCTGTTTGACCCATTACAGGAAAGATGTGGAGGCTTTGGAAAGGGCGAAGAGGAGGTTTACCAGAATGCTGCCTGGATTAGAGGATTTCAGCTAGAGGGAGAGAGATTGGTTAGGATTGAATTATTTTCTCTGGAACGTAAAAGGTTGAGCCGAGACTTGATAGAAGTATATAAAATTATGAGGTTTAGATGAGGTAGACAGTCAGAACCTTTACCTCAGTGTGGATATGTCAAACACAAGAGGGCATAGCTATAACAAGAGAGGACGAAGGTTTAATGGAGGTGTGCGGAGAAAGTTTGTTACACTCCACATGGCGGAAGCTGATACGATAGTGGCGTTTAACAGGCTGTTAGATAGGCACACGAAAGCGCAGGGAATTGAGGGATAAGGATCATGTGTAGTGAGGTGACATCAGTTTAACTTGGCATCGTGTTTGGCACAAACATTGTGGGCTGAAGGGCTCATTCCTTTACTGTTCTATATTATGCTGTACTTGTGTGAATTTGGCTAATGGTATAACTGTTTCCAACTTCTTTGTTTGGGTTATCTGTGATTACAAAAGATAATCAATTGAATGAAATGAGTCTTAAATACACCTAGATATTTAATCTGCATTAATTTGATCAATCAAAATACATGACATTCTCCAGCATATCACAGTTTAAAAATTAATCCTGACTTCATATTGTTGTTAGCTACAGCTTTCAATAGTGATCTAACTCCAAGAAGCAATGGTAACAGGGCTGCAGTATGCAGCATAGCTACTTGCCCCACTCACTGTCTGGTGTTCATGCCATTTTAAACTGACATTAATGGGCCTGTCCCACTTAGGCAACTTTTTAGGTGACTGCAGGAGACTATGCAGTCGCCACATGTTCGCGGGTGGTTGCCGGGGAGTCGCCTTCATGGTCGTGAGGAGTTCCCGCATTCTGGGAACTAGTCGTGGCCTCATTAAGGTCGCCGCGAATTTTTCAACATGTTGAAAAATTAGCAGAGACTAGAGTAAAGCTGCCATGGAGAGTAGCGAGAATTCTCATGCCGCAGGTGGGTCGCCAGGAGGTTGAAGGTTCTTGAAGGTTCTTGTAGATTGTAGCCAGTGCTGACCGGTGAATTTCATTGGCTCATTGGGGGAAAAAAAACGTAAGCAGTAGTTTTCACAACCAAGGATGACCGACCGGTAATGTTATATGACCGCCGAGCTTCACAGCCGTGTATCTCTGGCTTCTTAAAAGTTGCCTCCACTCCTTCTCCCCCCTTCCCCCCCCCTCTCCCCCCTTTTTTAGAGGACTTACCGTACACTGTGCTTTCACCAATTTAATTACAGCGCCAACCTTCCTGTTCATCGTGGTGTGCGTCTGTATCACATTGGCTTTGCACCGTGTGAATTTCACTCAGACAGCGCTCCCCCCGCTTGCCCTGTCCCCTGCATAACGGGCTAGTGAAGGAAGTGATGTATGTGCGTGTGCGTGTGTGCGTGTGTGTGTGTTCCACTCTGACAGTTGCCGTTCCAGTTGCCGGTTTTTCAGGCGACTCCCGGCAACTTGACAGTCGCCGGCAGTCCGCTGAAAAATCGCCTCAGTGGGACAGACCCATAAGCATTTATCCACACACTACTGATTGGAAAAGAACATTTGCTCCTCATTTACAAACGTCTTCTATAGGTCTTATATAATGGCTTTGGGATTAACTTATACCTGGTTAGGTAATGGGCCAATTCAACACCACACAATCCAAAACCACATAATTAACTGACAGGACCAAACTAAGTATCAAATCAGGAAGACTGGTGGTGACTGACGTTTTTGGCAGACATTCACAGAACACTACTGCACCTGAACAAGCAAACCAGATGTCTCTGGAGCACTTACAGAGTAGAGTTTCAAATTTCAAATTTGTTAATTCAATAATGCTGAAACTGAAATTAAGTGTTTAAAGAATAAAATCAATTACAAAAGATAAATTGCCCTTTTTTCTGCAGAGTTATTAACTTTTTCATTATTCCAATTTAATAATTTTAACTTAAAACAAATTATTCATTTGCAATAATATTCTGCCGTGATATCTTTATTTAATTAACTCCCCACACATTTTTTTGACTGTGTAATACTGTGAAATATTGACTGTGAAAGGGACTCTAACAATGAAAGTTTTTGTCCCACTTATTTGTAACTTATTTAAATGAAATGAAATTTGTATTCCTGTAAGTTGGCCAAACCTTTGCCTTATTTCTTCAAGTAGGAGTAATGGTTATATACAATACAATACAATACAATTTATTTGTCGTTTGAACCCCGTTGAGGTCCAAACGAAATGTCGTTTCTGCAGTCATACATACAAAACGAAAAAGACCCAAGACACAACACAATTTACACAAACATCCTTCACAGCGCATCTTCTCCTCGCTGTGAAGGAAGGCAAAAAAAAACATATCTCTCCCCTGCACTCCCCTCTCCCCCCATGTCAGAGTCAAAGACAGAGTCAAAGCCCCTGGCGGGCGATGTTAAATGTCCCGCAGCCATTAAAGCCACGCCGGGTGATGCAAGGCCAAGCACCGGGTCTTGGTGTTGGAGCCCCGGTGGGCTCTTGGTGTTGGAGCCCCTGGCGGGCGCTCACAAAGTCCCGCGGCAATTCCAAGCCGCGCGGGGCAGGGATGTAAGGCCCCGCTCCAGGTAATCTTCAATCCCGCAACTCGGGCGGGAGAAGTCGCCGTTGCGGAAGCCCCGAAAAGTGGTCTCCAACCAGGGACCCGCGGGCTCCCGGTATTTCAGTCCACAGACCTGCGGTAGGAGCTTCCGAAACTCCGGGGGTCGGGCCACAGCAGCGCTCCACCACAGCTCCACCCGCTCCGGACTCGGCCAGCTCCGTGAAGGTGAGTCGTCCGCAGCTCCGTGACTGGAGCCCCAGGTCGTTCCTGCCGGAGGCCGCTCCACGTAGCAGCCCCAACGACAACGGAGACCCGACAAAGAAAAGGTCGGGTCTCCCATTCAGGGGAAAGAATTTAGAGTTTCCCCCGCCCCCCACACATACCCCGACAAAAAATAATTAAAAACTACATTTAAACGAAACAGAAATAATAAAAAGACAGACGGACTGCAGAGGCCGCTGCTGACGAGAGTCGCGCCACCCACCGAATACGGCCTTGTGCAATTGAACTCTGCCATATTATGGTGGATACAGGAATAGCAAGGAATGAATTCAGAATCCACAGTGAACTATCTTCAGAAAGCCAAGAGAAAGTTACTTTTCATCTGCACTTTCAACCAATTTTGTACTTCAACTATTTAGTAGGGTTCTTTTGTAATGATGTACAACTGTTCATTGTATTCCTGTCTTCAGGGATTTTTTTTAGTCCATTGTACAGAACTCCCTTTGGCCAATGAATTATCTTTGAGGTGTATTGCATTGAAGAAAATACAGCAGCAACTTCCACACACAAACCTTCCACGTCACCAATGGCCTGAATTTTGCAAGGAACTGCCAGAAGAACTATCCACAATTACCCCTGTAAATTTCAACACCATTGAGATTCTCCATATGGTGTGGAAGTTCCAAAGCTGTGATCAGCTGTTTGCCATTTTGTCAACTGTGCTCCTACATTGGATTAATTATAGATCTTAGCTTGGGAACAGGAAGTAGCAGGGATTCCCCCTCATTCACACTGAAGATTCCATATGAAAGGTATTGGGCCACGTTAGACGTTGCATAGGAAATGTTTTGCTATTCTTTTCATAGCTATTGAATAATGAAAACTGGTATAGTTATAGAACCTGGTTATTTTGAGACAATAGGCTCACAGACTCACCCCTGAAAGCTGACTTATTATCTTCTAAGGAGTGTGATTAAATTATTTGTATTTTCATGTTTTAATGCAGCTCTCCTGTCAATGTCATCCAAATATTTCCATCAATGGTAAGATGCACCACCTGTTAGATATATTGCAGCAAAGTTATGTCTACATTGGGAAACAGCTGTATTGGGCATTAAGATCATTGAACATCATCTCCAGGTTTCCCTTCATGTCGTGCACTGTTAATCTGTCATCATTCATAGGTCTCCATCCTTGAATTTTTGACCTAACACTATTGTAAAGTAACCACTCTCAGCTTATCACAGAAACTGGGTAATGGCCAATTCATATGACCTAGCCAACTTTTCTCACTTTCTGAATATATATATTAAAAAATGATCAGAAGGCGATTTATCTTTTTGTTGCATTAATATGTTAGATGAAGGAGGTTAAGGATTTAGATCTCTAACCAGTGGTTCATTTTTCCCCACCAATTACATTAATTCAATAAAGGATGCATAGACCTGTTAGGAATACCATACTTATATTTAGTTGGGCCATCTCATATTATATTTAGTTTGGACATCTCATAATTCCTCTCTTCAAAATTTATAGGACTTTATTTATTTGAGTGCAGAGGCTGAGGGATGATGTTTGAGAGATGTATAAAATCACGAGACGGCATATGTTTAAGATGAGATGGGAAAGATTTAATAGAAACCTGAGGGGTAATGTTTTCACACAGAGTAGTGGTGTATACAACAAACTGCCAGGTGAAATAGTTGCGATAACAGCATTTAAAAGACATTTGGACAAGAACATGGTGAGGAAAGGCTTAGTGGGATATGGGCTAGGCAGACAAATGGGACTAGTTTGGATGGGGCAACTTGGTCAGCATGGACAAGTTGGAATGAGCAGCCTGTTTTCGTCCTGTATAACTCAAAGACAAGCTCTTTGAGTTTGTATGAACTCAAAATGATATTTGTACCTTTCAAGCAGGAAGCTAGTGAAAATATTTGCAGCAGCAGATTAGTATGTCAATGGGTTTAATGCAAGAGCTGTGTTACCTTCACATTTGTTCAAGTCATTTAACGTTACTTTGTGCTAACAGCATTCTTAGAAATTATACAATATATTTCAGTGGTTTGTGGTAGACGATGAAACTACGTGTGTTCAATTTGAACTTTATTTTAAAAAATGAATGGATCAACAACTTTTCAAAATAATAGTCAACATATTTGTCATATTAGTGATCACCCAAAGTTATATCTCATTGTTTATTCAATTTTTGGAAGTGGAAACTGAGGAGTGGTTATTAAAGCAGATGGGATCATAGAATTGAATGAGGATTAGGTTGCAAAAGGAGCACAAATATGTTGAATCTGTCCAGTTATAAATTTAGATTTCAGAGCCTGATGTTATTTTTCTTTGAGGAAAATTAGTTAATAGACTATTTCATTGAGATGCACAAGATCGTGACTGTCCTTGGCAGATTGAATAGAGGGAAAAAAATATCTAATTAGCAGATGATTCAATGACCCCCAGAACTTAAACATTTTTTGGCTTAAGTTCCAAGAGAGATATAAGGAAAATAATTTACTCAGAACCAGAAATAATTGCGCCATGTATGAGTGGTGAAAACAGAATCAATCCGTGCAGTCAGAGGGGAATTGGGAGAAGCATAATAATAATTGGAGGTCAAGGCGAAAGGTAGGGAGGTGGGTTGCATTGGGATTTATAAGATAAGGTAACAATATAGACTTAATGGGCCAACTGGTCTGCTACTATGCCACAGTAATTGTATAAAGTAACTTGGTTTTGCATTTTTTATTGCAACAGAAATTCCAGTGATTCTTCCTTCGGATCTCAAGGGTGATAAAGGCGCACCAGGAAAGCCGGGACCAAGAGGACCATCTGGGCCACCGGGAGTGCCAGGAAATGCAGGATATGGCAAACCAGGTTTTCCAGGTCCAACCGGACCTCCGGGGACACCAGGATTTTCACGCTTTGGAAAGCCAGGAATGCCGGGAATACCTGGTAAGCCAGGTACCATAGGGTTTCCTGGACCAAAGGGCGATGAAGGACCCAGAGGAGATCCAGGACCCCGAGGCCCAGCTGGGATTCCAGGAGAACCTGGCCCTGCGGGATTCCCTGTCCCTGGGAAGCAAGGATCCCCAGGGATTACTGGAGCCCCTGGACCTAGAGCAGAGCCTGGTGAGAAGGGAGAACCCGGTGCTCCGGGGGAACGTGGTCCCAAAGGCGAGGTTGGGTACGGTAAACCGGGTATACCAGGGGCAAGAGGTAAGGAGGGGAGTCCAGGTAAATCTGGGCCCTCAGGGTTACCCGGTTTGGGAAAACCTGGATTTAATGGTTTACCTGGTGTCCATGGTGAGAAAGGCGAATCAGGACCAAGTGGCGACATTGGACATCCAGGACCACCTGGTCCTCAGGGTCCTGCAGGAAAGCCAGGATTAGATGGGATAGGGAAACCAGGTCTGAATGGGTTACCAGGTATCCCAGGATCTGTAGGTCATAAAGGAGGGCCTGGACCTCCTGGTGCTCGAGGTTTGCCTGGGGTTCCAGGGTATGCAAAACCGGGAATGAATGGATTAAAAGGTCAGCGCGGGCCTCCTGGGGCACCAGGTGCTCCAGGACCCAACGGCGAACCAGGTGTAAGTGGTTTACGTGGTGAACAAGGCCCCCAGGGTAGGCAAGGTTATCCAGGGTCTATTGGTTCCAAGGGGTTAATGGGCAAGCACGGCCCACCAGGGCCTGAAGGTAAAATTGGGCTAAATGGGCCACCAGGGCCAAAAGGAATCCGAGGGGATCAGGGATATAGTGGGTTACCTGGAAAACCTGGTGTGCCCGGGGAAAGAGGTTTACACGGATCTACAGGAGCACCAGGTAAAATAGGTCCAAAAGGTGACTCTGGACTTGCAGGAGGTTCTGGGACACGTGGACTGACTGGTCCTGTAGGACCAAAAGGAGAATCAGGGCATGGAGGACAACCAGGACCCAGAGGTTCTTCAGGAATTCCAGGTATTCAAGGGCCTACAGGGCCCAGAGGACCAATAGGTTTACCTGGTCCCAGAGGTGAAGCAGGGTCACCAGGCTTACTAGGGGAGGGGAAAATAGGATTACCAGGTATTGCAGGTCCAGTAGGTCCAATGGGAAACCCCGGCATTCCAGGAAGAATGGGAATTCAAGGCGCACCTGGACCTCCAGGTCCAGCAGGCCCGCCCGGCATCGTCATTAATGGGGATACAACTGGTATTGCTAGCCTGCATGGTGGTGTTGATGGTGCATCAGTACCAGGAAATGGAAAGCATGGAAAACCACAATATGAAAGAGGAGAAATGTCTGCACGAGTAGCTCCAGCTTTCACTGCAATTCTCACAAAATCATTTCCACCTTCAGGCATCCCCATTAAGTTTGATAGGATTTTGTATAATGGACAACATGGTTATAATCCATCAACCGGACTATTTACGTGTCAAGTTCCAGGTGTCTACTACTTTGCTTATCACGTGCATGTGAAGGGAACCAGTATCTGGGTGGCACTGTACAAGAATAATGTGCCTGCAACATACACATATGATGAATATAAAAAAGGATACCTTGATCAAGCATCAGGGAGTGCGGTCCTGGAACTGAAAGAACATGATCAGGTGTGGATCCAGATGCCTTCAGCCCAAGCTAATGGGTTATATTCCACTGATTACATCCATTCCTCTTTCTCAGGATTCCTACTTTGCCCAACATAACGTTGATCAACTTGAATTAGGGGATTTATATATTGTGTAGTAATAAACTGTATTAAGAGGGACACTGGAAAAACATACAAGTGTTATATGTTGCTACCATGTTCCAGTATTAAAAAAAAAGCCTAGACAGCCTCTGGATGATAATCAGCATATTATAGCAACCACAAACATCAGACATTTTCCCTAATGACTGCACATTTTCAGCTTATGTTATAAGGGATTTAATGTGGAACTGTTTTTTTTATGATCAGTTAGAGGCAAAACCATTGTCAATGAAGATTGATGTGATGTTTGTGACACTTGTATTCCCTGTGCTATTTTTGAGTAATGTTCTAAGTAAGGATGCATTTCTTGTTTTTTTCTCACATTTATACCATTGACAGAAACAAACTATCATATTACACAGTTGTACTCTAATTATTATAATCATATCTTTTTAAGTGCAATACATGATAAGTGGTGTTCCATTGTGAATTCAGACAACTGTGTATACTGACTGAGAATTAAAACATTGAGGAATGGTATAATCGGCACTGCTACTTGCTTGAATTTTAAATTTCAAATTAACTTGTAGTAACGTTATGCTGACTAAAAGGTTAATGGATAACGGATGTAGTACAAGTAAATGTTTCTTTTGTACTCATTAAGTTTTATGTATTTTGCATGATCTGAGATGTTACCAAACATCAATTTAGTTGGAATGAAAGGTAAGAAACATTGAACTGTACCAAAAGAAAATAACTATCGTCAGTGTATTGGCATTGGTTTATTATTGTCACGTGTACTGATATACAATGAAAAGCTTTGTTTGTTTGCTATCCAGTCAAATCATATATTTGGTGCTCAAGTCTCAGGAATGGGATTTGAATCTACAAACTTCTGACTCAGAGCTGATAGCGCTGTTCATTGGTCAACACCCAAATCACTAACAAATCGCCAACTGAGGAGACAAAACGGGAAATCAATCTGTCATTCCTTCCAATGAACTGCAAAATTATCCCAGCTGATGTGATCTCAGAATACTTATTCACAATGAATACCCTCCTTCTAGATCATAAATTGTTATGATTTTCACATAGTGAAGACACCTCTGCGACAGTTGGTAGACAAAAATGCTGGAGAAACTCAGCGGGTGAGGCAGCATCTATGGAGCGAAGGAAATAGGCATTGTTTCGGGTCGAGACCCTTCTTAATTTAACTCAGTTTGCTGGCAGCTAGAGCGCTGCATGTACACATGCCACTATTTTTCAAACTAGCAAAGACTGTGAAATGTTTAGTCTTTTTTTTTCAATCTCATAACACAAGCTCGATGAAAATCCCTTATCAAAGAATTCCAGAGTTAAGAGGGAGTAGAGATCTAGTGGCACCTTGGACTAAATGGACCATGGGATCACTATTATGTTACATGCTGGTAGATCCATTAAGGTTTAGTACATTGCTGAGATTCACAAAGTTAAGTAAGTCCTATTTGTGAACAATGACATTTGCCCACATGTTACATCAGATTATGTCATGGCGTCTGTGTTCCTGAGCTGTGAAATTTATACAACAGTAGATTTTATATTTTGCAAGGAAATTGGCATTATGAACTTTCGGGCAGCATGGTTCATTTCATGGTTGCATTTCTGATCTTAGTAGGCTAAATTATTTTTGTTGCTAAAAATAATTCTTAGTAAATTCTCTGCAAGTAAAACTTAGTTAAAATTTATTACCGCAGAATTACTTGGGATAGTTCATTTGCAAATGACTTACCTAGGTTTTGTTTTCTGCCTCTTCTCTGTCTAACCTGTTAATACATACACTGACAATGAAAAACTTTGCATCCAAGCACATAGAATTTAAATGTCCAATTAGATTTAAAATGTAAATGCAGAATGTTTAAATATTCCAATGAGATGAATAGAAAATATGCATTCTACTGAAACGCTCAATTAGTAATGAAATTCAGAATGGGTAGCAGAAAAGTTAAATGGCTGATGAAAATTGAGTATGAAATATATTTATGATGTAATGTGATTGATTATGAATCAATAATAATGAGCATAAAAAACATTTAAAACTATTTTATTTTCTACCAGTCCTTTCCAGACATTCTGACTGAAGTATCAGTTACATTGCTTACAAAATAGTTAAATCAGTTCAATTCACTTTTGAACTTTTAGTTGGAGTAATTGATTATACAGAATCAAACTGATACCCTAGATAATTGGATAATGAAATGATGCCAGGGAGAATTCTGTTTATTGGATCTTACAATTATTTTTATGCATTTATGTAGATTGAGTGTATGCATTACTTTGTGAAAAATAAATTTATATTACCCTTTTAAGCAACAGAAATAAATTAATCTGCACAGCAGAGTTTGATTTTGAAGGAATGGGCTGATAATTGTCCCAGTTATTAGAACATAATTTGGAGCTAAGGTAATAACATTTGTGCATTATATAGAAAATATAATGCGGAGTGATAATTTCTCCAAAATTTCAATTATAACCACAGGGCTGTAACATATTTTGTAACAAAATCCCAACCAGCTAATGAAGTTATATTTAAAAACAAAACATAAGCACTACAGCAATTGTGAAAAAGCCCAAGGTGTACATCTGTAATTTCAAAATGTACAAACAAAATTACATGAGATACCCGTTATTTCAAAGATTAAAGCTTGTCAATAGCTTGGAAATTTTGACCAGAATAAATTTGTTAATATTTACGGTATGAATTTGCTAATTTAGCAACATAAGACCGCAATCTAATACCTTCATTCTTCTACACCAAAGTCAACAGAGTTGTCGTCTAAAATTCAGTTATACTTTATACTTTATTGATTTATTGTTATATCAGATGCCAGAATAATAATTCCAACATGAAGAAATTGCATTAAAATGTCCAACATTATATATATATGCAACTTTAGATTATATGTATTTTTTAATGAACTGTTGTTTTCACATCAATTACATTTTGAGAAATCGTTATCCTGGACAATCCCATAATTATGTTATTGAATTGTTAATATTGATGAGAGCGAGTCATTCTACATCTTTTTGTCTGGAGGAGAATTTCACCTTCATAGTCATCAATTTCTGATGTGGAAGACGTCTTCTTATGTAAATACTTACCTGCACTGTAATAGCATCTGGTAAAATGCACTCTTACCTGAATTGAAAGCCAGAGTCTTCTTTGAAAACTAAACTACTTGATTGTATTGATACAACATCAATAAAAGGTTTTCTGATATTACAAAAAATGACTCTGTTTATTTTAAATAAGGTGCTTGAAATACTGCGCCTTTCTTCCTGAAATACATTTCTTATAAAATATATTTTATTCTGTTTTAAAGTTTATCCAAATTTTCTGTCCAAAATGCTATGAATCTGTCAGTCCAATCTAGTGTTTGGAAACTATTAGATAATTTTGATTCTGCAAAAATTAACCATTAAATGATTACAAATTCATAGTTATTAACAACAATGTTACAACAACCATGTATACATACAATGTTTGTATCACCAGTAGAAGATAAGGCAATTAACAGACAGGCAATCAAATGAGAAAACAAAATATATTAAATCATGCGTAGAAAACTGCATTTCGTTGTCACTGCATTTCGTTGTCTCTGTACTGTACACTGCACAATGACAATAAAGTTTGAATCTGAATCTGAATCTGAAAATGCTGGAGAAACTCGCGGGTGAGGCATCTATGGAGCGAAGGAATAGGTGACTTTTCGGGTCTGATGTGGGGGTGGGGGTGGGGGTGGTTGGAAGAAGAAAGGAATGGGCGGAGACAGTAGGCTGTGGGAGAGCTGGGAAGGGGAGGGGAAGGAGGGAGAAAGCAAGGACTACCTGAAATTGGAGAAGTCAATGTTCATACCGCTGGGGTGTAAACTATCCAAGCGAAATATGAGGTCCCCCAATTTGCGGTGGCACTCACTATGGCCATGGAGGAGGCCCAGGACAGAAAAGTCGGATTTGGAATGGGAGGGGGAGTTGAAGTGCTGAGCCACTTCAGTTGATTAATGCGAACTGAGTGGAGGTGTTGGGCGAAGTGATCGCCAAGCCTGCGCTTGGTCTCACCGATGTAGAGCAGTTGACACCTAGAACAGCGGGTGCAATAGATGAGGTTGGATGAGGTGCAGGTGAACCTCTGCCTCACCTGGAAAGAATGCTTGGGTCTTTGGATGGAGTCGAGAGGGGAGGTAAAGCGACAAGTGTAGGGAAAGTACCAGGGGAGGGGGTGGTTTGGATGGGAAGTGACGAATTGACCAAGGAGTTATGGAGGGAGCGGTCTCTGTGGAAAGCCGAAAGGGGAGGAGATGGGAAGATGTGGCCAGTGGTGGGTTCCCGTTGGAAGTGGCAAAAATGTTGGAGGATTACTTGTTGTATGTGACGCCTGGTAGGGTGGAAGGTGAGGACAAGAGGAACTTTGCCCTTGTTACGAGTGGGAGGATGGGGAGTGAGCTACGGGATGTAGAGAAGACCCTGGTGAGAGCCTCATCTATAATCGAAGAGGGGAACCTCAGTTTCAAGTCAAGTCAAGTCAAGTCAAGTTTATTTGTCACATACACATACGAGATGTGAAGTGAAATGAAAGTGGCAATGCTCGCGGAACAACAAAACAACCAAACAAATTATAAACACAACAATCATAACACACATATTATTTTACATAATAAATAATAGAAGGAAAAACGTTCTGTACAGTTAGTCCCTGGTGAGAAAGGCGTTTACAGTCCGAATTGCCTCTGGGAAGAAACTCCTTCTCAACCTCTCCGTTCTCACTGCATGGCAACGGAGGCGTTTGCCTGACCGTAGCGGCTGGAACAGTCCGTTGCAGGGGTGGAAGAGGTCTCTCATGATTTTGTTTGCTCTGGAGTTGCACCTCCTGTTGTATAGTTCCTGCAGGGGGGTGAGTGAAGTTCCCATAGTGCGTTTGTTCGGCCGAACGCACTACTCTCTGCAGAGCCTTCTTGTCCTTGGCAGAGCAATTCCCCAACCAGATGGTAATGTTCCCGGACAAGATGCTTTCCACCGCCGCTGCGTAGAAGCACTGGAGGATCCTCGGAGACACTCTGAATTTCCTCAATTGCCTGAGGTGGTAAAGGCGCTGCCTTGCCTTACTCACGAGTGCTGAGGCGTGTGATGACCATGTCATATCCTCAGAGATGTGGACTCCCAGATATTTAAAACAGTTCACCCTATCCACAGGATCCCCATTTATACTCAATGGAGTGTACGTCCTCGGATGATGTGCCCTCCTAAAGTCCATGATCAGCTCCTTCGTTTTTTTGATGTTCAAGAGGAGGCTGTTCTCCTGGCACCAGAGTGCTAGATCAGCCACCTCCTCCCGGTAGGCCTTCTCATCATTGTCTGAGATCAGGCCCACCACCACAGTGTCATCAGCAAACTTAATTATTGAATTGGAGCTGAACCTAGCCACACAGTCATGTGTGTACAGGGAGTACAGTAGGGGGCTGATGACGCAACCCTGGGGCGATCCTGTGCTCAGGGTGGGGGACTTTGATGTATTCCCTCCCATCTTGACTACCTGGGGCCTGGCGGTGAGAAAGTCCAGGACCCAGGCACACAGGGAGGTGTTGAGCCCCAATTCCAGTAAGAATGTAAAGAATGAGGACATCTCCAATGCCCTGTTTTGGAACACCTCATCCTGGGTGCAGATGCGGCAGAGGAATTGGGAGTAGGGGATAGAGTCCTTACAGGAAGCAGGGTGGGAAGAAGTGTATTCCAGATAGTCATGGGAGTCAGTGGGTTTGTAGTAGATGTTGGTCAGTAGTCTGTTACCTCCGATGGAGATAGTGAGGTCTAGAAACGGTAGGGAGATGTATCTACTGGCTCCGGGAAGCATGGACTGCCCTTCCCCCCTCCCCCCCAGGTGGGAATGATTGATTGGCTCAAGTGAGTGCCGACACTGACCCAAAAGTCGAGTCCATTGATTGGCTCCGGGAAGGACCGACTGCCCCAACCCCACGAGGGAAGGGTTGATTGCTTTGGGGGAACGGGTTTCGTTGGGGGAACGGGTGAGAGGTGGAAATGGGTTGCGTTGGGAAAACAGGGCCCAACGGATCAGTGGGGTAGGGAGGGGAGAGGGGTTATGGAGGGTGGGAGGGAGTGACTGAGGGTAGGGAGTGGCTGAGGGTAGGGGAAAGGAGAGGGAGGGAGACGTGAAAGAGGGAGTGGAGGTGAGGGAGGAGAAGGGGGAGGGTGAAGAGGAGGGGGAGGGAGTGTGGGGGATGAGGGGAAATGAGCCGCTACTGCGCAGTTGGGACTTATTGGTGAGTGGTGGAATATTGCATTGGGCGAATAATGGGTTACGTTGGGGGAACGGGTGATGGGTGTGATTGGCTCCGGGGGGCGCCTGTCTCTGGGGTGAGCGCCGACGCTGCATTCGGGGACCAGCCTTCCAGTGTGACGCCACTCCCTTTCCCACCCCCCCAGCGTTGGGGGACGGGGCCCAACGGGTCCCACTTGGTCTAGTATTATATGAAAGGGTTAATTTTGCCTTTGGTTTCAAAGGAATGATTGAATTATATCCTCCATTATAACACAGAGGCCTGGAGAGAAGTAAAAGTGAGATAATTAGTTCTCACTGTTACACTCTAAGAAATATACCAGCAACCTCTTGAGAATGCCACAAAGCAACAGTATGCAATAAATTAAAAGTTGTGTTATTAATTCCCTGTTTCCCTGCAGCGAATGGTGTGGTCCGGCTTTCTCTAACAATCTGCTAAATGAAATGGAGTAACATGAACATTACGCATTTATGAGTTAGGAAATTGGCACTGTAAAGAAATTTTCAAAAAACATTTATTGATTCTACCTATCTTAAGCTATTCAGAAACCTCTGACCTTAGACAAGTAATTTCACGTATGGATTGCTATTACCTCAGATTATTATTTTGGTGGTCCTTGCATATTTTAAAATAAAGATTTAATTTCTATATATTTCATCTTTGCACTTAATATCATGTGTTTTTCCCAAATTAAATTTGGCTCTATAACATATTTTCAAAGCTGGTCAACCAAAAAGCCCAGCATTTTTCGTGACATTGGTCTCTACCCGAGACTGGAGCTGCTCGATGGTGAAATCAGCAGGCTGCGGTTGGAGCGTCGATCCCAGGCAAGGCAAGGGATCGGCTCTGATGGTAAGTCCACGTCCCTGCGGTGGGGCTCAAAGTCAGTCCCGAACAAGGCCTCCAGCTCCATGATGTTGGGCCACGCAACGACCGGAGATACGACGCGGATATTTAACGATCGCATCTCCGACAAGAGATTGAAAAAAAAAAGTTTTCCCCGACCACTCCTCACATAAAACAAACTAGAGAACATTAACGCATACTTTAAATAATAAAAAATAGACAAAAAGTATGACAGACTTGACGAGGCTGCATCGCGGCGCCACCCGGTGGTTCTCAGTGTTGGTTTGGCAAATGGTTTACCTGAATAGATGGGAAAATCAAGGCAAGGAAGGTGAGGAATTGGTGGAAACTGGCAGCAAAGGTTGGTAACTATTTCTATTTCTCAGTGAGAAGCAGAAGTATCTTTGGTACAGTCATCAAAGTGCTGGAAAAAAACAGATAAGAGTAAAATAAAGTATTCCATAAAGAGTCAAATTCTGCCAAGACCCATAAAAACGCACATGCGCAGTGAGGGGCAATGAACAGCCGTGTGGTTGCACAGGCGCAGTGAGGGGCAATGAACAGCCGTGTGGTTGCACATGCGCAGTGAGGGGCAATGAACAGCCGTGTGGTTGCACAGGCGCAGTGAGGGGCAACTACCGGATCCGTGTATGCGCAGGCGCAGTGGGGTGGCATTGGCGAGCCTCTCGGCAGCGTCTGCGCAGGCGCACGCCGGCCGCTGATGCAACCCTGGATGATGACCTGTGGGAGGAGGCTGCGCTGGTAGCGGGAAGGAGAGAGGATCATTCATCGTTGGATCGCTCGGCCGTGCTGTACAGGGTAAGGATAATTCGGTAGTGCTTGGTTGTGAAGCAGCCGGAGGATGTGGGCCCTGACCATGCGTGCTGGCCGGGCCATGGTCAGATTCACCTGGGCTGGGGGCCATGCAGCAGGCAACAGCATGGTTATCTGAGATAATGCTGGAGTAACTCAGCGGGACAGGCAGCATCTCTGGAGTGAATGATTGGGTGACGTCTCGCGTTGAGACCCTTCCTCAATTGCTCTTGAGCTGATTGACTAGGCCATTCAGAGGAGAGTTAAATGTAGTAGGGAACTGCAGATGTTAGTTTGCGCCTAGAGTAGACACAAAATGTTGGAGTAACTCAGCGGCTCATGCAGCATCTCTGAAGACAGGGATAGAAAGAAGTCAAAGATCTTAGAGGAGCTAGAATCTTTGGAAAGAAGGGTCTAGACCTGAAACGTCACCCATTCTTTTCTCCCGAGATGCTGCCTGACCCACTCGGTTACTCCATCAAATTGTGTCTATCTTCAGAGGACACAACATACATTTGGACAGTTACATTGATAGAAAAATGCTGGAAACGCTTGGGTCAGGTAACATCTGTGGAAAGAGAAACAAACGCAGGCAGGTGGGACAAGTGCACATGGGACACTTTGGCCAATGGGCATGGGCAACTTGGGCCGAAGGGCCTGTTTCTGGGCTGTATGATTCTAAGACTTCAGAGTCAATCACATTGATGGGTCTGGAAATTAAAAGAAACTGGACGCTGGAAATGTGGAATAGAAATAGAAAATGTTGGCCAGGCAACACCAGGCGAAAGAGAAACCAACTTAATGTTTCAGGTTTCAGATTCTTTGTTCTTACAAAATATCTTTGACTAGAAGCTTTAATTGCCATTTATTTTGTGTACTCAAACTGTGTATCCCTAACATTTTCAGTTCTTATTGGTGATTTATAGCCACACATTAGACCGGACATTTGGACAGGTACGTGGATAGGAAAGGTTTAGTGGGTGATGGGCCCAAACGTGGGCAAATGGGTAGATGGGGCATTCTGGACAGCTTGGGCAAGTTGTGCAGAAAGGCCTGTTTCCGTGCTGTGTGAATCTGTGACCTAAGGGCCTGTCCCACGAGCATGCGACTGCATGCGGCAAGCGCGACCAAACCGGAAGTGGGGGTCGCGCGGAGGTCGAGTGATTCCCGTATAGGACCGGTCCCACCAGCATGCGACTGCATGCGGCCAGCGTGACCAAACCAGAAGCAGGGGCCGCGCGGAGGTCGAGTGAGTGACGTGAAGTTCGTGCGAAGTCCGCGGGAAGTTCGCGCGTGACGTACGACGTCAAGACGCTGCGTACGGCATCAAGACGCCGCGTATGCCCGTCGAGGTGGTGCGTACGACCTCAATGCGGCTGCGGGCCGGCAGGCCATTGCCGCGCGGAATTTTTGAACACTGTCAGTTTTCCGGAGCCCGGCGCGATGTCGGGACCAGCTCCGCACAACTCCGTACGGCTCCAGCGATCGAAGTGGGACCGGCCCCGCGAGGCCGTACGGCTCAAGCGACCACGTTAGGTCGTGCTTGCCGCATGCAGTCGCATGCTCGTGGGACAGGCCCTTTAAGATTCAATCACATTGATGGGTCTGGAAATCAAAAAAACTGGATGCTGGAGAGCTGGAATAGAAATAAAAAATGCTGGAAACACCCAGGTCAGTCTGTCGAAAGAGAAACAAACTTAACATTTCAGGTTTCAACACACCTTTGACGAGAAGCTTTAATCATTCTTTATTTTGTGTACTCATGCTGTGTGCCTCTAACATTTTCAATGATCAATGGGTTTTTTATTGTCACATGTACCAGGTACAGTGAAATACATTTTTTACATACAGATCCGCAAGATTATCCCCATACAATTGCCCCAGTTAGCACAGTATGCACAGAGCAACCCACCAAGTCCCTATGTAAGAGGCATCATTTTGGTGCCATTTTACAGTCCCAGATGTAGCTGGCTACAAAGGCCTGCAGACATCTCCTCCATTGGAATCGTCCTGCGAACCATTGTTCCTCTCCACGCCTGCCCTCTTCAGCCTTCGTTCCCTGAGACGGGGCGGTGGAAGGTAAGACCACCCTGGTTCCTCTGTTTCAGTTCTTCTTGGCGCTTTGTAGTCACATGTTAGACCAGAAATTTATACAGGTACGTGGATAGGAAAGGTTAAGTGGGCGATGGGCCAATCGTGGGCAGGTAGGTTAATGGGGCATCTTGGTCGGCATGGACAAGTTGGACCGAAAGGTCTGTTTCTGTGCTGTACCATTCTGTGACTTCAATCACACTCATAGGTCTGAAAACTGCAGGTGTTAGAAATCGGGAATAGAAATAAAGAATGCTGGAAACACCCAGATCAGGCAGCATCTGTCGAAAGAAAAACAAACTTAAGGGGCTGTCCCACTTGGGCGTCCTAATCTGCATGTTTGTCCTCGACTCATTCTCGCAGCATGGTCGACACGAGGTCGTAGGAGGTCTTTGCAACTCTCCTTCATGCACCGCGTAATCGAGGCCTCAGCTAGGTCGCGGCGGTTTTTTCAATATGTTAAAAAATGCCCGCGAGTAAGAAAAGGTTGCCATGGAAAAAATCGATACTGTTTTTACTCGTAGGTTTAATCGTAGTAGGTCGGCATGTTATTCGTAGGTAATCGAGGATAGTCGAAGGTAATCGAAGGTAGTCGAAGATAGCATTGAGGTCGAAGGGAGATTGAAGGAGGTCGTCTTCACTCTCCACTATTCGGTTTCCAATTTTCCCGGTTAGTCGTAGCTAGTCGAAGCTGGTCTTCAACATAGATGAAGGAGGTCTTCTACATAGTCGAAGGAGGTCTTCAAACTCTTCTAAACTCGCCAAATTAGGTCGCCCAAGTTGGACAGCCCCTTTAACGTTTCAGTTTGTCCTAAATAGAAAATGCTGGAAACACCCAGAGCAGGCAGCATCTGTGGAAAGAGAAACAAACTTCCAATTTCAGATACTTTCTTCTTATAAAATACTTTGGCTTTAATTTCTGATTCATTTGGCACTCCAACTAGCATTTTCTGTTCTTATGGACAATCTGTAGTCACATTTTAGACCACATACGGGCGGTGAATCTGGAATTCTTTGTAGCAGAAGGCTGTGGAGGCCTAGACGATACATATTTTTTAAGGCAGAGATAGATACATTCTTGATTCGTATGGGGGTTATGGGGAGAAGGCAGGACAATGGGGTTAGGAGTGAGAGATAGGTCAGTCATGATTGAATGGTGGCGTAGCCTTGATGGGCTATTTATGACCTTATGACATTTGGATAGGTACGTGGATAGGAAAGGTTTAGCGTGATATGGGCCAAACATGGGCAGGTGGGTTAATGGAGTACCTTGGTTGGCATGGGCAAGTTGGCCAAAGGGTCTGTTTCTTTGCTGTACCTTCCTGTGACTTTAGAAACAATCACATTGATGGGTTTGGAAATTTAAAAAAACTGCAGGTGTTGGAAATGTGGAATAGAAATAGAAATAGAAAATGCTGGGAACACCCAGGGTCAGGCAGCATCTGTTGAAAGAAAAACAAACTTAATGATTCAGTTTCAGATCCTTTGTTCTTACAAAATACCTTTGATTAGAAACGTTAATTTCTGTTACTTTTATGCATCATATTACTTGATCTGCTGAGTGTCTTTAGCATGTCGGTACTTTTTGGTGTACCTGAAGTTGCATGTTGGACTAAATTAGGTAAGGATGGTAGATTTCATTTCTTCAAGGAGTGACATAAACCAGATGAACTTTCTGGTACTTTTGTCTGTCTTTTATTAAAGTTGAGTTTATTGGTTGCCACAGTAGGAACACAGAAAATAGGTACAGGAGTAGGTCATTCGGCTCTTCAGGCCAGCACCGCCATTCAATATGATCATGGCTGACCACCCAAAATCAGTACCCAGTTCCTGCTTTTTCCCCCATATCCCTTGATTCCTTTAGCCCAAAGAGCTAAATCTAACTCTCTCTTGAAAACATCCAGTGAATTGGCCTCCACTGCCTTCTGTGCCAGAGAATTCCACAGATTCACAACTCTCTGGGTGAAAAAGTGTTTCCTCATCTCAGTCCTAAATGACCTACCCGGTATTCTTAAACAGTGACCCCTGGTTCTGGACTCCACCAATATTGGGAACATTTTTCCTGCATCTACCCTATCCAATCATCTAAGAATTTTATGTTTCTACTAGACTAAGTGGGTCCCTGTCACACGGGAGGCCTGGTTCCCCCAAAGCAACCCGTTCCCCAATGCAATATTCCACCACTTTTACACAGAGTAGGGGAATCAAGAATCAGAGACATACGGTTAACGGAGAGGGGAGGGGGGGGGGGGATGCTTTAATAGGAACCTGAGGGCAACTTTTTCACACGGAGGCTGGTGGGTATATGGAATGAACTGTCAATGGAGGTAGCTGAGGCAAATACTGGGACAACATTGAAAATAGATTTGGCCAGGTACATGGATAGGAATGGTTTAGAGCGATATAGACCAAATGTGGGCAGGTGGGACTAGTGTTGACAGGGCATCTTGATCGCAGGGGGAAGTTGGGCTGAAGTGACTATATCCGTGCTGTATAATTCTATGATCATCTGTACATGCGACTGGCCAAAGTGATGCAAATAGCTGTCCATGTTCTCCAGAGATACTGTCTGACCTGCTGAGTTACTCTAGCATTCTGTGTCCTTTTGGAAAGTGTTAAGGTTGTGGCTGTGAAGCCTGGAGGTATTGGTGTGGTCTTGCCTTGCAGTGGACAAGAACAACCTATTTCTCTTAGTTGTGAGGTTGATAATGGGGGGAAATGAATTCAAGATAATTACTAGAATGATTAGAAAAAGGCTGTGTTAGAAGCAATAGCCTTCAATTTTTAAATAAGTATTTGGATATGCCCTTGGTGTGCATCAAACTGCCCGTGGATAACTCTACCAATGACATCATCCATTTTCTAATTATGGAGAGTAAACTGAAAGTGCCAGAATTTGTCCTCTTTTGGATTGGCCATATCTGCACAGTTACACCAAATTGGGCAGATGCCAGTATTGTGATTGTAGATGAATTGTGCGACTCTATGTGGCTGGTTCTGAATCATGTTTTCCGACTATAGCCTGAATGTTGCCAGATTCTTCAGCCATTGTTGGGATGAATCAAAGATATTGAAGATCAGTTTTCCCTGACTTTGGGAACTGATTTTTATCAAGCGGATGCCAGATGACTGTGGCAGGCCTGAATATCATCACAAGCCAAAGTCAGATGTATCTCTGGCGCTGCGTCCTTTTATGCAGCTTGGACACTAAAACATACATTTAACACAAACTTAAAAAAACAACAAAGGAGGAAGGGACAGACAGACAGACTGTTGGCGAGGCAGCCATTGCTGGCACCACCGTGAACAAAAGAACAAAAAACTGTAAATAGTAAATAATCTGCATATATTAAAGTCTCAATACACTCAACTCAACTTGATGGTGGCTGGATTAATTTGGATGAGGTTATGTAGGTATCAACCTCGCTGATTCTTCTTTAGCCTAAAGTGAAGTGCTGTCATTTATGTGATTGGTATGGCAGCCAAGCTCCACAAAAAAAGGCATTTAAGGGGAAATTTTAATAATGTTGATTACCCAGGACATGGGAGCAAACTTCCCCATGCTTTTCAAATCTACATGGAATCTTTTGCCTTCACTTGAGAGAGCCATTGAAGCCCCAATTTATTGTCGGAGCCTCAATTGCTCTTTATAGTGAATGTAAAAGAAGGCATATTTACGACTGTACCAGTCATTCAGTCTTGCACTGGAATTCCAATTTGCATCTTTGTCTTTGAATCTTTGAAACGGGAGCCCACTTCCTTCAGACTGTAAAAGTGCTCTCGACTTGGACATGCCTTACACTAAGTGTCACATTTAAGAGTTTGTGAACAATACTATGCATTTAGCAGTAACAGTGTTATCGTCAAAATGAAATTTTTTCACTTTTACACAGGTCATCATTAGAAGTATTCAACAACATGGGGGAAAAGAAAGATGTTCAGGAGAAAATCAATCTTATCACAAGAAACTTGCAGGTACACCATTGTTATGCAAAAATCAGTGATTTGTGATGTAATTTTCTTTCAGTTGTGAATATCCAGAAATAACTAGAGGCAAAATCACTGGATTATTTTCACATTTGAATGTTGAAAAATGGGGAGAGCAGTCACAAGAGACCTTTCTCATTCTGGTAAAGTCCCACATTCTCACACTAACTAATGTACAGACCATGCAGATTAGATTGGAAAAGGATAACAAGTGATTATATTTGAAATTAAAAGGTTCAGTTTATTGTCACATACCAATTAAGGTACAGTGAAACTCGAATTACCATAGAGCCATACTAAAAAAAAAAGCAACAAGCCACACAACTACATAAAAGTTAACATAAACATCCACCACAGCGGATTTCCCACATTCCTCACTGTGATGCAAGGCAATAAAATCTAATGTTCTTCCTCTTTATTTTCCCGCGTCGGGGCGATCGCCAATTTATCCAATTTTAGATATATTAGAAATAATTTAACTATTGATTCAGCCAAACTATATTTTAATGCAATGATTGTGCCATACATGACCTACTGTATAACAACTTGGTCACTGGCATGTAAGTCCACAGTAAAGCCTGTTGAAATTGCTTATAAACAAGCCCTAAAAACTCTTGACAAAAAGCCCAGAATGTACCATCACTGTAGCATCCTGAAGAAATTTGATCTGCTGAGCTGGGAAAACGTAATAAAATATTCGGATTTGATTTTGGTTTACAAAATCTTCCGTGGACTAGCCCCACCTCCGTTAAAGAACTTCATAAAGAAAAACACAAATAGGTCGACAAGAGCAGCCTCCAGGGGTGATTGTATAGTCCCGTTTAGGAAAAGTGTCTTTGGGCAGTCAGTATTTTCATATCGAGCGTCGCAGACCTGGAACGCGATACCATGCGTCATACGGGATCTGCCAACCCTTACCTCATTTACCAAACATCTAAAAACATGGTTACTGCAAAATCAAAACTGCAATCATAATCTACCTTAAAATTATCCAATGGTACTCTTTTAATGTTACTTTTTTACTTTATTGTTTGTTGTTTTGTTTTTGACTTCTGTTTTGTCTCTTCTCTTATTGATTGAATGTGTTGTGATGTGTTTACCTTGTTTACCAGAGGGACTAAAGATGGAAATTAGCTACTGGCTACAATCTTGCGTATTACATGTAAATGTTTATTAATATGCACTGTCCCCTAAATAAATAAATTACAATACAATCGAAGCTCCCTCGTCGGGGCAGTCAAAATCCCCGCGGTTGGAACTTCCGATGTTGGTTTCTAACCAGGGACCGTGAGCTCCACGATTTAAAGTCCGCTGGTTGGAGCTCCCGAAGTCGGTCTCCAGCAGAGGCCTCCAGTTCCATAATGTTAGGCCGCAGTGCGGACGGAGATACGATACGGAAAAAAATTGCATCTCTGTCGAGGTAAGAGATTAAAAAGTTTCTCCCCAACCCACGCCCCCCACATAAAACAAGCTAAAGAACACTAAAACGTATGTTTAACATACTGAAAAAACAACAAAGAAGGAAGAGACAGACTGTTGGCGAGGCAGCCATTGCTGGCACCACCCAGTGTTGATGAACAAAAGAGCAAAAAACTGTATCTAGTAAATAATCTGCATATATTAAAGTCTCTGGATAGTTGATTTATCAATCATTTTCATGTCTATGTTAATTTTTCAAGCTTCAAGCATTTAATTTTCAGTTTTGTAAATTTCAGAGAAATACCTTTTAAGAATGTATTTACATGCTTAATCTACTTAAATATATCACAAGGCAAAATTTACATTTTTTTCTAGGAAGTCTTGGGTGAGGATAAGTTGCATTCCATTCTGCAAGAACGCGACTTGAATGTGTACTGGGGAACAGCTACGACTGGAAAACCTCACATAGCATACTTCGTGCCAATGTCAAAGATTGCTGACTTCCTGAAAGCTGGGTGTGAGGTGAGGAGATGCACAAACAGAATGTGGGCAGATATTGTGCATGTTCCTTCAGGGCTTAACATGTTAGGATAACAAAGTCTGTTGTATTGGTTCGTCATAATTTATTGCTCAGTCTTATTTCCATGATCTTTCATCATAATTACTCGTATTGACATTTTTCACAATACAGTATCTTTAACAAAGAAAAACCATCCAAAATGGTGAATGAAATCAAACAAAAATTGATGCCAACCCTAAAAAGTGGATATTGGGACAGATGATCAAAAGTTTGCCAATAATGATTTATATGACCTTCATATAGGCTGGAAGGGAGTTTAACTGTGAAAATATGCAAGCTTGGGGCTTAGACAGCTGAACATGCAAAGCTAAAGCTTTGTTATGATGAAACATGGTGAATGCCTGCATATTTCTAATCAAGGCAAAACTAAAGACACCCTCAGTTGTAAAGCAGGTAGCCAGATCTCAGCATCTCTGTCAATGTCCTTTGTAATAGGCTAAACACTGATCATGAGAACCCTGCTTCATTGATATATTGCTATGCCAATATTGAGTAGGTCCTAGGTATTTGCACATTGCAAGATAAATATTTGAGATTAGGAGTCAAATGATTAATTTTAAAATGCTAAAAAGACCCAAAGTGCTTTACAAAAGGGAAAAAAAACAACATAGGCTATGGTTAAGGAAACAACCTTTAGTTTAGTGTAATTTAGAGATATATAGCAGAAACGCCCTTCTGCCCACCAGTCTGCCCAGACCACGATTCCCCATACGATAGTTCTGTCCTACACACTTGTCACAATTTACAGAAGCCAATTAACCTACAAAGCTACACATCTTTAGAATGTGGGAGGAAACTGGAGCACCCGGAGAAAACCTACCTGGTCACAGGGATAATGTGCAAATACCTAAGACAGCTCCCGAGATCAGGGTCAAACCCGGGTCTGACGCTGTAAGGCAGCAACTCTACCATGCGCTCCTGTGCCATCCGTCCTAGAAAGGGGAAAGCAGTGACAGGGAGAGAAACCCAAAGCTTGGGGTCTATACTACTGAAGGATCTGTTACCTGTAGCTAGATAAATAGATGCAAAGTCAAAGAACTGTGCAAATACTTTGAGGTAGAAATTTGGAAATCTGTTTTGCAAATGTTTGGTGTTAATATTATATCCAAGATCCGTTGATTCTTGATAATCAGAAGTATAGAGAGAGGTGGGGAAATTATAAACTCTGGGAATTAAGTTGCCCATCAGGTGTGATTTTATTGAATTGAGGAGGTATGAGAAAGAGCTGATTACTCTTCCAATTTTCCTCTAATGAATGCTAGTGATAGATAAGAAGCAGAATTGGAGGAGAGATCTTGGAGAATAGCTCTGGAAGAGATTCATGACCATGATTATAAAATGGAAAGCCTCGGGGTTCTTAAAACAGCTCAGTCTTGCGATAGTGGATTTCTGTAGAACGTATATTAGATGTACCAGAGTGAGGTGATAATGGTCTTCAGAATAAGTATTGTAGGTGATGGCGAGGCTGTGGTAGTCAGAATGCCAAAATACTTAGTTGTATTGTGCCAAACCTGCAAATCGACTGGGAACACAGGCTATTGAAATAGGTGGAATTAGAGTGTTGGAGCAGAATTTGCCGCAAGGACTAAAGATCATTTCATTGGTCTTCCTGGTTCTTAATTAGGTGATAAGTTCTGTTTCTACAGTACTGAATATGGTACTTGCAGACCATCATAGTAGTGAAAATCTAGAGAGTGTTTCAAGAGCAGAAAACGTGACGATTTAGCTTTCTGAATCAATGTGTTGGATCACAATTTCTAGGTTAACTGTCAGTCATTTTCAAAAATTACAGAAGTTGCATTACAAAATAATCTGTACATTTTCCCTTCTGCTTCAGGTAACTATTTTATTTGCTGATTTGCATGCTTATTTGGACAACATGAAAGCTCCCTGGGAACTTCTCCAGTTGAGAACACAGTACTATGAACATATCATAAAAGCAATGCTGGAAAGTATAGGTGTACCAACAGAAAAGCTCAAGTTTGTGAAAGGAACAGATTTTCAGTTAAGCAGGTACGGTATGAATATGAATTAAGTGAAGCAATGATGGAAATTATTTTTCTGTCTTTTTATAGAATGAAAATCTTCATTCAATTTGGTTGTAACACGTTCACCAACTTTGGAATCATTTGTGTTTTCAGGGAATACACTTTGGATGTCTACAGATTGTCCTCTGTAGTGACTCAACATGATGCCAAAAAGGCTGGTGCTGAAGTTGTTAAACAAGTGGAGCATCCACTTCTCAGTGGCCTACTGTACCCTGGGTTACAGGTAGGGAAGGAAAAGATGGGAAACTAGGGCATGCACAAGGTGGGGGCAAAGATGGAGCATACACCTTGCATAATCATAAAGCAAATTAAGAATGCATGCTTGCATGTACAGTATATGTATAGTTTTAATGAGCCACTCCAAAATTGGTCAAACTTAAATTCCTAGGCATGCTACAACTGAAACTGATTTATATAAGGGAAATCCTTTCCCCTAAACTTCTACATTATCAATATGTTGACAGGAATTTCAGTCTATCAAATATAAAGTTTTAGTTAATAACCATGGGTTCAAATAATATCTGAACAATTACCCATATTTGAATGTTATAATTCATTTATTTATATTTTAATAAAAGCACAACCATTTGTTCAAAGCCCTACTGCCCTAGTAATAACTGTGCTGCAACCCCTATTCCAATGTTGAGATGAGCTTATGCAGGGAGTAATTATTTTATTGGGCACGATTCTTTCTTTTCAAAGCTTTAGTACTAAACTTAATATTAAAAACTGAAAAGCTGTTCTTTTATCCCCCGTTTTAATCCTGACTGGTTAACATTTGGTTAGAAATATTTTTTCCATTTCTTGTAGGCCTTGGATGAAGAATATCTGAAGGTTGACGCACAATTTGGTGGTATTGATCAGAGGAAAATATTCACATTTGCAGAAAAGGTACATTTATTATCTTCAAAAGATTTACAGTTGTTTGAAGCTTAAGGAATTGGAGATTCCTGTATTGAAGATTAAGCAATTGGAGATTTATTGTTTTGGCTTTATTGCTTCATAGCTTCCAGCTGCATTAAGCAGGGGGCTAGTGACAGTAAAAACGTGAATTTGAAATAAGTGCAACTTAAAGACCTGTCCCACTTGGGTGACCTAGTCCGCGAGTTCTGGCGAGTTTGCCCTCGACTCGTACTCGCAGCATGGTCGACACAAGGTCGTAGGAGGTCTTCGTAACTCTCCTTCATGCTCGAGAGTGGTCTCTGCGTACTCATGGCCTCAACTAGGTCACGCTGATTTTTCAATATATAAAAAAATGCCCGCGAGTAAAAAAAGGTCGTCATGGAAAAAAAAATGCCCTCGTAGGTTTAGTCGTAGTAGGTCGGCATGATAATCGTAGGTAATCGAGGGTAGTCAAAGTTAGTCGTAGATAGTCTTCATCATAGTCGAAGGAGGTCGTCTTCACTCTCCATTATTCGGTGTCCAATTTTCCTGAAGTTAGTCAAAGCTGGTCTTCAACATAATCGAAGGAGGTCGAAGGAGATCTTCTACATAGTCAAAGGAGGTCTTCAGCATGTCATTTTTTCAAACTCTTCTAAACTTGCCATTTATGTTGCCCAAGTGGGACAGTCCCTCTAATTTGGTTTGCTAAAGCTAAAATGTAGTTTGAGGAATGTTTGGTGTCTGGAATTTAACAACGTGACCATATTTTCCTTGTACTTTCAAGGTAATATGCATAGGCTTCATTGATTTATTGTTTTTCATTTGTATTTTGATCCCATTGTTAGACATGGAATTAATATAAGAAATGCAATTAATTATAATGTCTTGCCAGAGCCTGAATCCAATTTTTCGTTTATTTAATACATTCATATCATTAATCTAAAAAGTTGCAATCAATAAAAGTAACTACTGGTTTAAAGATAATCTACAACTAATCTATTAATAATCTTTAGTAGACACTTTGATGATGAAGCACGATAACAGGAGTAGAGTGAGGAGTTCACAAAGTTGTTTAGATTTCTTTTGTCAAACCTCCTCTCGGTTCTTTTTTTATTCAGCGGTGTTCACTGTGTGATTGCAGAATTGGAAGATTTTCAACTACTTAATGAATGTATTTAACTTTTAATTGGTTCTTTTTTCAGTGCCTTCCAGCTCTTGGGTTTGCCAAGCGTATTCATTTAATGAACCCTATGGTCCCAGGTCTGACTGGAGGAAAAATGAGCTCATCTGAAGAGGTATTACCTGTTGTGTTCATTTCCTGTTGTATTGAATAGTTTTACTGATGACATTTTGTTCCAGAGATTTTGTTCCAGAGATAGTAAAACCTAGTACTTATTATTAGTCATAACTAGATTGTGGGCAAAAAGTAAGAATGAATTCATTATTTAAATACATGTGTTGTTGCATTTTTGGTAATTTATGGCTTTAAGTTTTTTATTTGTTTTTGTAAAAGTGTATATTTTCTTCTTTAAGTTTCTACCACTGCCTTTTGGCATTTGAATATATTAGAGACTGAACAAAGACTATTTTACTCTTAAAAACAAGTTTAAAAAGTGTCTCCCCAATTTTAGTAGTTTCATTCTCCACTACCAAGTCATACCAAGTGAAGAAATGCTGGCAATGGAGAAACAAAGTAAACAATTTGATTAGCTGTTTCATTTAATTTGGCATTGTAGCCATCAGTAAAATTATCAAATGGACGATGAAGTTTAAAAAATGGATGGGGAAAATTACTACCTGGTTCAGTGAATCGCTGGTGCCTGATTTTGTTTTTAGAAAAGCTACTGCTTTACAATTAGAAGAAATGGGGACCGTTTATTGGTGTAAAAATTAATTGATTGTGTAAAATGTCCGAATTTTAACTGAAAAAATAAAGCAAGATACAATAACCAGAATATAATTGTTTCAATATATAAACAGGTTGATTTGTTTCTGGGAATATCTTTGATTACTCACAGTGGTTTTTGCTTTCAGGAATCCAAAATTGATTTGTTGGACAAAAGGGAAGATGTAAAAAAGAAGATGAAAAGAGCATTCTGTGAACCTGGCAATGTGGAGAACAATGGCATTTTGTCATTTGTAAGGCATGTCTTGTTTCCATTGCACGAAGGTGAGAAGATGTTTTGCCCTGTATTTGTAGCAAACGATGATTGTTGCACTGTATACTCAGAGTAGCTCTGTTCTTTCAAATTGTTCTACCAAATTGGTTTAAAATGGTTCTCAGTAGGTTCGGATCCACAATGGACAGCAGAGGGCACCAGGTTGTTTCCATCTTGTACTTTCAGTGAATTAATAATATACAATAGCATTGACAGTGACTGGCAAAAAAAAAATGTCAAGGTAGCTTGCCAGCACATTTCACAAGAAAGTAAAGTAAAGTAAATTTATTTATATAGCATGTTTAAATCAACTCGGGTTGAGACCAAAGTGCTTTACATAGAAAAAAATAATGAAGCTTCCGTACATCCATAGAAAAATTAAAATTAAGAAAAATGACACAACATATTGTATAATTCAACACAAACGTCCCCCCACAACAGAATAAAAAATTTCCACTTTGGGGAAAGGCATCAGAAAGTTCAGTCCTCTCCCTCTGTGATCACCCGAGGTCGGGGCCTATTTGTGGCCTCCGCAGCCAGTCCGATGTTTTCAGGCCATCTTGCCAGAAAGCTGGAATGCCGGCATGGGGTGAACACTCCTCGGCGGCTTGGAAATGTATATCAAAAAGTATACCAAAAAAAAGTCAAAGCTGGAGTCTGAAGTTTTTTTTAAGGATAAAGATATAGAGGTTATTTAGTTGATGCATATTGTATTTATTTTAAAGCACTAACTTTTAAAAACGATTTGATGATTATACAACATTTTTTCTACTCATTCAGAGTTTGTAATTTTGAGAGATGAAAAGTTTGGTGGCAACAAGACCTATTTAGAATATAGCAATCTTGAAAATGACTTCCGTGATCAGGTAATTCAAAAAAAAAAATCATTTTTATGTCAACATAAATGCTAAGCTTGTTTATTTGTGGTATGGCAGAATACATTATTCAAAACAAAGTTTAAATTTCAGTTTGTTCAATGATATCCGCAGCTGCTAATGTTACAGTTATGCCCTTGTCCCACTTAGGAAACCTGAACGGAAACCTCAGGAGACTTTGCGCCCCATCCAAGGTTTCCGTGCGGTTCCCGGAGGTTGCAGGTGGTTGCCGGAGGTTGCAGGTAGTGGAAGCAGGTAGGGAGACTGACAAAAACCTCCGGGAACCTCATGGAAACCTTGGGTGGGGCGCAAAGTCTCCAGAGGTTTCCATTCAGGTTTCCTAAGTGGGACAGGGGCATTAAGGTCTGATTCGAGTTATGGCGGGTGAATATCTACATTAGTCAGTATTTACATTCATTAATAGATGTAAATATTTGTTCCTCAGACTATTCACCCTGGAGATCTAAAGAGTTCTGTGGAAGTTGTGTTAAATAATCTCTTGGACCCGATCAGGAAGAAATTTCAAACACCTGAGATGCAGCAACTAATCAAAGGAGCTTATCCCACACCTAAGAAACAACCAAGTGAGTAAACTTAATTGATACAAGGAGATCAATTATGTGCTTTGTCCAGAAGAAATGATACATCATTATAAGAAAATGGGAATTGGGGGGGGGGTTGCATTGATTAAAAGCCAATATAATCTAAACACAGAATAATAAGATTTATTATTATGGAAGAAGGAGTCAATAGGGCACAGTATCAGCTAAGTAAGTTATTATAGGGAATATTGGTTGGGGAATAAAGTGCCTGCGAATTCCTACTGTTCTTTTAGTCTTTTGTACCATCACCTGAGACCAATGTCTACCACGTTCTATCTTGCCCTAATGATCCATTTCATGCCCTTGATGCCTAGAATGCAATGGATTTATTGACTAATTCCAATTCAGAGTTTCAGAATGCATTCCTTTCTGTGCTAAAATATATTTTTCTCTCTTGAGCTGCTCTTGTGAATTCGGAGTGTACGTGTGCATATGGAGACATGAGACATTGCAGAGGATGTAATCTGGAGCAAAAAACAAACTGCTGGAGGATCTCGGCAGGTTAAGCAAAATCTGTGGAGGTAAATGAATGGTCGACGGACAATGTAGAAGAAAGATAGCCGGATAGACAAAAGGTGCAGGAGTAGGCCATTCGGCCCTTCGAGCCAGCACCGCCATTCAATGTGATCATGGCTGATCACCCCCAATCAATACCCCGTTCCTGCCTACACCCCATATCCCCTGATTCCGCTATTTTTAAGAGCCCTATCTAGCTCTCTCTTGAAAGCATCCAGAGAACCTGCCTCCACCGCCCTCTGAATTCCAGACTCACAACTTTCTGTGAGAAAAAGTGTTTCTTCGTCTCCGTTCTAAATGGCTTACTCCTTAATCTTAAACTGTGCCCCCTGGTTCTGGACTTCCCCAACATCAAGAACATGTTTCCTGCCTCTAGCGTGTCTAAAGAGATGACAGGAAGAGATGAGGCAGGCTCATCCACTTAATGCCTACCAAACCTCCAGCAGTTTGTTTTGTTTGCTCTACATATATGCAAAAAAGTTTTTACCAGTAATATTTTTCCAAAGAAAAAAACTTTACTTCACCTACTAAAAATATACGTTTTCAATTCTTCTTTCTCCAATTTCCAGAGGGAACTACCAAAGGACCAGCTTCTGAGAATTATGAAGTTATACCTTCCAGGCTTGATATTCGAGTCGGCAGGATCGTCAGTGTGGAGAATGTATGTCAAACCCATTTGATGGGGGGGAGGGGGGTATAAAAAAACGACAAGAAATATATTTAAAAAAAAAACAAAAAACATTTCTCCCATTCATCCCAATTTTAATTCCAACTTATTCTCCTACTAGTCTACCTTCATCTTTTTTTTTTAATTGGATAAAATTTACATGGGCAGAGTCCCAGTACAGGCGAGATGCCTGAAAGGGATATTCTTATGTGGCAGTAGTTTTTTTTTTAATGAATGCAGTGGTATTTTTGTGAGTTCAGTTTTGAGAGTGGCAGTTTTGTGAGTTCCATCTGAACAGCCATCCGTCATGGGGATGTTATGACTAATACATTACCGGCCAGTTAATTAACTGAAAATGGCAAAATAATCTTTACTGAAAAATTAATTGTTTTATTCTTGGAGTTCCTCACAGAAAGCCTAATGAATTCAGTGTCCATCAGCTTAATTAAAAGTAAATTTCGCATCTCACTTGATCAATGTAGTATCATTTTTGAATTATGAATTTCAGGATATCAATCTGTAACATTCAATTGCAATCACTTTCCTTTGTGGATTAATTATTGACTGCTGGCATTGTGTCTGCTTTCTTTAAATGATCAAGCCAGAGATCAAGTCTTGAATGATTTTGAGCTGCTTGTCCTTTCACCTTCCCTGATCAGTTCAGAAGTACAGACACCTCGTGTTTTACATGTGTTTGATATGTGTTTTGAATTAATGCCCTTGTTCATTTAATACTGAAGCTTGATTTGCGTGCTGTTATTTTTTTGGAATGACGTGCTCAAAATGTTTATGCTTGATTTACGCGTTTTAAATTATGCACAGCTTTTCAAGAACATTACCACCCCCCGCATAAAGCGCAAAGTGCCTGTATAGTTAAGTCCCTGTAAATCCCATCTCAATTGTGAAGGACTTGATAGCCCTTCCACACTGATCTTTTGACTACTTTCATTCTATAGATTATCAGCTTAGCTTCCATTCAAACCCCTGGCTTGGGTTTAGTTTATTATTGTCACATATACCCAGTTACCTTGTACGTCATTTTATTTCTTGTTTAAGGAAAACAAACAATCACACTTTGCATTGAGTCTCAGCTTGCAGTCCAAACCTGGCTTCTTTAAGAGTCCACACCCAAGATTAGAAGTTCTCGGTATCTTCATACAATGGTGTCTGTCTTGCGCTTCTTGTGCGTGGTGGTGGAAAGATTGATGGAAACAGGGCCAGAGTTCTTCTAAAACATGTTTATTGAAAATTGATACTCGGGTTGCTCTTTCAATGGAGATTGCTGAAGGTTTGTGTTAAACCCTGGTACTGATCAGTTGTAGCAAGTTTCTGTTCAAAACAAATATTCAATGCCATTTACTCTGCAGAGATTATTTTTGTCTCACCTTCCAACTCAAATGACAATGGCGTTTGTGAAGACCTTCCATTAAACACTACATACAATTATCATTCCCGATTTCAAATTTTACTCCCCCGGATCTGGCTGACTTCACACTTTAATTATCACGAAGACCTGATAGTATTCCTTCTCATCATATCCAACCTATGTACTCTTAACTATTCAGAGACCTCTCCTTTGTGATTAAGATTTGTTTTAATTATGGTCTTGTCTCTAGATACGCTTTAATTCTCCTATTGTCTTTGTATTGTTATTTTACGATGTCGTGACAGTACTATCTTAAAATTGTGGGTAGACAAAAATGCTGGAGGAACTCAGCGGGTGAGGCAGCATCTGTAGAGAGAAGGAATAGGCAACGTTTCGGGCATCTTGCAGTTCTTTCTTGAATATTTTAAAATTGTGTATCACAGCAAAATACTTGGTTTAATGCACAATTTCTGGTATGGTCATAAAGATTGTTTGAAAACGTTGTGTAGAAACTGTTATTTCCTGATTTGTAAAATTAAATGAAAAAATGTGTTTAATTATGAAAAGCATTTTGTTCACCGTAGCATCCTGATGCAGAGAGTCTGTACGTGGAGCAAGTGGACATTGGAGAAGCACAGCTACGAACAGTTGTCAGTGGGTTAGTGCCGTACGTCGCTGCTGAGGATCTCCTGAATCGGAACGTTGTCATGTTGTGTAATCTGAAGCCACAGAAGATGCGAGGAATTGAATCTCAAGCCATGTTGCTTTGTGCATCCATGTAAGTATGAATTTTCAATAGCAGGGATTTAAAAGTAATATAAACCTTGGCTTAACCATTGAGGTACAGATTTTTGGTAACAAATAGATTGCCTGACAAATAATTAAAGGAGTAGTTAACTGTTACCAAAAATGTAGTGCTGCCATTTTATAGTTCACCAGTTGTTAACTTTTTAATTAGAATTTGAAAATGTACAATATAAAAACCAAACTCAACCAAACTAAATACTTTTACGGGACCAATATATTTTGATATATGTCAACCAATGTCAAAATATATTTCCATTGTTTATATTCATTTATTTCATACCATATTTTCCACTGTGGATTTTCTTAAAGTAGTAACCTTTTTTGTGTGATCTGGCATCTTCTCAATAGCATTGATCAAAAAGGAAATAGCTGTTGAAACATTTTTACCCCATATTCTATCTGGTGGAGTGTTAATATTAATTTATTGATATTGCATATAGGTTTTTCAATCTATGAAATTAATTCAGTAATGTATGCTGGTTTACATTAGCATCATTTTAATAATGAACATATTTGTGTACCTATCGGTGTTGGTTATTAACTAGTTTTATGCCAGTGTAATATGAACTTTCGTATTTCAATTAGTGAGTTATCAACTCAATAAAAGAAGCCAAAAATGTTTTAACGATAAAAAATACTTTTGCAGAATATTACCACTTATGAGTATAATAAATTGCTTTTGTATGTTCTTTATGTAATATGTTATTTAATATTCTTTAATAGGTTTTCAACATTTTTATAATAATGAATTTTGCTAGTTTTCCTCCCTCTAAAAATAGCTTCCTAAATTGTTATTTCTTTAACTGCATCACCAAGATCCCCAGCTCTGATGTTTACAGAGCTCAGACCGTCTGTTATTATGAGGAGGGAGCCTGCTTTAGGGTAATTCTATTGCACCAAATTCATCCCTTGACCAAGGCAAGAAATACAACTGGCATTAACTTTATTTTTCACTCGAGGGTTAGTTTATCATTAGATAGTGGGCGCACACAAACTAATATATGTTTATTTATTTTCCTGATTTAAGATTTGGCAATAATTATCGCAAATTTAAATTGGAGAATGTGACTTTAGTCTCCTTGCAGTATATGATCCCACTGAATATGGAAAACCTGAAATGGGTATTCATATTTTTTCTGGGACTAGAGGTGCGTGTTTAGTTTAGAGATACAGCATGGATACCCGAGTGCTCCAACCAGCAATCGCCACACACTAAAACTATCCAACACACACTAGGGACAATTTACAATTATACCAAACCAATTAACATACAAACCTTTATATCTTTGGCGTGTTGGAGGAAACCAAATCTCCCATAGAAAGCTCAGGCAGATACAAACTCCATACAGGCAGCACCCGTAGTCAGGATCGAACCTGTGTCTCTGACGCTGTAAAGCAGCAGCTCTACTGCCGTGCCGCCCATATATTAACATTCTCAAATACAGGGGGCACACTCTATTCTCTTTTGCCTACTTTTTTACTTTCCATTTATTTTTGTAACTTTCTGATGAAGTTAGTGCTTTTAATTTAACAATATATTCTGCAACTGTTGTCAGTTTTACGATGTTCTGGTGCTGTTTTGTGGAATGTGCATTTTAACGTGAATTTTATGCCAAGCAATTTCGCTGGAAATTGATTTTGGAATATGCTGTACTTTGAAGGTGACATATTTCATGCTCCTGCACATTTGATGTATTATAGAGCTGAAAATCCAATCAGCTTTTTTTTCTGGCAGAATGCACTGTCATGTTTCTTTTAGCCTGCATTGACTTTGTTTTTGGAGATCATTGATGGCAGTATCTTCACAAAAGTCCAACAATTGGCAATGTAAAACAGAAAAGGACAAATCTGAGCGCTATTTGCATGACTAGTGAAGCGATATACAATGGCCCTTTTTACTTTTTCCAGTGTTGACGATCTTGCAGTTGGTAAAAACAGCTTTGTGAGATTAAAATTATCCAACTATCTACTTGTGCCATCATAAAGGTTCCTAGGTAGAACATGGTTTAGAGTGGGATAATCTTGGATCTGAGGCCATTGCCTCAATAAAAGGACATTCCCTTAGAAAGGAGGCGAGAAAAAATGTTTTAGTCAGTGGGTGGTGAATCTTTGGAATTCAGTGCCACACAAGGCTGTGTTGGCCAAGTCGATGGATATTTTTAAGGCAAAGATGACAGATTCTTTATTAGTACGGATGTCGAGGGTTTGGGAGCGAAGACAGGAGAATGGGATTGAGAGAGAAAGATAGATCAGCCCTGATTGAATGGCGTAGACTTGATGGGCCAAATGGCCTAATTCTGCTCTTGGAACTTATGAGTGTTTATTTTCACACTTGTTTGCCCCTCTAAAGTGGACAGAACAATAATAAATAATAATAGCTATCAGCTACTGCTCTTCAAATGGCCTTTCCTTACTTGAGATTCTGTGCAGTAAATTGGCATTACCTGATTCACACTGACTATTCCATTTAACAGCAGTGGTAAATACCTTTTCAGCACAATTCCCCAGGTAGCATGAAGTGCAGCTGATGTTTTACCTGAAAGCTCAGGGAAATTAAATTTAATTGGAGTGACCTCAGTACTACTGTGTCTGGAAATCACCAGAGCAGAGTAGAGTTCAACCCCACCTGCTGCGTACTCTTCATGCTGAAGTACGTTATCCTACAAGTTCGTAAGGATTTATAGCAAATTATAGACAATGTGCCATGATAAATGTGTTTCAGTTTTGCATAGAGAGCCTTCCTTGCCTCAATCTTCCATGCGGAGCAGAGGCAGAAGTCACACTTTACTCATAGCCTCGAAATGTGAGTACAGAATTGACAAAAATTTGGGTCCTTGTATATCATTATTCTCAAACCGCACAATTCACTGGGTCTAGTACAAATTGGGTGTATACTGCTGTCACAGTGGAGTATGCCTGTCCTTAATCTGTTTTTCTATCTAGGCTGAATATTATTTCTTGCTACTTGCTTTGGCTGGATGCAGCACCAGGTCAGTTCTCAGCCAGCATCTCAAGAGGGAAAAATGATTGAAAGCTATAATTAAATGCCTTCTGCCTCATAACTGTTGGCGCATGAACAAAATGTGTTCCCTTAAACACTTAAGTTGTGCAGAGATTTTGATGGTGGAGCGATGGGGAAGAGTGCTGGGAATCGAGGAATCCCTGCAAACTAAATGTCAAGATCAGACATTATTGATGATCTTTTATGCTTTTTTTCCTTCTGATATTCATCTGAAAGTGGAGTTTCTGACCATGAGAGGGAGAAGAAAATCTACCCATAGTGAGGGAATACGTTAGCAAGAATCCCACTGCTAAAAGCTGCCCATTTGTCCCACTGAGAAACATTTATTCCAGTTGTCCGATGGGATTCAGCTAGGAAATCTCTATGATCAATTTGCTGCTACCCGTTTCCGATAATAGTTGAAGAATCAGTTGGGCAGCAGAGTTAGTACCAATGGCTTGTATTCCCAAGCATAGGGACTTAGATTAGAAGCAGAAAGAATGCTCTTGGTAGTATATCTGTGGCTTTATAATTTTCAAGCATGTCTGTACGAAGAGCAGTGCAGATTAATAGAACTGTTCATTTATAATTTAGGTGAAACTTATTTCTTCAAAAAATATACATGAATTACAATTTGTTGACAATGTACTTCAATTATAAATGGAATAGCTGTGCTGGAATGAATAAAAATGACAATTTTCCGACAAACCTTCGCAGATTGATAAAATATTAATATCTAAAACTAATATAATATGCCAACAGTAAAAAGCCTAAACATATATGGTTCCTACACGAGGTGTTAAGTGTGAAAAGTGGAGCAAATCCCAGAGTAAATGCTTCTGAGTCATTGTGTGACCTTTTGTGGTCCTTGTCATTACAGAGAGGGGGAGAAGCGTAAAGTGGAGCCATTAAATCCTCCAGAAGGCTCTGAACCAGGAGAGCGGGTGTTCATAGAGGGATTTGAAAATGGCCCAGCAGATGATGAACTGAAACCAAAGAAAAAAATATTTGAAAAGTTACAGGTAATACGTACACCAGTAAGTCACTGTGAAAAAAGAATATACACTTGCAGTAAATTGTATGCGCGATGCCCCTTTTGATTTTTGGGCAGTGAGCATGCTTTGGGTAACTAAGAATTGAGAAACATGTTTGCAATTATCTATGCAAGATATGTTCTGAAATTATGAAAGAACATAAAAACTAGCATTGTCAAGGCAGGTAAATATCTAGAATGATGTCCAAGGAGCAGCTTTAAAGTTTGTATGGGTTGAGGAAGTTCTTGCCAAGGAATCGATTCATGAATGTAAGGCTGAATTTGTAGTCGGGGACTGCTGCTGCAGTAAATGTAAGTCTCCCCCATTTTTACCTCTAGTGGGCAGTGTCAACCTTTAACTGATCATCAGATTTGTTAAAGATCATGATTCTCCACTTCCCCGCAGTGCATGCCTAACTGACAATTTGTATCTGCACAGTTTAGATCAAATCTGTGCTTTAATTTTTTCCATTTATTGCATTATTATCCAGATTATTAAGAGAGAATAGGATAAGTTTACTGTCATGGAACAGTAAATAGCTTCATTGTTTTAATATTGACAATGTAACAATGCTCACTATTATTACTGAGTGAAGCGAACAGCAACTTCTGATGCTCGCACATTGCAGTTTAATGAGATCAGGAAATTACTTTGAACTTTATTTCTTGCTTCTCCATAGCTCATAGTTTTGCTGCCTTTGCAACAAATTCAACAACAGTCACTGCAAGTTGTAAACTTAGGGTTTTACTAATGCCTTGATTGAAAATATCTTAATTAAAAATGGATGATTGTTACATATAGCTCAGTTGGCGGTTATTATTTTTTACTGGCCTGGTTTAGTTTAGAGAGCGTGGAAAAAGGCACCTCGGCTCACCGAGTCCGCACTGACCAGTGATCCCCGTATCAACACCATCTCACACACTATGGACAATTTACACTTATACCAAGCCAATTAACCTACAAACCTGTACGTCTTTGGAGTGTGGGAGGAAACCGAAGATCTCGGAGAAAACTCTTGCGGTCACTGGGAGAACGTATAAACTTCATACAGACAGCACCCGTAGTCGAGATCGAACCCGGGACTCCGGCGCTGTAAGGCAGCAACTCTACTGCTGTGCCACTGTTCCGCCTTATTAATGGAAGGCAAATAATAAACCTCTTTGGCCCTTAAGAGAGCAAAAGGAATTTTATGTTTGTTATCTTACTCTCCTTTAACCCAATATTTATTTTGTTTCCTGTCACCCGATATAAAATGTTCTGGTGAAAATGATTTGGTCTGATTGATTGTTTAAGAAAGAAGTGCAGATGCTGGAAAAATCGAAGTAGACAAAAATGCTGTAGAAACTCAGCGGAAGAGGCAGCATCTATGGAGCGAAGGAATAGGTAACATTTCGGGTCGAGACCCTTCTTCAGACTGACAATTGATCTGATTGATTGAGGTGCCTCACTGCTGATCGTGGAAGCTACAGATTCGCTTGAGAGCGCAGCATCAGTTCAGGTGCAGGAAGCACAATCTACATTGACGAGCCTGAAGTGATTGGCAAAAGCCATTTCTTTACTCCACAGAGCATAATAGTGGCCGTGGTCCCATGGTGTCTTGGGGGATGATTTTCTTGAAGTTTGAAAGGTGAAATGACAATGTAACAACAATGGTCTAAAAAAAATCACCACCAATCTTGCATCATAGTTCCCTTTATGATACTAATAGGCTAATGCAACACATTTTAGAGAGAAAGTAGCTCAAGAACGATTGCGGTTCAAATCACTTACAGATTTATGTGATCCACTCAGGACAGGAATTGATCGTAACACCAACTGCGTGTAGTATAGAATTGTTTAGCATAGGAGGCAGCAAGGCGGTGCAGCGGTAGAGTTGCTGCCTTACAGCGCCAGAGACCTGGGTTCAACCCTGACTACAGGCAGGATCGAACCCAGTAAAACTTGGCTTCAGTAAAAATTGTAAATTGTCCCCTGTGTGTAAGATGGTGCTAGTGTACGGGAATTGCTGGTCGGCGTGGAGTTGGTGGGCCGAAGGGCCCGTTTCCACACTGTATCTCTAAACTAAACTAAACTGAACGAGACAATTTGGACTGTACTATTGATTAGCTTTGTTGGAACACTAGAATCAATCCTGCTGCCCCAGTTTCCTTCAGTATCCTTGTGATTAAATGTCCAAGTTCACAATGAACAGCAGTCTCTTTCTCTCTTGCATATTCCAATACTAGAATTAACTGCTGCACAAAGATAATTTTCTAAGATGAATACGTTTAATTTTCCAGGTTGATTTCAAGATTTCAGACGACTGCACAGCCCAGTGGCAACAGAAGAACTTTATGACGAAACTTGGTGCTGTTACATGTAAATCTTTAAAAGGCGGAAGTATAAGTTAATGAATAACTCCTGCTTGGAAATACAAGGATTGCTTTTCTTCTGGCATTCAGGCTTCAGCTCCAGTCCTTTACAGTAAGGATGTCATTGCAGTCTCAGTGAGTTGAGATTCGGGTTGTATCATCTTTCAGTAGTGGTGAAATATCAAGGAATTTAATAATGGTTCTTAATCTTGGACCAATCACAATCTCATGAATAATATCTAATGTACCAATGATCAATGTGTACAATGCATTTGTTGCCAGTGTGACATTCTTGCTTGATTAATGGAAATTATTATTTTGGGCGTTTTCACTGTCACGGTAATTCTCTTTGCTTGTAGCTAAGTTGGGATATTTATTCTTCTTGCGTATGGCGTGCACAACCTAAAGTTGTAGGACAACTTGTTCTATTTGATTGTGCACACCAGGTTGATAGCATTCCTCAAAACAGGGCGGACAACGCGAAAGTTACAACCTCCCACCCCGTTGGGATATTTGAAAGCATGTTAATCTTACACTTGACTGATGGGATACTAAAGATCCACTATCTCCTTAATGTATCCTGATGAACTGGAAGGAGCACAGCATCTCACAAACTAAATCCCCTGCCCTGCAGACCATCAGCATCTCCTGCCCCATCTTTGGAAAAGTCTGTGCTTTCCACATTGATGCTGTTAGCCACCTGTAAACCCTCAAAACAAAGCTGAAACAAGTCATCCTAGATCTAGAAGAACTAGCAAGAATGCTTTCATTAAAGCCCACTTTAAACAAAAAAGGGTAATTCATTTAACAATACCTCCAGATTTCTGTAAATAATAACGTTGTTTGGCTTCTTTGGCTTTAATTACGCTCTCCAGCTGAAGTTGGTTTAATTCATAACTATGTATACTCGCCCTCAAAAATGTCCTGTCAATGTAATCTTACTTAACTGCTGCTAAATAAAGGGGTGGAGGGGTAGAACAGTAGCACAATGGTGCAGCTGGTGATACTGTTCATTCACCGCACCAGTAAACCAGGTTTATTTATGATCTATGGCACTGTCTGTGTGAAGTTTGCACATTGTTTGCATTGGTTTTCCCACAGGTCCTCCGGTTTCCCCCAAAAAAATGCAGGTTGGCAGGTTAATTGACTACTGTAAATGTCCTGTCCATATGTGTGTGGTGATAAATCTGGAGGTGTAGATGGGAATGTGGGAATAATGAAATTATGTTAATATAAGTGGGTGGGTGGTTGGTGCAGATTCTGTGCGGTGTGACTGTAATGAAATATTATTTTCTAATTGGGGGCCCTAATGCAATCATGTTGGGCCTTGATGAGACTAAATCTAAGGAGCATTAAGTTTTATTTCCTTCCCTAAAAAAATAATATATCTGCCAAAAAGAAATTGAAATGACAATACATCCTGGTTGCTGGGAAGGCACATTTGCTTCATGACGAGAGATTGTGTAGTCAAGGTTGGAATTATCTGAGGTTTAGAAGAATAAGAGGTAATGGCATTGGAATTTAAAAAAAAAATCTGAAAGGGTTCATCTGATTAATGCAGGGGGGAGATTTTCCCCATTGAGGAGCATTGAACTAGTGTTCAGAGGGGTAAAATATTTTGGACATATCAGATATTTCTTCATGCTGAAGATGGTGAATCTATGGAATCTCAATCGTGGAGGCCTGTAGAAGCTTCCTCATTGAATTGATTCAACACAGGGATCATTAGATTTCTGCATTCGTAGGGAATTAGGGGAGTGTACGAGAAACTTACAACAAGGTGAAAGAGCAGCTGTGTGTTTGAAGAATGGGAAAGCAGACTCGAAGGGCCAAGTGGCCCTTCATTAGTTTGTCAAAGGATAAGAGGAGAAGGCATGAGAACGGGGTTGAGAGGGAAACATAGATTAGCGATGATCGAATGGCGGAGCAAATGTGATGGGCTGAATGGCTTAATTCTGCTCCTATATTCTATGGTATTATGGTCTAATGGCTGCCTCCTGCTGCTAATTCTTATAAAATATAAAGTATAAGATAACTGCCTATAATTAGATTTCATTGTGTATATGTGATCCATTTGATTACGTTTGTAATGATGTAATTAGGTTGCATGTTCTGGCACGGAAATTTGTTTCTGGATCACAAATATCTTCTGTCACCACCTCCAATGTTACGCTTTCAGTTTACTCAGACTTAAATTATTTGACATCTTCATTTGAAGATGCTATACATGTTTTGGCAAGTAAATGATAAAAAAAAAAGTTGGAGCAGCTGAAATAGCTTCTCCCCCCCCCCCCCCCCGGTAATTGATGAGGAAACTCATAAATCTAATGCTTTGCTCCTCTAAATCTAAGATGCTTTGAGATTTAGCTGAGACTGTACCAATGTACTTATAACTTAGATACTCAAATCACAGGATGCAATGACACAATGAAATAAATAAACAAGTTCTTGAAAATTAAATGTATGCCATTTATTTTCTAATATATATTAAGGCGTTTTGAAATTATGGTGAAAACGAAATAGCAAAAAATTGACGTCCTTAGTTTTGATTTTTTTAAATTATGAACATCAGTAGAATATAATTGCTGGAGTGATGTAAATTACATGCTTATGTATGTTTATTTTTTTCATTTTATTAATTTAGATGGCTAACCTCCGAAACAGTTGCAAATATCATTTTGCAGTCATAGTGCACAGCATTTGGGATGTGCTGTTTTTTGTTTGAAAGGCCTTTCCATTTAATTATTCACCTTCAATTTTTCCTTTATGACCAGATATCGTTTAGTGTAAGGTTTAATGACAAGCGTTTTATTGGGTGCAGCCAATAACAATGGAACCATTTGTTGATTTTTAGGGTGGGTTAGCACACAGATGAAGTGACGTTGATGGATAAGATTATTGGAATACCTTGAAAACTAATTATGTGCTATCAAAAGAAAATTATCATGAATCATGCATAAACCAGAGGGAGATTGCACACATTCAGTTGAGAAAGGTTGCAAAACATCTACATTGGCCTGGATTTTATTGAAGATTAATTGTGTGGATTTTATCAGGTTCCAGGTGTGCAATTGAATACATTTGCCACCTTTCAATATTCAGTGTTACAAAGATGTTTTCTGGCAAACCATTGGAACAATTATCGAGGACACAAGGTTGGCCCAGTCGAGTGTAATTAATTGAACAGCTCTATCAAAAAGTCAGTACATGTATGATGTTTGCCGTAAAGTCCGAGTATATAATAATTTTGTGTAATCATACTTGTTTGGATATATTATTACAGTGTATAGTTAAAATTGCTGTTTGGGTGGTTGTTTTTTAGTTCAAATATGCTAGAAAGTATTTTTAATTAAGTCATTAGGTTGACACTTCCAATGGATAACCAGGTATGGCAGACATAATCTAAGTGACTCTTAAGTAAAACATGAATTTACCACATTACTATCAAGTTGACTTTTCTTAAAATGGCATGGAATGTTCTTAACTGAAACTAAACTGGACTGCACTAACCAGCAGGCTTGATAAAAATGATCCCACTAATTTGATTATTTTCCTTTTCTACATTTTGAAAATTAGTACATTTAAATATTCTTGAAAATTCAAGACTTTTGCATTGGAAAAAGTTCTCACAGAATTATGGAGTGAATCAAGCAGTCTTGTCAGTTCCATTTGTCCATTCATCAAAACAGTTCATTCTTAAGTCCCTTGACATGCCAAGATTCCTTGTAATGTATAGATTGCTGATTCTCTTCTCCAGATGGGAAAAATCTTCAGGCGAGCTCAAGACTCCTAAAAAACAAGTTCACAATCGACTTTAAGAATTATAATGTTCATGCAAATCAGAATGCATAGAATTAATAGACTGGAATTAAAAAAAAAAAATAAACCTGGATTTTGTTTCCTAGAATACAACTAAAATTAAATATTAATATGTGGGAAATAGATCAATAACTAAATCTTTCACATTAACTTTATAGTTTTATACTTTACCATTCCATATAACCATATAACAATTACAGCACAGAAACAGGCCATCTCGGCCCTACAAGTCCGTGCCGAACAACTTTTTCTCCCTTAGTCCCACCTGCCTGCACTCATACCATAACCCTCCATTCCCTTCCCATCCATATGCCTATCCAATTTATTTTTAAATGATACCAACGAACCTGCCTCCACCACTTCCACTGGAAGCTCATTCCACACCTCTACCACTCTCTGAGTAAAGAAGTTCCCCCTCATGTTACCCCTAAACTTCTGTCCCTTAATTCTGAAGTCATGTCCTCTTGTTTGAATTTTCCCTATTCTCAAAGGGAAAAGCTTGTCCACATCAACTCTGTCTATCCCTCTCATCATTTTAAAGACCTCTATCAAGTCCCCCCTTAACCTTCTGCGCTCCAGAGAATATAGACCTAACTTATTCAACCTATCTCTGTAACTTAGTTGTTGAAACCCAGGCAACATTCTAGTAAATCTCCTCTGTACTCTCTCTATTTTGTTGACATCCTTCCTATAATTGGGCGACCAAAATTGTACACCATACTCCAGATTTGGTCTCACTAATGCCTTGTACAATTTTAACATGACATCCCAGCTTCTATACTCAATGCTCTGATTTATAAAGGCTAGCATACCAAAAGCTTTCTTTACCACCCTATCTATATGAGATTCCACCTTCAAGGAACTATGCACGGTTATTCCCAGATCCCTCTGTTCAACTGTATTCTTCAATTCCCTACCATTTACCATGTATGTCCTATTTTGATTTGTCCTGCCAAGGTGTAGCACCTCACATTTATCAGCATTAAACTCCATCCGCCATCTTTCAGCCCATTTTTCCAAATGGCCTAAATTCTGTAGACTTTGGAAATCCTCTTCATTATCCACAACACCCCCTATCTTGGTATCATCTGCATACTTACTAATCCAATTTACCACACCTTCATCCAGATCATTGATGTACATGACAAACGACAAAGGACCCAACACAGATCCCTGAGGTACCCCACTAGTCACCTGCCTCCAACCCGATAAACAGCCATCCACCATTATCCTCTGGCTTCTCCCATTCAGCCACTGTTGAATCCATCTTGCTATTCCTGCATTTATACCCAACAGTTGAACCTTCTTAACCAACCTTCCATGAGGAACCTTGTCAAAGGCCTTACTAAAGTCCATATAGACAACATCCACTGCTTTACCCTCGTCAATTTCTTTAGTAACCTCTTCAAAAAAATCAAGAAGAGTAGTCAAACATGACCTTCCAGGCACAAATCCATGTTGACTGTTCCTAATCAGACCCTGTTTATCCAGATGCTTATATATATTATCTCTAAGTATCTTTTCCATTAATTTGCCCACCACTGAAGTCAAACTAACAGGTCTATAATTGCTAGGTTTACTCTTAGAACCCTTTTTAAACAATGGAACAACATGCGCAGTACGCCAATCCTCGGGGACTATTCCCGTTTCTAATGACATTTGAAATATTTCTGTCATAGTCCCGGCTATTTCTACACTAACTTCCCTCAATGTCCTAGGGAATATCCTGTCAGGACCTGGAGACTTATCCACTTTTATATTTTTCAAAAGTGTCAGTACTTCTTTTACTTTGAACCTCATAGTATCCATAGCTACTGTACTAGTTTCCCTTACCTCACATAATTCAATATCCTTCTCCTTGGTGAATACCGAAGAAAAAAAATTGTTCAATATCTCCCCCATCTCTTTTGGCTCTGCAGATAGCTGTCCACTCTGTCTCTCCAATGGACCAATTTTATCCCTCGTTATCCTTTTGCTATTAATATAGCTGTAGAAACCCTTTGGATTTACTTTCACCTTACTTGCCAAAGCAACCTCATATCTTCTTTTAGCTTTTCTAATTTCTTTCTTAAGATTCTTTTTACATTCCTTATACTCCTCAAGCACCTCATTTACTTCATGCTGCCTATAATTATTGTAGATCTCCCTCTTTTTCCAAACAAGATGTCCAATTTCCCTTGAAAACCAGGGCTCTTTCCAATTTTTACTGCTTCCTTTCAACCGAACAGGAACATAACGATTCTGTACTCTTAAAATTTCCCCTTTAAATGTCCTCCATTTCTCTTCGACATCTTTCCCATAAAACAAAATGTCCCAGTTCACTCCTTTTAAATCATCTCGCATCTCATCAAAGTTAGCCTTTCTCCAATCAAAAATCTCAACCCTATGTCATTGGTACCTATATGTACCACAACCTCAGGCTCCTCTCCCTCTGATTTCAGGATATCTTGGATGCGTTGATACACGTCCGAGACCTTGGCACCAGGGAGGCAGACCACCATCCTGGTCTCCCGACTGCATCCACAGAATCGCCTATCCGACCCCCTAACAATAGAGTCCCCAATTATTATTGCCCTCTTCTTTTTTTCCCTACCTTTCGGAGCAACAGGGCCGGTCTCTGTGCTGGAGGCCCGTCCGCTATCACTACCCCCGGGTAGGCTGTTGCCCCCATCCGTACTCAAACAGGAATACTTATTTGCAAGGTGTACCGACATTGGAGTACTCACTCGTTCCTGCCTCTGCCCCTTGCCCTTCCTTAGCGTGACCCACATGTCTCTCTCCCGTGGTTTTGGAGTGACCACCTCCCTATAACTCCCCTCTATGACCTCCTCACTCTCCCTGATCAGACAGAGGTCATCGAGCTGCTGCTCCAGGATCCTAATACGGTCCCTTAGGAGCCCCATCTCGCTGCACCTGGTGCAGATGTGGACGTCTGGAGGGCCATCCGACACCATGACCTCCCACATCTGACATCCAGAACAGTACACTGCTCTGGCTGTCATTCTCCCGCCTTACCCTGGATCCGATACAAGTATAATACAATAGAAACTGCTGGTTTTATATGCTACAAATGGATGGCCAATATTGATCTAGTGGTAAATTTTGTTGTCCATGATTCAATCATCGAATTAACACTAGTTTAATATTTTGATGATGTGCTCAAAAAGATTGACGAAGGCTGGGCCATGGTCTTTGTCAAGATCCCACGTGGTAGGCTGGTCCTGAATGTATGGGATCCAGGGTGAGATACCAAATGGAATCCAAAATTGGCTTGGTAATACGAGGCAGAGGGTGGTAGTGGAAGGTTGCTTTTCAGATTGGAAACCCGTAACCAGCGGCGTGACACAGATTGATGCTGGACCCTTTATTATTCAACATATATATTGATGATTCGGAAGAGAATATCGGGGCCACTATGTTGCAGATGACACCAAAATTGGTGCTATAGTGGACTGTGATGAAGGTTGTCCAAGGTTACACGAGAGTTTAGATCAACAAGAAAATGGTCAAGCCAATGGTTCTTTTTTTTTTTTTTTTTTTTTTTTTTTTTTTTTTTTTTTTTGTTTATTTTATTAGAAGTTAATACAGCACAAAACAGTACAGTGGCGCCTAATTTTAGGTGCCAACTATGTAATACCGTAATCCATTCTATGTACAACCTCTAGTTTTATGTTATAAGAAAAAAGTAAGCAGATCAAGAAAAAGAAAGCAATAGAAAGGGGAAAAAGTGGAAAAATAGATGGCAGAGAGTAGAAAAACGTGAAGTGTGTATATAAAAAATAAAAAAGGAAGAGAGAAAGAGGAGAGTAGAAATAGAAGAGAAGGCCCCTTAAAAGGGAATTTTTCAAATCTGTATTCGGAGATGTAGATCTATCCGCGTCATGAACTGAAATCGGCAATCCTTACGGCACCGCTGCATCACATGATTCCAAAAAGTCGATGAAAGGAGACCAACTCTTTAAGAATTGGTCATATTTATCTATTAGTCGGAGTCTCATTTCTTCAAGGCGTGCTATGTCCATCATATTCCTAATCCACATTTTAACAGTTGGTGTGGTTGTATTTTTCCAAAATTTAAGTATCAATTTCTTTCCTATTATTAACCCATAATTAAAAAAAACATTTTGATCTTTATTTAAATTGGTATCTTCTCCTATTATTCCAAATATAATCCATTCCGTTTTGGGTTCTATTCTTGACTTGAAAATCTTTGTAAATATATCAAATATATCACTCCAAAATTTATTCAACTTTGTACATCCAACAAATGAGTGTGTTATATTAGCGTTTTGAAACAAACATTTATCGCATCTGGGGAGTAAGACGTTTAGATAAAATTTGTTCAACCTCGTTTTTGAATAATATAGTCTATGTAATAATTTGAATTGAATTAAATTGTGTCTTGCATTAATAGAACAGTTATGTGTGTTCATCAAATATTTTTCCCATCTATCCTTCGAGATCTTTGTCATTAGCTCTTGTTCCCAATCTTCCCTTAATGCTTCTGTTGAGGGTGATTCTCTATTTAATATATTATTATAAAAGTATGATATTAATTTTTGTGAATCAGCCTTAATATTCATTGCTTCTTCTAAAGGATCTAAAAATATAGTTTGAAATCTATGTGTATGTTTCTTCATAAAGTCACATACCTGTATATATTTAAAATATTGATTATCCTTCAATTTAAATTTTAATTTTAATTGTTGAAATGATAACAGTTTGCCCACTTCATACATGTCCCCTACTTTCCTAATCCCCAGTCTATCCCATTGCTGATATGTGTTGTCGATGAGAGAAGGTTTGAATGCGGGGTTGTTCAGTAGTGGGGTTAGTACTGATAAATTATTTAATTTCAAGGATGCTTTTATTTGTTTCCAAATTCTTATTATATTGTGAATAATTGGGTTCTTCTTATATATTATACTATTCAATTTTATCGGTGAGAGCAGGATCGTTCCTATATCTTATCATCTATCTTCTTATCGAGCCCACACATAAGATTAGAAGTTATTCAGCCAGAGCTGAACACACCTCTCGCCATCTGCATACAATGGTGTCTGTCTTGTCGCTTCATGTGTGTGGTGGTTGAAAGATTGGTGGAAACAGGGCCGCAACGTGAATGCTCTTTCCTTGACCCCAGCCAATGGTTAATGGAACTTAACTCAGCCACGAGTGAAGTAATGCATTTTGGAAAATTAAACCAGGCCAGGACATGCACAGTGAATGGGAGGACCCTGGGGAGTGATATTGAACAGCAACACCTTGATTTACAAATATATAGTTACTTAGATGCACAGTCTCTTGCCCAGAGTAGGGGACAAGAGGACATAGGTTCAAGGTGAAGGGAAAAAGATTTAGCAGGAATCCGAAGGATAACTTTTTCACACAAAGGGTGGTGGGTGTATGGAACAAGCTGCCAGAAAAGATTGTTGAGGCTGGGACTATCCCATCGTTTAAGAAACAGACATGCACATGGATAGGACAGGTTTGGAGGGATATGGACCAAGCGCAGGCAAGTGGGACCAATGTAGCTGAGACATTGTTGACCGGTGTGGGCAAATTGTGCCGAAGGGCCTGTTTCCACACTATATACCTCTATGACTTGAAAGTAGTGACAGAGGGTGGTGAAGAAGGCATATGGAATGTGTGCCATAATTGGCGGAGGCATTGACAAATGGAGTTGGTAGGTCACGTTAGAGTTGTACAAAACGTTGGAATATTGTATGCAATTCTGGTCACCGTGCTATAAAAGGAAATAATCAGGTTGTGAATCTTTTCTGCTTTAGAAAAGATTCACAGGAATGCTGCTGGGACTTGGCACACTTGAATTATAAGGAGAGATAGCGTAGGCTGGGACTATTTTCCACAAAGTGAAGGAAGCTGAGGCGTGACCTTGTTGAGGTTTATAAAAATTACGAGGGACATAGACAAGGGAGAAGATAATCGGTCTTTTTTCAGGAGGGGTATCTAAAACTGCAAAGCATAAATTTAAGGTTCGATTGTAAAACTTTAAAGAGAACTGAGGGGCAGGTTTTTCCAACAGAGTACTGGGTATATGGTATCAGCTCCCAGAGGAGGTGGTGGAGGCAGGTACAATTAGAACAGTTAAAATATACTTGGACAGGTACATGGATAAGAAATGTTTGGATTGATTCGAGCCAAACACAGGCAGATATGATTAGCATAGATGGGCATCTTGCTTGGCGTGGATGAGTTGTGCTGAAAGACCAGTTTATTCGCTGTATAACTGAGTGCTTGGTTTGAGTGTTTGTATATTTAGGTTGATTTGGTATAAAGTTGCTATTTACAATTTAGTTTATATCTAACGGAAAATTATGCAATTAGAAAGTCATCAACATTAAAAATTGACATGCAGTATAAAAAGCAAGCATTTAGAATATACATGAAAGGAGCAGGTCATTATTTCTAATTGGGCTGTGTTGATCATGATATATTACACAAGTTTCCACCCACTGTCTTATTCCTTTACCCCACCTCAACGTTATAATGTACAAGTGTGTTCCCTTTGCACCTCTTCACATCTGATTTTGCTTTTGGAAGCATTTAACTATTTGCCATGACATTTCCTTTTCTATCAACTTACACATTGCAGCCTGTGATCAAATAAATACTTTGTTCAACTTATTAGCAACCCCTTCTATAATTACGGCTCCTGGTTGTTTTTTAAATCTCTAGTCAATATGCTTTAAGTTGCAGCAGCAGCCATCTAACAAGGATAACACAATAGAATTTTACCTTGAACATAATGTACATTATCAAGCTGCGATAATATAACGCTGCCTTGCAAACTTCTTCGCTGATGGGACAGATGCAAGGATGGGGAATTGTCAAAGGAATATATAGAGTGGAATTCAACAAAGTTTTGTGTAAGTGAACATACAAGCACTAGTAGTGTGAGGAAAATTTAAGAATTGCAAGTCAATATTCCTCTCTGGGAACTGACGGTGCTGTTAATCATTCATCATCAAGATGTTAAAACATGGCCTTATTTGTATACATTATTTACATATAATTTGGTTCATCATCATAATCACTATTTTGCATGTGATCATGTCTAATGCTCTATTTCAACACCAAATTCATACTCCTGATTTCCCCTGATGCATTTTATATTGGAAATGTGTCTGTCTTATTATTTTCAACCATTTGAATGGTTGAATATAATTAATATTCTTCATGGATACTTTTACATGTGGAATTTCTTCACATCCCATTCATAAAGGTTTTATTCTGTCTATTCTTGCAAAGAAGTCTAACATACCATTTGCATTACCTTTGTTCATAAGACGTAGGAGCGTAATTAAGCCATTCTGCCCATTGAGTGTTACGCTATTCGATCACGTCTGATCTATTTTTCCCTCTCAACATCATCCTAATACCTTCTCCCCATAACCTTTGACATCCTTACTAATCAAGAATCTAGAAAAATACCCAATGACTTGGCCTCCACTGTCAATGTATTCCACAGATTCACCACCCTCTGGCTAATAAAATTCCTTCTCATCGCCATTCTAACATATACGTTCTTTTATACTGCAGCTATGGCCTCTGGTCCTGGACTCTCCCACTGTTGGAACCATCATCTCCACGTCCACTCGATATCTATGCCTATCATTATCATTACTTGTGTATGAATTGCTGTAGAAGTGAAATAATGCAGTCTTTCAGACTAAACATTTTTCAGCTGGCACAAATTCTGCTTGTGAACAACTTTGGTGGAGAGATAGGGGAAACTTCAACTAAAATAAATCATGAATATCTCTAGCTCAAGGCTAGTGTACATGGGTGAGCATGAATGATATTGTAAACGAGGGGATGCTGTGCATAAAGATCACCTGGCATAGCTAATTGAAACAATTACAATTTTTAATAAAACAGGATAACTTTGGGAATGACTTGGGACTTAATTGGTGCTATGTAGATGGTGATGATTCCTTCAAGTAACTAGGAATCCGGGCAAAAGACTTGTGTAATAATCTTGGCCAGAGTCAATATAATGAGGCATCTGATTGGATCTTGTGGCTGATGGAGACTTTATGCCAAACCTATTATTTTGTAGCAAACCCATATGGACTCATGAGTGGTGAGAACATTCAATAGACTAACTTCCCACTCATGCGGCCTCATTACAGATCTGTGCAAACCCTGGCCCCCGGCCGGCATAGTCTTTTCAGAAGATGATAGATGCTTGACACTTCATCTCATCCTATAATCTATTATCTAGATTTATTGAACTCGGGACAATTAAAGGGAATATGCAACGACATACGCTTGTAGATAATTCATGTTAAATGCTAACAAAAAGCAGCATTCTGCAAGGTGACTGCTGGGTCTGTCACTTACTTCACTGCGATACAGACTTCACACTGGTGCCTGCATACGAACCATAATTTAAATGTTGCAATATACCAACAGCAAGTGCTGCAGTCTCACCGGGGCATGTCAATCACATACTTTATTATTGATAATGATGAACAGAGAGAGAGTAAATTGGTAACACTTTTTAAATGTAACATTTGGATAACAAACATAACTCAGTTTAGAACTGTTCCTGTTTTAAATCCCAAGATCTTGAATGGTCATTAATGTATCTACAGTTTTATTACTTGCAACATGCATTGACATTAAAGTTACTTGCTGCGGATGTTTGTGAACTTGTGGTATTTGCTGAATATCCAACTTTTGGACAAATGGATTGCAACCCCTGTGATATCGGTTGTAAAGGATAGCATTCATCATTGACCAAAGATGTGTAGGTTGGCAGATTAATTGGCCAATACAAATTGCTACTGATGCAGGGGAGAATGGTGGAATCTAGGGAGAGTTGATGGGAATGCGGGGAGAATAAAGCAAAATGAATATGGGATATGTTTGGGATAAAGACCCATCATTTATTTATTTGTCTCTAAACTCCACAATTTGAGATTTGTAATAGAAAAAATTCACATGTTGTCAAAGTGCAGTTTGTCAGATTTTAATAAAGGCCATTTTTATACATTTTGGTTTCACCATGTAGAAATTACAGGAGTGTTTATACATAGTCCTCCCATTTTAGGGCACCATAATGTTTGGGACGCAGCAATGTAATGTAAATGAAAGTAGTCATGTTTAGTATTTTGCTGCATATCCTTTGCATGCAATGACCGCTTGAAGTCTGTGATTCATGGACAGCACCAGTTGCTGGCTGTCTTCTCTGGTGATGCTCTGCCAGGCCTGTATTGCCATTTTTAGCTTATGCTTGTTTTGGGGGCTAGTCCCTTTCAGTTTTCTCTTCAGCATATAAAAGGCATGCTCAATTGGGTTCAGATCCGGCGATTGACTTGGCCACTCAAGAATTGACCATTTTTTAGCTTTGGAAAACTCCTTTGTTGCTTTAGCAGTATGTTTGGGATGATTGTCTTGCTGTAGAATGAACTGCCGGCCAATGAGTTTTGTGGCATTTGTTTGAACTTGAGCAGATAAGAGGTGTCTATACACGTCCGAATTCATTATGCTACTACCATCAACAGTTGCATCATCAATGAAGATAAGCGAGCCAGTATCTTCAGCAGCCATACATGCCCAGGCCATAACACCCCACTACCATGTTTCACAGATGTGGTGGTGTGCTTTGGATCTTGGGCAGTTCCTTCTCTCCTCCATACTTTGCTCTTCCCACCACTCTGATATAAGTTAATCTTTGTCTCATCTGTCCAGTGGTTTGCATCTTGCAGTGCAGCTTCTGTATTTCTGTTCATGAAGTCTTCTGCGGACAGTGGTAATTGACAAATCCACACCTGACTCCTGAAGAGTGTTTCTGATCTGTCGGCCAGATGTTTGGGGATTTTTCTTTGTGATAGAGAATTCTTCTCTCATCAGCTGTGGGGGTCTTCCTTGGCCTGCCATTCCCTTTGCTCACCAGTGCTCTCTTTCTTCTTAATGATGTTCCAAACAGTTGGTTTTGGTAAGCCTAAGGTTTGGCTGATATTTCTAACAGTTGTATTCTTGTTTCTCAGTCTCATAACGGTTTATTTGACTATCATTGACACAACTGTGGTCCTCATGTTGATAAACAGCAATGAAAGTTTCCAAAGGTGATCGAAAGACTAGGTGCTGAGAGCTCTCTTATACCTGCATGAAGGAGTCTATTAAACACACCTGAGCAATTACAAACACCTGTGAAGCCATGTGTCTCAAACATTATGGTGCCCTGAAATGGGGAAATATGATAAACACAGCTGTATTTTCTACATTGCAAAACCAAAATGTATAAAAAATACCCTTTAATAAAATCTGACAATGTGCTCCTTAACTATATATGTGATTTTTTTTTTCTATTACAAATCTCAAATTGTGTAGTACAGAGGCAAATAAATAAAGGATTGGTTTTTGTCCCAAACATTATGGAGGGCACTTTAGGTTATTAAAAAAAGTGCTTAATGGTTAGTACAGACTCTAGAGAGAAAGAAGAACTGATGGAAAGTGATGTCTGTAATGCAATGGTGCAAGGGAAAGTTATGCAGCTGAAGTCTGACAAATCTCCAGGGCCTAAGAATGTGTATCAGGTAGTACAATATGAGATGGCACTCGATAAGTGTTGATAATTTTCCAAAACTCTTTAGACTGTTGAATAGTCCTACTAATTGGAGGGTGGCAAATGTAACCCTTCTAATGACAAAAAAAGGAAGAGGGGAAAAAAACCCCAAGGAATCACAGACCAGAAAGCCCAGTAGGCGAAATTCCAGAATCTCTTATAACACGCTGAGCACTGGGCAAGTATTAATGAAATTGTACAAAGTTTATGAAACAAAATAAAATCTACTGGTGTGTTTTTGAGTACATGACGGCGGGAATGTACAAGGGAGAATCTTGAAGCGTTTTTGATGCGAGTTTAATGTAAGCTTAGTCGGACTGCTTAGTGTTTGCATGGATATACTGGCATGGATTGAGAGTGAGTTCAAAAATAGGAAACAGAATAAATGACTCTTTGTAGGTGGTGGTCAGTGATAAGTGGGATGCCGTGGGGATCAATGCTAGTTACAAAATATTTGCATCATTACGATGAGAGAACTAGACTTGACATTTCCGGATTTACTGACAACATAAAGCTGGGGAGGAATGCGAGTTGTGACGAACACATGATGAGGCTCTAAACTGATTTAGACAAGTTGGACGAGGGGGATAAATATATGGCAGATGTGTAAAGTCATACAGCACAGAAACGAGCACTGACAACCAATTCTCAATCCATGCCAGAATATTAACTGCAGTAAGAGATCTGAAGTGTAGCAAACTGTCACTAAAGTATTAGATGTTTTATTAGGTCCTTGTCTCTATTTGCCCACCATATGCAAGGACAGTTTGGGTCACTCCCATCGATGGGACAGTGGTATGGTGGATTATGTAATAAAGACCCACCCGACTTAGTGCAAGTGGTGAAATTCATGAATTGTATAGTTGTCCCCTCACAATTTTACTCAGTGAGATTCTTGGTTATGTACCAATTTCTATTTTCCACTGGAAGCTATCACCTACTCGGGTGAATGTAAGCCTATTTGGTTTATCGTGCGTTTAACTGTCTTTCTTTCATCAGTTTCCTTTCAATTCAGAAGCTAAACCACATTTTTTCTCCAATTCCCCACTTGGTTTCCATCAAAGTGTTTACTGAGGTTATGAGCTGATGGGTTCCTCCACCAATCAATGTTAGTGATAACGATTATGTATGGATTTTACTTCAGCCAGCAAATAGATCTTTCACAGCCCTGTTTTGCCTTAAGCACAGGAACAAAGTAAACTGTCAGCTTGCAACAAGAGGGATACTTCATGCATGATGGGATCTTCTGTAAAGTAGAAGTTTCTGTTCAAAGTAAGGATATTTGTCAGCAAAGAAAGTGTTATTTAATACATTTTCTTTTCTGATTTGCCATTGGAGCTGTCTTTTACTTAAGGATGAACGAGTGAAGGTGAAATATCTCCAATCTTCTTTATCTGCTAACGTTCAAACTGCAGAGTTGAATCGGAATTGCCAAGAAGTTGGTTTGGCTTCCTCAGTTTTTCTTTGATTTACCACCCAGTGAAGATCACGACTACGCTATTGCTTGATGGACAGAATCCCAATTGTGACTTTTAGCGACTGGGAAGAGGCAGCTAGGGAACATCCTTGTGGTGACTTTTCTTGTGTCAGGCAGAAGGGAGATGCCTCTAATTTCTGCAATCGGCTATCTCCTTTCTTGAAGGTGGTCACAATTATGGCATCAAGTGAAGTCCCCTGACTTGCCCTTCTCCTCCCAGAGGAAGCGAGGTCTTGCACCTCTGCCAGAACTACTTCTGCAATATAAATCTGTACATGTTCTGGGGGCCTTTGTTCTTTTCAGTTGTAAGGTGGTCTTTTCAAATTCTTACCAGGCTGGGGAAATTGTGATATTGCAGGAGCAGATGAGATGCAGGATGAAGTGAAGGACAATCATGTCAAAGCCTAAATCTTAATTGAGCAGAGTTTCAAAGCGCTGCAGCTGGCTGCCACTCACTCCCTGATACATTCTCTATTCATGATTCAAAGCATTGGAGAAATGTGCTATCTCTAAAATTGTTCAAATCCATTTGCAGGATAGGCGATTTAAATTTTTTTTCCAAAAATAAACTTTATTCAGAATAATGTAAAATATATACAGAATAAGAATAATGCAAAACCTCTTCCGACATGCTCAGAGCTTACGCATTCATTAGTCTTATAGTCAATTGTGTTCATAATCTATCTTTATACCAGGCACCCTTGTCGCTCATGTGGCTCCCTGGGTTAATATCCCTTTCCTTGTTTGAGGGGTGTCTCCACCAGACCCTGGACTGTGGTCCTCCCCCACAGCGCCTTCGCTTTGTCTGCATCAAGCTTCAGTGAGTCCCTCAGCATGTACTCCTGCAGTCTGGAATGGGCCAGTCGGCAACATTCCCTGATGGGCATCTCACTCTGCTGGCTCATCAAGTTTCTGGTAGACCAAAGAACATTTTTTCATGAAGTTGATGATCTTCCAGCAGCACGATGTTCGTCTCTGAATGAATCCCAGGGAACAGTCCATAAATCAGAGTCCGGTGTTACAGAGCAGTTCGGGCTAAACAATGACGAGGACCCTTACATTATTCTCCAGACTCTCTATGCAAAAAATTTCCAATATTGTTTGGTTTTATTTCAGATTTCCAGCATCTGCATGATTTTGCATTGGGATTACTGCTCCATTTGTTCAGAAAGGAAACTTTTGTTTAGGTCAAACCTCGGAGACCTGAAGGGAAAGATTAAAATGAATACTGTAAATATTTATGGAGTTAATCTCAGAATGTGCAGAGTTAAGATAATTGAGATAAGGCAAGCTCTTGCAATTCACCGAGTGCCTTATAATTCTACATAGAACTTCATACTGCGGATTAATCTATCTCACTGCAACCAAAGTGTATGTTTGGGTTGAGTGAACTTAAACTAGTTGGTCCAGCAAAACATGATCACCAAGCAGAGCCGAAGGGATGAATGTCTTATCCATCATCAAAATTCAGAGCAGCATCCTTGATGCCAAATAAATGCAGTAGACCCATCTGGATTCTGCTCATTTTAATATTGTTCACTGCAGTCTAATATACCACAAGTTGCACGTCATATAGCAATATCTCAATCAAAACTTCCTTCAAAACACACGTTATATTTGCCGTGTCTTTTCAACAAATTCCTTCCTTTGAATAGTTGCCTAAATGTAACCAGTCAGTGTCTCGTTGTTCCATTTATGGCATTTCAGTATTGTAGGCAAATCTGGCATCGAATTATATTAAAGTGCTATTCTCTCACATACATCAAATAGGGGGGGTAAAAATGGAATTCACTGCCACCGATGGCTTTGGAGGCGTCAATGGATATTTTTTAGTGCCCTTCAATTTACAGCATATGAACTACACTTATTGAACTTCCCAAAATGAATCACCTCGTACTTGTTGGATTAAATTCCATCTGCCAACTTTCCGTCTGATCTATTTGAACCATCACGGCACCATGGCACAGCGGTCAAGCTGTTGCCTTACAGTGCCAGAGACCCAGGTTCGATCCTAACCGTGAGAGTCTGTACGTTCTCTCTGTGACCATGTGGGTTTTCTCCAGGTGCTCCGGTTTCCTCCTGTACTCAAAAAACGTACATGCTTGTAGGTTAATTGGCTTTGGTAAAAATTGTAAATTGCCTCTCGTGTATAGGATAGTGCTAGTATATGGGGTGATTGCTGGTCGGCACAGACTCGGTGGGCTGAAGGGCCCGTTTCCACACCGTATCTCTAAACTAAACATTCCATTTAAACAAAGGAATTATTGTCATGAGGGCATCTTTGACTGTGATAATGTGGATGGAGCTCAGTATGATGTTGAGTACTACTGCCTAAATTCATTTGATGTGCATCCTTATTTTCAGAAGAACGAGGAGTCAACTTTATCACTTTAGTTTTAAACCCTAGTACCTGTATTCATAACTTTAAAAGGCATCTGGTCCCTTGGGACAGAACCTGCCAGTCTGAAAGAGCTTCACCCATCCGCATACACATCAACTAACACGAATATGGATGGGGCCCTGAATAAATAACTACATATAGGGTTTAAATTGGGATTATGTAGATCCACCAAGCATGGTCTGAGACTGCTAAACTGTTGAATGCTATACCCCAAAAGAAACAAACTGACAAATAGAAGTGCAAAATATTCGAAGGAGGTGGAGATACATATTTTAAATACTGTACAATGGTGCGGATATGGAACGAGCTGCAAAAGGTAGTTGAGGAAGGTACAATAACAACATCTAAAAAACACTTGGACAGGTACAAGGATAGGAATGGTTTGGAGGGAATATGGATCGAAGACCTGCAGGGATTTCATCCGGGATCTCCGGTTTCATCCCGCACTCCAAGGACGTACATGTTTGTAGGTTAATAAGCTTGGTAAAACTGTCCCTAGTGTGTGTAGGATAGTGTTAGTGTTCTGGGATCACTGGTTGGTGCTGACTCGGTGGGCTGAAGGGCCTGTTTCTGTGCTAAATTAAACTAAACTAAACTGTGGGCAGATATGACAAGTGCAGAAGGGGCATCTTGGAAGCGTTGGGCCAAAGGGTCCATTGCCATGCTCTCCGATTCAATTACTTGATCTGACGAGAAGCGTGTTCCAACCGCAGGAGATGTAACAGACTGGTATCCCTGGAGCCAACACCATTGCCGGTGAATCCAGAGGGGAGTTTATGCTATAGATCCCACTGCCAGTGCCTGTAATAACAGCAGAACAATAGATCATCTGTTATGACACCTAATTGTGCATCACCGTTAAGCTTCATCATTATGGAGTGAATTCCCTCAGTGAATTACAAAATATGTTTGTACTTTCCGTCAATCACCAGCTGTGCTTTTGTATGGGAAAAATAATTGCTCAGTGATAAATGCAGCTCGTTTTTCAAAAACATCACGCAGTTAGTAATGAGCATTTTACATCAGAAGTTACCATTTATATTTTTTGAATCACATCCTTTGTTCCCCACAAGGTGGATAGATTTTCCTCATTTATAGGGTGACAGTGATGGGAGTGAAACTGCGAACACTATGTGGTTAGAGACAAGAGGAGTCATGATGAAAATTGCCGGTGAAGTGTTAAAGCTGACTGACATAGCAGCTGTGAGTTGAATACAGTGGAGTTAATCCCCACATCTAAGTAGCATCATGAGGAAGCGAGGCTATCTGATAAAAAATACTAGTCTCCCATTTCACTGAAGCCGAGTTAATACACAGAGGCTTTAAGCTTTTATTCTTCTGATGTAGATCATTCAGCAGTGTTGCTGTTTTTTCTGAAACAAAAGCACGTACCACCAGGTTCAATAACAGCTTCTTCCCCACTGTTATCAGACTCGTGAACGGACCTCTAAGCTAAGGATGTGTTCCCGATGTCTCAATTTACCTCATTGCACTGCACTTTATCATCTTTAGTTTGGTTTAGAGATGCAGCACCAACACAGTCCTTTCAGCCCGTGAGTCAACGCACCGACCAACGATCCCTACACACCTACACACATTAGTGACAATTTACATTTATACAAAGTCAATTATCCTACAAAACTGTACGTCTTTGGAGTGTGGGAGGAAATAGGAGCTCCCGGAGAAAACTCACGCAGGTCACGGAGAGAACATACAAACTCCATACAGACAGCACCCGAGGATTGAACCCAGATTTCTGGCACTTAAGGCTGTGACACTACCGCTGTGCCACCCTCTTTGCAAAGGAAGGTGTGAGACTGCACCGAGGGGCTCAGCATATTTCCCCTCCTGTCACGGGGTGCATTTGATCACTTCCTGCATGAAAGAAGGGTTGATTGATTTACACATTGACTTAAAGGTACAGAATGGAAACGGGCCCTTCAGCCCACTAAGTCCACGTTGACCATCGATCACCCATTCACACTTGTTCTATGTTATTCCACCATCTCATTCACTCCCTACACAACAGGGGTAATTTTTTTGATGCAAATTAACCTACAAACCCACACATCTTTGGGATGTGGGAGGAAACCAGAGAACCCGGACGAAACTCACTTGGTCGCATGGAGAATGTGCAAACACCACATGGAGAGCACCCGAAGTCAGGATCGAACCCGTGTCTCTGGCGCTGTGAGGCAGCAGCTCTACCAGCTGTGCCACTGTACTGTCCCTTGTGGGTGATAGTTTGGTTGTGTGTTTATATTGAGGGAAGGTGGCATGTTGTTTCACTGGTAAGCAGTGTTAGGGGTGAGAAAGTAAAAACTGAAGGAGTCTAAGGAGAAGGAGGTGGCATAATGCAGTCAGGGAATAGAGGGGAGCAGGGAAAGGGAAGTTGGCGAGGCTTGAGGCTACAATGTCAGCAAAGAGAGAAGGAGAATAGAAAATTCTGGAAATATTTCTTAGGTCAGCTTTAGACTTTAGAAATACAGCGTGGAAACAGGCCCTTTGGCCCATCGGTTCCATGCCGACCAGCAAACACCCCATACACTAACGCTATCCTACAAACTGGGGACAATTTATTATTTTACCAAAGCCAATTAACCTACAAACTAGTATGTCTCTGTAATGTGGGAGGAAGCCAGAACACTTGGAGAAAACCCACGCAGTCACAGGGAGATCATAAAAACTCCGTACAGGCAGTATCCGTAATCAAGATCGAACCCTGGCCTCTGGTGCTGTGAGGCAGCAACTCTACCACTGCGCCACCATGCCATCAGCTGCATTTGTGCTGAGAAAAACAGAGTCAACGTTTCAGGTGAAAGATCTTTTGTCAGAACTAGAACTTTTATATTAATAACCCTACTGATTTTATCATTGAAATTATTTAGACTTTGCCTAGGGAGCTAAGCTCCAAACAATCTAACTTCTCATCAGATGGGAATTTATTACATGGAGAGTTTTCTGCACTGCAGTGCAACAACACATGACCACGATATCTAATGTAGTATTAGAAGTCTTCTATTTAGTCAAAATGCACCACTCCTTTAGGAGGAGTTTTCTACCACAATTTTCAGACCATCACCATTCCCTCAAGCACTGTTCCTCAAAACCGTGCACACAATCCTGAACACTTTACAGACATTGTTTATCATGGGTTGCCTTCGCATTTAATTTTCTGAAAGTCCCAGCAGTTTACTTGTGGCGACGTCCTTGGTATCGAGGTCACTGTAATTCAGTTAAATGTTGAAAACAATTTTTTTTCTTAATAAAACAGGATTATTCCTTCAGGACACCATCATTAAAAACCATTCAGCTGTGACAATGATGCTTTAGCTCTGTCTTGTCAAAGATATGAAAAAGGATAATGTTATTTGAAATGAATTATTCATTATATACTACGGGGCCATCTTCGACAGCCCAAAGCTTAAAATCACAGGATAATGGATCCACAATTTTAGATCCTCACTATTTGAATTTTGGCTTTGTCTTCGTTGAATGCATTTCAGAATTAGTTTCAATTCTGTCTGAAGTGTGCAGGGATGCAAAGGAAATCTTGCATCTCAAGAGCAGCTCTTATATCCTCTGGTTGTCTCACAGCACTTTATATTCCACAAAGTAATTGGAACTGTAGTTGCTGTTATAACATTGGGAATGGTCAATGCTAATTTATCTCAGAAACAATAATGAAGTCAATAATCAGAACTTTTATTTTTATATATTTTTTAAATAACGATCCAGGCATAACATTGTCTCGGCCACTGCGGGTCCAAACTGGTTAAGTGTGTGCGCTGGGATCACAATGTGCAGTTAACAAGTGATCATTCAAAGTAGGGCAATTATCGTGATTTCAGCTGGCACTAATCTTGCAGTTTGATATTTTTATTGAATGCCGTCTGATTTCATGAGTGGCTGGACCATTTGAAGTTAAAAAGCTCTGATTGCAGCCAGCACGCATTTCTTAAAGGAGGCTGCACTGATTAGGATGGGGAGTGGAAACCATTGTCTTTGTAGCTTGTTAGATGGTAGAACGCAGGTGCGATGGAACACCCAGATGCTCAAGTGCCCCAGAGGTAAATGTGGCAGAGATCAGTCAGCGTGATGGAGCAGCTGGTATAGTTGCTGTCTCACAGCACCAGTAACCCGGGTTCAATCCTGACCTCTGCTACTCCCCGTGTGAAGTTTAATGTGTGACCACATGGTTTATCTTCTGGATGTTCCAGTTTCCATCCACATCCTAAAGGCATGCGGGTTTTGAGGTTAATCAGCCGGTTAAATTGCATCTGATGTTTAGATTAGTTTAGAGATACAGAGTGGAAACAGGCCCTTCAGCCCACCAAGTCCGCACCAAACAGCAATCTTCACACATTAACACTATCCTACACACACTAGGGACAATTTTCACATTTACACCAGGCCTATTAACCTACATACCTGTACGTCTTTGGAGTGTGGGAGGAAACCGAAGATCTTGGAGAAAACCCACGCGGTTAAGGGGAGAACGTACAAACTCTGTACAGACAGCACTTGTAGTCAGGATGGAACCCGGGTCTCCAGCGTTGCAAACGTTGTAAGGCAGCAACTCTACCTCTGCACCACCGTGCCACCCTGCGAGAGAGAGTGAGTAGTAGAATTTAAGGAGGAGCTGATGAGAATGTGGGGACCATTAAACAAGAGTAGGATGAGTCTTGATGGTCAGTGTGGACTGGGTGGGCCTAGAGACCTGTTCCCATGCTGTATGACTCTGAGAAGGATGCACTGGCTGCCGGAGGCTAGAAGGTCTTAACTGCAGAAACCAAAAAGATATGAATGGATGGATAGCTATTGAGGTCAATGTGAGGACTACAGCCACAAGTAGTTGAGTGCAAAAGTTTCAATGATTTCACCAGCTCACTAAATGTCGCTATTCAAGAGGTATTTTCCACCACTGCCCCAGTAGCCTGAGACATTACCTAAAGCATAACTCCATCTGCGCTTTGACGAGGATGCAGTTCAAAGCTGGGTCTGAGAGTCAGAGAGATAAGTCCTGAAGAGACTAGTAGAATAATTGTTTTATCATTCTTCACTGCACCAGCTATATGTCAATAGAGCATGTAATTTGCACTGACATTCATTCATGTTGTGTCAAAAATGTTCAAAGTGCACATATAGAAAACTGACAATCCCATCTATTTTTTGGAATGTGCTGGTTAATAGCATGAAGGTGGAAAACAGATGGAAAGTAATAATTTTTAATGAGATAACTTAATTTTATGTACCCACATGTTATTATTATTGATTTAAATGTGCTTGCTCTGTATTGAGACTGAAATTCAACATACCGCCTGATTGAATTTGATTTAATTACGGAAAATAATTTAAAAAATCCAATTATTAATTACAACTAAAACAAATCCTTGAAATTAACCAAAATAGAAATAGAAGCATTCAAGTTTTGCAAGAATCCTTCAGAGCAGTCATAGAAACATAGAAAATAGGTGCAGGAGGAGGCCATTCGTCCCTTCGAGCCAGCACCGCCATCCATTGTGATCAATAACCCGTGCCTGCCTTCTCCACATATCCCTCGATTCCACTAGCCCCTAGAGCTCTATCTAACTATCACTTAAATCCATCCAGTAATTTGGCCTCCATTGCCCTCTGTGGCAGGGAATTCCACAAATTCACAACTCTCTGGGTGAGAAAGTTTTTTCTCACCTCAGTCTTAAATGGCCTCCCCTTTATTCTAGGAAAGTCCACATGAGAGAGCCACTGTTTTTTCTCTCATAGATTAAAGGTAGCAACTATCTCCATCCTCCAATATGTAAGGAAAGTTTAGAGGGATATGGACCCAACGCTGGCATGTGGGACTTGCTTACATGGGCATCTTGATTGGCAAGGACAATTTGGGCCAAAAGGCCTGTTTCTGTGGTGTATGACTATGACACGTATCTTATTTAATACACACTATGCAATAATTCCATTAGCTGTGGTAACAATTTCATTACCTTTGCAACCATGTAATGCGAGTCCTACATCCATTGATGCCTCTTAAGGGGCTACAGATATTATTCAAACACTATAGTTTAAGCCTGCAGCCCATAGCAATCTCGTGTATTTGGCCACAATCATTCATACATTCTCACCAAAGCCATAGTATCTCCCAGAGAGTGTGCAAGACCTTCCTGGACTGCAATCACAAGATGTGGTTTCATTGAAGAACACTTCATACATGTCAGGCATAACAAGTTATATGCACCCATGACAGTCATCTTCACCAGACAACTAATTATCTTAACAGAATGTCTTAAACTCACCACCATATTTCAGTGCCAATTCCACAACTGTTAACCCACTAATGATATTTAAGGCCCTCACTGCACTCACACCTTTTACCACCACGGTCACCCTTCTCACCTTTAAGATCTTTGTTGACCCAGGATCTTCTGTTGAACCATTGTTTGTGGCCATATGACGGCTCTGTGGCCAAAGAAGGAGAAGTGAGCATTACTGCCCTGTTTGCTGACACCCAGATTCCAGAATTATACCCAAAGTGACTTTGCCTCATGTTCTTAAACATTATCTCTGAGGAGGAGGCAAGTCAATCAGTGACTTAAACATTGAGTCCTCCCTGTTAAATAGTTTTGTTTGAATTCTGTTCACAGTCCAAACAACAAAACCTCTCACACCATCTGACCCAAGAAGGTCTTGACATTGCACCTCTTAAGCCCAATCTCACGCTTAAGCAGCATATCTTCTGCTTTTTGGTTGCATGCCCAAAATGGCAATTCTAAAAAAAAATGTCTTGAGGACCCCAGAGTTAAATTGTCCCATCAATGTTACTACAATGTGCTCATTGGAGAACTCATCTACGGTTGTACCAAGAAAGTCACCAATATCTCACATGTCTCATGTTTAAGAAAGAACTGCAGATGCTGGAAAAATCGAAAGTAGACAAAAATGCTAGAGAAACTCAGTGGGTGAGGTAGCATCTACGGAGCGAAGGAATAGGTGACTTTTCGGGTCGAGACCCTTCTGCACTGATGTCAAAGATCAAATGTCTCATGATATTTTACCTGCAATAATAACAGCTTCCCCTTTTGCATTAGACACGTTTCATAGTTCTTTGACCTCAATGATTTTGCTCACTCTTGGGAACATCTCCACTCACTCCATGTACAGACCAGATGGCAGAAACTGCACATTTCTCAAACCCGTTAACATAGTCACACAGCGCACAAGCAGGCCCACCATCAAGTGCTATCTATACTGATCCCATGTACCAGCCTTGACTACCCTGGTCCTCTTCCAGATGGTTCATAAATGTTGTGAGAGTATTTGTTTCCACCACCTTCTCAGGCAGTGCATACCAGATTTTAACCACCTGATCCCACCAAATCCTTTAGTTAAGGTGGTGCAGTGGAGGGCGGCATGGTGGCACAGCGGTAGAGATGTTGCCTTACAGTGCAAGACACACGGGCTCGATCCTGACTACGGGTGCTGTCTGTATGGAGTTTGTATGTTCTCCCCGTCACCACGTGGGTTTTCACCGGGTGCCCTGGTTTCCCCCCCACAATCCAAAGTCAATACAATCCAATAATACTTAATTAGTCAAGTATGTTTTTCATTTCATTTGCCAAGTCAGTCATACAAATAAAAAGCAACAGAATACACAAAATACATTTTAACATAAACATCCACCACAGTGACTCCTCCGCAATCCTCACTGCGATGGATGGCAAAAAAAAGTTAAATCTCTTCCCTTCTTTGCTCTCCCGCGGTCGTGGGCCTCGAGCCTTCCGTTGACGGGATGATCATACTCCTGTAGCCGGCGGTCGGACGCTCCGCGCGGGGCGATCAAGCTCCTGCATCGGGGGAATCTCCCTGCGCCAAGCGACCTGACCCCCGGTTGCAGCATGTCAAACCTTCTGCATCGTTGGAGTTCCCGACATCCACGGTCTCTACCCAAGACTGCGAGTTCTCGATGATAAAGTCCACAGGTCACGGTTGGAGCGATCCCAGGCAAGGGATCAGCTCAGATGGTAAGTCCACGCCTGGCGGCGAGACTCAAAGTCAGTCCAGAGCAAGGCCTCCAGCTACATGACGTTAGGCCGCAGAGCGACCAGAGATACGACCCGAAAAACAATCGCAACTCCGGCAGGGTAAGAGATTGAAAAAACGTTTTCCCCGACCCCCTCCCCTTCCTCCCCTCCCCACATAAAACAAACCAGAGAACATTAACACTTTTAAAACACACCAAAAAATAACAAAAGAGACGAAAAAACAGGGACTGATGGTGAGGCTGCCAATCATGCGGCACCCCTGGTGGTATTAACGTACAGGTTTGTAGATTACTTGGCTTCAGTAAAAAATGTAAATTGGCCCTAGTGTGTAGGATAGTGCTAGTGTATGGGGATCGCTTGTCGGTGTGGACTCATTTGGCCGATGGGCCTGTTTCCGCGCTGTATCTCTAAACTAAACTAATGTTTAAGGCTATTTGCAAGCCATAATGTCTGGAACTCAGGCAAAGTTGGTTATAAAACAAATTAAACTTCCCAACGACAGTGGGGACTGAGCTGACACAGCATTTTTTTAATATGGAGCTTGCCTATTTAGTGGCATATGATGCCAATGATAAATAAAAGATAGACACAAAGTTTGGAGTAACTCAGTGGATCAGGAGACATCTGTGGAGAAAATGGATAGGTGCAATTTCAGGGTCGGGACCTTTGTTCAGACTGGTTGTAGAGGAAGGAGGGGGGACGGGACTGGAAGCAAGAAAACACCACAACAAATCAGGCCCGCCAACAAGATGACCTCAGGCAGGGAGACTCCCGATAGGCTGATTGTTGGCTAGCGACAGTGTGATCCCAAGAGGGTTACATTTTTACCAACTGTGGAACTAAAAATATTCTACACTGTTTAAATGGACACTTCAATTCAGTTTTCCTTTGCTTCCAGTTTACTTGACAACTGTATTAACCAAAGTTATTGCATCCAGTTTTCTAATTTCTCTAGTTCAGGGGAGTGAACTACTTAATATTAGTGTGTCGGAAGGAACTGCAGATGCTGGTTTACACAGAAGATAAACACAAAATGCTGGAGTAACTCAGCGCGACAGACAGCATCTCTGGAGAGAAGGAATAGGTGATGTTTCAAATCGAGACCCCTTTCTTCAGAGATGCTCTCTGTCCCACTGAGTTACGCCAGTACTTAATATTAGTGTCTGGAGAAGGACCTGAAAACATCACCTATTCCTTTTCTCCAGAGATGCTGTCTGACCCACAAACTCTGTTTCTCTATCTCCACAAATGTGACTGACCTGATGAGCAATATTTTCCCCTCATTTCATATTTTCAGCAGTATTGGGTTTGGTAGTAGAAAGCTTTTGGAAAACATTGTATTGAACGCAGTTATGACATTTTTTGATTCCTGCTCCCATTTCAAATGTTTCCACATCAACTGTTTCGAATTCCACGTGGTAGTAATAAAAACATGAGAAAGGCTTGTTACAATTATATGGTTTGACCATATAACCATATAACAATTTACAGCACGGAAACAGGCCATCTCGACCCTTCTAGTCCGTGCCGAACACATATTCTCCTAGTCCCATATACCTGCGCTCAGACCATAACCTTCCATACCCTTCCCGTCCATATAACTATCCAATTTATTTTTAAATGATAAAAACAAACCTGCCTCCACCACCTTCACTGGAAGCTCATTCCACACAGCCACCACTCTCTGAGTAAAGAAGTTTCCCCTCATGTTACCCCTAAACTTCAGTCCCTTAATTCTCAAGTCATGTCCCCTTGTTTGAATCTTCCCTACTCTCAGTGGGAAAAGCTTTTCCACGTCAACTCTGTCTATCCCTCTCATCATTTTAAAAACCTCTATCAAGTCCCCTCTTAACCTTCTGCGCTCCAAAGAATAAAGCCCTAACTTGTTCAACCTTTCTCTGTAACTTAGTTGCTGAAACCCAGGCAACATTCTAGTAAATCTCCTCTGTACTCTCTCTATTTTATTGACATCCTTCCTATAATTAGGCGACCAAAATTGTACACCGTACTCCAGAATTGGCCTCACCAATGCCTTGTACAATTTTAACATTACATCCCAACTTCTATACTCAGACCTTTAATATCACAATTTACATACCTAAAATCATGGGCTCAATGACAGGGCAGAAATGGCATTGATTAAGGGAGGACAATTGGAGTGAAGATACCTGACAAATTTGATGGAGAGGTATAACAAAATATATGCAGGATTCAAGGATTCGGATCAATGGATGGAGAAAGCACACCCCGAAGAGCACAGCTAAGTGTTTTATTAAAGCAGATAATAAGCAAAGTAAAATACAGAAAAACTATCAATAAAAAATAACAGGTCTAATGTCCTTCTGCATATCAGTCTGCACTGGGACACCACTCCCTCTCCCTCCCCGTCCCTCTCCCTCCCTTTCCTCATGAGTTATGTGTCCTATCAAGAGCCGAGCTAGTCGCAGATGTCTCTAGGAAGGCAAAGCTCATCTCAGTGACCTCGCAGGTGGCCTCATGATTTACTGGTCCAGTTGAATTAGCATAAATATTCTTTTAAAACACCTACTTGTTTTCCTAGAGCAGGCTTTGAAACATGGTGCTGCTAATTTAGCTGACAACTCCATTTTAGCTGACATAATATTCCATTTAACCCTTATATTACAAAAGGTTGATGGTATTTAAGGCAAATATGACCAGAAGGCGAATGTATTGATCAATAGTCGTCTAGTGGGAATAATGTCAAGGCCCACTGATTTGCTCGGAGACTAGAATAGGGTTGCCAACCGTCCCTTATTAGCCGAAACATCCCGTATTTTGGGCTAAATTGATTTGTCCAATACGGGACCACCCTTGTCCCATATTTGACTGCTACTACTCCGTTCGAGGGGACTGTCGGGTCGGAGCGCCGCGTCCGGTCCTGCCTCACCCGTGGCCCCGTCGATCGACAGCCCGGCCAGCTGTCCAGCCTTCAGACAGACCTGCACTAACCGCCGACACCACCAATGCTCCTTCTCATGGCTGATCATCGGTTCATGAGTTGGATCGGGTGCCAGACTTTGCGCGAGATATCGAGAGCAAAGCCCGGCGCCCAGGCCAAAACTCCTCAGCTGGCCCACCTGCTGAGCTTTGTGTGCAGTCCAGCACCCAGACCAACTCATCATTCACCCAGCCATGGTACTAAATCTCGTTGCACTGATGTGCAATGACAATAAAATATATTATTATTATTATTATGGCTGAGTCGGTCAACGAATTGCCGTCGGGAATTTGGCTCTTATTTTTACCTTTTGTCCCTTATTTGGGGGTGAGAAAGTTGGCAACCCTAGACTAGAACCTCAAGCATACATAATTCAGGACATTGTGGCTCTGGTATAACAATTAACTTTTTACAATCAATGCTGGAAACGCTGCAAGTACAAATACTATTAAGGTGAAAAGGGTAATTTAAGTTGCAAATAAATTACTGAGGAGCTATAATCATGTACGCCAGTGTTGAGGATCGCACATGATTCAATCTGTAAACATGGTATCATCTATTTGTTCCCTTACAACAAACTTCATTTGACAGGGACATTGGTCATCCTGTATATCATTCTGCTCATAATCTGCATGAAAGAACATTTTAGCCAACTTCTCTTAAAGTTACAGTAAATTAAATACCGTACTTCTATTAAATTTCCCTTTGTTTTTATTCTTTGTAGGAGTTACCTTTTCCCCTTTTTTCAACTTAATTCTTGGTAACCGTTGGGTGAAGATAGGCTATAGCGTAAATTAATTCTGCATCGTTAAAATCTGTTCACAGAATGATTAAATACTTCTTGATCCATCAGTAAATCCAAAGTGCCTGCAAAGGTTGTAATAGCATACTTTCATTTAATTGCATATTTTAATATGTTGTTCATATACCTCTGCTAATAAACAATATAAACCTGGAGATTTAAATATTGCATAAAATCTCTTGAGTATCTCTGGTGCTTAAATAAAAAAAAAAACTTATTTCCACCTTGACAAAAGCAATGCACCTCTTTAATAAAAAACAGTGTTGGAGTAACTCAGTGTGTCAAATGCAAAACATCACGTATCCATGTTCTCACTTGATGCTGAGTTACTCCAGCATTTTGTATTCTTTGCTCAAGATTCCAGCATCTGTACTTCCTTCTGTCTACGTTTTAATGCACCTCTTGGTTTTTTCTTTATTACCAGTTGATGAAGGCAGGAGAACTGCTTCTGATAGGTGACCAAAAATGGGATTGAATGACATGGGGCCACAAAACAAAGAATAATTATGGTGAGGTTTTTAAACTGGTACTTGTAACTGGAGTTAAAGCTGACAAAGAATATGGTCGCATGAAATCAGCAAAAGATTTGAAATGTATGAAAGTAGTCAAACTTAACGCTGGATATCAGTTCTTAACGAAAGATCATGAACTAGAACGTTAATTCTCACTCTCTCCCCACAAATGACTGGGTAGTACACAACAAAAGCTTTTCACTGTACCTCGGTACACGTGACAATAAACTAAGCTAAGCGAAACTAAACGAAGGATAGCCACTAGTTTATATCAATTACTATTGCCAATCTTGATTAAACACTAATTTGTGTTGGACCCGGCTACAGTAGAGAGGGCCATCAAGGACAACATTTCCGGAACTGTTTAACTGCTTCAAGTTAAAAACAAAACTGAAACTTCTGATACAACGACAAAAAATGCTGTAAACATTCAGAAGGTTAGGCACTCTGTGCAGAGAGAAACAAAAGTTTCAGGATATTATCTTGCATCAGAACTGGCAGTTTCTATTAATTACTTTGGTTCAAATGTTGTTCTTAAAGCCAACACTTGCTTGAGGTTGTCATTCAAAAAGAATATTAAGCTCATTGAGATGTTTATGAAAGTAGCATTATAAATACAAGACTTACTTTCTTGAAATAAATTGAAGCATCCAATTGCTCTAGAGGGAAGCAAGAAAGAAGAAGATGGAACACTTATACCTAACATCAGTTGACGGAAAAAAAATTGTGATCTATACTTACGGAATGTAACAGGGAACATAGAACATCATCATATGAGTCTATAAGGACATTTATCTTATAATTGAAGGTAGACAAAAAGTGTTGGAGAAACTCAGCAGGTGAGGCAGCATTGATGGAGAGAAGGAATAGGCGACGTTTCGGGTTGAGACCCTTCTTCAGAAACATAGGACCAATGAGTGAATATGGGAGTGAATTAGGATACTTGCCCAAAATGTTTTCCATGAGATCAAGTTTAAATGGGGGGGAAGGGGGGATTTTTGAATATAGGATACCCTTGGGGCTGGTACCCAAAACAATTTCCATGAGATCAAGGGGGGGGGGGGGGGGGGGGGGGGGAAAGGGACATTGTGGGAATGGATTTTTGAATATATAGTAGACTAAGTGCTGGGACCCGTTGGGGCTGGTAGTTGACTCCCTTGAAACACAATATTCCAGGCCACCAAATTCAAGTGCAGTATCCTACCACTTCAAGCAGGGTGCAAGGCCACCAAATTCAAGTGCAGGGGGGTGGGGGGGGGGGGGGGGGGGGGGGGGGGGGGGGGGGGTTTGGAGCACTAGTATGGGTGTTGTGGACTGAAAGGACTTGTTTCCAGTGCCAGTATGGACATTGTGGGCCAAATGGATTCTTGGGCTGGCAGCTCAGTCACTCAAGCCTGGTGTGCTGACGGCTCACTCACGGCTGGTGGGCTGGCAGTTGACTCACGGTTATTCCTTGAAATACCATTTCATGCCGGGTGCAAGGCCACCAAATTCAAGTGCAGTATCCTACCACTTCAAGCAGGGTGCAAGGCCACCAAATTCAAGTGCAGTTTCATACCACTTCAAGCAAGGTGCAAGGCCACCAAATTCAATTGCAGTTTCATACCACTTCAAGTAGGGAGCAACGCCACCAAATTCAAGTGCAGTTTTTTCATACCATTTAAAACGGGGTGCAAGGCCACCAATTCAAGTGTAGTTTCATACCACTTCAAGCACGGTGCAAGGCCACCAATTCAAGTGTAGTTTCATACCACTTCAAGCACGGTGCAAGGCCACCAAATTCAAATGCAGTTTCATACAATATCAAGCAGGGTGCAAGGCCACCAAATTCAAATGCAGTTTCATACCATTTCAAGCAGGGTGAAATGCCGTGAAACCACCATAAAACACCACAAAACCACACTCACAGTTCAGTAGACATTCAGTGTGTTCAGTTGATTCACAGCTCAGAGTCATGACCTCTCCCTCCCCCAACTTGCAGAGACTGAGCCACCTCCACACTTCCAGGTTTAATAGTCCCTCCCCCTCCCACCGGAAGGGGTGTGGCCTTCATGCCATGATTGACAGGAGAGAGAATCTCAACATTTTTTAAACACTAATAACTCTTTTACTTTTCATCGATGGAAAAAAATCCTCTGCACCCGACGGGCGGAGTAAGATGGCCAAAAATCACAGCCGTAAGTGGTAGCGTTTTTTCTAAAATCAATATACAGTGCAAACAGGAAGTGGTCAAGTTTAGACTTTTAATTATATACTAGACTAAGTGGGACCCGTTGGGTCCCAGCATCACACGGGAGGGCTAGTCACCAACGCAATATTCCACCTCTCCACCAATTCCAATATTGCTCGCCAGTGGGGGCGGGGGGCTGACTGTTGCGCTAGTATGGGTGTTGCGGGCCGAAGGTACTGGTTTCCAGAGGGCTAGTATAGACATTGTGGGCCGATTGGATTCTTGGGCTGGCATCCAACTGTTGCAACGATTTTAAAAGCCAAGCCAAGGCAAACAATTGGGCTGCGGCCAACTGACAAACAAAATTCATTTTGTGAACACAAACTTTTAAAAAAGGCGAGGCAAACAATTGGGCTGCAGTCACTTTACAGCCGCATCGAGGGGACTCACCATGGAGTAGACGTGCGTTCAGTTTTACTCGCAGCTCAGAGAGCTGTGACCCTCTCGCTTCCTGGGTCTGGCAGAGACTGAGTGAGGTGCTACATTTCCGGGTTTTATAGTCCCTCCCCCTGCCGCCAGCGGGGGCAGCAGAGAGAATGGGGAATTTTTAAAAAACATTAATATCGCTCTGATATTTCATAGATGGGAAAAATCCTCCCCATTTTTCCCATCTATATTTCATAGATGGGTAAGGCGGGGGGGGGGCTCTGAGCGAGGTGACCAAAAATGACGGCCGTAGGTGGCGGCGTTCTCTCGGAAATCGCAGCACAGATCGCCAAAACCAGTCAAGAACAGACTTTTAGTAATATAGATTACATATTATATATAGATATATAGAAGTTGCAGCTGCAATATGTTCAAAAGGATCCTTAAACAGTGCGAAATTGATTTAATTCATACCCAAATTAATGCAAATCCTTATAATAGGCGTTTACCAATTCAGCACACGGTCAAATGAGCGATTTCACATCTGAAGAAGGGTTTTGACCCGAAACGTCGCCTATTCCTTCTCTCCATAGAAGCTGCCTCGCCCGCTGAGTTTCTCCAGCATTTTTTGTCTACCTTCGATGATTTTCTTTCTTAAAGATTTCACATTGGGGCTGGTTTATATTAATCTATTACTTACACTATGTTGCATAATTGAGCTGCATCTTAAAAGAGATAAAACAAAAAGGCAGCACGTGTTTTGGGCACGACAACAAAGTGGCTCATTTCATGTTGACGTAAATTAATAAATGTTAATTTGTCACGCTCAAGCAGCCACGTAGATTGGATTAAGTGTGGGCATCAAGCCAGGTGGACCAGTGCTGCCCTTCTCTATCGTCACTAACTAACCCTCTACCGCCAGAAAGGAGACAGAGAGGAAAAAAAAACGCCGCTCTTATGTCTTCCCTCTTTGTGTTATCTAACAGTGCGAAAACCAAACTTACATTCCGCAACGTGCTACAGTGTTTTTTCAAAACAACGCAGGCTGAGGGAGGGAGGGAGGTTAAGAAAAACACACTGGGCGTAATCTTGGGAACTAACTTGACATTATGTCACCTGAAAGCACCAAGGTCGAATCAGCTAAATATAATCCCCGTCCCTGGGTGTCGAGAGAGACTGTCTTTCTATCGAGTGCTTCCCTCAGGTGGTGGGACATGGCCACTCCTAAAGCAGCTCTCCAGGCGCTGCTTGACAGGAGGTTTGAGCTTGTTTGCAATGGCTGGGTTCCTGTCACCACAGAGCCACGGCGGGACCCGGCTGTCAAAGTAAGTGCTCCAAACCGATGCGGGGCAGCAGCAGCAGCAGCAACAACAACAGCAGCAACAGCTCGTCGCCACTCTCCTCCTCCTCCTCCTTGGAAAAAGCTCGGGATATCGCCCATCAAGCTGCTGTTTGGCGACAGAGTGAACATGAGCAAAGTCTGCCACTGGTTCATGCAGACGACCGAGACTCGCTCCCTGGCCATCGCGAAGGGGGCGACTTTGTCGAGGCGGCTGAGGGCTAAAGGCGGGACGGGAGGCCGGGCGGCTCCCGCCAAGCGGGGGAGGAGGAGGAGGCGGTGGTCCGAAGACCTCACTGGGCCGCGGGGCAGAGCGGCTGACCGCGGGCTGGCGGCCCCGGGGAGCCGGGCTGAGGGGAGGGGGCGGAGGAGGGCGTATGCTCGTCGCCGGGAGGGTGGGTGTGACCCGGAACGTGGCGGCCCGATCAATTGGCTGAGTCGCCATCATGTCGAGCGCTGCAACGGTGGCGGCGTGTGTCGGAGGGAGGAGCCGCCGTCGCCGCCCGATGGAGCTGAAGATGAAGCTGGAGCTCCGAGGCCGCCGCTCGACCACGACACACACCAGGTAGCGGTGGCAGCCGCCGCCATCTCCTCACCTCAGCCCTCCTGGACTCTGTTAGAGAGCCCGCCTGTGTTGTCGGTCACAGGAACCACCTACAAGCTGGTGCCGGTCGGCAACGCCTTGCCTGACCCGGAGAAGATGCAGGTGACCAAGGCAGCAGAGGGGACCTTACCCCGGGGGGACTCCCCCACCACCAATACCATCACCTCCTGCCAGCGGCCCGGGCCATTCCTCCTGGGCTGCCTGCGGGAGTGCTGGGTGATACTCAGGAACATCGAAGAGCCCGCGAAGAGAGCAAAGCGAAGCCCTACCTGGTCTGAGGAGAAGTTGGCCGAGGTCTTCCAGGGGCGGAGGCGGCGGAGGAAGAGTTTAAATCCCCTCAAAGTTGTTGGCTACAGCCAGCCTGGCGCTGACCCCTGGGCGACCAGACAAGAGGTCCCACCTGAGACCCCACCCTCTGCACAGTCTGGGCTGGACATTAGGCCGACTTCTCCCACTCTAATGGACTGTACAAAGCGGAGCGACGAGCAGAAGCAACGGGACAATCTGCAGGCCGATGATGTTCAGTGGCAACTAGTCGGGCTAAAAGAATGCAAGGTCATTCTGAGGAAGATTAACGTGTTGGATAGGAACTATCAAAATGGCTGCGTTGGGAAACGGCTTTCCAAGGTACCTTCGCCGACGCAAAGTTTGGAGAGGAAAGTTTGGGAAGAAAGTGGTGCTGAAGTTGAGCGTCATTCTGAGTTCCACGATGCAAGTTACTGCCAGAAAACCCCTAGTCAGTGGAGAACGACAAACAGCTGCATTGCTTGTGCAGGTGCAGTAGACTTTGCAAAAGGAAAGTGCTCCGCTGGTGAATTAAATCCCCGAGAATCGGGCGTGAAAAACAAAACGAAAGAAGCGTTCACAGACGCTAAATTGAGCCAACGAGGACTGAAAGAATGCAAAGTGGTGCTGGAAAAAATAACACCACTGATTGGGAACCGCTTCTCTACAGTAGCAGATGATCAGCTATTTAGGTTAGGTTGGAATACTAATAGAAATAAACGTCATCGTTAGAGCTGGAGAGGAGAAATCGTAATATTTCAAATTTCCTATTACAGATGATAAAAATGACAGTTTGGTTGCTTTTCGTTCGTAGGTGGACGGGTGATTTTGATTTTAACGAGCAAGCCTTTTGCAGTTATTAGAAATATTGCATTAATGGACAATCTTGATCGTAGTTAAAGCACTGTTAATCTATTATAGACTCGAGGGACTGATTTAAACTTGAATTGAAGCCTGGATGTGAAGAGAAATGCAAAGAGTGTATTTACCAACAAACTTCAACTGTTGAGGTAGTCGGTAGAACAGAATTTGCAAATTGAGGGGAGGGGAGGGAAGGAGGATTCCAAACTAGACACTATGGACTAATTTACAAATAGATTCCCTATATTCTTATGCCTTCAATGTCTAAGAAAAAGCCTGGCATGGTGTACGTGCTCATGGCAGGATTGGGGTATTGCTTTTTTGCCTGACAAAATAGGATGGGATAGAATTGATGTCATGGTTTGATGTTTACAGTTGTTTTGCTGCTGAGGGGAATTAACATTAAACTTCGGGTAGCACTTTTATGAAACGGTATGTGTAAAATATTTAAATATTTTAAACAAGTTTTTAACTTTGGTTTGCCTCTTAACAATTCTGGAAACTCAGGGTGAAAGCTAAACTAAAATGAACCAATTCAGAATAATTTAATGTTCCAAAGAACAGTTTGTTCCACAAACTATTTTTCAAATAAGAATCTGTTTTGTTTAATTTTTGTTCTTTATGCATTAATATTTTGCAGATTTTCTCACTCTAAACAAATAAATTTGTTTTGCTATGATTATAAAATGGAGGTTTTTTTTTCTTGTTAATTGTAGTTTGAATCTACATCATGAGATCATTTGGTTGTAGGTATCTGAAATGGGATTTTTTTTTGTATAGATGTTGCATATTTAAGATCATGACAAGAATGAACTTTCCTTCAAGTTTGAAAGTAAAATGTGCATCATCATCTTAAATTAACACACTTTGGGGTTTTGGCCTGGCCACTGCAGATTTTTATGTTTGCAAATAATGGAATTTGTGATTTGAAAAAAATAATTGTACAAATTTTAAATGGCATGTTTAAATTATTTGTTGCCTGTTTAATATTTAGCAAAAGCAATTTATCCTGACCACTTACTGATCCTCCACTTTCTACATGATTTCACTTTATTGGTGTTTCTTTAGTTTTAAGTTGGGGAAACTGGGAGACTTCCTTTAAATGTTGTCATACATTGCAATAAACTTAAAATAAGGTCAATTAACATTCTACAAGATTAAACTCCGCTACTACCACCCGTTCGTTAGTGCTGGTGATCAACTGTTGCAGATGGTCTGATTCTAGTTTATGGTAGCTGCACATCCTTAGTAAAATACAATCAGAGCATTCGGCAGTTAAGCCTTGTTGCATGTTGTACTCTTGTATTCCTTGCCAACAGAACTGGCACTGAAATTGTTGCAATAGGGAGGTTGCACGGCAGTTGAGGTCGTGACCCGTACTGTTGGCATGCAACGCCAACTGGAGTACACGCGATGAACTGCAGGTAAGCACTTACTATGGTTTCCAGTGTAGAGGGCCCGTCTTCTGTCCCAGCATCCGGATTCCACGCTGACTGGTTCCACACTCGAGGACCCTGGGCCGTCTATCCCCGGGGGCGGGGAGTGGAGGAGGAGATTGGGGTTCCGGTGTAGTCGGTGACTGTGGGTCGGCGGAGGGACCAGACCACCCCCAACTCTGCTGTGGCTGACGGGAACGTTGTCCAGGGGGGGGGGAGAGGATGGGGAGGTGGACGCGGGTGGTCAGGCGGGGGGTTCGAGGTGCAGGTGCAGCGCGGACAATGACTCTGGGTTGGCGGAGGGACCAGACTGTCCCCAACTGTGCTGCAGCTGACGGGGACATTGCCGGCTTTTCGTCCCCGCGTGTCCGCTGCCCGGAGCCGTGGCCCCACTCCACCTGGCCAACCCACAGCCCGTGACAGTGCGGCCCACAGAGGGAGACGGGGCGGAGGGTGGCCGTGGCTGGACAGCGCTGACCCCAGGAGGAGAGTAGGGGCTGTCCTGAGGGATGCGCTCCTTCGGCCACTTACACCTTGGTGCTCGGGTTCAGAGCAAAGATACTAGAGCATTTGGTTCAGAGTACTCGGTCACCCTTCACAATTATTTACAGCGCACAAATTGACCATTTTGGCGTTTTTTGCCGGAAGCTGCCATGTCCTCAAGATGGATTGGGCTGCTATGTGTGTCACACCCTTTGACCCGATGACCTTACTTGCAACCCCCCCCTATATACTGTGAACTTCTACCTGCCTACGAGTTCCATTTTTTAAAATGGGAAAGCTAATGCTGGTGCACTTTAGAAAAGTATTTTTACAGGAAGATAAATGGTAAATACTGCTGAACAATCTATCCTGTGGGGGCGGAGAGAATTATGTGTGCAGTCACATCCCCTCCTGTGAATCAATGTTATAAATCTCCTGCATTTTCTACTTTTCTCCATTCACAATGGTATTTTCCAATTTTTGTTCAACTAAACTACTTGTATTTAAAGAATCTTCACAAACACAGTTTAAGATGATTGTGTGACTCGTTTGCAGGTGCCCATAGTTCCCTTTCCAAAGAATACAGAGGTTGAAAAGAATACAGTAAAATTCCATTAATCGTGCACATTTGGGACTTTGGTTCCAGAATAGCAGATATTGGACTATTCTATGCTCCTATTAATACTCCAAGACAATTCAGCTTTCAATGTTGCACAGAATAAAAGTTCTTCTGGTGATCTGGGTAGGTTTAGATGGAGCACAGGCAACACCAAGGGAACCAGGGACCTAGTGAGTCTAAAGGGGACATAGTAATTGGCACTCATTGAGCCAAGTCCTCAATCATTGGGATTTGCAAATTTTGTAATGTATCTGCAGGAGTAATCATTGGCAAATATTCTTGTCTTTTAATACATCCAAAACGTGAGCAAAACCAAATGAAAACTTAACATTGATTTTAAATATGTAAAAAGTCGGCATTAAACATGAGAAATAGCAGACATTAATCCTTCATGCCTGCTTGGCTATTCATCAAGATCATGGTTGATCTTTCAGCTTGGTATTTTCCTGCACTATCCCCATATCCCCTCATTCAACTGATACCCAGGACTCCAACAAGCTCTGTTCTGAATGAACTGTTGATACCAGAGTAGTGCTCAAAGATTCAGTAGCCTTGTGGTGACAAAAATGTCTCATCTCAGTTTTAAGCACGCTACCACAAGAGAACGACATCTGGTTCTAGATTGTGCACTCAGGAAATCATCCTCTTTGCCTTTACTAGCTCTGTAAGAATTAAGTTTGGATGAGATGTCCTGGCCTACAGTAATTTCCTACTTGTAGCAATCTGAATTGAATTAATTTATATTGGCACTTGATACAAAATACTTGGTCATAAAGGGAGTTCTTAAATTGAACTGAAATTATTGTAATGTTATGAACTTGCCAATGAGTAATATAGATAATTGAAAAACAAATGGGAAATTAGGCCAAAGTGACTTGTGTACATGAATAGAGAGAACTGAGGGACGAATTGAAGTTTTTCAAAAATTACTGGATACTGGATCTGCACCAAGGAACGGAAATGTCAGAAATGTTCTCCCATTTGAGGAATGGTAAAGACAGCAACTGGAAGATTGCCAAAGTGTTTCTAATTTAGCTACTGATAAGCTAAGGGCATGTAAAGTTGGTGAGATTGAATTTGGAGTATTGCATTCAGTTTTGGTCACCTTGCTATAGCAACTATGCCACTACACTACAGAGTGCAGGAAAGATTTGAGGATGTTGACAGGACATGATGGCCTGAAGTGCAAGGGGAGATTGGACAGTCTACGACTTTATTCCTAGAGTATCGGAGGATGAGAGGTGATCTTATGGTGATGTATTAAATCATGAGGGGAATAGATACGGTGATTACCGTCTTTTATCCAGGTAGGGGATTCAATAACTTGGAGAAGTACGTTAAGGTGAGAGAAGAAAGATTTAATGGAACCATAAGATCCTGCACTCTAGGAATAAAGTCCTGGCTTGTCCAAATTTTTTTCAAAAAGGGTGGTGGATATATGTAAATACCAGAGGATGTAGTTGAGGTGGATACAATAACATTTAAAAACCATTGGACATGGATGGAAACATCCAGAAGAATGTAGGTCGTGTGTAGATGGGGCATGTTGGTCAGCATGGAGAAGCTGAGCTGAATGAGCTGTTTCCATCCTGTATTGCAAACTCAAAAAATAAGAAAATGTGGAGACAGGCAGGCCTTAGCTGCAGAAGATTAAACTGAAAGTTTTAGGAGGAATCTAGCAGGGAAATATAGAATAATAAAGATGGTACTTTACAGTGATCTTGGTGTAATGCAGAAATCTGCTAGAACCAACACATATTGGAGTAGTTTTGTCCTTGTGATAAACAGGGTGGTGTTAAAAGCCTTTTTTCGACTGAAATCCCATAAGAAGTGACGAAGCACATGGATGTTCATGTTCATTATTTATATTAATGATTTGGATGAGAATGTATGGTTAGTAAGGTTTTAGATCACACTGATTGGTGGTACAGTGAACCATGAAGAATGTTACAAAGGATACAACGGGTCATTATCGACTACGCCACTGAGCCAGGAAATTGCAGATGGGCTTTAATTTGGATAAATGAGGTTGAATTTTGGTAGGACAATCCAGGTAGGACTTGCCTAGTAAATGGTATGGCCCTGGAATGTGTTGTACAACCAATATAAGGGTGAAGCTGTATTGGTGGATGGATGGGCAGGGTGAAGAAGGCATTTGACCGGTTTGCCTACATAGGTCTGGATACCGAGTATGGGAGTTGGGTGTTATGTCATAGTTGTATAAAACATTGATAAGACCACATTTGAAGTACTGTGTTCAGTTCTGGTCATCATATTAAAGAAAGGATGTAGCTAAACTGGAAATGCTTCAAATAAAGATTTGTAGTGTGGTACTGGAATTGGAGGATTTGAGTTATAAGGAGAGACTGAATACTCTGGAGAGAAGGATGCTGAGGAGTAACTATATAGAGGTATACAAAATCATGCTGGACATTGATAAAGTAGAGTCTTTCCCCCAGAGTAGGGCAATCAATAAACTAAAGGGCACAGGTTTAAGGTGAGAAGGAAGGGGACAGAATGAAAAGGAACCTGGGGGCAACTTCTTTACACAGGGCAATTTCTACATAGAGCAAGCTGTTGGAGGAAATGGTTGAAATATGGGCACAGTCTTGACTTTTAAAAGATATCCAGATGGGTACATAGGAAAGATTTGGAGGGATATGGGCCTGGTGAAAAGCTAGTAAACTAGCTTGGTTTAGCAACTTGGTTGGCATGGACGATGTGCTGAAGGGCATGTTTCTGTGAATTATAGCTCTATGACTTTGATCATCATAAATGGCATTGTTGTGAACCAAACAATGATTTACCAAAGCAGAGTATCTTTAAGTGAGGAAGTTGTACGGCTACCTGAGGCAGAAATCATTTTAGAATGTGATCTTGGTAAACGAGTAAAACAACTACAATACTGCCTTCAAATGGCTTGGTTACTTTCAGAATTTAAAGATCAGTGGGTGTGAACGAGACTATAAACCAAGAATTCACACCAAATTAGTAATTGACAATTCTTGAAACTAAATTGATGGGAGGAAACCAAGTAAATAAGCTGGGAAGAGTGCAGAGGTTTTTAAGGATATTACCCGGATTTGAGGGCCTGAGCTACATTGAACAGGCTAGGGCTTTATTCCTTGGCGTGCAGGAGGATGAGGTGTGATCTTATAGAGATGCAAAAGATCACGAGGGGAAGTGATGAGATAAATGCACGGGATCTTTTATCCTGAGTAGTGGAATCAAGAACCAGGAACTTAGGTTTAAGGTGAAAGAGGAAAGATTTAATAGGAACCCGAGGGGCAACTTTTCAGAGTTCATATCTTGTATGTGTGTGTGTGTGTGTGTGTGTGTGTGTGTGTGAACGAGCTGCCAGAGGAGGTACTATAACAGCATTTAAAATTTAAAATTACATGGATAGGAATTACAGGGATACGGACCAAACATGGGCAGGTGGAACTAGTATTTTGGTCAGCATGGGCAAGTTGATCCAAAGGGCCTGTTTCCCTGCTGTATAACTCTCACTATAACTGGACAAAACGTTCCATAGGACTGAAGGAAGTAGTTAACTATTGGATGCAAGTTGGACATGAGCCACTGATGATAAAGAAAAATCTATTCATTAATGTTAGAAACTTTTATACAGCCATCTCCAGTTACATTATAGGTTCAGTGATGTAAGCTTTGGAGCACTATGTCCCAGAGATTGGGAATCAACAATACAGCTCTGGGTGCAATTCTATTGGAAAAATGCTGAGTTGGAAGGATCTGTAATAAATGCCATTGAATAAATGGCATTTCGTTGTCTCTGTACTGTACACTGACAATGACAATTAAAATTGAATCTGAATCTGAATCTGAAATACATGTCAGCAGTGGCTACCATCCAAATTAGAACAATTTTACTCTATGAATAAGATAAGACTGCTTCAAGGGCCTGTCCCACTTGGGTGACCTAATCCCCGATTTCTGGCGAGTTTGCCTTCGACTCGTACTCTCAGCATGGTCGACACAAGGTCGTAGATCTTCGTAACTCTCATTCATGCTCCGCGTACTCGAGGCCTCAGCTAGGTCGCGGCGTTTTTTTCAACATGTTAAAAAATGCCCGCGAGTAAAAAAAAAAAGGTCACCATGGAAAAAAATCGATACTTTTTTTACTCGTAGGGTTAGTCGTAGTAGGTCGGCATGTTAGTCGTAGGAAATCGAGGGTAGTCGTAGATAGTCTTCATCAGTCGAAGGGAGATCGAAGGAGGTCGTCTTCACTCTCCACTTTTCGGTGTTCAATTTTCCCGAAGTTAGTCAAAGCTGGCCTTCAACTTAGACGAAGGAGGTGGAAGGTGGTCTTCTTTTTGTCATTTTTTTCAAACTCTTCTAAACTCGCCAATTAGCTTGCCCAAGTGGGACAGCCCCTTCAACAGAGTGAACTCTCCTAGTGCAATAAAACAACGTTATAAATTGGGCAATTCTCTGTGGGATCAGTCAGAAAAGGCAGGTGTAATGCATGATTTCTTCACCATTTCCCAAGGGTATTGAATTTTGACATGCAGTACCTATTTTGTTTTTGGGAAAAAAAGAATTGGGCAACATCTAGTAACTGAAGCACTTACTCAAATATTCTCAAAGGTGCCAGAGATATTATGTTAAGAGAACTAATAAAATGTTTTAATACCCAAGAACAATTAACGGAGGTCATTCAACAACCATTTTAAGATTTCCTGGAGCAACTTGGTGTTGATTTATCATTGTTAGCAAAGAGATATTTGGCAAATGTCTGTTTAATGGGTGTCACTGACAAAATTACAGAATTTGTATCACTGTTAATCAGATGTGCACATTTCTGCTATAAAGGCGTGTATCCTGTGCTCAGCTGGTTCTGTAAATTTAGCATCAACAGGTGTCATAAAGCTGGAATAAAATTTATGTGGCGGCTTATCTGATGTTACGAATCAGATGAATGATATCTGACCCAGAGGCCTTGTAATACTCATGAAGGAAGCACACATTAAAATAAAACAATGTTTACATTTACACATTGGGTGTGGGATTAAAGCATAACAAAATCCTGAATTATACAAGGCTTGCATGCCAAGTTTCTGGTTCCACATCCGGAACAGAGCAGAGTTTACACAATGTAACAAAATCCACAATAAATGTTACAATGCGTTGTTAAAAATGGATCTGGAGGGGTTACCAATGTTGAGGCTAAAATTATGAACAGTGAAAGGCAATGGAGCAAAAGTAGCAAAATGAATAGCTATATAGAGACCAGGACATCTCAATTGGGAAATTAAACTGAGCAGGAAGCTATTTTTCAATCAGTGGCTAATCAAGTTCAGGTTTATTTGGCACATGCACCAATTGGTACAGTGAAATGATTTTACCATGCAGTCATGACAGTAAAAAGCAACAAAACATACAATTAACACAATTTTACACAAACATCCATCGTAGTGAATCTCCAGGCACCTCCTCACTGTGATGGATGGCAAAAACTCTTCGCTTCCCTGTAAGAAATACTGAAAATTAGAAGAAAGATGAGGAGTTTGTAATATGTTTAACCCAAGAGTTAAGTACTAGGAGAACACAATGGGAAAAGATGCTAACATGAAGGGAATTTGTGGATGCTAGGAGAGGGGATAAATATAGGGAATATAAAAATGCTGTGGGTGCTGTTAATCTTTGAAACACTTGTATACATTTATACTAGGAATTTAAAGTTGGTATTTTGGGAAACCGATTGGAACAATTGGGGAGTAATCTTAAACATTGCTTGGCTTAAAAACAATGTGTTTCCAATGGGTTACAGATATTGCTGTAGAGTTACAGATGACTGATTTACAGTTTGAGTTATATTGGAAGAACTTGTTTTGATGTCATCTGGGGTTACAAAATGCAAATGAGCTGCAGGATTCTTATCTCCTAGAATGCAAATGAGCAAGTGCTTGAAGTTCAGCATGTGTCTGGTAAAATGCAAGTACTATACAGAGCTGCGTCAGGCCCTATTTTACAAAAAGTGGCATGAAGCCAAAGGAATTATATTTAGGTAGGTGGGGGTGTGGTGGGTGGGTGGGGGGGGGGGGGGGGGGGAGATCTTCAGATAAACTGACCAGGGGACACATTTCACAAAGAAGATGATGAGAGAGGCTTGTGCCTTGCTAATAGTGATTTCACATTTCCCACCATGATTGATGGAGCGAATGAACAGGACACTAAGGTACATTCTAACTAAAGCCTTGAACGAGACTGAGCAGAGATGGGTTAATATATTCCAAGCCATTCTGATGCAGTTTAGAGCAACCGCAGATAGAGAGACGGGGCAGTCAACCTATCACCTAAGTTTGTTGTCTACAGCTTGTCAAGCCTTACAGTGCCGGAGATCTGGGTTCGATCTTGACTATGGCCGCTTGTCTGTATGGAGTTTATACATTCTCCATCTGACCTGTGTGGGTTTTCTGAGATCTTCGGTTTCCTCACACACTCCAAAGATGCACAGGTTTGTAGGTTAGACTGAAGATAGAAAGAAGATGTAAAGGTTTGTAGGTTAGATAGAAGATAGACTGGTTTGTAAGTTAGACCGAAGATAGACAGTAACTCAGCGGGACAGGCAGCATCTCTGGAGAGAAGGAATGGGTGACCTTTCGGGTTGAGACCCTTCTTCAGACTGAACGATGTTTCAGGTCAAGACCCTTCTTCAGATGGTTTAAACCAGCATCTGCAGTTTCTTCCTACTCGGTTCTGTAGGTTAATTAGCTAGGTGTAAATGTAAAATTGTCCCTAGTGTGTATAGGGTAGTGTTAATGTATGGGGATCGCTGGTCGGTGCAGACTCGGTGGGCCAAAGGGCCTGTTTCTGCGCTCTATCTTTAAAACTAAAAACAAAAGTGGATCAAAGATGCAGAATGCTCGGGGAACATACAGGAATTGTTCTCCTTATTTCACACTAGCTGTAGAATATACCACGTACATAATATTGGACAATATAAACGGGTAACTTTGATAATGGTACGCCATGCTCCTGGGCATGCTGTAATAATTGATGAAGAGCTAAGGGTCATCAGATTGGATATAGGTGATCAAATAGGGAATCACTGGACCTGCATGGAGGAAATAATGAATATGAATAGTCTGGTTGTGGATTCACACATTAATATAACAGTACGCTTGCAATTGATGTAAAAACCCATGCTACTTTTGCAAGTGTTCTATCACAAGAAAGGTATGAAGTCGCACCCTCTGCTAAATGGTACGGAGGAAATGGACAGAAGTGTACTCTACCTGGTCATGTAATAATCCAGGGTCTTGTGAGAGATCACAATCGGAGACAAGGAATTGGTGGTCGGATGAACAGATGATTAAGTAAACTTTGTTATGCACGAAATGACTCGGATGAAACATTAAGGAGATTTATTCCAACCTAACGTCCGCCAATATCACGCCTCCATGCTGTTTGCAAGGCACTGATGAGGGAGGGTGAGATGGTTTGGGTGGATGCTGGCAGCATGAGTTTTAAAGCTTTTGGCTTTAGGAGGCACTGATGGAGGGTGTGATGGTCGTTCATGAATAGCCTGTTAGTTGTAAGACTCTATTTGGGGAAAAATGGCTGAGAGGCAGAGGACATTTTGAAAACGTGGACTTGGTAGGAAAGAGTGGATGGGATGCTAATGTACACTGATGGATTAGGATTTTATTTGCACAGTTATTGGATGTATTTGTTTTGATTTTCTTTGTGGAATATAAAGCAATGTGATATGTTGAAAACCTTGATATTGATTAAGCAGGGAGGAAGAGAGAAAACTGCCATCAATTAGTTCCAGAAGCTACATTAGATGCCGTTATTTAATATGTCTTACTTGGGTGATCCAAGTGCCATGAGGTGGAACTTGATATTGGAAATTCAGAAAATTATAAGATGGGTGAATCACTTGTAATATATTTAACCCAAGGGGATATGTACTGGGAAAGCACGATGGGGAAAGATGCCGATGTAGTGAAGGGAACTTAAGAATGTTAGGAGAGGTGATAAATAGGTTTATCAGGTGTAAAATCCACATGTAACCATTGTTTAGTGGGAATATAAAAATGTGTGGGTGCTGTGAATCTTTGAAACACTTTGGGTTGTCTGAGTGTTTCCCCGTTAAGGCATTGAATAAACTGACTTGTTTACTGCCACAAAATGACCATGGTTTTATCTCAATGCCACTCGTAAAAGTCTGTGGGTAGGCTAAAATATGCTTTAAACATTATTGAAGTGACTTCTGTTCTATCTCGTTTCATATCATTGTACCATTAAGCCCAGTGGTAAAAACAAAGTGTATTCTCTTTGCCTGTCAATGGACATTTAATCAATGGGTTATTCTTCTCATCATCCACAGGTCTGCTGTTTTTATTGATACTGCCTGTTGATCAAACTATAGTAGTTTCATATCTTTGCAGGATTTAAGAGCTATTGATGTATTATGTTTAACAAGAGGCACTAGGGAACCAGCATGTCACAATCCTGCATCTGAGATGTTCCCTTACATTTCAGCTTTTATAGGAAGGAGCTGTTCTGGAGGATTGGACAGGAGACCATGTCTGCCGAACTACAGTGGGCAAGATTAGTTCAGAAGTGACTCATTTTGAAATTCAGCCAGGCTATTTTGATTTAGACTCATGTGCATCCATGTACTGTGGAGCTTTGTCACTCTCCAGGTGATGGGCAAATCTTCTTGACTAGTAACTGCTTTGTCTTGGAGAGATACAATGACATGCAAAGGGTTGGTAGCTCAGCTGTCCTCTCCATACAGTGTGATAAAACAGCACTCTGGCTATACGCCAGTGAATCACAGGACAATATCAAAGGCTTCACTGAATTCTCATGGGAATTCAGCAACAGCTGCTTCCACTCTTAGAAAATATGTTCTTGTTTGTCTACTTCCACTTTGTCCTGTGATCCAGCCATTTGTGTCACAGCACTCCTCCTAGATGCTTGCCATAGAGTCATGGTTACACCAGTACAAGTCTTATTATCAAAAGAATATAGAGGTACAAGAGTCAATTAAAAGATAACAGGGATGATACTAGAAATGTGAGAATTAACAAATCAGAAAAAGATGATCAGATCTGATGACTGTCTTCATAAGGCCGTAATTGATAGGAGCAGAATTAGACCAATCGGTAATCTGTCTACTCCGGCATTCAACCATAGCTAATCTATCTCAGCGGCATGGTGGTGCAGCGGTAAAGTTGCTGCCTTACAGCGAATGCAGCGCCGGAGTCCCGTTCGATCCTGACTACAGGTGCTGTCTGTATGGAGTTTGTACATTCTCCCGGTGACCTGCATGGATTTTCTCCAAGATCTTCAGTTTCCTTCCACACTCCAAAGACGTACAGGTTTGTAGGTTAATTGGCTTGGTAAATGTAAAAATTGTACCTAGTGGATGTAGGATAGTGTTAATGTGCGGGTATCGCTGGTCGGCGTGCACCCGATGGGCCGAAGGGCCTGTTTCCATGCTGCATCTCTAAACTAAACTAAACTAAAATGCTGGATTAACTCATTGGGACTGGCAGCATCTGCGGAGAGAAGGAAAGGGTGATGTATTGGGTCGGGACCCTTCAGTATGAAGAAGGGCCTCGACCCAAAATGTCACCCATTCCTTCCTTCCTTCCACAGATGCTGCCTGTCCTGATGAGTTACTCCAGCACTTCAGTGATGTCACCAGGGAATCCCCCCAAGTCACAAGAGTGACTCCATTCTTTTCAATGGAGAAGAATGAGAATAACTTGTCAAGATTACTTAATCGAGAAGAATCAAAGGGGAAAGGAGTTTATGAACCCAGAGTAATTGAGGGACAATACTAGACAAAGGAGCCTATCACATTAGCTACCAATGTGTCAACTGTTAATAATGCGATTTATAATTCCAAAAGCCATTTCAAGGCACTGATGTTGAGTATTTGGACCCAATTGACACATTTCTATGTGCAAAAGCCCCTTTGTGCTTATTAGATTGCACTAACAATCACTTCCAGATAAGTTAATGGCTACCAGGAAATTGGTGCCGGCATTTTTAAATGTGATTTTGCCAAATACACCTGACATTTGCTTGGCACCACCCTGTGCACAGCAACCTTACGTGTTCTTTAACATAAATGAGCTGTTAAGGTGTAACCTATGACCTATATTTTCACACACAAAAAAGGGAATAAACCCACAGGAAGGTGTCAGTTAATCAAATCATCATCCCATTGATGTATTGCTCTTTGCTTCAGTTCTTTGCGTGTCAGTTATTGTGTGTATATCTACATGCATTGCTGGGTATGCCATTCCTTATTCTGATCTTGGGTACTCTCTGTGAACTTGGCATGTTCTCTTCATGGCATAGTGGGTTTCTTCCTGGAGTTTTACTTCCACATCCAAGTAAGTTAAGCGGCAAAGGTACACAAAAATGCTGGAGAAACTCAGCGGGTGCCGCAGCAACTATGGAGCGAAGGAAATAGGCAACGTTTCCAGCATCTGCAGTTCCTTCTTAAACAATAAGTTAAGCAGCATTTGCAAACGACCTCTTAATGAAGGCCATGTAGGTCTTAATATGGCAAAACGATGAAAGGGGAATTGTTGGGCACATGAGGTTTAAAAAAAAATAAGAGGGGGAACGGGAACTATGTGATTGTTGGGAGCCAGCAGGGACTCAATGGGCAGAGTGGCCTCCTACCATGTTGTAATGCACATTTACAGTTCTTTGAAGTTTAAGATGCTTTAAGATTCTTACCAGTTTCTCATGCTTCACAGTGGTAATATCTTGGCAGCTGCAGACAGGAACCCCACAGATAAAGGTTTAACAAACGATTCAGATGAAACCCACCTGATGGTCTTTTAATGGGCTAAACTCCAATTTCTTATATATAAATAAAACAATGTATTCAATTGTTTGAAACCAAAACAGTACCTGGAGGATGATAAATGACAATAATTTATAGACAGGAAATATAATCTGAAACCTGTCTGATGGAATGCAAAAGAAGGTGCCCTGTTATTCTTATAGTTCTAAAATTAATAGCAAACAACATCCATTTCTGCCCCACCTGATGTCCCCAAAAATGTTATATAGGGTGATTTCACGAAAGGTCACTGGAGCGTAGATCCGCACCCACGTGACCGAAAATTTGAAGTGGAGTACATGCTATACTTCCGGTACATGTTAGTGAATGGGAAAACACGCACTTTCACACCCGTTAAAAACATCGAAAACGGCCAGTTTTTGAGCTGCAATTTACTGTGCCAGTCGGGGTGACCGTGAGGCACAGCTACCTAAATTTACAGTCCAAAAAAAAGATAGAAACTAAGGTAAATTCAAGAGGGTGCTGAAGGTGCAAATCTAGCGGAAGTGATCAGCGGACATTTGTCGTGGAGATTTAAAGATCTAAAATATCGGGAATTATCGCGTTTGCTCGCTGCATTTCATCAAAAGTAAGGCATTATTGACATTTTTATCTTTATTCATTTGTTATATGAAAAGTTTTAAAAGTGAAAAATCCGTCAGTAAAATTGAAAATCGCCCATGGTTCTCAGGTGGGCTTTAACATGCAAAATGAAAACGCTTCTGAAGCTACATTTACCATTTAAATAATCGTAAACTATCAATGCGTTTTGAAATAAATTTTACTTGGGTGCAAGCTAAGGAATGGGATAATTGTCAGCTGTTAGTTGGACAAAATTAGGACATTTTATTATTTGCCAAAATATATTTCTCAATGTTTCTTGTTTAAAGCCTGCACAATCACCCAAACTACTTATTTATTTATTTATTTATCATCTAATAACAGACAAGCCTGCAGCATGGAATGATGTCACAATCCTGATTTTGGCAAATAATAAAATGCCCTAATTTTGTCCAACTAACAGCTGACAATTATCCCATTCCTTAGCTTGCATCTGAGTAAAATTTATTTCAAAACGCATGGATAGTTTACGATTATTTAAATGGTAAATGTAGCTTCAGAAGCGTTTTCATTTTGCATGTTAAAACCCACCTGAGAACCATGGGCGATTTTGCAATTTTACTGACGGATTTTTCACTTTTAAAACTTTTCATATAACAAATGAATAAAGATAAAAAAGTCAATAATGCCTTACTTTTGATGAAATGCAGCGAGCAAACGCGATAATTCCCGATATTTTGGATCTTTAAATCTTCACGACAAATGTCCGCAAAGCACTTCCGCTGGATTTGCACCTTCAGCTCCCTCTTGAATTTACCTTAGTTTCTATCTTTTTTTTGGACTGTAAATTTAGGTAGCTGTGCCTCAGGGTCACCCCGACTGGCACAGTAAATTGCAGCTCAAAAACTGGCCGTTTTCGATGTTTTAACGGGTGTGAAAGTGCGTGTTTTCCCATTCACTAACATGTACCGGAAGTATAGCATGTACTCCACTTCAAATTTTTGGTCACGTGGGTGCGGATCTACGCTCCAGTGACCTTTCGTGAAATCACCCTATTGGTAGACACAAAATGCTGGAGTAACACAGTGGGACAGACAGCATCTCTGGAGAGAAGGAATGGGTGACGTTTAGGGTCGGTAATCATGAATTTTACCAATTTACAAGTAATTACCTATTTACCAAATGCCCCCAATGAGAAGTTTCACAATAATATTACAAATACGGAGAGATTTCACAATAATTTCCACAAAGGGTCTGAAGCAGCTCTTGTCCTGGTGTCTTCTGCTGATCTGTTGTACTGCAGCCATGATGTGACGTACGGCTCAGGATTCCACCAAACCAGAGGAGGTTCGTGTACTTTAACAAACACATCAGGTGCTGATATATGATTTATGAGAATTCTTGAGCGTGTTGGTGTTATCAAGTTCATGTGACTGAATCCCCTCTCACACTCAGCAGTACTAATAGGAGTAACTTGTGAACAGCTCAGTAATGGGCGTATACCCTGGGGGATGAGGCGTCCACGATCCTCTGAAGGCGTTTATTACAGAGGAAGAAGAAAGCTTAAACCTCTTACAGAGAGACAATATTGCAGCTTCTACATAATTAGGTGGTATTTCAGCAGACCAACAGTATGTATCAAGGACACACAATTCATTTAGCAGGGATTTATACATACTATGAGGTTCAGAAGAATGAGAAACTTTCAAGGATGTTGTCGTGAACATACAGTGCTGCAAATTGTTTATGACTCGTAAGAAACTGTTAATAATTAATGGAGACGGCTTTGCTGTTGCTTGTTCAAGTAATTTCTCCAAACTTCCCCTTTTCAACTGCCTTTTGAGCTTCTAGAGTTTTAGTACCAGGTGGCTCTTGCAGTTATCTTATGCTTCGTTGGATCAGCTTGTCTGCATAAACAATCGTAGTAGTGCGTTCCTGCAAACACTCTGACAGTAAACCAAGCTCATGCAACGTATCACAAATTAGAGCTAAACCCAATAGAAACTGTTCTGAAGAGAGTCTTGTTAACAGACCTTACTAGGTTTTTCTGTCACTCCCAGATCTTGTTTCATCCTTCATTGCTTTTTCAAAATGAAGACACAGTGCTTCATGATTTTGCCTCCCTGTTGAAACTGTCGAAACGAGCCAGCAACCCACCTGGTGCCCAGAACACGGCCTATTTTGCAAATTTGTTGTTCTAGTTGAGAGGCACATTCAGACAGTTCCTTTTGATTTAGAGGTGATCTACCGTAAACAGAGTACAATTTCTCCATAAATGATTGAAAATGATTAATTCCATGAACTTCTCTCACCGAATCACCTACTGCATGTTCTAATCTGTGATTAAGACAGTGCCAAATTATCACATCAGGGTAATGTTCCTTGAGAATTGTAGCAACACCAGATTTGACACCAAGCATTACGCTCGCCCCATCACTCACAATTGCTACAAGGTTCTGTTTCAAGTAAGAATCATCAAACCCATGGTTACTGAGACAGTTCAATCGATGCTTAGCAATAGTTGCAGCTTTCTGATCTCAAAGTTAAAGTCAAAGTAGCCTTTATTGTCATTTTGTTGCCTTGCAGTCATACATATAATAAAAATGACAAAAACTAACTATAAACACAAATTTAACATCCACCACAGTGAGTTCACCAGGCATGTGATGGAAGGCAAAAATCTTAAAGTCCTTGTCTCTTCCCTCCTTGTTCTCCCTCTGCTCCGAGGCGATCCACGCTTCGGATGTTGTAACACCGCCGGGTGATGGTAAGTAAGTAAGTCCCGCGGCTGAATCCAAGCACCGCGAACGGGCCGGTTCAAACTCCGCGGCCCGGGGTGGTCGAAGCTGCCGCCCTCCAGTCTAGCGCACGAAGCTGTTGTTGCGGGAGCTCCGGAAAAACAGGTCACCGACCTGTGAGCTCCTGACGATATCGTCCACCAGGCCCGTGGCCGATCCTCCAAGGTCGGGTCGCCACTGCCACCGGAACGCCACAGCTCCGATGTCGGGTCTAGATCTACATCTGAATTAAATCTAGAAACTTAAAATGGGGATCTCCTTTCTTATCACTTTCACGTTTCAAATAAATTATTAGGGCGGTCTTGATGCTCAGGCTTGTTGTTTCATCAACAGACATTTTGCCATTTATCTACTGGATATGCTGACGACTCCTTTGATCGGCTCCATAATAGGATATTTGGTACATTTGCCTAATGGGAGAGGAAAGATAATGTATAGTCATTGAGTTATCAGCTTGGAAACAGGCCTTTCAGCCCACTCTGGTTTTAGTGATCCTTGATATATCTTGGTTCCTTTCCCAAGGCTGCGTGAAGAATAGATGGAGTTGATGGGGTGAGGATGGTGAGGATGATGGACTGGGCTGTGTTCATAACTTTGCAATATCGCAAAGCAGTTGCCATATCAAGCTGTGATGTACAAGGTGTTTTCTATAGTGCATCCGTAGACACTGGTAAAGGCCATTGGAGACGTGCTGAATTTCCTGAGCCTTCTGAGGAAGTACAGACTTTGGTGTGCTTTTTTGGTCATGACGTCAATGTGGTTGGACAATACATTTTTATCTTAAAATTTGGTTTGAAGAACAAAACTCGCCTACAAATAGTTGTCTAATTACATTTTTGGTGGTTTCCAATTTTCTTCAAACCAGAAGATGTGGCAGCAGTAATGAGGTTATTAGCTCATTCGACCTTTCAGCTTCCAAAGTGCCAATTATTATACTTATCTGCCATTTTTACAGTAATGCAATCTTCAGCTTGAAATTAATCTGAATTTTCAATCAACTGTTGGAGCAACCAACTGGAAAGCAGAGTGACAGAGAACATGATGAGTGCTGTATACTATTGTCTGGCAAACAGGAAAGTAACAGCTTGAGAAACACATTTTGCACTGAAGGACCAGGGAGGCATGGTGGTGATGTAGTGGTAGAGTTGCTGTCTTACAGCGCCAGAGACCTGGGTTCTCTCCTCCTGACTATGGGTACTGTCTATATGGAGTTTGTACATTCTCCCTGTGACCTTGTGGGTTTTCTCCGAGTGCTATGGTTTCCTCCCACACTCGAAAGATGTACAGGTTTGTAGATTAATTGGCTTCAATAAAAATTGTAGATTGTCCCTGGTGTGTAGGATAGTGTTAGTGTACAGGGTGATCGCTGGTCAGTGTGGCCTCGGTGGGCTGAAGGGCTTGTTTCCACGCTGTATCCGTGTATCTGTATCTGGCTGCTGCACTTAAATTTTGAGCACGCTCATCCATGTGAAAACCAAATTCATGAAAAAATGAAATTGTTATATAAGTTAATACCTAAAAATAAATTTCCAATCATCCAATTTTACGCAAAAACTAATAACAGTCAGTTTAAGCTGGGTATTAACATGATGATTGTTAAATATTAATATGTCCATTAAGTTCTAAACTTATTACATTGTTTTTAAGGGAAAGTTTTTCATTTGCAAAGTAAATTATTTTCTTACCTGCATTATTGCAAATATTTATGTTTAGTTTTGGTCTCGTCTCTCAGCAGGTTTCGATTCCTCCTCAGTCTGGAGATTTGAGTACATAATCCCTGCTGTTTCCTCATTGTTCCTAATCATGTTCCCCTCTTTTCTTAGAAGGATTAGGAAGTTTGGCATGTTCCCAACAACTCTCACCAACTTCTGCATTTTATCGGGATGCATCACGGCATGGTTTGGAAAGAGCTCCATCCAAGGCCGCGAGAAATTGCAGAGAATTATGGACGCAGTCCAAACCATCATACAAACCAACCTCCATTCCATTAACTCCATTTACACCTCACGCTGCCTCGGCAAGGCCAGCAACATAATCAAGAATGAGTCGCACCCCGGTCACTCCCTCTTCTCCCCACTCCGATCGAGCAAGAAGTTATAGAAGTGTGAAAACGCACACCTCCAGCTTCAGGGACAATTTCTTCCTAGCTGTTATCAGGCAGTGGGACCATCCTACCAACAACTAGAGATCAGCCCTGAGCTACTATCTACCTCACTGCAGACCCTCGGACTATTTTCGATCAGATATCACTGGACTTTGTCTTCCACTAAACATTATTCATGTTGGTCCTTTTATCATGTATTGTCTTTCTGCTGACTGGTTAGCATGCAACACCTTGGTACACGTCACAATAAATTAAAGTGAAACTCAACTCAACTCATGAGGTGGTATTTTATGAGGGTATGCAATGTGTTCACCTTCCCTACATTGTGAATGCAGCCATCCATCAGAAATCAGTTTGAAGGAGGGTCCCGACCCGAAATGTCACCTGCCCATTCCCTCCACAGATGCTCAAGAAGGAACTGCAGATGCTGGAGAATCGAAGGTTATACAAAAAAGCTGGAGAAACTCAGCGGGTGCAGCAGCATCTATGGAGCGAAGGAAATAGGCAACGTTTCGGGCCGAAACCCTTGGTTTCGGCCCGAAACGTTTCCTATTTCCTTCGCTCCATAGATGCTGCTGCACCCGCTGAGTTTCTCCAGCTTTTTTGTGTAACCCTCCACAGATGCTGCCTGACTCTCCAGCACTTAGCTTTATGCTTAAAGTTCCAGCATCTGCTGTTTCTTGTGTATCCACCCTTCAGGATTGTTTAATATCTTCTTCAATTACCGTAGTTCTCTGATTGAGAATAGAGCAAGGCCAGCACTTTTTTTTTTTGCCATCTCTGATTTTTCTTGAGTTGACCAGCATGTGGGACATTTCAAAGAGCTACAGACACAGCACTTTACAGAAGCTATAGCAGGGAGAACACAATGTACCGGAGTAACTCGGCAGATCAGGCAGCATCTCTAGAGAATATGGAGAGGTGATATTTCGGTTCGAGACCCTTCTTGAGTATGAAGAATAGTCTACCCAGAGATGCTGCCTGACCTGCTAACTTATTCCAGCACTTTGTGTCCTTTTGTGTATCGTAACCAGCATCAGCAGTTCCTTGTTTCTACTCTATACTACAACAGAGAGAGTCAGTAGATTACCTTCCAATGAAGACATTAGTAATACAGATGGATTTATACCAGTCTGGTATTCCTCATCACATCCATGCCCACATGGTAGTCTTCAGTATTTATCCAGATATAAGCAATTAACTGCATTTACAATTCCATTGGCTCTAGTAGGATATGAGCTCTAGTCTTTGAATCCTTATTCTAAGCCCCTGGATAACACTGGGGAAAACCCACCTGCATTATTCATAATGCTTAGGCAGGAACTGCAGATGCTGGTTTCCTGAAGATAGACACAAAATGCTGAAGTAACAGCGGGCCAGGCAGCATCTCTGGAGCGAAGGAATGGGCGATGTTTCGGGTCAAGACCCTTCCTCATTCTCGAGAAAAACATCTCTCCAGAGATGCTGCCTGTCCTGCTGGATTTTGGATAACTAACAAACTCCCCTTCCCCTTTTTTGCCCTCCCCCCCCTTCTCCCTCCCTCTCTTCCCTGTACCCCACCCATTTCTCCCCTCGCCCTCCCACTCCACCTACATTCCTTCCTCTGGCTTCACAATTTGCAATACCTCTATCCTTACCTCACACGTTCTGGCCTTTGTCCAATCACCTGCCCATCAAAAAGCCTCTCTCGCCTGTATCCACCTATCACTCACCTGGCTTTGTTCTCCCCCTCCTCTCTTCCAGCTTTCTCCCTGCATCGCCCCACCACAATCAGTCTGAAGGATGTCACCTTTCCATGATCTCCAGAGATGCTGCCTGACCCGCTAAGTTACACACATGTGAAATGCTGGACTGCCTTGTTGAAGAATGATTCACTGTTCCTGAGTCCATGAAGAAACATATTCTTCAAAATAATCTGAAGTATGGAAAGGATTTCCCATTAAAAATGTATTAATAACAATACGTAACTTGTTTTTGTACAAACAATATGGTTATGTGTTCTAATCATATTTGTACAGACACTCATAAAATGAATTTTGAGGTGTACAAAATATTTGCCTGTGAAGGAGAGATAATCCTTTTCAAAATATTGCATATTCCCTGAAGCAATCAGCATTGCCCTGGGGCTCAGACGTTTCCATAGAAAACAATTTTGTGATTTGGTTTGTTGATGAGTGACATTCTTTCAGCCCTGTGTTTTAATCAATTCTGTGAGGATAGGTGTGGCAAAAACCAGCTTAGTCATGCGTGTTGTTTGGGTATATAAATCATACTCACCACCATCTTGAAGGCAAATAATGGAAAACCTGCCAGAAATATGCAATGTTGAAGGATTGTGATCATAATGAGAGCACAATGTACTACCATTTTGGAGCTGCAGCAAAACATCGAGCTTAGTGCAGTACAGCATAGGAAGAGGCCCTTCGGCCCAGGGGTGGAAAACCCGGGGGGACCAGAGGGGACACATCCCCCCCCCCCATATTTTGAGAGGTGGGGGACATCCCCCCCCCAAGTTTTTGTGATCCCGATTTTAAAATCTCCGCTTTTAGCGCTGGATTGAGCCTCCGAAGCCTCGTACGTGTGTGTGTGAGTGTGCGCATGCGCGCGTGGCCACCAAAAAATTGTGTCCCCCCCCCAAGTTTTTGTGATGGCCCCCGATGTTTTAAAAACTCATCGGTGCCCCGCTTTGGAGCCCTCCACCGAAAACGGTGTCTGAGCCTGGGAAGATCATCAAAGACCCCTCGCAACATGGTGTTTGTGTCCTCCCATCAGGGTGCGCAGGAGCCTCAGGTGTACCCAGGATGAGGAAAAGCTTCTATAACAACAAAAAATTGAGTCCCGACCTTCCCTGGTCCCCTCCCCATGTTTTTTTGATAGTGATTATTCTGTATCTTCTCTCTTGCTTTTCCTTGCCCTTTATGTACAACTACTACGTGACGCAAAACTGCATTTGATACTTGTATTTTGTGCGATGACATTAAAGTTGAATTGAATTGAATTGAATGTTGAGCATGATGCCAAGTTAAACTAATCATCCTCCTCCAAGATCAGTCTTCTTCTTGCGTACGGCGTGCACAGCCTAAAGTTGTAGGACAACTCGTTCTATTTGATCTTATTTGATTGTGCACACCGGGTTGATTGCATTTGTCGAAACAGGGCGGACCACGTGAAGGTTGCGATCTCCCACCCCCAAGATCAGTCTGAAGAAGGGTCTCGGCCCGAAACGTCGCCTATTTCCTTCTCTCCATAGATGCTGCCTCATCCGCTGAGTTTCTCCAGCATTTTTGTCTACCTTCGATTTTCCAGCATCTTCATTTCCTTCTTAAACATCCTTCTCCAAGTGATCCATTCCCTCCATTCCCTGCATATCCACTTTCCTTTCCAATAACCCTCGTCAAGGTCACAATGTGGCCCAGGCAGTAACCACTCTCTGTAAAAAAAACTTGTTCCACACATTGCTTTAAACTTTGTCTCTCTCACCTTCATGCTAAACCCTCCAGTCCTTAATATTTCCACCCTGGGACAAAGGTTCTGACCATCTACCTGATATACACCTCTCATAATTGTATATGCTTCCATCGTGTTTCCCCTTAAGCTCTGACATTCAAGAGAAAACAATCCAAAGTTTATCCAACCTCGAATAGCCTCTAATCTAGGCAGCATTCTGGTAAACGTCTTCTGCACCCTCTCCAAAGCCTCCACATATTTTCTGTATTGGAGCCGCCACAACTGCACGCAATACTCCAAATACAGCCAACCAGAGTCCTAAAGAGTTGCAACATGACTCTTGTACCGTCCGATGAAAGCAAGCATACCATACGCCTTCTTTATCACTTCATCTACTTGTGAAAACACCCTTCTTTAAATTAGTGCCTCATTTACCGAGAGACACCAGTGAATCTGTGGAATTCTTTTCCACAGAAGGCAGTGGAGGGCAAGACAGTGGATATTTTTAAGGCGGAGATAGATAGATTCTTAATTAGTACAGGCGTCAGAGGTTATGGGGAGAAGGCAGGAGAATGGTGTTAGGAGGGAGAGATAGACCAGCCGTGATTGAATGGCGGAGTAGACTTGGTGGCCAAATGGCCTAATTCTACTCCTATCCCTTATGACCTGATGACATGTGCTAATCCCTGTCACTGTTTCACATGAAACATCTTCAAAGTGAAGACTCATCACTACCCAGTGTTGGCCTTTCATGCATATGGAAGTCACAGATAAATTTGAATTTCACCTTAAACACAAAATGCTGGAGCAACTCAACGGGGTCCGGCAGCATCTCTGGAGAAGAGGAATAGGTGACGTTCCGGGTTGGAACCCCACTCCAGACGGAGTTGCTTGGTGTTGGCTGACCGTGTTCGGAATTTTTCACATTTCACAATCAGTTTTAACTTTCCAAATAATACGACCTGATTGTCTTTCAAAGTGACAAACCTCAAAATATCCTAAAATCTCAACTGGTAAAGAAAGAGCAAGTATTGTTGGACATTTAGCTTGATCCTTTGTCCAATGTTAAACCCTGGAGCTCCTGGGTTTTTAATTTATTTTTTCAAGGCAGGCACTCTTCCATGCAAGAGGCAGCATGAATGAGACTCACTCTTCCTCAGCAATATTTTTACCTTATTAAGTTGTTTCAGATTCTCAAAAGACTATAATCATCTCTTTGTTGTATTACTGGTGAGAAGGTCATTAAACAATGCATTTTTTAAGGCTTGACTAATTCTCGTTCCTTATCATCTCTCAGCCTGGGAGAGGCTGCACAGCACCATTTTATTGTTTGTTTCAATGAGTTGTGCAACTCTTAGGCCACAGGGTTCAGTGGATAAAGAAGATCGCACAAGTACATAAGTTCCAGGAGCAGAATTAGGTCATTTGCCCCATCAAGTCTTCTCTACCATTCAATCATGGCTGATCTACCTTTCCCTTTCAACCCCATTTCCCTGCCCTCGCCCATAACCCCTGACACCCTTACTAAACAAGAATCTGCTAATTGCCTCCTTAAAAATATCCTTATACTTCGCCTCCACAATGAATTCCGCAATAAATTCCCCAGATTCACCTCCATCAGACTGAAGAAAGTCCTTCTCATCTCCTTTCTAAAGGCAAGTCCTTTTATTCTGAGACTATATAATCAGGAAAAGGCTTCTGGTTCTAGGATCATGTCTTATTACCATTTCACAAACAATATTTGCAATCTTAGTTTTCTACAGCTATTTGGCCTCTTGCTGGATGGGTGAACAATGATGGGTGTAAAACATCAGAAAATACCTTGCAGGCTTGAACATGCAAGTTAACTTGGGAAACTTCCTGATAATGACATGTGAAACTGCTTGCATTTCTTGGGGATATCTGGATCAATGTTATCCTTGGAACACCCTGCCGTTGCACATCAGACAGGCCCCCTCACTGTCCATCTTCAAATCCAGTGTTAAAACACATTTGTACTCCCTGGCTTTTGACCATGCCTGAGACTTTGCTTCTGTTTTTGGTGTTTTTGGTGTTTCTTTATTTTACATGTCTTTTGCTACTATTTCTTTTGATTGTTATTTTTGGTGTGTATTCACTTTTTTGTCAATGATTAGTGATGTACAGCACTTTGTTGCAACTATGATTGTTTTTAAAGTGTTCTATAAATAAAATTATTATTATTATTATTATTATTACTCTTCTTACTTCCTTCTTTTGGACACCGTATCTGTGAAAAGATGTGCTGGCTCTGGAGATGGTCCAGAGGAAGTTTACTAGAATGATCCCAGGTTAACATATGATGAGCGTTTGAGAGCACTGGGCCTGTACTCACTGGCATTTAGGGGGACCTTATTGAAACTTACCGAATAGTGAAAGGCTTTTATAGAGTGAATGTGGAGAGGATGTTTCCACTAGTGGGAGAGTCTAGGACCAGAAGTTATATCCTCAGAATTAAAGGACGTTCCTTTAAGAAGGAGATGAGGAGGAATTTATTTAGTCAGAGGGTGGTGAATCTGTGGAATTCTTTGCCACAGAAGGCTGTGGAGGCCGTCAATTGATATTTTTATGGTAGAGATAGATAGATTCTTGATTAGTGCAGGTGTCAGGGGTTACAGGGAGAAGGCAGGAGAATGGGGTTAGGAGGGAGAGATAGATCAGCCATGATTAAATGGCGGAGTAGACATGATGGGCTAAATGGCCTAATTCTGTTCCTATGAGTTTATGACCTATGAATGTATAATGAAGGGGATGTTGGGAGGGAGACAAATTTCAATATCTTAAAAATACATTAGATCTATGATTTAATTGCAATTGGCATTTTAGTGACTGTGGTTTTATGGTTTTGATCACTGTCTCCACTGTTGAAGAATATAATACTAAGTATTTCACAGTGCAGAATGTTTCTGTTGGATCTGGGTGGAACAAGTACTTGTTGGTATTTTACTGAACCTGATTAGAAACATGTTTGTGCAGGAAATTATGATTTCAGGCTGAAAAATACGAGTAGCATGCAAATACATTAATAATATATTGCGTAGGAAGGAACTACAGATGCTGGTTCATACCAAAGATAGACACAAAATGCTTGAGTAACTCAGCGGTTCAGGCAGCATCACTGGTAAAAGTGATAGGTGACGTTTCGGGTTAAAACCCTTCTTCAAACTGAGAGTCAGGAGACAAGACAAGAGACTAGAGACATTTATTGTAACAAGCACCAATTGGTACAGTGAAATTTGTGGTCAAATTGAGAGGGAAACTAGAGGTATGACAGGTATGAAAAGTTCAAATCAAATCAGAGCTAGCACTGATGACCAAAAAAAGGTGGAGCTCACAATGGTCCATTGTTGGCTGTGGAAGAGGTGATAACGAAGGCAGGCACAGGTTATTGATAGGGGACGATCAGCCATGATCTCAATGAATGGCGGTGCTGGCTCAAAGGGCCGAATGGCCTCCTCCTGCACCTATTGTCTATGTTTCTATGTTTCTATGAAGTGGTATGAACAGTGAAACTAGCAGGGCGACTAGGGTTACTTGAAATTAGAGAAATCAATATTCAAACCGCTGGGTTGTAAGCTGCCCAAGGGCATAACATAGTGCTCAATCACTTCCAATACTTGTGTGTTCTAATATTTACTGCCGATAATCTTGTTAATAGCACAGGAAATGGCATCTGCTCCATCTGCATTCACAGAAAATTAGTTATGCTTTACCCAAGGAGACCAAACATTTCCCACAGCTAAATATAGTTCGAACACGGGGAGGAAGCGATTTATAAGGGTGTTCTTCATCAACTGATTTATCATCCATTTGCTCAATGCCACTAAAGTGACACTAAAGTGAGCGTTTCGTTTGAGAGAGTGAAGTGGAGGATTAATATAGACAGGCAAATGCTGTGGGATTGTGCTGAATGGTTGTTGAGGTTTGAGGACAAGCCATAAGCTGCCTGCTCCATGGATCAATCTGCACTAAATATCTCGGAAACTAAGCTGTGCAACAATGACTGTTTCATTCTATTTGTGATCAGTAAATGCCTGTGAGTGATAGTATTATTTGAAAAAAGCACACATTTATTTGAAATTGTGTTATAAAGATAATGGCTGCATTCACTCAGGTCCAGAGTCACTGGTCACTTCCTTCAACAAAGCTCCTATGTTCCTATGGTCAAAGTGAATGTGTTGCTTGTTACCCAGATAACAGGCCCTTCCCATTGCATTCTGGGAGCTATCAACTCGTGTTTTGATCTTGTTTTACCGAAGGCAGCTTTATATTATCATCAGTGGCAGAAGGTTAGCTGCAAACCAACACATTTTCAATGAAGTGTCTGAATCAGTTTTATATGAAGAAGGGTCTCATCCCAACACATCACCTATTCCTTTTCTCCAGAGATGCTGCCTGACCCTCTGAGTTTCTCCAGTTTTTTTGTTTCTATCCCTGGGTTTTGAAATCTGTTACAACTGTGGAAAGTGCGACAATGTTGGAAGATAGATACAAACAGCCACCAGAAATTAACCAGCAATTAGCATATAGGACATTGACGATTGTTAGAAGGTGGAGTACTGAGGAAATGGTATTAAGCAGCACCTAAATATATAACCTGTTATAGGCATGTCCACGTACACATGTTAAGAAAGGAAACAGGCTAGATCGCTGATTTCCATGGTGCTTGATATTAACATCTTAGTTTTTAGTTTAGATATACAGTGCGGAAACAGGCCCTTTGACCCACCGAGTCCGCACAGACCAGCAAACCCCACACACGAACACTATCCTGCACCCACTGTGGGAGGAAACCGAAGATCTGGGAGAAAACCCATGCAGTCATGGGGAGAATGTACAAACTCCGTACAGACAGCACCCATAGTCGGGATCGAACCCGGGTCTCTGGCGCTGGAAGCACTGTATGGAAGCAACTCTACCACTGCGCCATCATGCATCTGTTAGATCTGCAGGCTTCTAATATTCTTCTCAATGTGATGCCCAGCTCAACTTGCAATAGAAGTATGTGTGTCTATATCAGATCCACTCCAAATAACACAATCACCATTGCTAATATCTCACCTAGTTTGCCTTAAGTTATAAAATAAAACCAAATAATAACTCAAATAAATAGTGGAACTAGAAAGGATAAATGTAATGAAAAACATCTGAAACAGCAATTATGAAGGCAATTATGTAATAATATTTTCCAATATAATTTTTCTGTCATAAATCTAGATTTTTACTCAGCAACTTGCCCTTGGCAAGTTTTAAAAATTAATATCTATAATGAAAAGGCCTGCATAGTATATGTGTTTCCTGACTATAAGTTATAATTTATAAAATTTTAATGTTCAGGTTTAATATTAAAAATTGATGCATCATCACTTTCCTTGCATTTCTGCGGTTACCATTGGTTTCTCTACTGGCTTATGTCTGCAGGGGACTTGTTGAAAAAGTCTCTAGCTCCTTGCTTGGAGTATTTATGCTGAGAAACGACATGGTTCCAGGGCTGGACTCCCTGGCATTTCCGTGGCCGCTGTATTGTGTCTGCAGAGGATCCACAGGAGGCATTGACTCAAAGAGGCAGCTCATATCATCAAAGACTCACAGTACACGGGCCACGCTCTCATTTCACTGCCACCATTGGGAGCCCAAAAACCGTGACCTCTAGGTTCGGCAATAGCTTCTTCCTATCAACCATCAGACCTTGAACACTGTAAAGCATTAACACAACCCTACCTCTGCCATCCTAGCCTACTACAGACTTTGTTTTCATTGCACCAAGCACTTTTGTTTTGCACTATTAAGAGCTGGTTACCTAATATTACAGATGATTAATTTATCGTATTATTGATTATTGTATCTTTATTTGTGTATTATTGCATCAATAGACCTGCAAATGTGCAGCAAATAAGATTTTTATTGTTCCACCGCTGGCACATTTGACAGTTAAACACTGTTGACTCTTATGTCTCTTGACGTGAGAACATCACAGTTCACTCCACATGGCACTTATTGAGTTGTGTGGGTGCAGGAACTGGACTGACAAGATCCTGTATGACATAAGCACAAAAGACATGAATGTAGGTGTGGCAATTTGATTCCTTTGGGCCTATTCTGCCATTCAAGGAAATAAATTCATGAAAACATTTAAAATGGAACACCAGTTATTAATTTAACACAATTGTCAATTGATAGCCTTTACCATTATAATAATAATAGGAAAACAAATCAAAATCATTTTCTGATTGTTTGAAATCTTTGAAGTTTCAATCTGCTACTCCTTTAGTTTCGTTTAGAGATACAGTGTGGAAACAGGCCCTTCAGCTAACGAAGTCCGCACTGACCAGTGATCCCTGCACAATAACACTATCTTACACACACACACTAGGGACAATCTACATTTATACCAAGCCAATTAACCTACAAACCTGTAAGTCTTTGGAGTGTGGGAGGAAACCGAAGATCTCGGAGAAAACCCACGCGGTCATGAGGAGGATGTACAAGGTAGACAAAATTGCTGGAGAAACTCAGCGGGTGCGGCAGCATCTATGAAGCAAAGGAAATAGGCAGCGTTTCGGGCCAAAACCCTTCTTCTGGAGAATGTACAAACTCCGTACAGACAGCACACATAGTTAGGATCGAACCCTGGTCTCTGGCGCTGTAAGGCAGCAACTCTACCACTGCATCACCGCACTGTCCATTATGCAAAATGCAAAAATAAAGTCAGTGCAAAAGGTTAAGTAGTGGTATCAGAAAGCATTCCACAATGAATGATTACCACTAGAATGATCATACCTGTGGGTATATCACTCGAAGCACAGTTAACACTGTTAGGTGTTGCGATTGAAGGTATATAATGCTGATGGTACGTCTATCAAATGGCTTCACTTTGCAGAACTGATTTTCACGAGAGGTTTCAGGTAATACATTTTAAATTTTCTGCTGCAACTTCAGTCCCATTAGGATGAGTCATATCTTGTTATATTTCATTCCACCCTTCCCCTTTGAGCAGTATAAGCAGCGACATTGCAGAATGCTTAATCCAAAACCAATTGCAATGAGATGCTCCTGGGGACTGAGGGAGAGAACAGTAATTGAAGGTTTCTCAGCATGCCTGTCCACAACTCACCAATTTCACCCAACAGCAAATTTACAAATAACAAGCAGCGATGGAATGGTGTTGGCAAAAATATAATTTATTTTGAGGCGGGTTGAAAGTGAAGGTATGGTGATACTTGTAGTGAAATGAAGTTTGCTCTTTGAGCACTATGGTAATTCCAGTTATAATTGTGAACAAATATGCCATATGCCTTGCTATATAATTTTCCCTACTTTATTTGTGCAAACTTAATTGCAATCTACCAAATGCAAAATCTGCCTTGAATCAGTGAAAGTTTAAAATAGTATTTGCTTGAAAATAAATGATTCAAAGATATTCCTGGGTGTATTTAAAAGAGTGTAATAGACTCATAGAATCATACAGCACAGAACCAGGTCTTCAAAGTGTGTAGGATAGTGCCAGTGTACGGGGATTGCTGGACACCATGAACTGGGTGGGCCGAAGGGCCTGTTTCTGCGCTGTATCCCTAAACTAAACCAAAGCCTGCAGTATAATATTCTACTAAATAATCCAGATTGTGGTATTGCCTTAGTAAGTGGGGTGAACAACTTCTAATGTGTTTATCATGCTTTATTAGCAAGGCCAGAAGTGATCTACTGTTATACATTTGGTAACTTTCAACTAATTCAGCATATGAAAGGTTTCTATTCCAGAAAGGCATTACCAAAAATCCCAAGTGCATTATTAAATGTAAAGATTGTCCCTAGTATTAATATGCGGGGGATGCTGGCCAGCGCGGACCCGGTGGGCTGTGTCTCTAAACTAAACTAAACTAAACTAAATTAATAGAAAAAATGAATAGCATTGGTTGGTTCATTTGTGTTTTGTCCTTTATAGCTCAATTTTTGTGCTGTTAATCCCTTTGTCCAAAACGTTGTTAAAATCCTCTCATTGCTGTATTTACTTTATTCCCCTGAACCCTGTAGAGCAATTAGCAATTTAATTTGTATTGCAAGATCTTCAGAAAACTTCTACACATGCCTAAGATCTATCGTTCAAAATAAGTTATTAGGTCATATCAAATAACTATCCAATCTCTACAATTGACCTCAGATACTGACGACCACATTTGACCCCATTTGATCACCAAATTCATCTTCACCGTCCCATGAAGCAGGATAATGGGATTATTTAGTTAATCAATTGATAATTTAACAAAAACAAATGCATAGGTATAAATGATTAAAATGAAATTGTTTAATCATGGTTTAGAAATATTTTATCGTTCATGAGAGGTCCGTGATGTGAAACACCTAAAGCCCTGTCCCACTGTACGAGTTCATTCAAAGAGTTCTCCCGAGTTTGCCCTGATTCGAACTCGGAGATTTACGGTAATGGCCGCTCGTCGGTACTCGGGGCTCTTGTGGACATTTTCAACATGTTGAGAAATTTCACGAGTCTTCCCGAGCTTACCGTGTTTCCCGAGTACCTGCCGTTAGCGTTACGAGTCGCTAAGAGACGCCCCCGAGCTCCGACTTACCTGCTACATTCATTCTACATGCTTACCACGTTAGATTTTTTTTTTAACTCGGGAGAGCTCTTGAATTAGCTCGTACAGTGGGACAGGGCCTTTACCCTCAAACACAGCACCTGGCCTCTTGAGTCCAAGCCTTGACACTTATCCTTCTCTACAGCACTGAGCCTCTTGAGTGAAACCCTCAAACACTTACTCTAAAACACAGCATTTCACTTCAGAACATGGCCGCTCCAAATAGGCTGCTCCACTAATGTCGGCCTTCCTCTTATTTACTACAAGGAGCATTCACTCCCAAATGTTAATGGCTGCTTTGTAAATGCTCTACACTGCCCCTCCTCTCAGCCACTCACTCTCAAATGAAACTAATCCGCAAGTGAATGCTATTCTTGGTCATAATTAGGGCCTGTCCCACTTTCCCGAGTCCTCTGCCGAGTTGAAAGGACCGTAAAAAAAAAATCAAGATTTTTGTGATCTACGAAAGTTGCAATTTTTCTCCTCCCGACTATCTTTTTACTCGTGGACTGTTTTGTCATGCTGGAAAAAACGTCCCGACTTACCTGATGCCCCGAGTACCTACGGCTGGCATAGCGAGCCGCTACGATATATCTACGGCCTCCTACGGACTCGCTACGGACATTCTCCGAATTTGAATCGAGGGGAAAACTCGGGAGAATTTGTGAGTAACTCAGGAAAGTGGGACAGGAAATATCGTGTTTTTATGGCACTAAACTGCCCTGAGCTCCCACTAGATTCCAGTCAGTGAATCATAAAATGTCACAACTTTTTTGTCTGCAGTTGTCAATGAAAAACTGTATTTATCATGCAGGTCATAAAATAACCTCTCCAGTGTAAGCCATTGCCAAGGTCACTGCGTTTACTACATAATTGCAAATCAGTAAATGTGCCTGTCAAGTTCTCTGATTTGTTTTACTTGGGCTCGTCTTAAATAAATCTAAACTAGATCATTAACTTGAATTTTCCTTGATTTTCCCCAGATCAATCTAAACCAGGTAATTAATTTCAATTCTACCTGTTCTTTTGACGAATATTACTATTCATCTATTCCCATATAATTGTGCATTATTGTGATATACAGATCCTTACTTATGTAATAACGACATGTCTTTTGTATAATGTCGGGACACTTAAGGTTGGTTGCAGTATTCAGTTCAGTTTAGTTTATTGTCCGTGTACCGAGGTACAGTGAAAAGCGTTTTGTTGCGTGCTAACCAGTCAGCAGAAAGACAATACATGATTACAATCAATCCACTTACAGTGTATAGGTACACGATAAGAGAATAATGTTTAGTGCAAGGTAAAGCCAGCAAAGTCCAGTCAAGGATAGTCCGATGGACATCAAAGAGGTAGATAGTAGTTCAGCACTGCTCTCTGGTTGTGGTAAAATGATTCAGTTGCCTGGGAAGAAGCTGTCGCTGAACTTCCTGAGTCTTCTAAGGAAGTAGAGGCGTTGGTGGTCATTACTTCAATATGGGTGGTCCAAGAGAAGGTGTTGGTGATATTGACTCTGAGGAATTTGAAGTTTTTGACTATCTCTACTTCGGCACCATCAGTGCAAACTGGGGTGTGTATACCGCTTTGCTTCCTGATGTCAATCTCTATCTCCTTTGTCTTGCTGATGTTGAGAGAAAGGTTGTTGGCTCAACACCAGGACACGAGGTTCTCAATCCCCTTGCTGTACTCCATCTCCAATTTGACTTGTATGCAGCAGACCAGCCTTAACCTGCGGTTAACTCGCGGTTAATCCATGGTTTCCAGTTGGGGAACACTCGGATTGACTTAGTCGGCACACAGTCTTCCAGGCACCTGCTGGTGAAGTCAGCCACGGCAGTGGTGTACTCATTCAGGTTAGCTGCAGAATCCCTGAATATGGAGCAATCCACTGACTCAAAGCAGTCGCGTAAGATGTCATCCGTGTCTGTTGACCAGCATTTCACAACTCTCTGTATAGGTTATTCTTGCTTTAATTTTTGTTTGTAGACAGGGAGCAGAAGCACAGCTAGAAGATCAGATCTCCCAAAATGTGGTTGAGGGACAGAGCGATAGGCATTTTTTATTGATGTATAGCAGTGATCGACAGTGTTCAGGCCTCTGGTGGAGCAAGAGAGGATCTTGTGTCAAAATGGCATTTAAAGAATGAGTCGAGTTTTAGCACACTTTGAACACGTGATCCACATATTTTTAATGAATATTCAGTATAAATGACAGGATTTTATGATTTTTGCATGGCTGTGTCCGGGTACAAGTATGGCTTAAGTCTGATGACGGGTCTCCACCCGAAACATCAACTATTCCTCTTCTCCAAAGGAAACGAACAAATTATATTTGCAGCTATGTTTTTAATGTTAATAAGTCAGTGGTGTTCTTTAAAATGCAATGGTGAATGATGATTAATGCCTTGCTTTGTAAAAATCGATTTTTGTTCAAGCACCTAGTCTCACATGGAGAATTGTGCTTTCTATTGTCAGGTTAAATAACCAGATGAGATTTATACACAAGGAACTGCAGATGCTGGTTACAAAAAAACCCCACAAAGTGCTGGAGTGCTAACTCAGCGGGTCAGGCAACATCTCAGGAGAACATGGATAGGTGATATTTAAGAAGGAACTGCAGATGCTGGAAAAATCGAAGTTAGACAAAAATGCTGGAGAAACTCAGCGGGTGAGGCAGCATCTATGGAGCGAAGGAATAGGCAACGTTTCGGGTCGAGATCCTTCTTCAGATAGGTGATGTGTCAGTTCGGGAGCCTTCTTCATCAACCACAAGGCCCAAGATGGCAGCGCAGACACGTGTTGAAGAACCACATGTGGCTGCGGGTGCGAGTCTGGGTCAGAACATGGTGGAACGGCAGGAGAACTCCCGTCTGAGAGAGGAGAACTTTGTCAAAGCAGACATACAGTAATCTCTGTCCAAGACTCTTTCTTGCTTCTACTCTTAATCATAGAAGCATCTCATTCTTAAGAAAATGAAGGAAAATGTACTTATGAAAAAGAGCATTAATGAATGAAGGTAAACATTCATATAAAAAATATTTTGTGAGGAGAGAAGGTGAAGGATGAAAGATTTAATAGGAACACAAAGGGCGGTGGGTGTATCGAGCGAGCTGCCGGAGGAGGTAGTTGCGGCAGGTACTATTGCAACGTTTAAGAAACATTTAGACAGGTACATGGATAGGACAGGTTTAGAGGGATATGGGCCAAACGCAGGCAGGTGGGACTAGTGTAGCAGGGACATGTTGGTCGGTGTGGGCAAGTTGGGCTGAAGGGCCTGTTTCCACGCTGTATGACTCTGATGTCTATTTTCATAAAACTTTAATGCGCTGCATCTCGTTTCATTAAACATTAGAATGATATAAATTATATAAAATGTATCTTGTCAATAGAATCTAGCTGTCATTAGAATGAAATCGTGCTCTTCTTACCATCCATTATCACGTATCTATTTTACGAGCTGAGATGCAGCTAGTGCAAGCAGATAACACCCCACTGCCCCCAGTAAGCATATATGAATTTGACAACCAGCTTTGTAGCTTAGAATTCAATCTTCTTTTGTGCGTTGGAACAAATAGCTGATGCATGCAATATCTTTGAACAGAGGAATAAATTATATTGCCAGATTGTTTCTCTGGGTGAAGATTAAACCTTTGTTGGTCATTTGGAGCCTGTCTCTCCAAATGATTATGGGTGGCACGGTGACATAGAGGTAGAGCTACTGCCTTACAGTGCTTGACACCTGGGTTTGATCCTGATTGTGGGTACTGTCTGTGCTGAGTTAGTACATCCTCCCCATGACCTGCATGAGTTTTCTCCGAGATCTTCGGTTTCCTCCCACACACCAAAGACGTACAGGTTTGTAGATTAATTAGGTTGGTATAAATGTTTTTTTTAAAATGGTCCCTAATGTGTGTAGAGTAGTGTTAATATGCGGGGATCGCTGGTCGGAGCAGACTCGGTAGGCCGAAGGGCCTGTTTCCGCGCTATATCTAAACTAAATTAAAACTAAACCTAAAGCTCTTTACACTTGCCTCTAGTCACACTTGCTGATTCAAAGCTGTGGACATTCTGCCTTTCAAAGCTGTGGCCTTTGTGACATGAAGCTCAGGGAGCCTAAATATAAATGTGTCCAAACCGGTCACAATAAAGGCTAGAATCCAGACTCAATCAGATGTTGCTATTTATGCATTGTAGTAACAAGGGCAGTTGTACTAAGTTACTGAAAATCGGTTCCATTGATAGCAAGGGGACTAATTTTCTTCTGAGGAGTACCATATGCAGTTAATACAATACTCATATTAAGTGCTATAGACAGTTAAGACAAATATCTACCCTCCAAAATAATAATCTTAAATATAGATAAAACCTTTGCAAGCTCATCAACATGCTTTAGCTTTATGTGCTTTATTATATTTAAAATAAAAAGAAACTTAAAATGACAGCACACGGAAGATAAAACTGATAGTGTCAAAGAGTTAACAGTAATGGATTTGTATATATGAAGAGTATAAGACTAGTTAAGGCAAAGAAAGGGGAAGGGCAAATGCATTTGTAAATAGTTCTTTGATAGAAATATTAATACTTTACATTTGTTTGCATGAATGATGTTGGAAGTGAGATATAAATATAGAAGATGAACATATTGAATGAATGTTTGGATAACTGTAAGAAGGAAATATTTTGTTATGGATAAATTCCTGGTTGTCCAGACTGATAAAGGAATTCTGAATAAAAGTAGGTTGAAGTTCTCACTATAATTCCCCCTAATAAAGCAAATTGTGCTATGCTAATTTAATTTAGTTTAGGTTTTCAAAATGCAGCAGAGAAACAGTCATTTTAGCCCAGTGGGTCCGCACTAATTATTTTATCACACATTCACACCAGTTTTATTTTATCCACTTTGGAATAATGTAATAAATGCATTGGAAGATGTTAAGGTGTTAGCTGCAACACTTTGCTAAACAAGGGAGGGGAGATTTATACCACTTAACTATGTCCAGGAGGTCTAGCATTACCGGTGAAAATCTCTTAGGACCCATCATTGAAAATCAGGTTAACAATTATTAGGAGATACTTTCTATAATGAGCATGGATTTGGTAAAGAAAAAACATGTTTGTCAGACTTATTTGCATTGAGTGGACTGATCTGTGGTCACAAATCTTCATATACTGCATACCCTGAATATCCAAGCACACTTTGAGAAAGCCATAAGAATAGTCAAAGTTATTTGTATATTCTAACTGGTATAAAATACAAATGCAATACAAATGATAATTTGTAAGGGTCTAGAATTGTAGAATTAAATCTGTGTTTACTTTCATTTGGTTTAGTTTAGTTTAGAGATACAGTGCAGAAATGGGCCCTATGACCCACTGATCCCATGTAGACCAGCGATCCCCGCACACTAACACTATCCTACACACACTCGGGACAATTTACAATTTTGCCAAGCCAATTAGCCTACAAACCAGTACATCAGTAAGGAAATATAAATGGGTGAAGGCAGGCACGGGTTATTGATAGGGGGCGATCAGCCATGATCACAATGAATGGCGGTGCTGGCTCGAAGGGCCGAATGGCCTCCTCCTGCACCTATTTTCTATGTTTCTATATTTTCTATGTCTTTGGAGTTGAAAGTATTTACGTGTAACCAACTTTCTACAAAATAGGTATCAATTGATGGCTATCTCTGTCAGATATTCCTATTCATCTAAGAGATGAAAGGACTGGTTGCATTATCAATAGAATTTATTGTTTTAACACTTGCAAGGATTGAGATCATTCTGATCTGAATGTATCACAAATCCATCAAAGGTTGTTGTATCCTATAATAACTTAGTTTTACTGTTCAACGTATGTAACTTTCTATTGCAATATATCACATTTATCACATACTGAAACACATTTCATTATCATGAACACAAATGTTCAGACTTCCGGAGCTCTTTTCATAAATCCTAGATATATACAGCATGGAAACGGGCCCTTCAAGCATGTTTCCATGCCGGCTAAGATGCCCATCTATGCTGGTCCACTTGCCCACGTTTGTCCCACATCCCTCCAAACCTTCCTTTAATTTAATGGGAAGGAATTGCAGGCCACTTCAGAGTTGATAAACCAATCTACTTAATATGGGCTGTGCTGCAAAGCATTCATCAGAATGCACTTCAGAACTGCAGAACACCATTAGCTTTCCATTCAGTTCCACTGTCTGAAATATGGATTATAAGTGGAACTATCAACGGCAGAGTCCTCATAAATTTATTATTCAGCCCATAAGAAAAGTGTCACATAGGGAATTACGTCTCCAGGAATTTTATCTCGGCTTACAACAAATGCTGCTAGGTATCTGTCGTGAATAAAAATAAGTGAACCAGACTCAACTAGGAATACAAAGGATGGTTTGAAAAATGAGCTTGTTTGCTGAACTAGACTCAGTTCCTGAATGTGGGGATGATATTTCTGATATAAGCCCACATGGGTCTACACTACCCAACAGCAAAAATACAACGAATCCCAGTGGAATGTGCTTCACTCTGTTTGTAGATTGTATAGTTCACTGAAGATACACACAAAATGCTGGAGTAACTCAGCAGGACCGACAATATCTCTGGAGAGAAGGAATGGGTGACTTTGGGTCGTGATCCTCCTTCAGTCCAAGAGTCAGGGGAGAGGGGGTTTAGAGATATGGAGGGGTAAGTTATGAAAATGACAGATCAAAGCGGATGATAAGGAAATATAGAATGGTTCATTGTTAGCCAAGGGGAAGGTGACGAGGAGGCATATGTCACATCCTGGCCGCAGATGTGAAGTTATAATGATATTGGCACATTATTATGAGGTTGCATTCATTGTTCTCTGTGTTTATTAACTCACACAGTCACAGCTTCCATCTTGGCTTACACAACCCCACCCGATCTGTTCTCCAGGTCATCTGATACAGAGGTCATCTTATTTACATATCATCATCATGACATCGTAATGACAGCATACAATCAGTAAAATTAATCAGACGGACAGTCAAACAAGTCGAAGAACTAGGCTGGGGCGGGGAACGAGAGAGAGAGAGAGAGAGAGAAAGTAAGGGTTACTTGAAGTTAAATAAATCAATATTCATATCGCTGGGGTGTAAGCTGCCTATGTGAAATATGAGGTGCAGTTCCTCCAATTTGTGTTGGGCCTCACTCTGACAGTGGAGGAGGCCCAGGTCAGTGTGGGAATGGGAGGGGCAGTTGAAGTGTTTAGCATCCGGGATATTGCGTAGGCTGAGGCTGACTGAGCGCAGGCGTTCAGCTAAATGACAAACCGAGCCTGTGTTTGGTCTCACCGATATATAGGACTCCAACATGGTGGATCTTCATTAAAATGAATAATGAGCAATGAAACTCCAAAGTAACGCATAATTTTCTTAGATTTCTCTTCCTTGACAGTGTGATGGCATTAGCACAGTATGGTCTTAGAAGCAAAACTATTAATTGACAATGCTACTCCCAACAGACTTGTCATGAAAGGTTTCAACAAGATTAGGGGATGAGATAAGGCAGAAGGTGTTTTTTTGCAAATTTAAAAGTTAAAACCAATGCATGTTGGAAACATCAAAATCATATGTGAATACAATTGTTAATTTTATATCAGAATCTTAAATGAAGACACAAGGAACTGTAGATGCTGGTTTACAAAAAAGAGATGGTGCTGGAGTAATTCAACGAATCAGGAAGCATCTCTAGAGAACGTGAACAGGTGACATGTTGGGTCTGGACCTTTTTTCAGGCTCACACAAGGAATTGCAAACTGCTGGAGTAACTCAGCGGGTCAGGCAGCTTCTCTAAAGAAAAGGAATAGGTGACGTTTCGGATCGAAACCCTTCTTCAGACGGGACTCGACCCGAAACGTCACCTATTACTTTTCTCCAGAGATGCTGCCTGACCCACTGAGTTACTCCAACATTTTGTGTCTATCTTTGGTGAAATCCAACGTCTGCAGTTCCTTCCTACACAAGTAATTGCAAATGCTGGTTTACCAAAACAGACACAAAGTGCTGGAGTAATTCAGCAGCTCAGACCAGTCTGAATATCCGAAGGTAAGGCAATGGTGTGATTTGTGGCTTTTAGAACTCATTAGAAAATGAAAGTGTTGAAAAGCATCTTGAAGGCAATGCAAGTGAACTTAGACACCCTGCAAGCAATATCTCAGCTAGCTCTGTCCGTTCACAGAGCTGAAGAACTGCAATTTCCACTCCTCCTCATATCCTGGATGATTTAAAAGCTTTCACTATGTTAATAAAGACAGAGAAAAAGGCAGAATGCACTGGTTAAATCAGAGTTGATATTGTCTGTGAAGAAAAGTCATTTAGCAAATGAACAAAGCTTTGTAAAGGTTTTAACTCAATATTGCAAAATGTTCCAGTTGCACAGTTACAATTTAGAATTCATTATTATTTTTCTCCTCGAGGAGATTGTTACAACCACTCCTAATGATTAAAAAACAGAACCAATTGATTCAAAATCCCAGTCTTAGCCCACCTCCGTCACAAAGAAACTACACCCGACAGCTATGAATATAAATAGGAAATTGTCACGTTTTGTGTTTTTATTTTTAAATCATTATTTCCCCAAAGCAGTTCTGTTTTGACAAAAAAAGTACTTAATGTTGTTTAAAGATAAGTTTGTTCATGCAAAGACCTTGAGATGATTGGTGCCTAAAGGCTATTAAAGCAAGCTTACTGTTACTGTCAGTAGCCACCCTTTCTAGGGTCTGTCATTATTATTTATGGACCACAAATAATTATTGGGCTGGGACTTATGCAATTTCAATGCAAGAGGCTTCAAAATCAATAGGCAGTCAAACAAGTCCAGCAAAGGGATGGCTTTAAAGAGCAGGGATGAAACTAATCTTTATCTTAATTCAGGAAATGTGGAAGAGAAGTTAGACATGTATCCAATTAAAACAATGTAATAAGGATCAAACAAACTATATTTTAAAGTTATTTTGTTCGAAGGATAGATATGTCGGGATACTGGATATTTTTCAAAGTAGTATCATGATCATTTTTATCTCCCGAGAGAGAAAACTGAGCTTATATTTCTCATCTCAAGCATCTACAGCATCTCATATACAGCAATAAAGTATTTGCTCTGTCTTACACTCGAACCAGCAGTTTAATTTTGTTGTATTCAAGTTTCTGCAGTTGGACTTCAACTCAAATTCTTCTGATTCAGAGGCAAAAGTATTCCAGTCAAGCCAGAGTTGACAAGAGACAAAAAAAGTCAGCAATCAGTCTACCTATCTCTTTCTTAAACGTCATCAAACCCACCTGACTTATGAAGTTCTACAACTTACAATTGTCTTCACAAGCCATTTCCCCCAACCCCACCATTCCCATTTAATCACTAAAATTGAGATCTAGCATTTAACTGCTTCTGCCATTCCCTTTAACCTCTTTACCACTGTTAGCGCCCACTGCAGAGTTCCTCGCTGTCCCCGACCACAAATTGCACCTCGCTGTAGTTTCTCCTTTTTGAAACATCATTCACTTTCTGAGTGGTGGCACAGCGGTAGAGTTGCTGCCTTACAGCACCAGAGACCTGAGTTCGATCCTGACCACAGGGGCTGTCTGTACAGAGTGTCTATGTTCTCCCTGAGACACCGTGGGTTTTCTCCAGGTGCTCCAGTTTTCTCCCACACTCCAAAGGCGTAAAGGTTAGTAGGTTGATTGGCTTCTGTAAATTGTCCTAGTATGCAAGATCATGCTAGTGTACAGGGTGATCGCTGGTCGGCATGGATTTGAAGGACCGAAGGGCCTGTTTCCACACTGTATCTCTGAAATCTAAAGTCTAAAAAGCTCACCTTGCGCACGAGACACACCTTCTGCTTTCTCAATCTCATTCCCATTATATTTCCAAACACCCATCCCTTTTCTGACCCAAATGTTATCTGACGTTGTTCTTCCCATCAGGTCCTGTCCAATCTGTTGACTTCACCCCACTCTACAAAAGAAAACCCTTCGAAACCACCATGCCATCACCGAGCACCTTTTGTTTCCTGTTTAAGTAATTACTGTGTTTTATGCAGCACAGATTGTAGCAAGAGGCCTTTAATAGATGTTTATAAGTGGGAATTTAATATGCAAAGTAAGAACCAAATGTTATTTTATTGCCATAACTTTTTCCAATAATGATATTTAGTGATAAACTTTGCGATCTGAATCGGGTTTCCTTGGAAATCCATGCGCTTATTAAGTAATTAAAAGGAGGAGCTCTATATTTTCAGTAGAGGTTACCAAGAATCTATAGGAACATGGGAACAGCTTGGATGATTAATAGTGCAGGAAGGAACTGTGAATGTCACCCATTCCTTCTCTCCTGTGATGCTGCGCTTCTCGCTGAGTTACTCCAGTATATTGTGTCTCTCTGGGATGATTAATAACTAGACTGCAATGCTTGATTTGGGTCTACCAGCCTGGTAGATCCATGTTCAACACTAATTATCAATGGCTTTAGAGTGTAGACTTCAGAGATGCAGTGCGGAAACAGGCCCTACGGCCAACAGAGTCCGCGCCGACCAGCAATCATCCTGTGCACTAATACTGTCCTACACATGAGGGACAAATTACAATTTTACCAAAGCCGATTAACATACAAACCTGTCTTTGGAGTATGGGAAGAAATTGGTGCACCCGGAGAAAACCCACGTGGACACAAGGAGAACGTACAGACTATGTAAAGACAGTACTCGTCGTCTGGTCTGGTGCTGTAAGGCAGCAGCTCTATTGCTGCGCCACTGTGCCACCCTGACAATCAATTAGATTTCAGCATAGCCAAAACACAGTGGACGAGGAATGATCCAGATATTGGACATTTTGGGAAGCATGCTCTTGATTTCATCTAACTCATCTTCACTTAACTAAATGACTGCTTTATTGTCTTACAATAGCACACATTGCATAGATTAGCCACTTGATAACTGAAATAAAGCTTCTTAGACTCAATTTTGAATTTATCTCCTTTAGAGCACAAACTATATTTCCTGCTTTTATTGATCTGGGCAAGGTGAAACAGGTAAATCTTCTCTTTACCATTGAAAACACATTCTATTTACTTAATTGCTTCTTGTAATCTCATTTAGTGAATCACTGTGGTGACATTCTTCTACATGCTTTCGATAGTTGCAATTTCATTCAATTTGTACTGTAGCAACCAAACAGTGTCTAGTATTCTAAGTACCAATGATATTCTAAGTGGTCGGATTACCTTATTGTGTGTCTGTCATTATTGGCTATTTGCTTTGGCTCGATCTTCTTGAGTTTGCTTTACTCAGAGCTACATTTGTAATAGCTTCACTTTATCTTCAATCAGGACTCGTAATTCTCAGTAAAAGCTCAGGTTTGAATTTTTTTTTTATACCTGATTGAAATGCTTTTCATTTACCTCCAACCTAGAAGAATGAGGGGGGACCTCATTGAAACTTACCAAATAGTGAAAGGCCTGAATAGAGTGAATGTGGAGAAGATGTTTCCACTAGTGCAAGAGTCTAGGACCAGAGGCCATAGCCTCAGAATAAAAGGACATACCTTTAGAAAGATGAGAAGGAATTTATTTCTCAGAGAGTGGTGAATCTATGGAATTCACTGCCACAGATGGCGGTGGAGGCCAAGACAATTGATATTTTTAAGGCGGAGATTGACAGATTTTTCATTAGTAAGGGGGGTGACAGGGGTTATGGGGCGAAGGCAGGAGAATGGGGTTGAGAGGGAAAGATAGATCGGCCATGATTGAGTGGCAGAATAGACTTGATGGGCTGAATGGACTAATTCTGCTCCTAGAACTTATGAACTCATGAACCTATGATCTCCAACAGTCTGCCCAAGTGGTCCAGCCGCTTATACCATTCACCTTTATTATTCTGAAAAAGGGTCTCGACCCGAAACGTCACCCATTCCTTCCCTCCAGAGATGCTGCCTGGCCAGCTGAGTTACTCCAGCATTTTGTGTCTACCTTCGATTTAAACCAGCATCTGCAGTTCTATCCTACACCTGTACTATCTAAAAAATTGCCATTGCTCTTATTGGCACCTTGCACCGGACTAATCCAGGTCCAGTCAACTATAGATGAATTTAGCAGTGAACTACTAACATGCTGAAGAGAGGGGGCAAAAATGAAATACTCTAGACCAGTGCAGGATAAGATTTATATGAGATTACTGGCCATGTGGTGAAGTAAATGATGACAAATGTTTTATTTTACACTACTAAAATTATTTCCCATATGTATAACTCTATTTTAACACGCCTGCAACCATTCATTTTCACTTTGATTTCATGCAAGGATAATAGCCCATAGAAAACACTACTTTAGGAGAAACCATGCTACTTTGATGAAATGCAAGGAGAAATAAAGACAAAAAAAAGTCACAAAGTGCTGGAGTAACTCAATGGGTCAGGTAGCATCCCCAGAGAACATGGATAGGTGACTTTTCAGTTTGGGTCCCTTCTTCAGACTCAAATAAGGGCATATTGTACAAATGTTCTAGAGGAGAAACTGCATTACTATGAGAATAGCAAATATCAAAATTGTTGGTAAAAGCTGGTAACTTAGTTGCAAATGTCCATGCATGCAACAGGTGGAAATATTTTTCATTGTAAATAATTGATATTGGTGGTGAAAGTGTTAGTTAGTTTATTACTCCATGAAAGCAAAAATGTTTTCTTTAGTGTAGCAAAACAACTGTTACAAGATCAATTCAAACCTCATAAATCAGAAATTATATAGAGGTACAGATCTCGAACCTGGGATCAGAAGTAAATGAGTCTGACAGAAAGTACATCATTTTGATGCTGTGACTTTGGCATCTTTTTAGGTTTATTATTGTCATGTTTACCGAGGTACAGTGAAAAGTTTTGTCACACATCTTATCAGACATGCCATACATAAATGCAATCTAGTCAAACGCAAGTACAACAGATAGAGCAAAGTACAGAATTTAGTTCACAACATTGTAGTACATCAGTTCCATAGACAAAATCCAATGTCCTCAAAGGGGCAGAGGTGAACTGGCCAGTACCCTAGCGTGTGAAAGGACCATTCAGAAACCTGATACCAGAGGGTTCTGTTATCTTGCCTGTGACAAGATTATGGTTTAATTGATGAGTGAATTTAATCAATGTTATTAAAAGCACAAAATGTTACAAATATGGTTGTTTGAACAATTGTAATGTCAATGGAGGAGGCATTGACTGAGTGCTGGAGAATCATGTCCAATGCAAGGTACAAATACAATCGCAGTTTCTAATCATAAAGTGACAGTGAAGATTAGTGCCGACAGAAGCCGCATCTGCAGCATGTGGGTGAAACTGGCATGAATTGTTGTTTTTGATGTAAACTACCGAGCACTCTCATGTCAATCTAACATGGAAAAATGCTTTGACTGCTAGAAATAAGGAGCATTTCTTCATGGGGAGAAGGTTCACTGCACACCAACCCTAGCCCTACTGCCCCTGTCCCACTTGGGAAACCTGAACGGAAACCTTTGGAGACTTTGCGCCCCTTCCAAGGTTTCCGTGCGGTTCCCGGAGGTTGCAGGTGGTTGCCGGAGGTTGCAGGTAGTGGAAGCAGGTAGGGAGACTGACAAAAACCTCCGGGAAACTCCGTTAACCGCACGGAAACCTTGGGTGGGGCACAAAGTCTCCAGAGGTTTCCGTTCAGGTTTCCTAAGTGGGACAGGGGCATACCTCAGCACCAAGCAACTCTGGACTCTGTTTTGGTTGGATTATGTACTTTGTCTTGCACTGTTATGGTCTGGTTACCTAGTATTACCCATTATTCATTTATTGCAGCTATTTATTATTGTATATTTATTTGTTGGGTAAATCTGCCATTAATGCAGCAGCAAATTTAGAATTTCATGGTTCCGTTCCTGGTGCATATGACAATTAAACACTTTCGCTGTTGATATGGAATAACATTAACATTTTCCAGTGGCCAAGAATTCAATGATTCCTGGAAAAAAATGTGTTGAAGTTCCCGTAATAATTTTCTTATTTAAAGTGACAGTGTGGAAACAGGCTCTTTGGTGCAACTTGCCCACACCGGCCAACGTGTCCCATCTACACTTGTCCCACCTGCCTGCTTTTGGTCCACATCACTACAAACCTGTCCTATCCATGTACCTGTCTGTTTCTTAAACGTTGGGATAGTCCCAGCCTCAAGGACCCCCTCTGGCAGCTTGTTCCATACACCCACCACCCTTTGCATGAAAAAGTTGCCCCTCAGATTTCGATTAAATCATTTCACCTTCCCCTTCACCTTGAACCTATGTCCTCTGGTCCCCGATTCACCTACTCTGGGCATCTACCTGATCTTCCTCTCATGATTTTATACACTTCTTAAAGATTTCTTAAAGATTCTTTGACGCATCATATCCAGTCCCTGAGATGTGAGTATTGAGACACCCTCGCTGTTTGACTGGTAGTAACTTGAATGATATGTTAGCTTTCATTGCAAAAGGATTTGAGTATAGGAGCAGGGAGGTTCTACTGCAGTTGTACAGCGTCTTGGTGAGACCACACCTGGAGTATTGCGTACAGTTTTGGTCTCCAAATCTGAGGAAGGACATTCTTGCCATAGAGGGAGTACAGAGAAGGTTCACCAGACTGATCCCTGGGATGTCAGGACTGTCTTATGAAGAAAGACTGGATAGAGCATGTTTATACTCTCTAGAATTTAGGAGATTGAGAGGGGATCTTATAGAAACTTACAAAATTCTTAAGGGGTTGGACAGGCTAGATGCAGGAAGATTGTTCCCGATGTTGGGGAAGTCCAGGACAAGGGGTCACAGCTTAAGGATAAGGGGGAAATCCGAGATGAGATTTAAAACCGAGATGAGAAGAACTTTTTCACACAGAGAGTGGTGAATCTCTGGAACTCTCTGCCACAGAGGTATTTGAGGCCAGTTCATTGGCTATATTTAAGAGGGAGTTAGATGTGGCCCTTGTGGCTAAAGGGATCAGGGGGTATGGAGAGAAGGCAGGTACGGGATACTGAGTTGGATGATCAGCCATGATCATATTGAATGGCGGTGCAGGCTCGAAGGGCCGAATGGCCTACTCCTGCACCTAATTTCTATGTTTCTATGTTTCTATCTCTCCTTGTCTCAACAGCATTCTCTAGTTCCCCAACTACTTGATAAAACTTGACAGAACGCCACAGGAGATCCTTCTTCCCTGTGGATATCAAACTTTACAACTCTGCCCACTTCTGTCATGGAGTAGACTGAGACTGAGACGGAGACCTCCGCCCCCCCCCCCCCCCCCCACCACACCACCAATCTTCGCATATCCCGCAAGCCTTCCACTCATCACTTTAATATTGTGTTTCATGTATTTTGTGTTTTTTATGACTGTTGGCAGATCAATTTCCCTCCTGGGATAAATAAAGTTCTATCATATCATATTGTATAAGGATTGAGGCATAATAAAACATAAAACACAGTCATTATCAGCGTGTTTAAATCATTAATGACTGCCCAAGCCGTGAAGGATGATATAAATTTCTTTCTTTGATTACTTCGAAACACTACCAACAATCAGCTGTAGATGAACTGGATTTTTTTTTTTACCAGAGTGCCACTGCATTGCTGATATTTTAGGAATTACTCATTTATACAAGCAACCATTCTGTTTGCTTCACCTATCCACTCACCTTCAAAGAGTTGTGGACATTTATCCCTAGATCTTTCTGTTCCTGCGCCTCCTCTAAAATCGAACCATTTAGTTTTCTGCCAAAATGAATCACTTCAGTCTTCTCTGAATTAAATTTCATTTGACATTATATCTGTCCATCTCACTAGCCTGTCTACATTGTCCTGAAAACCCATCCCTGGGAAGTCTCGCGAAATATATTTCATAAGATAGCAATGAATTTGATTCAAAGACATACTCATGTTCAGGGTCAGAATATTAATCTACCAAGAAAAGGCTTCTTGTAACATCACACAGTTTTAAATATGATTTAGTAATAAGGCCAGGCTTTGTGGAATCATATTTTTTCTTTTCCTGGCTTGTTTCCAGTTCCTCTCCCCTACTATCAGTCTGAAGAAGGGTCACCACCCAAAATGTCACCTATCCATTTTCTCCCGAGATGCTGCCTGACCTGCTGAGTTTAGTTTAGTTTAGTTTTAGTTTAAAGATACAGCGCAGAAACAGGCCCTTCAGCCCACCGGGTCCATGCCGACCAGCGATCCCCGCACATTAACGTTATCGAGCACATACTAGGGACAACTTTTACATTTACCAAGTCAATTAACCTACAAACCTGTACACCTTTGGAGTGTGGAAGGAAATCGAAGATTGCTGAGAAAACCCACGCAGGTCATGGGGAGAACGGACAAATTCCGTACAGACAGCACCCGTAGTCGGGATCAAACCCGGGTCTCTGCTGCTCCACCGCCCCTCAAATATTTCTGTCCAATAATGTGTCTCACACAATAATCCCCTCACAATAATACGTCATCGGGTGGCACCGCGAGCGGCAGCCTCGCCAGCAGTGTATCAGTCATCTCGACTTTTTTTGGCCTTTTTAGTATGTCTTAATGAATGTGTTAATTTTCTCAGTAAGTTTTTATGTGGGGGTGGTGAGGGAGGAATAGGGGGAAACCGTTTCCAGTCACTTACCTCGACTTTTCTCCGAGTCACATTTGGGCCTCCACCATGGCCTAACAACTTGGATTGGTGCGCCCTTTCCCGGAGACGGCCCAGAGCTTCAGCAGCGGGCGTGGCGTGGACTTTAACATCGTGGAGCCAGAACAAAGGCTCAGACTGCTGGCCTGCTGACTTTAACAACTTGATGCTGCAGTCTGCGGAGCTTCCAGCAGCAGGCGTGGAGGGGACTTACCATCCTGGAGCCAGGGATCCCTTGCCTGGGATCACCAAAGAAGAGGCCAACTCCGACCACTGGCCTGCCTGCGGCCTATAACATCGAGAAGCTGCGGTCTCAGGTAAGAAAGTGGCCGATTCTGGCACTCCAAGCCGCGGAGTGTGTTCCATCCGTCCCAACGTCAGATCTTCGATCATCCCGACGAGAGGGCCTGTACAATCGGGCCGTCCGTAGTGGTGACTGTGGAGGGTCAAGGCCCCAAACACGGGTGAACAAAATGAGGAAGACTGACTGAACTTTATTGCCTTTCATCACTGTGGTGGATGTTTATGTAAAATCCTATTGTTCTTTGTGTTCTTTTAATTGTATGTCTCCATGGTAACTCAAATATCACTGTACCTTAATTGGTGCATGTGACAATAAATGTGAATTGGAATTTATGTCATTCTACCTTCTCAGTTAAAATGCAATTTAAATAACTCAAGTCTGCTTTCAGATCCTATTGTTGATTGCTGGCTCTTCCAGTAAATGTTTCAGAGTTGAGATGGTTCATATTCATGTTCAACAAACAATTCTTTCACGTATAACTATGGCTAACTCCTTATTTGTGTGGAACAAGTGCAGTGTGTAGTAAATACTCTGCCAGATGTACGGAACCCAGCAATTCATCAGATCACCTCCCGCACTGCAAATACTGCATCTTTTCCTTTGCATTTGGCTCATTCTGTGGAAGTTATGTGAATACAGCAGGCATTCATTCAAACACAAAACCAGTTGTCAGAATAACGTTACTAAAGTACATCGAGAGCAGCAATCTGTTTGAAATTAAAATAATAACTTTATAAAGAAACATTGCAGTCTACTGCAAAAAAAAACAGAGTACTGAAGGTCTATGCATGCAACATCTCTGAAGGGAAATGGGCAGACAATGTTTCCAGTTGGGTCCCTTCTGTCATTTCCAATTAGCTTCACGGATCCTGTCTGATCCACCAAGTTACTCCAGCAATTTGATTATTGCTCACGATCACAGTTTCTGCAATCGCTTGTGTTCCCAGTGCTGTCTACTGACATAACTAGAGTCATAGAGTGATACAGCATGGAAACAGGCCCTTTAGCTCCACTTGCCCACAACGTGTCCAAGCTACACTAGTCCCACTTGCGTGCGTTTGGCCCATATCCCTCCAAAATCGTCCTATGCATGTACCTGTCTAACTGTTTCTTAAACATTGGGATAGTCCCTGCCTCAACTACCTCCTCTGGCAGCTTGTTCCATACACCCACCACCCTTTGTGTGAAAAAGTTACCCCTCAGATTCCTATTAAATATTTTCCCCTTCTCCTTAAACCTATGTCCCCTGGTCCTCGATTCACCTACTCTGGGCAAGTGATTCTGTGCATTTACCCAATCTATTCCTCTCATGATTTTATACACCGCAAGAGTCAAGAGTGTCTTATTGTCATATGTCCCAGATAGAACAATGAAATTCTAACTTGCTGCACAAAAAACAAACAATAGTGGTGCAATAATAACAATAACAGTATATTTGAGGTTGTAGTGTTTAATAACCTGATGGCCTTGGGAAGAAGCTGCTCCTGAACCTGGGAGGAAACCGAAGTACCCAAAGGAAGCAAATTCAGTCCTAGGAAGAACGGGCGAACACAGACAGTACCTGAGTTCATGATCTTTGGCATTGTGAGGTAGGGCTTTACCAGCTGTGCCACTGTGCCATCCTTATCTACACCACCGCAACAATATTTCTTTGGATTTTGGTTATTGACAATTTTTCTCTGCAAAAAGCAGCGATGATCACCTGCTGTTAACTTTGTTCTTAAGAGTATGAAACCTTGATGTACTTTGAGTTTGGAGATTCTTCCGAGAAGGTCTCTGAGAGAATGTCTGTATTTCCTGATGAATAAAGACTTTTACATCAACCAGCTTCAAGCTCTGCGCGACTTTGTTCACGTCTTTACAAAAATGCTTTAGAAAAATATCACTACATTAATCAAATCATAATAGCTAATTTAGGTCAACAGTTGCTTTTTATATTATCAGATTCAGATTCAGATTCAATTTAAATTGTCATTGTCAGTGTACAGTACAGAGACAACGAAATGCATTTAGCATCTCCCTTGAAGAGCGACATAGCAAACGATTTGAATAAAAAATAAATAAGTGTCCGGGGGGGGGGCAGTCACCGAGGTACGTTGTTTAGTAGAGTGACAGCCGCCGGAAAGAAGCTGTTCCTCAAACCTGCTGGTTCGGCAACTGAACTGTAGCGCCTCCGGATGGTAGGAGGGTGTAAAGTCCATGGTTCTTTGTGTTCTTTGGCGATGCTGAGCGCCCTCCGCAGACAGCGCTTGCTTTGGACAGACTCAATGGAGTGGAGCGTGGAATAAATGTGATGCGTTGGGCAATTTTTCATTCCACCTTCTGCAGTTAAAATGCCTTCCGGTCGGAGACAGAGCAGTTGCCATACCATACTGTGATGCAGTTGGTAAGGATGCTCTCGATGGTGCAGCGGTAGAAGTTCACCAGGATCTGAGGAGACAGATGGACCTTCTTCAGTCTCCTCCGAAAGAAGAGACAGACTGATGAGCCTTCTTGATCAGAGTAGAGGTATTGTGGGGACAAGAAGGTCATCGGAGATGTTGACTCCCAAGAACCTGAAGCTAGAAACATTGTTGATGCTGGCTCCGTCCAGTTAATGTATGGGAGTTGAGATGGTTCCTCTGGACTTCCTGAAGTCAACAATGAGCTCTTTTGGTCTTCTTGGAGTTAACTCCTTATTTGTTGTCAGCGCACCATGTGCTAAGTAAATACTCTGCCAGATGTACGGAACCCAGCAATTCATCGTTGTTGCCCGCATCACCAATCACTGCATACTTGATCCTTTGCATTTGGCTCATGTACTGTGGAAGTCATAGGTGAAGAGGGAGTAGAGGAGGGGGCTCATTCAAACACAAACCCTGTCAGAATACCGTTACTAAAGTACATGAGGGTTGCAGATCTGTTTGAAATTAAAATAATAACTTGATAAAAGAAACATTGCAGTCTAACCTCACAGACTGGGGTCTGTTGGTTAGAAAGTCCAATCCAGTTGCAGAGTGAGGGGTCGATGCCCACTGTTACCGAGGTCTTGGTGCATCATCTTTGATGGGAAATGAATGCTGAGCTGCGAGACAATGTTTCTTACATAAGGGTCCTTGTTGTCATTTCCAATTAGCTTCACGGATGCTGTCTGATCCACGTTGTTATGGCATCCTCCGTACTCCTGTTCTTGCTCAAGATCACAGTATCTGGGATCCCTTGTGTTCTTTTGAGGTGCTGCCACTGACATAACCAGAGTCTAGAGTGAGCACAGCATGATGATGGGGGTAAGCTCCAACTGCCCGGAACGTCGTTGAAGCTACACTAGTCGCAGTGCATGTACCTGTCTAACTGTTTCGAAGGTGGCTTTAAGTCCCTGCCTCACAACTGCCTGGGCAAGCTTGTTCCATACACCCAGTCCACCCGTCTGTCAAAAGTTACCGCAGCATTCCTAGGCATTTTCCTGAGCAAACCTGGCTCGATTCACTGCCGGGGATGCCGTCAGGGCCAGCAGCCTTACGTGCATTAGTCCTACTCAGTGCCACCAACGCCATAGGGGGTGAGTGTTATTTGGTGATCGGCAGGTAGCACAGCCTTCATGGCTGTCTCTAGATTGTCCCTGTCCAGATAGGCCAATAGAAAGTGGTTACTTGCTGCAAAAGGAGGCGTCAATGGATGTGGGGTGATAACAAGGGTCTGTAGTATTTGATGGTTGATGCCTTGCCATAACCTGATGGCGGAGTTGTTGTTGAAGTGCTCCTCTCCTGAACTTATGGCAGGAAACCGAAGTACCCTGAAGCCCCTCAAAGGTTAGCCCTAGGAGAACGTAGGAACACAGACATCGCCTGAGTTCAGAATCTTTGGCATTGCTTTCAGTAGTAGCCTGACCTGCCACTGTGCCATCCATATCTACTGATTCGCAACAATATGGATTTTGGTTATTGACATTTTTGCTCTGCAAAGTGCACACTATCACCTGGTGGAGTTTATAAAGTCCAGAACAGAGGATGTATAGGAATCAATGTCCGTGTGAGATTCAAGGGTGGCCTGGGCTGCAAACGCCTTCCAGTCAGTGTTTCCAAAACACTGCTGAAGTGTGAAGTCCGCTTCCTCTGACCAGACTTTAACTGTCCTTACAGTTGGTTTAACCCGTCTGATGAGTGGGGAGTACTTAGGGAGCAGGAACAATGAGACGTGATCAGACTGACCAAGGTGGGGGAGGGGGATTGCTTTTTATATTATTAATAAAGACATGATTCAACAAATTAACATGAACTATTTTTCTTCTATTTGTAATAGTGAAAGAGTTAATTGTGAGGGCAGGAAAACATCATTAAATTAGAAAAATATATATTGGATTTATTCAGAATTTGTAGCATTAATCCCAAATTGTTTAAAACTTTTCTTTGCTTCTCAGTATGTTGTTGGTGAGGAATTTACTTGCAGTTTTACTAACAGTTTTACTACTTAATATTGATGAACTTAAATTAATTATGCTCCAGAATCACATGTGATTACTGAAAAACTACTGAGGCATTATTGAAGCTGACAGCATTCACACATATACTTACAAACTCAAGTGTGACTTAAAATGGAATTGATAAAATTGCACTGGGTTAATTTAGAGGATCTATAGTCAGTTTCAAAGGAGAGCCAGAAGCGTTACCTCAAGAAGACAACTCATAACATCAAAGGCCCACACCACCCTGGCCACACTCACATTTCACTGTTACCATTGAGAAGAGGGTTCAGGGGCCTGAGAACCAATACCTCCAGATTCAAAAACAGCTTCTTCCCATCAATGTGCGTAGGAATGAACTGCAGATGCTGGTTTATACCCAAGATAGACACAAGGTGCTGGAGAAGGGTTCTGACCAGAAACGTCACCCGTTTTTTTTCTCCTGAGATGCTGCCTGACCCGCTGAGTCACTCCAGCATTTTATGTTTATCTTCTTCCCAAAGAACCATCCTGCACAATCCTGAACACAACCCTATCTCAGCACCAATCTACTACGGACTTTGAACTAAGGTTACTCTTATGTACTTTATCTTTGCAATATCACGGACTGGTTAACTAGAATAACTGACAATTTATTCTATATTTGTTGCATTGTTGCATTTAACGCGCCCAAGGAGCTGCGGGAATAAGAATTTCATTGACCCAGTCAAGGTACATTGAACAGTGAAACGCATTGACTTGATATGTTTATTGTTTCAAAGAAAAATGTTCAGATCGTGTCAGCGACCTCTGTTTTGAAGCATTATATTTTGGGGAAATGGAAGATAGAACTATTAAACAGTAAAACCAGCCAATGGAAGACAGGGAAATTAAATCCATTTATTAATTTTCATTAGTCATAAATATTTCCAAAATATACACATTGTCTGGGATCACTCTCAGAGGGAATCAATAAAGAATGAACTTGGAAATATATTGATTGATTACATTCAATCCTTTCCATTCAACCCGTTACTTGATCACTAGCAATTTATTGATTTTTTTCCTAATTAGAGAAGTCCACACAACACACTAAATAGGAATTTGTATTTTGCTTTGACTCTTTGATGTAGAAACATAGAAACATAGAAACATAGAAAATAGGTGCAGGAGTAGGCCATTCGGCCCTTCGAGCCTGCACTGCCATTCAGTATGATAATTGCTGATCATCCAACTCAGTATCGCGTACCTGCCTTCTCTCCATACCCCCTGATCCCATTAGCCACAAGGGCCACATCTAACTCCCTCTTAAATATAGCCAATGAACTGGCCTCAACTACCCTCTTTGGCAGAGAGTTCCACAGATTCACCACTCTCTGTGTGATGTATTTGGCATTTCAACCGAAATTGGCATTGTTTATGATAGCCAAACATAAATTGTAGATGCTAGAATATGAAATTTAAACAGAAATGGGTTGAAGGGTTATGCACCTGAAACATTAACGGTTTATCTTTGTACCGATGCTGTTTAACGGCTGAATGTTTCTAGCACTTAGTTTTAGTTTTTACTTTTGGTTGTTGAGATACAGCATGGAAAGCAGGCCCTTCGGCCCATCGAGCCCATGCCAACCATTGATCACCCGTTCACACTAGTTATCCGTGTTATCGCACTTTCGCATCCACTCCCTACACACTCGCGGCAATTTACAATCAACCTGCAAACCTGTACGCCTCTGGGATGAGGGGAGAAACCAAAACACCCGTAGGAATCCCTCACGATCACAGTGAGAACATGCAAACTCCACACAGAGGTCAGAATTGAACTTGAGTCTCTGGCTCAGTGAGACACCAGCTCTAATAGCTGCACCGCTGTTCCAATTTATCCGTTTAAAAAAAGACTTGTTTTTATAAAGCATATTTCATGATCTCAGGATGTTCCAAATGTTTTACAACATGTAAAACATTAGTAAGTTTGCTGCAAAGAATATTGTTTGGACATTGATTGAGGGCTACATTTTGTAGAGACCTGTAATAATTCCACTGTTAACCTTCGCAAGTGCGTTATGCATTGCGTTGACCTTACAGGGAGCTCTGAGCCTTCAGTTTAACAACTCTTGTGAAAGAAACAATCTTGTGGGCGGCATGGTGGCGCAGCAGTAGAGTTGCTGCCTTACAGGACCAGAGACATGGGTTAGATCCCGACTACACGTGCTGTCTATACGGAGTTTGTACGTTCTCCCCGTGACCGCGTGAGATTTCTCTGCGATCTTCGGTTTTCTCCCACACTCCAAAGCCAAGCAGGTTTGAAGGTTAATTGACTTGGTATGAATGTAAATTGTCCCTAGTGTGTGTTGGATAGTGATAGACCCTTCTAGTCCGTGCCGAACGTGTGTGGGGATCGCTGGTCGGTGCGGATTTGGTGGGCCGAAGGGCCTGTTTCTACACTGTATCTGTAAACTAAACTAAACATAACTAAACTAAACACACCTGACAACACCACACTCAGTGCACTGGAGAGTTAGAGTTTACAGTGGGAATCTAATCAGTCCACCACCACCTGACTCGGAGGTGAGAGTCTACCCACAGAGCCACAACTGACACATTGCAATTACGATTAATTAGGCAACGTTAATTAAGTGATTTCTTTCTTTCTCTCTGACTCAGATGGGTGTGGATTTTCCATCAATTATCTGCAGCTGTCACATTTGTTTGCTTTGTGCAGGCAAAGGTAATATTCCTTCAGCGTGTAATTAACTCTTTTACGATGATGTTGCCAGGACTCGAGGGCCTGAGCTATAGGGAGAGGTTGAGCAGGCCAGGACTCTACGCCTTGCAGTGCCGGAGGCTGAGAGGTGATCTTACAGAGCTGTAAATCATAAGGGGAATAGATTGGGTAAAGACACAGAGTCTTTTGCCCAGAGTAGGGGAATTGAGAACCAGAGGACATAGGTTTAAGGTGAGGGAGAAAGATTTCATAGGAATCTGAGGGATAACTTATTTTACACAAAGGGTGGTGGGTGTATGGAATAAGCTGCCGGAGAAGGTAGTTGAGGCAAGTCAATAAATCACAACATTAAAAAAAACATTTAGACAGGTACATGGATAGGATGGATAGGAGGGAGGGGGGGGAGAGGAGGGGGGGGGGGGGGGGGGGGGGGGGGGAGGGGGGGGGAGGGGGGGGGGGGGGGGGGGGGGGGGGGGGGGGGGGGGGGGGGGGGGGGGGAGGGGGGGGGGTGGGGGGGGGGGGGGGGGGGGGGGGGGGGGGGAGGGGGAGGGGGGGGGGGAGGGGGGGAGGGGGAGGGGGGGGGGGGGGGGGGGATCTGGGGGAGGGGGGGGTTGAGGTTGGGGTTGTGGCAGTGTTGACGAATGCAATCAACCCGGCGTGTGTGCATGCACCCCCTGGGGCTACCCCAGATTGGGAACCCTTGGTTTAGAGGGATATGGGCTAAATGTAGGCAGGTGGGACTAGTGTAGATGGGGCATGTTGGTCGGTGTGGGCAAGTTGGGCTGAAGGGCCTATTTCCATGGCTGTATGACTCTATGACTCTAATACATTTACCATAAGGATAAATATGTTCTGCCTAGAAATCCTTCCCATCAGTAGCGCTGAATAGCAGCATCAGCATATCATCTACCCAAAATTCATTTCGCTAAAGTCAACACAATATATCTCTGAGCCAGGGAATAGTGTATTGACCAGCCAGGGACACATTTCTCTTCAAGGCTCAATCACTGCAGAAACAATGTGAGCAATTAGTTTCATCTTGACGATGCTTCTGAGATTGCCTCAGTAAACCTAACTTAAAGGAAAGGCAAGGACCTGAAGAAAGAGTTCATTCCTTTTCTATTCTTGCATAATTATGTCCGATGGTATCTTGAAGACAGAGGGGTAACAGCCCAAGTTCCATTAAAAGTTACAGATGAACATGCATCTCATTGTCTCTAGCTCCTGGAGAAGATGAAACCAGGCACTATAAATCAAAACAAAGGTTGGAGACAAAACGACTCAAAACTACAGTGGGGATTTCAATGTTACAGTTTGGTCACGTTCCCAGGCAACCAATTTGCATAATGAAACGTGGGATAATTAATCAGCCCTTGGTGTGCAAGACTACCAGAACTCTACTGAACCATATTAGATTTTAAGCGGTGTAGGCTTGTTTTAACTGGGGCTAGAACATTAGGATAGTGGCTGCATTCATCTATCCAGCCAGTGAATAATGCAGTAACCATTGAAGTTTCAACATGAATGATAGAAACTTAAAGCTGGAGTAACTCTTCTTCTGAAGAAAGGTCTCGACATGAAACGGCGCCTATCCCTTTTCTCTGAAGATGCTCTCTGACCCGCTGAGTTGCTCCAGGTTTTTGTGTTTGTCTTCGGCTTAAACTGGCATCTGCAGTTCCTTCCCACACAAGTCTCTACATTATCCGTGTTCCACAAACCAGGCAAAGTTCATTGTGTCTCTATCTGTCGATTATTTTTTTACTTTCCCAGATTCATATTAGGCAATCTACACCGCGCTACATCTGACATTAGCTCTGACCACCCGTTTATTCTATCCATGTCCTTTATGTCAAAGTCTGCTCCCATCCACACAATTTACTGCTCTGATGTCTGCCTGGATTAATTGCTGGAATCCCTGATGAGACTTAAATGTACATCTTCCTTGGAAGCAAGAGTGCAGTCTACTGACTCAAATTGATGAAGCACAGCTCTGAACTATCAGCGGATCATTATTAAATTGGCTCTGAGAAGTTGATGGGGTTGAATTTAAATGTCTAGAATGTTTTAATGGTTACTTTATGAAGCGTAATGATATAGTCTCCATTCAACAATTTAAGCCTGATGCTTTATTCCATTCCCAATATGGCATGAACAAAGCTAAAACCGTTTGAATATTTTTCTCTGCAATTTCAAAATGTGTGCCTATAATTTGTTCTGATTTTCTTGTTAGATGAGAACTACAATTAGTTGAATTTGCCAACTGAATTGAGTTTGTGACATTCAAACTGCATTCAACAAAGCACAAAGTGCTGGAGGATCTCAGCAGGTCAGACGGTATCTGCGGAGGGAATGAGTTGAGTTTAGTTGAGGCAGCCTACCGGGTCCACATCAATTATTGATCACACGTTCACATTAGTTCTATGTATTTCACACTTTCTCATCCACTCCCCACACATGAGGAACAATTTACAGCGTTCAAGTAACTTACAAACCCTGTATGTCTTTGGGATGTGGGAGGAAACCGGTGCACCCGATGGCAACCCACAAGGTCACAAGAAGAATGTGCAAACTCCACACAGACAGCACCCGAGGTTAGGATCGAATTTTCTCCAGAGATGCTGCCTGTCACGCTTGGTTAGACCAGGACGTTGTGTCTACCTTTGGCATGCTATGGAGATTTGATTAATAGCATTAATTTCAATGCCACTCCCTGAAACCTGAGGAAATCTGTGCTATTGGACTCCACAATGTGTTTACTGGTGCAGAGGGTTGTTCCCAGGGCAACACTTAACTGGAGCGGAAGACTGTGTTGGTTCCGCCCGGTTAAATGCCTAAAAGGAACATAACCTGTTATCAAAATAACACAGAGACTGATTGCACACGTCCTTCTTTATCTACATGTGGCTGAATGTGTTCATGCACGAATACAAGCATGGTTGTCCAGTTGATGGAGTGGATGAATATTGCGATAGCCAGTAGCATGGATATTGCAATGGTAGCAGTCCTGAACTACTATCTACCTCATTTGTGACCATCAGACTATCTTTGATCAGATTCTGCTAGTTTTACCTTGCACTGAACATTATTCCCTCACCATGTATCTATACACTGTAAATGGCATGATTTTTAATCATGTATTGTCTTTCCGCTGACTGGTTAGCACGCAACAAAAACATTTTCACTGTTCCTCGGCACACGTGACAATAAACTAGACTGAAACTGAAACTATTGCGATGGTTAGTCGGATGGGTTGATTTGATTTCAACAAAGCTATTGTTTCAACTACACCTAGAGCTTAGTTTGGCAAAACTAAATATGGTAATAGTAGCAAAGCCAACTTCTCTCAGCTAATGCCATGGAAGCTGGAGCATCTCCTCACACACGCAATCATGCATAAAACATATAAGCTTGTGCCTCTAGCCCTTCACTGTTCTATCCACTGCCAGAGAAATATGAAGCAGCATGACAAGAGATAAAATGAGTTTTTATATTCCCTCATCACAAATACTTTCCAAAAAGTAAAGATTAAGTTTGTAGTTCCACTGCATTTCCTTTAATGTACTGATTTTTCCTTTCCCTTGGCTATTCCATGGCCTGTGGGTGGTGAATCTGTGGAATTATTTGCCACAGAAGGCTGTGGAGGCCGTCAACAGATATATTTAAGGCAGAGATAGCTAAATTATTGATTAGTATGAGTGTCAGGGATTATGGGGAGAATGCAGATTTTGGACTAATTTGGTCTTTATATTATAATTAAAAGGACCCAAAATGTTGGAGTAACTCAGCAGGTTAGGCAGCATCACTGGAGAACATGGGTAGGTGATGTTTCGGGTCGGGACCCTTCTTCAGACTTCTTCGGGTCTGAAGAAGGATCTCGACCTGAACCCTTACCTATCCATGTTCTCCCAGAGATACTGTCTGACCTGCTGGGTTACTCAAATACTTTATGTGATTTTGTGTTAACTGGCATCTGCAGTTCCTTGTTTCTTCCTTTGTACTATAGTTGTTGCATTTCCATTCTAGTATTCTGGATTACTGAGGCCATCTGTCCATTAGCTTTCTTCGGTTATTTTGTGACAAGTTGTGTGATAGCTACAGCTTACGGTTCCACATACATGAATCCCTGAAGTTCTGGATCATCAGCTTTTCAAGCTTTTTGCCATTCAATTGTTAGTCAATGCCAACGATAGACATAGTGCCAATGATAGACACAAAAAGCTGGAGTAACTTAGCAGGGCAGGCATCATCTCTGGGGAGAAGGAATGGGTGACATTTTGGGTTGAGACCCTTAGTCAGTGCCAAGTTTGACACCCTACTATTTTATTGACCTATATGTAAGAGATGTGGATAAGCCTGACCTAACATATTTCACAAGAGACCTTTTGCAACCAGAAGGGAAACATTTACATTTGCTTGTTTCAGGGCACAGTGAAGTTGTGTCACAAGCCAAGTCCACAGAGTGTGGCTCCCATTCCCATTCATTCCCCATCTACCTAAACTCTATTCATCTCAGGTTGTCTTTTCTATGCACACCAAACCCGTTCCTTCACCCTACACCTTTCTATATAATATAGAATTCTCTCCGTAAACTTCACTTGCTTGTTTCTCCCTAAAATCAACTTAAAGCTGACTTTTTAAAACTTGGATATATATGTTTGGCCGCACCCACTGTCCCATCTTTACCCTTTCCCTGGTATTTGTCTCCTTGACACCTCCCCTCGTATGTCCTGTGGTGCACCATACACCATTTATCCACATTAACGCGATAGCTTAAAAGTAAATTGAGGTTATTTTTTAATCCATTATATCCTCTCTGGTATTCATACTAAATCAGCTGTGGTAAAACAAAATTGCAAGGAATGGCAACTTTAAATTCTTGCATTTGATAGTCAAACCCAACAAATACGGTGGCTTGCAAAAGTATTCACCCCTTGAACTTTTCCACATTTTGCCACGTTACAACCACAAACGTAAATGTATTTTATTGGGATTTTATGTGATGGACCAACACAAAGTGGTGCATAATTGTGAAGTGGAAGGAAAATGATACATGGTTTTCAAATTTTTTTACAAATAAAAAACTGAAAAGTGTGGCGTGCAAAAGTATTCAGCCCCCCTGAATCAATACTTTGTAGAACCACCTTTCTCTGCAATTACAGCTGCAAGTCTTTTGGGGTATGTCTCTACCAGCTTTGCACATCTAGAGACTGAAAATTTTTCCCATTCTTCTTTGCAAAATAGCTCAAGCTCAGTCAGATTGGATGGAGAGCATCTGTGAACAGCAATTTTCAAGTCTTGCCAGAGATTCTCAATTGGATTTAGGTCTGGACTTTGACTGGGCCATTCTAACACATGAATATGCTTTGATCTAAACCGTTCTATTGTAGCTCTGGCTGTATGTTTAGGGCCGTTGTCCTGCTGGAAGGTGAACCTCCGCCCCAGTCTCAAGTCTTTTGCAGATTCTAACAGGTTTTCTTTCAAGATTGCCCTGTATTTGGCTCCATCCATCTTCCCATCAACTCTGACCAGCTTCCCTGTCCCTGCTGAAGAAAAGCATCCCCACAGCATGATGCTGTCACCACCATGTTTCACAGTGGGGATGGTGTGTTCAGGGTGATGTGCAGTGTTAGTTTTCCGCCACACATAGCGTTTTGCATTTAGGCCAAAAACTTAAATTTTGGTCTCATCTGACCAGAGCACCTTCCTCCACATGTTTGCTGTGTCCCCCACATGGCTTGTGGCAAACTACAAACAGGACTTCTTATGGCTTTTTTTCAACAATAGCTTTCTTCTTGCCACTCTTCCATAAAGGCCCGATTTGTGGAATGCACGACTAATAGTTGTCCTGTGGACAGATTCTCCCACATGAGCTGTGGATCTCTGCAGCTCCTCCAGAGTTACCATGGGCCTCTTGGCTGCTTCTCTGATCAATGCTCTCCTTGCCCGGCCTGTCAGTTTAGGTGGACGGCCATGTCTTGGTAGGTTTGCAGTTGTGCCATACTCTTTCCATTTTCGGATGATGGATTGAACAGTGCTCCGTGAGATGTTCAAAGCTTGGGATATTTTTTTTTATAACCTAACCCTGCTTTAAACTTCTCCACAACTTTATCCCTGACCTGTCTGGTGTGTTCCTTGGGCTTCATGATGCTGTTTGTTCACTAATGTTCTCTAACAAACCTCTGAGGCCTTCACAGAACAGCTGTATTTATACTGAGATTAGATTACACACAAGTGGACTCTATTTACTAATTAGGTGACTTCTGAAGGCAATTGGTTGCACTGGATTTTATTTAGGGGTATCAGAGTAAAGGGGGCTGAATACTTTTGCACGCCACACTTTTCATTATTTTATTTGTAAAAAAAATTGAAAACCATGTACAATTTTCCTTCCACTTCACAATTATGCGCCACTTTGTGTTGGTCTATCACATAAAATCCCAATAAAATACATTTACGTTTGTGGTTGTAACGTGACAAAATGTGGAAATGTTCAAGGGGTATGAATACTTTTGCAAGCCACTGTATGCCCAGAGGTTGGCTTTGCCTGTGAGTTTCATTTTAATAATGAACTCAATTTGATGACATAGTTACATTTTATATGAAAGATAGTCAACTACAATATGAGGTAAATAATCTCCCACAGGGAAAGTCTGGAGCACAATCATCATTTTTATATTTTATATTTTAATATTTTATACACAAATAAAATGTTTAACAGCTCCAATTCTTCAGAGAGGATTGCTCATGGGCTGGTACCAGATACTAAATTCAGTCAGAACAATGCGTTATTAAGTAGGATATAGATGAAGGACATAGCACGCACTTAAAAGATTACACAGAATGAAAATAATTTCCATAAACTCAAAATAGTCATACAGGTTTTTTGCAATTAATAAGGGCTTGTGTGGGAGAAACACAGAACTGGAGTAAATCATCTTTAACAGATTATCATTGTAATGCCATAATGATACATGGTTGCTTTGCTTTAGTAAAGCTTTTTCTTTCACTTGGACCTAACTGGAAGGTGGTTGTTAATGTTATATGAGAGTAAATAGGACAGAGCTAGTGTACATAGTTTCTTGAGGGTATTATTTTTGAGCTATTTTGTTTGCTAGCGAAACCCGTGAAATGCCTGGGGATACATGATTGTGTCAATGGCATTGTGTTAAGGAAATTTGTTGTCACTTCATTCATAGTATGGCAATATTTTCTTCTCTTTGTACATGTATTAATATTCCCTAGCATTAAAATAAGTTTTTATGTACATGTATGAGCCTTTTGCAGGGATCAGAAAATATTCTTTTTTTTACACAAAGATATATTTTTCCACACCTTTTTTATCAAGCTGGAACCTCAAGAATGCATCAACTAATTAGTCAATATCATGGCTGATGTGTGACTCACCTCGATTCATGTACAAACAAGAAACTGCAGATGCTGGTTAATACACAAAAGGACAAAGAGTGCTTACTGAGCAGGTCAAACAGCATTCCTAAAGAACATGGATAGGTGACAACGGGTTGAGACCCTTGTTCATCTTTTTAAGTGTCCCCATTTTTCTTAATGTCTTTGGTTTACAAATATCCATCGCACACAGATTTAAGTCCAACTGAACTAAAAATCTGGTGGAAACGTTCCTGATTCCTCCTATTCATGCCATGCAGAAGTTTTCCCTCAATTCACTCATTCTGCTGATTGGACCTGATACCCCCCATGGTGGCACCTACTATAGGAGGCGCCGTCCTGTATGTGTATGGCTGCCCAGCCTGCAGCTGTCCGTTTTTTTTTCACTTTTTTTATTTTTAGTGAGTTAAAGTGTTTTGTTTCTGGAGCTCTAGTCTTTTTTATGTGGGGGGGGGGAAGGGGGAAAACTGCTTTTCAGGGTCCCTACCTGGTCGAAGAGGCGGCTTTTCTCCGGGCACCACCTTTGACCCGTCCTCGCGGCCTACCAGTGGGCCTGGAGCGGCGTTTCTTGTCGGGGACCGGCCAGAACCTCGGCTTCGGTGGTGACACAGCGCTGGAGCGCTATCGCGGAGCGGGCGATGCCTTGTCTGGGTCGCCGCGCTGGAACTCCGGTGAGCTGAAGACCGCCGATAAAAATAACATCGCGGAGCTGCGGTCTGTGGAGCGGCCAACTTTACACGGGAGCCTGGGATCTCTCGCTGAGATCGCCAGTGGTGGAGCTCCATCCAGCGTGGCCTGTCGGTTTCAGAAGCCGCGGCCGTTCCAGGTTTTCCATGCCGCTGTGAGGATTCTCCTGACGCCAGAGCACCATCTTCCGACGAGAAAGGCCTGGAACACCGGGCCTCCATAAAGGCGACTGCGGAGGCCAAAATAGGCCCGACTATGGGTGGACATGGGGATGGGGACTGGACATTGTGCCTTCCCTCATAATGGGAACCATTGTGCGGGGATGTTTATTATGTTTAAATTTATTTATTATAGTTATGTCTGTATTCTTTTTGTTACGTGCTGCATTGGCAATAAGCATTTCACTACACCAGTTGGCGGATGTGACTTTTAAAGAACCTTTGAACCATTGAACCTTTTGAACCTTGAAATTGAGTGAATTCTGCCACCTGCTGGAACCTGGTGCGTTCTGTTTCGCTGGCACCTCCTTCCCAAGGATATGGTGTTTCTAATGCATTTCAGTGTGGACTTTGCACTATGTGGAGAGTACCAGTCACAATTATGTCAAGTGATCATCAAGGGTTTTTGAAAAGGGTGCATATTTTAATTTATCCTGGTTTAATTCAAGACACACTAACTGCTAATGCTATATATACAAATGATGATGTCATTACATTCTATGTCTGCATTATTTAGAAACTGAGAACTGCAGATGCTGATTTAGACAACAGACAATAAGTGCAGGACAATAAGTACCCCGTTCCTGCCTTCTCCCCATATCGCCTGACTCCGCTATCTTTAAGAACTCTATCTAACTCTCTCTGGAAAGCATCCAGTGAATTAGCCTCCACTGCCTTCTGAGGTAGAGAATATCACAGATTCACAACTCTCTGGATAAAAAGGTTTTTCCTCATCTCTGTTCTAAATGGCCTATCCCTTATCCTTAAACTGTGGCCCCTGGTTCTGGACTCCCCCAACTTTGGGAACATGTTTCCTGGTTTTAGCGTGTCCAATTCCTTAATAATCTTATATGTTTCAATAAGATCCTCTCTCATCCTTCTAAATTCCAGAGTGTACAAGCCCAGTCGCTCCATTCTCTCAACCTATGGCAGTCCCGCTATCCCGGGAATTAACCTCATGAACCTACGCTGCACTCCCTCAATAGCAAGAATATCTTTCCTCAAATTTGGAGACCAAAACCGCACACAATACTCCAGGTGTGGTCTCACTAGGGCCCTGTACAACTGCAGAAGAGCCTCTTTGCTCCTATACTCAACTCTACTTGTTATGAGTTGCCATTCGCTTTCTTCACTGCCTGCTGTACCTGCATACTTACTTTCAGTGACTGATGAACAAGGACTCCCAGATCTTGTACTTCCCCTTTTCCCAATTTGACACCATTCAGATAATAATCTGCCTTCCTGTTTTTGCCACCAAAGTGGATAACCTCACATTTATCCACATTAAACTGCATCTGCCATGCATCTGCCCACTCACCGAACCTGTCCACCCTGCATCCCCATAGCATCCTCCTCACAGTTCACACTGCCACCCAGCTTAGTGTCATCTGCAAATTTGCTAATTTTACTTTTAATCCCTTCATCTAAATCATTAATGTATATTGTAAATAGCTGCAGTCCCAGAACCGAGCTTTGTGTACCCCACTAGTCACTGCCTGCCATTCTGAAAGGGACCCGTTAATCCATAATCTTTGTTTCCTGTCTGCCAACCAATTTTCTATCCATGTCAGTGCCCCACCCCCAATACAATGTGCTCTAATGTTGTCCACTAATCTCCTATGTGGGACCTTATCAAAGACTTTCTGAAAGTCCAGGTACACTACATCCATTAGCTCTTCCTTGTCCATTTTCCTAGTTACATCCTCAAAAGATTCCAGAAGATTAGTCAAGCATGATTTCCCCTTCGTAAATCCATGCTGACCCGGACCGATCCTGTTAGTGCTGTCCTAATGAGCCGCTATTTCATCTTTTATAATTGACTCCAGCATCTTCCCCACCACCGATGCCGGGCTAAATGGTATATAATTCCCTGTTTTCTCTCTCCCGCCTTTCTTAAAAAGTGGCGTAACATTAGCTACCCTCCAATCCACGACCAAAGATACATTCAAAGTGCTGGAGTAACTCAGTGGGTCAGGCAGCATCTCTGGAGAACAAGGATGGGTGACAATTCGGGTTGAAGGGTCCCGTTCCGAAACGTCCCTCGTTCTTGTTCTCCAGAGATGCTCACTGATCCGCTGAGTTACTCTACCATTTTTCCTCGATCTCCTATTTACTTACATAGTTCCACACATGTTTTCACAATCATTACAAATTCTGTTGACTGGTTTCCTTAATTGGTTCAACCTTCTCAGTGCCGCAGTGTTATGCTAGTTTATTGAACTGAAGAACGTGCAACCTCTTGCCTTCATTCATCAATGTTCTCAGAGTCGTCAATAATAGCTGATGCTGTGTCAATCCCAGGCATCGTTTCACCCTCACACACCACTTCAGTATCATTAGGTGAATCTCTCACTGTGAACAGTTGATCAATAGGGATACTTCTGAACTTACTTGCAATGTCTACTAAATACCTTTCTGGACTGCAGATTGTACGACTTCCCCGAGACTCCTTTGGGAAATCTCAGAGTTGTACAAACGTCTGGTGAAACTAATTCTCTTGCTTGGTTGAAATTGCTTTGCTGTGCTTTGAGTTATTGCCTTCTGGTTTAATTTCCATCTCTTCACTCTGTAAGCCTGGCTGAGTCTTTCTTTGGACACTTGTCCAAACTAGTACAATCCCTCATAGTATGTTCATAGACCATCAAGCTCTCATAGAATAGTACAGCACAGGAACCGGGACCTTCGCCCCACGATGTTTGTGCTGAACATGATGCTAAGTTAAACTGTTCCTCTTCTTCTTTTTCTTGCGTATGGCGTGCACAGCCTAAAGTCGTAGGACAACTTGTTCAGTTTGATCTTATTTGATTGTGCACGGCCGGGTTGATTGCATTCGTCGAAACAGGAGCGGACCACGTGAAGGTTGCAATCTTCCACCCCATTAAACTGATCTCATCTGCCTGCACGTGATCCATATCCCACCTTTCTCTGCACTTCCATGTGCCTATATAAAAGCCCCTTATAAGCCATGATTTGTATCCGCCTCCACCATTGTCCCTGACAGTGCATTAAAGGCCCTCACTACTCTCTGTGTAAAAATACTTGCCCTGCACATCTCCATTACATTTTCCTCTCACCCTATAGCTATGTCTTCAAGTGTTTGACATTTCCACTCTGGAAAACAAATCCTGACTATCTACCCTGTCTATGTCTCTCATAATTGTATATACTTTTATCATCTCCCCTCAACCTCTGACTTTCCAGGGAAAACAATTAAGTCCTTAATTCTCTAATTTCTATTGCTGATGAAACCTCTTCATCGTGGGCCTGATCTCAGACAAAGCTTCCTCAGGCCTTCCGGGAGTAGGGGGCTGATCTAGAACTGCACACAATGATCCAAATCCTCTGAACACCAAAAGTCCGAAGGAGCTGATCATGGACTTTAGGAGGGCACATCATCCGAGGACGTACACTCCATTGAGTATAAATGGGGATCCTGTGGATAGGGTGAACTGTTTTAAATATCTGGGAGTCCACATCTCTGAGGATCAAAAAGTGGGCATCACTACCCACAGCACTCGTGTGTAAGTAAAAGGCAGCGCCTTACCACCTCAGCAATTGAGGAAATTTGTCTCCGAGGATCCTCCAGTGCTTCTCCCAAATATAATTGTGGAAAGCATCTTGTCCGGGAACATTACCATCTGGTTTGGGAATTGCTCTGCCAAGGACAAGAAGGCTCTGCAGAGAGTAATGCAGGAGCCGAACGCACTATGGGAACTTCACTCACCCCCCTGCAGGAACTATACAACAGGAGGTGCAACTCCAGAGCAAACAAAATCATGAGAGACCCGGGTCCACCCCTGCAACGGACTGTTCCAGCTGCTACGGTCAGGCAAACGCCTCCGTTGCCATGGCGGTGAGAACGGAGGGTGAGAGGAGCAGTTCTTCCCAGAGGCAATTCGGACTGTAAACGCCTATCTCACCAGGGACTAACTCTACAGAACGTTTTTCCTTCCATTATTTATTATGTAAAAGAATATGTGTGTTATGATTGTGTTTATAATTTGTTTGCTTGTTTTGTTGTTTGTCTTTTGCACAAAAGTCCGCGAGCATTGCCACTTTCATTTCACTGCACATCTCGTATGTGTATGTGACAAATAAACTTGACTTGACTTGACTTGACTTGACTTGACTTGACTTGACTTGACTTGACTTGAAACAATTTAAGTCCATCCACCCTCTCCCTTCTATTGCAGCATGAAACCTCTTAATCGAGGCAGCATTCTCCAAAGCTTCCTCATCCTTCCAGTAATGGGGCGACCAGAACTGCACACAATGCTCCAAATGCAGCTTAACCAAAGTCCTATGGAGCTGCATCATGCCTACTTATGAGTGCATGTTCTCTGAACAGCCATTGCATCTGTGACCTGAAAATCCTCATCTATAATCTATTGTACGTAAAAAGTAAACTCTCACTACCCACAACAGATGATTTGTGCAGTAAAATAAAAATGATCTGGAAATGCCAAGTACAGTTTGTATTCATTAACAAAACCAAAGCATCTTTCCCAAATATAATTGCTGATGTATTATTCTCAATCCATGCATAGTTATATAGTTAAGAGTACACAAAGTAAATGCAGGAGCAAAACCTCTGCTAATCACCCATAACATGGCTAACAGTGGCCATGCTATACCATGTAGTATTGTAGACTGGGTTTAGAGGTCTCTTTATATCACAGTGAACCAGGAGAGATCCATAATTCAGCCTGTACTTTGTTTCATCAAATAATTAAAAAAAACATAGAAACATAAAAATTGGTGCAGGAGTGGGTCATTTGGCCCTTCGAGCCAGCACCGCCATCCATTGTGATCATGGCCCATCATCCACAATCAGCAACCCATGCTGCCTTCTCCCCATATCCCTTGATTTTGCTAGCCCCTAGAACTCTATCTAACGCTCTTTTAAATTTATCCAGTTAATTATAGACAATAGACAATAGACAATAGGTGCAGGAGTATGCCATTCGGCCCTTCGAGCCAGCACCACCATTCAATGTGATCATGGCTGATCATCCCCAATCAGTACCCCGTTCCTGCCTTCTCCCCATATCCCCTGATTCCGCTATCTTTAAGAGCCCTATCTAGCTCTCTCTTGAAAATATCCAGAGAATTGGCCTCTACTGCCTTCTGTGGCAGAGATTTCCACAACATCTCAACTTTCTGGGTGAAAATGTTTTTTCTCATCTCAGTTTTAAATGGCCTCCCCTTTATTCTGAAGACTGTGGCCCCTGGTTCTGGACTCCCCCAACATTGGGAACATTTTTCCTGCATTAGCTTTTCCAGTCCTTTTATAATTTTGTATGTTTCTATAAGATTGCCTCTCAACCTATATTCCAGTCTTTCCAATCTTTCCTCGTATGATAGTCTCGCCATCCCGGGGATTAACTTTGTGAACCTACCCCACACTGCCTCTACCAAGGATGTCCTTCCTCAAATTAGGGGACCAAAACTGCACACAATACTCCAGATGTGGTCTCACCATTGTCCTGTACAACTGCAGAAGGACCTCTTTATTCCTATACTCAAATCCTCTCATTATGAAAGCCAACATGCCATTAGCTTTCTTCACTGCCTGCTGTACCTGCATGTTTACTTTCAGTGGCAGTATAATTTTGTTGCATGCTAGTCCAATTCCATTACTTGTCCTTCTGAAAAAAATAATTCACAATGTAGAGACAAGGAATTACATTTAAAAAAAAATACTGAACTACATCAAAAAAAATAAAGAGTAGTGGAATAGCTCAGCAGGTCAGACAGCATCTCTGGAGAACATGGGTAGGTGATATTTCGGGTTGGGATTCTTCTTCATTGCCACCTGCTTTAATTTTAATCTCTTCCTTCTGTAAACTAAGCTGTAAGTCTTGCTATGGACAGTTTAATAGTGGTGTAGACAGCACAAATCATAGTGTAAGCATCGTTGCTGGGTCAGGCAGGAATCTGGAATAATATTGAGTCATTTTCCAGAAAGTAAGTTGGTTTTTGAGCTAGCATCAGTTTTGGTTATTACTAGATTTCAGCCCATGAGCACCTGCCTTCGGACTGAGATACAACACTCTGTCCATTTCAAATGCACATGGTGCTGGTGGAAGTGCTTCAGTATTTCATTCAAAATGAGGGAAGTGTTCTCTGCACTAACAGTGGCCACAAGGAGGCCTCATTGATTGCACAGACAGTTCATATCCTGCTAAACCTTTGTCCATTTTGTACTGGAAAATCTTAAAAATGAGGATTTGACTCCATTAAGCAATAGTGTCAGAGTGCCGCTGTCTGTGTGTGTTGACATAGATGTGGATCTGGATTGCCTGGATGTGCTCAAGCAGGAGAGAAATTATTTACTTTAAAAAAATATTGATTCTGACTTTGCATACTGTACGTCTTAGGGAGTTAGTAACAAATATTGTTCCTTGTGGTCCACCTGATTTAAAGCGATCTTGTTGTCATTGTACATTGTTACAGTTTTATCTGCCTTGGGGATGATTATCATCGGAATTATCTGATTCCAATGAGTGATTTTGACCAAAATCACATTTTTTTCTAGTTTCTCCAACACGTCCTCCACTTGAGAAATGTGGAACTGGAGGTGGCTTGCAATAGGTTGGTTTGGCACTCACTCTAATGTAGGTTGGAACAAATCACTTCTGACTAGGCATTATTGAAAATGTCATCATACTTGGACAACAGAGACTCTAAATTAATATTAGAATATCCATATGAATACTAAATATATCCTTTCAATTAAGTTTCAATTATGCAAATCCCAACCTTTATCCAACATAGTTGGATGTTCGGAGCAGTCCACTGCAACTGCAGGGTATGGGCAGCACAGTGGTGCAGCAGTAGAGATGCTGCCTTACAGCACTAGAGGACCGGGTTCGATCCTGACTACGGGTGCTGTCTGTGTGGAGTTTGTACGTTTTCTCCGTGACCTGCGTACGTTTACTCCGGGTGCTCCAGTTAGCTCCCACACTCCAAAAACGTATAGGTTTGTAGGTCGTTTGGCTTTGGTAAAACTGTAAATTGTATCTATAGTGTGTGTGTATACGATAGTATTAGTGTGCAGGGATGCCTGGTCAGCGCAGATTTTGTGTTTCCATGCTGTACCCCTAAACTAAACTAAACTACCAAAGACTTTGACCACTGTGAAGTATCGTAAATTGCTTTGACACCTCATCTTCAGAGGTTATCCTGTAGAAGTCTTCGGACTGACTGTGCTCCTTCCTCAGTGTGGGCAACTGAACCACTTATTGTATATATTGTATATCTTTATTGTCATTTTCCTGAGTACTCACATACCCAGAGGAAACAAAAAAAACGTGCTCAACCAGTGTCCATTCAGTGTGCAATAAAAACAAATAGAAATAAAAATACATATATCATGAACAAATTAACACTCTACTCTCTACTTATCACTGGTATCCTTCCTCAAAGTGGCACAATCAGCAGCTGTGCCAAATAGCATCACTCACTGTAAAGGCCTTGTTGTCCCACACACAGCAAGAATGCCGCACAAAGTTAATTATGTGTTGCCTGTAATATTGTGCATGTTCTCCTTTTGAGATCTCTGATGAGGACACTGTGTTCCCTGAATACATACCTTGCACTAAAACCAATGCAAGCACCACATGTTTTAAGAGACAGAGACATTAAGATTTTGCCTTCTACCACAGTGAGGAGGTGTCTGGTGAACCCACTGTGGTGGGTGTTAAATTTGTGTTGATTGTGTGTTTTTGTCATTTTTTATGATATGCATGACTGCAGGGAAACAAAATTTCGTTCAGACCGAAAGGTCTGAATGACAATAAATGAATCTAATCTAATTTTACACTGTGCGTGCTTGAAAAAAACGCTTAAATCAAGCACATGCCAGGCACCGCACATGACCACACTGCCATGCGATGCCAGGCAAAAGATATCAAGTAACCCTTGCATCCCTTCTCTCTCCGTCCCTCCCCCACCCCAGTCGTCGCACTAGTTTCACTGTCGTCTTGCTGAGTTTCACTGTCTGTATAAGTCGTTATTACTTAGCCCATGGCCAAGAATGGACCATTGCGGGCTCCACCTATCCTGGATCTATCCTCCCACTTCCTCCAAATCCAATGCGTAGCTATGGCCACTCGCATGGCCCTGCCTCTTTGTAGGGTACGTTGAACAATCCTTGTTCCTGGCGTACACTGGCCCTATCCCCAAACTCTACCTCCGCATATTGACTACTGCATTGGTGCTACCTCCTGCACCCATGCAGAACTCACTGACTTCATCAACTTCACCACTAATTTCCATCCTGCACTCAAATTCACTCGGATCATCTCCGACAGCTCCCTACCATTTCTAGATCTCACTGTCTCCATCTCAAGGAAACAGACTATAGACCGACATCTACCACAAAACTACTCCCTTAGCCATCTTGACTACACTTCTTCCCACCCTGCCTCCTGTAAAGACGCTATCCCCATCTCCCAATTCCTCCGTCTACGCCGCATCTGCAACCAGGATGAGGTGTTCCATACCAGGGCATCGGAGATGTCCTCATTCTTTAGGAAACAGGGGTTCCCCTCTTCCATTATAGATGAGGCTCTCACTAGGGTCTCCTCGATATCCCGCAGTTCCACTCTTGCTCCTCCCCCCCCATTCATAACAAGGACAGAGTCCCCCTTTGTCTTCAGCTTCCACCCATCAGCCATCACATACAGCATATAATCCTCCAACATTTTTGCCACCTTTTTGCCACTCGTCCCTTTCCACCCAAACCACCCCCTCCCCAGGTACTTTCCCCTGCAACCGGAGTAGATGCAACACCTGTCCCTTTACCTCCCTCGTCGACTCCATCCAAGGTCCCAAACCATCCTTCCCAGTGAGGCAGAGGTCCACTTGCACCTCCTCCAACCTCATCTACTGTATCCGCTGTTCCAGATGTCAACTTCTCTACATCGGCAACACCAAGGGCAGGCTCGGTGATCATTTCGCTGAACACCTCCGCTCAGTCCGTCGTAACCTACCTGATCTCCCGGTTGCTCAGCACTTCAACTCCCCCTCCCTTTCCCAATCTGACCTTTCTGTCCTGGGCCTCCTCCATTGTCAGAGTGAGGCCCAGCGCAAATTGGAGGAACAGCACCTCATATTTTGCTTAGATAGTTTACACCCCAACGGTATGAACATTGACTTCTCTAACTTCAGATAGCCATTGCTTTCCCTCTCTCTCCATCCCCTCCCCCTTCCCAGTTCTCCCACCAGTCTTACTGTCTCCGTCTACATTCCATCTTTGTCCCGCCCCCTCCCCTGACATCAGTCTGAAGAAGGGTATCGACCCAAAATGTCGCCCATTCCTTTTCTCCAGAGATGCTGCCTGATCCGTTGAGTCACTCCAGCATTTTGTATCTATCTTCAATGCATGGGAAATGATTGCATGTCCAACACTGACATAGAATCCCAGCACTTGTAGTCCCCAGATTACCCCTATTTCTGGGCTTAAGCTTTGGGAGTTGCCTACTGTGTATTTATGTCTGGTATCCCTGGAATATTTGGCTGCCATCTCCATGGAAGTTGCAACCTTACCAGCCGAATTAAATGTGACATGATTTGCTCCTAAAAATTTAATTTAGATTTTTTCCTTCCCTGAGAAAACTAAGAAGCAAATGTACAACCCAAAAGGTTACAACGTTTTAATTGTTCTTTCAGTTCAATAATATAATTACTCTCCAGTTCTCCCATTGACTGAGTGTGTGGGCTGAAATTATAGCTCTTGGCTACCTCAAACGCTCGTGGACTGAAGGAGTCCTGCACCATCTCTGGGAAGAAGATATCTATAGATTTCTGTAGAGCTGCTACGTTAGTGAGCGTGTGATGTGCCATGGAACTAATTTCTGTGAGTTAGATTGCCTTTTTCCATTCCCTCATTGCTGAATTTCCTGCCTATGCATTCTCACATCACGACTACACTTGGCTTGAGAAACACTGCCATCCTCCACATGAACAGTTCACATGCCTTGCTACTCATCCCCGATGCACAGCCTGTGCTAAGGTGCCATTTTCGTTCCTCCTTTCCCTGCCAAAAGGGTGCCACGGTGCTCGAGCTTCCTGTGTTTTTTTTGCCTCACATCTTATTAGGGCCGCCCATGTTGCAGACTTATGCTGCTTATCTTGGTTTTATTATAAATTTAAAGTCAATTGGCGCAGCTTGAAGAGTGACTGGGGCTGCACTGAAGTGATTGCTGCTGTCTGCAGTTCTCATTCTCACATTACTGATCCACATCAATATGTACTGAACTTGGATCAAGAGCTTTGATGATGGGGGTCCTTTCTTGTAGTTTTCTGCTTTTACCTTGTGACTACTGTGTATTTTCAGGATCCCAAGACAAGTATGATGCAGGAACAATGCTTTGGAGATGCAGCAACATTTCACCCGCCTACTTTCAGTCTCAGTGGGGTCTCGGCTCGAAACGTCACCTAACGATGTTCTCCAGAGATGCTGCCTGACCTGCTGAGTTACTCGAGCACATTGTGGCCTCTCAGCAACATTCCACGTTCATAAGTTCCAGGAGCAAAATTAGGCCATTCGGCCCATCCAGTCTACTCCGCCTGATGGCTGATCTATCTTTCTGTCTCAACCCCATTCTCCGGCCTTCGCCCCATGACAAGTCAAGTCAAGTCAAGTTTATTCGTCACATACACATACGAGATGTGCAGTGAAATGAAGACCCGTACTAATCAAGAATCTATCAATCTCAAGTCAACAGCGTTTATTGTCATATGTCCCAGGTAGGACAATGAAATTCTTGCTTTGCATCAGCACAACAGAATATAGTAGGCACGAATACGGAACATATCATATCAGTGTGTCCATACACCATTATATAAATATATACACACATCAATAAATAAACAGATAAAGTGCAATTAAACAGATAATGGTCTATTAGTGTTCAGAGATTTGTTTCAGTTGAGTTTAATAGACTGATGGCTGTGGGGAAGCAGCTATTTCTGAACCTGGACGTTGCAGTCTTCAGGCTCCTGTACCTTCTACCTGAAGGTAGAGGGGAGATGAGTGTGTGGCCAGGATGGTGTGGGTCCTGCCAGCGACTGGGAACTACCTTGAATATGTAAACACTAGGCTTATAGGAAGTGGAAATATGAAACTAAATTGTGTAGGAAGGAACTGCAGATGCTGGTTTAAATCAAAGATAGACACAAATTGCTGGAGTAACTCAGCGGGACAGGCAGCATCTCTGGAGAGAAGGAATGGGCGACGTTTCAGGTCAAGGTCAGGGTCGATGAAGGGTCTCGACCCGAAACGTCACCAATTCCTTCTCTCCAGAGATGCTGCCTGTCCCGCTGAGTTACTCCGGCATTTTGTGTCTATTTGGGAAACTAAATTACAGGAAAGAGGTTCTGTTTCAATCTAGAAATGTCTACGTTTTCAAAACGATGTGCATGACCAGAGGTATTGCCTTGGCCTGGTTAATAGTCCTCTCAGCTCTGGGAAATGTTCAACTTCACTCCTTGACTTGAGCCCATAATCTAGCTGACAATTCAGTGCTGTATTGAGAGAGTATTCCATTATTAAAGATGCAGTCAGTCAGATGTATCGTTAAACCTCTGTGCCACTCCAGTTAGATGTAAAAGAATCCTTTTTACCACAGAATAGCAAGAAACTCTCCCAGTAGTCATGTCAGCAATCTTAATTCAAGCACCAGTAAGAGGGTGAAAGCTCCTTTATTTAATTTACTGTTTATGGGACCTCGCAGCATGTAAATGGGCTGCTAATATATTTGTCTTTGTAACAGAGAGTGCACTTAAATAATTCACTGTCTCTGAAATACGTTCTACACCATGAGGCCGGATCTGCCTTGCAGAACGAAAAATACTTCAGATTATCAAAAAATTGCCATTTGTTTTCATCAAAATCGGATAACCTGTCGTGCACGTCTCCCAATCGCAGCATCCAATCTAAATTTATATTTAAACATAACCATGTAACTTTCACATGTATTTTCAACAGATTTATTTTTTCTGCTTTACTGCCTTTTTTTTGGAAGTGTTGTTATGCTAACCTATACCTCAATTGTGCTGGAATGTGATTCAGTTAATTGGACTGGTCCAGGAACACTGTGAGGGAGGCACTGTATAAGAAGAGACAGAGACATCTGTACTTTCTGAGGAGTCTCCGCTCTTTCAACATCTGCAGTAAGATGCTGCAGATGTTCTAGCAATCGATGGTGGCCAGTGCCATCTTCTATGCTGTCAGGGTAGAAGGGCAAAGGCCGCGGACGCCAACATAATTAATAAGATCATCAGGAAGGCTGGCTCCATCCTGGGGGTGGAGTTGGATTCATTGGAGATGGTCTTGAAGGGGAAGATGCTCCTCAAACTCCAGAGCGTCTTGGACAATACAGTTCAACCTGAGGAACACCTTCAACAACAGACTGGTTCCACCAAGATGCAGCACAGAACGCCACAGGAGAACCTTTTTCCCTGTGGCTATCAAACTGTACAACTCCTCCCCTTCTGTCATGGGGTAGACTGACTTCCCTTCCACCACCCACCTCCGCAATCTTTACACATCTCCTGTCCTGAACTTTCCACTTGACACTTTAATTTCATGTTTCATGTTTCTTGTTGTGTTTCATGGCTGTTGGCAGACCAATTTCCCTCCTGGGATGAATAACGTTCTATCGTATTGCATTGTATCATACTATACCTGTTAGTATTGAATGTCCACTCTGAATGTTACCTTTCATTTCACCATCCCTTCCAGCCACCATTGCTGTTCAATGAGGGGTCCCTGTAGCTATGGTCAATGTGTCTGCAATGTTTGCCCCGTCCCATGGCCCATGTGAGCAGCAGATTCATATTTCCGAGGCTTGACTATTTTAGATTTTGACTATTTTAGATTTTATGACTTAGGCTTTCAGAAGCTCTGACACCAATTGGTTTTCATGGCTTTCAGAAGCTCTGACACCAATTGGTTTTCATGGACTTCTCACTGAGAGTACCTGCAATGGAGCGTGTGACGTCATTTGAAGATGGACTAAAAATGCAGGAGTAACTCAGCGAGACCGGCAGCATCTCTGGAGAGAAGCAATGGGTGGGTGATGTTTCTTCTTCAGTCTGAAAGAAGGGTCTTGACCCGAAAAGAGATGCTGCCGGTCCTGCTGAGTTACTCCTGCATTTTGTGTCTATCTTCAGTTTTCTTGGCCCCGCTCTGGGAGTAGAAGTGGGGGCGGATCCGCTGGTCACAGTGGACTGAAGGGCCAATTTCCCACCAAATCCACTGCTTAATCTCTAAACTAAGCTAAATCAAACTACATTAGTAAGGAGCAACAGCTTGGAGGATTGATAAGTTGCCTCTTGTGTTTCAGGGAGATCTGTGGCCAGTTTGTGCTCTCGGGCTGGGAGTTCATCTGTTGTCAAGGTTACTGCTCATCTCAGCTCTCCTGCCTCGCCCCGCTTCGGCTGCTCTGCGGGCCCAGTTAATATTGTGGCCAATGATATAATAAATGTGACCGATGCATAAATAAGTATAGCCAGCACTTTCCTCTCCGTTCCTGCAGAGTGGAAACACAATGAGGGAATAACTGTTTAAAATGTTACTTTGCAGCAGCATCTCCTCACATTCAAAGAGCATTGACGGAGCCACGTGATTATGCTGACACACGGGTTCCTGCTGTTCCTTTCTCCCCCCATTCATCTCAGCTGCGATTCAAAGTGCTACTTTCACAAGGTTTGTAATTACAGGATGTGTGAAGCTGCGATCGTTGCTGCAAGTGTCAGTGGGAGCTGAGTTGCGCTGCGTGCAGCTGTATCTGTGCTCTGCTGGAGTCTGAATGTACAGGGCAAACAACAAAAGTGTAGGTCGGATAGGAAACGAACATAGGCCAGCAGTGAGTACAGGACAGGCCAACGGGAGGAGTGTAGGAAGGAACGGCAGAAGCTGGTTTAAACCGAAGATAGACACAAAAAGCTGGAGTAACTCAGCGGGTCAGACAGCATCTCTGGAGAAAAGGAATGGGTGATGTTTCGGGTCGAGACCCTTCTTCAGACTTAAGACTTCTCGACCCAAACATGGGTGGCATGTGGTGCAGTGATAGAGCTGCTGCCTTGAGTTGTTGGAGATGTGGGTGGATGCTCCATTGGTGTCCTGGATCACCAACTACCTGACTGGCCGACCACAATATGTCAGGCTACAGAACTGTGTCTCAGACATGGTGGTGAGAAACACAGGGCCCCCCCTTCCTGTTTACCATCGACACCTCGGACTTCAGATATAACCCCGGCTCCTGCCAGCTGCAGAGGTTTTCAGATGACTCTGCAATTGTGGGTTGCATCAGTGAGAGGAGGCAAGCTGAATGCAGAGGTGTAGCCAACGACTTTGTTGTGGTGTGGGCTAAATCACCTGCAGCTCAACCACCGACAAGATTAAGGAGTTGGTGGCGGACTTTAGGAGGAGAGGAACACCCTTACCCCCTGTCTCCATCAATGGTGTGGATGTGCAGTTTACCAGGGAGTACACACACCTGGGAGTGTATCTGTACAGTAAACTAGACTGGTCCAGGAACGCTGAGGCCCTGTACAAGAGGGACAGAGCCGGCTGTACTTTTTGTGAAGGCCCCGCTCCCTCAACGTCTGCAGTAAGATGCTGCAATGTCTCCAATAGGATAAACAAACTCATCAGGATGGCGGGCTCCATCCTGGGGGCGGAGTTGGATACATTGGGAGGTGGTCTTGGAGGGGAGGATGCTCCTTAAGCTGTGGAGCATCCTGGACAATACAGCTCACCCCCTCCATGACACACTAGTCAAGACTGAGGAGCACCTTCAGCAACAGACTGGTTCCACCAAGATGCAGGACAGAACGCCACAGGAGATCCTTCTTCCCTGTGGCTATGAAACTTTACAACTCCTCCTCCTTCTGTCGAAGGGGGGTAGAGTGAGACCGAGACTGACCCCCCTCCCCCCTCCCCCCCCCCCCCCCCCTCAATCTTTGCACATCCACAAAGCCTACCACTCGTCATGTTATTTTCATGTTTCATGTCTTGTGTGTTTTTTTATGACTGTTGGCATATTAATTTCCCTCCTGAGCAAAAGTTCTATCATATCGTATCATTACAGCGCCAGTGACCCAGGTTCGATCCTGACTATGGATGCTTGTCTGTACAGAGTTTGTACGTTGTTCCCGTGAATTGCAATGGTTTTGCCCGGGAGCTCTGGTGTCCTCCCATACTTCAAAGACATACAGGTTTGTAGGTTAATTGGCTTGGTCAAATTGTAAATTGTCCCTAGTGTGCGTAGTATAGTGTTAATGTGATCGGCGTTGACTCGGGGGGCCGAAGGGCCTATTTCTGTGCTGCATCTCTAAAGTAAACTAGACAAAGGAGAATGTCTACCGTGTGTGCAGTGGAAGCGATTGCTTGTAATCATGGGGGAAGTCAAGAAATTCTTGTTAACTGGAAGAAACCCGAAACGTCACCTATTGCTTTCCTCCAGAGATGCTCTCTGAGCCGCTGAGTTACTCCAGCTGAGTAGTCCACCAGTCTACCTGCAGGAGGAGCTCCGTGACATGCCTATTAAACACCAGCACTCTTGGGTGGTCTTACCTTGGCAACTCCCTCCAATGTATTCTCCATTATCCACATCTAGTTGACTGGTTTTGGCTTAGCTTAATTTATTGTCATGTGTACTGAGGGGGGTACAGTTAAAAGCTTTTGTTGCGTGCGAACCAGGCCACGGAAAGACAATACATGATTCTAATTGAGCCAACCACAGTGTACAGATACACGATAAAGGGAATAAAGGGGAAATGATGATTCATATCTACAACTGCAATGCTGCATTTGCACCTGATCCTCTTCCTTGACAACCTCCTCGAGACCTCTTCTTTCTTACCCGTTTCATCTTGCATGAACTCTTCTTCAATAGTGCACACCACCCGCCCCCTATCTCCATTCTCCTCACCCCTGCCCTTGCCTTCCACTCTGCTGGCCTTTGCCCCCGGTAGAAACCGATACCATCACTAACCCAAAGTGCTGGAGGAACTCAGTGGATCAGGCAGCATCTGTGGAGGGAATGGGACCATGTTTCGAGTCGGGATCCTTCTTCAGACTCCAGCATCTGCAGTTTCTTATGTCTTCATCACTAACCAGCCGTTTCACTCGACTTGGCAGGAACTCTGCTTTCCCACAGTCATGCACAACCAGGTTTTATGGTCGTCTCTCATTTCTTCACTACAACCGTGAAGCCGGCTGTATGTTGGGTGATCGATCTATGGAGCCCTTGCCTTCAGCCTGTAGAGGTGACCCTGAGCTTCCATTTGTCTGCTAACTTAATTCATTGCCTACCTTCATAAAATGTTACATCGAAGCACAATGCAAGCTTGTGGAACATCTCATTAAGCAATGTTCAATATTTCATTCTCCAACTTCAGATAACTCAGTGTTTTATTCTTCCTCTATTTGAACTGGCACTTTTATGCTGTCATTTTCTTTCTTTTTTCCGTCCAGACTGATTAGGGCTGACCAGCTGGACATGTTCCGCGACCTTGCCCATAAGCAGAACTTTTCATAGCGAAAAAATCTTATTCTGATCTTCCCTGACACATTAAGTCATCTGGTATCACCCTATCAGAGGTATTCTTTTTGTTCTACCCATCCCCTGAAGGGTTTAATTTCATATTGTATGACTCTATGGATACTCAGCTGTTCGCCAAATTCAAGTCCGTAGTTCGACTTGCAAAGTTGATGAAGATTAACCATAAATAATCTCAATTAACTTGTGTGAAAAGATGCCTCTGGTTCAGTTTTGGGTTCAGACTTTGGTTGTTTACTCCTTATAGTGAAATAAACTTTGACCTCTCCCTCAGGGTAACTAGCACGTTTAAGCTGAATGGTTGGCGCATTTAATAAATATCATACTACTTCTGCATCTCTTAATATACATTAATCCATAAATTCATAAATTCTAGGAGCAGAATTAGGCCATTCGGCCCATCAAGTTTACTCCGCCATTCAATCGTGGCTGATCTATCTTTCCCTCTCAACCCCATTCTCCTGCCTTCTTCCCCATAACCCCAGACACCGCTAATTAATCTAAAAACAAGGAAAATTAGCACACTTGCTTGAGAATTGGTTTCTAATCCCTGTTCAACAGATTTATTCCTCTTCTGAAACGGTTCACCTATCAGCCATTCATCAGTCTGAATTGATTTTGATTGTGGGCTATTGGATTGCTTGAATGCTGATGCTGCACTTGATTCACTTAATTAGAAACACTGATGGTATCAGCAGATCAGAGGCAGAACGCTGTCAGCACACCGGTGATGCACAACTAATTGCTTCAATGGACCATGGAGGGAAGAAAGGTTCAATACCCTTTACAGATAAAAACTGGAACTGGTTGAAACTGGTTTGAGATTCTAGTAGCAAAATTGGTTCAGTTCAGTTCAGTTCAGTGTATTGTCACGTGTACCGAGGTACCGTGAAAAGCTTTTGTTGCATGCTGACCATTCAGTGGAAAGACATTACATGATTACAATCGAGCCATTCACAGTCTACAGATACATGATAAGGGAATAACGGTTAGGAACGTTTGAGAACATTACAATGTTGGGACACAAGGAACTGCAGTTGGTGGAATCTTGAGTAAAACACAAAGTGCTGGAGTAACCAAGCGGGTCAGGCAGCATCTGTGGAGGAAATGGATAGGTGACGCTTCAGGTTGGGACCCTTCTATATGTTGGCGCTAAAGATCTGCTAACAATGCATGGCCAAGAAAGCTGAAGATGCGGGAGCAAGTTGGATTTGTGTGTCTAATGGCCAACAGTTATATTCTAGTGCTTGGGACACAGTGCAGAATGCTTCATGTCTTGTGTATAACAGATTCATATCTGGAAGTTCCTGCCAATGTGAAGAATATAAATGTACAGAGAAGTCAGAATATGGTCTGAACTGATGGTAAGAGGAAGAGGATTGGTCAGGTGGATCGGTGGTGGGAGTTGCTTCAGTAAAGCTCTGTGGTTTTACAGCTGGGTAGTGGGAGAGAAGGAGAGAGAGAGAGAGAGAGAGAATGGATAGCAAAACAGCATAACAAAATAGGACCAGGAGTAGACCCTCATGCCTGCCTCACCATTTAATATGATCATGGCATATCCATGTTGGCCTCACCAAGCTCTTCAAATTTCCCTTCAAGAAGCGTCCGGACCCAAAATGTTAACTATCCATGTTCTCCAGTGATGCTGCCTGACAAGTTCAATCACACCAACACTTTGTGTCTTTTTTGTAAACCAGCAGCTGCAGTTCTCTATTTCTACCCTCTATTCCTGATTGTTCAAATATTTAACTATCTCCAACTTGGGTTTATCTAATTATCTGGTCTTCACCACCCTCACGGGCAAAACACTCCCGAGATTCACTGCGCCCTGAGAGAAGACATTTCTGCACTCCTCAGTTTTAAATGTCCATCTCCTCATTTCGTAACTATGTCCCCTCGTCTGTGACTCTGTCATGATTGAAAACATCTCAACGTCTACACTATCAAGCACACGCAGGACCTTATACATTTAAATAAGGAGATCCCTCATTCTCCTAAACTCCAAGGACTAGAGACCCAAACTATTTAATTTCTCTTGATAGGACAACCCCACAACGTGACCTACTAAATTACTCCAGCACTTTGTGTTTTGCTCAAGATTCCAGCATCAGTAGTTCCTTGTGTCAGCACAGTGAATCTTCTATGCCCTGCAGGAAGGGTGCATAATAATAATAATAATATGAATATATAATAATAATAATAATAATAATAATAATAATAATAATAATAATAATAATAATAATAATAATATATTTTATTGTCATTGCACATAAGCGCAACGAGATTTGGTATGCAGCTTCCATCTGATGTCATCTTCCATCTGATGTCATAACTTAAAATAACTAATAAAATTTAGATTTAGGTACCCCGAGAACATGGTTTGTAACAAGAACAGTAAAATAGTCAAAACAGTTCAAACAGATTAAAGTGCAGAAGTGCGCAACGTGACCATCCGAGGGAGACGTTCATGGGGGTTGGGGGGCATGGGGGGGGAGGGGGGGGGGGCATATGGGGGGGGGAGGGGGGGCAAGTTTAAAGGAATATAGTATTCCTTTAAACTTGAGCACACTTCTCTCTGTGTCCATTTATTTGTTCATATTGCGATCCTGTTGAAGAATGTAATGTGCATTGCATTGAACAGGAGATATGTGTTTAGTTTAGTTTAGTTTAGTTTATTGTCACATGCACCGAGGTACAGTGAAAAACTTTTTGTTGTGTACTTTCCAGTCAGCGGAAAGACCATACATCATTGCAATCGAGCTGTGTACAGTGTACAGATACAGGGAATAACATTGAGTGCAAGAACTGAATGTGACTTCAGTCTGTGAGCTAAAAGTTTCATGGTTTAATTTGTTTATATGAGTTGTCATGCAAATAAACCAATACCTCCTTACGCCGTATATTTTCTAAAGCCCCTACAGTATATTAAATATTGAGATAAATGTGTTGAAAAGACAATCATCTGAATTGGTCTAGGAGAAGAAGATGGCTCAGACTTGTGGCATACTGATTCTACATTTACAGTCTTGTTACATTTAGCCTTTCACAAGAAATTTGAAGCACATACTACAATTAAGATCAGCCTTCAACCATCAGCCATGGGTCTATTGAATGGATGAATAGATTTAAGAGGCTATATCATCTACCTCTTCTCCCCATGTTCTAAAGAGGGTTTGGTCCAAGTAACTTCTATGCATACCTGAAATGTTCAGGTCATTTCACAGAACACCTTCGCTCAGCCCAACCAACCTGATACCCCGGTTGCTGGACTCTTTAATTCTCCTTCCCATTCCGTCACAGACGTTTTTTACCTTGGTCTCCTCCATTGTCAGAGTGAGGCTAAACGCAAATTGGAGGAACAGCATCTCATATTTCGCTTGTGCAGCTTATAGCCCAGTGGTATGAATATTGATTTCTCTCACTTCAGGTAGTCCCGGCATTCCCTCTCTCTCTATCCCCACCCAAGTCATGCAAGCTTCTCATTTTCACCCTACAAAACAGCCTGTTTCCTTTAACATCATGTTTAAGAAGGAACTGCAGATGCTGGAAAATCGAAGGTACACAAAAAAGCTGGAGAAACTCAGCGGGTGCAGCAGCATCTATGGAGCGAAGGCGATAGGCAACGTTTCAGGCTGAAACCCTTCTTCAGACTGATTGGAGGTGGGGGAGAAGAAAGGAAAAAGAAGGAGCCCGAGGGCTGAGGTAGGAAGGGGAGGAGACAGCAAGGGTTAACAACTGATAGGGGGTGCCGTATCCGACCTCTCTGTCCTGGGCCTCCTCCACGGCCAGAGTGAGCAACACCGGAAATTGGAGGAGCAGCACCACATATTCCACTTGGGGGGTCTGCATCCTGGTGGCATGAATATTGATTTTTCACAATTCTGTTAACCCTTGCTGTTATCCTTCTTATATATTTATGAAGGATAAGTTTAAAGAAAGTCAATGACTCTGTTCATTTCTGCCCCTTTCCAATGAAAACATCAGCATTGGATGAGTCATGATTTGTAACCAAAGTACTTTCGTGCAACACCAGATAAATACTGCTGTTGTAAAAAAGAAAAAGCAGCATTTTTAAAGCAAAACAGAAGAATACGGTGATATTCTAAACACAGGGCGTTCATGAAGCCAGGTAAGTTACCCAGAAGAAAGATCGAGAGTATTTTGAGAAGGAACTGCAGATGCTGGAAAATCAAAGGTTGTTTTTTTGTTGGTTTAGACCAGGGTAAAAATATGATACATAGAAACATAGAAACATAGAAATTAGGTGCAGGAGTAGGCCATTCGGCCCTTCGAGCCTGCACCGCCATTCAATATGATCATGGCTGATCATCCACTCAGTATCCCGTACCTGCCCTCTCCATACCCTCTGATCCCCTTAGCCACAAGGGCCACATCTAACTCCCTCTTTAATATAGCCAATGAACTGGCCTCGACTACCCTCTGCGGCAGAGAGTTCCAGAGACTCACCACTCTCTGTGTTATGTTTACCTCATATGATCTCATTTAAAACCTGATGAATTATTATGGTCAACAATTAATTTATCTGTTTCTTATATTAAAAATTAAAACCTTTGGTTTGGGGAAATAATTAGAATGGAATGGAATTATCTTGGATCAAGGATTTACAAATTACAAAATTGTTTCTGAACACCAGAATGATTCATGTGCTTCAATCGACCTTTCAATAACCTCCTTATTGTTTAAGTGTTGAATCTTAATAGAGCAGAACATTTATACTTTCACAGTGTAAGAGAGGGAAATTGTTTCATAGAATTGGGAACGGTGGGGTGTATACCGCGAGTTTAAAAGTACCAAAGCAACAAAGGAAAAGCACATCAATGTTACACCCTTCTAATATCATGATATAGATAATACAATACAAGGGTATTATTTCACAACTATTTCAATGGCAATGTTGTCACAAAAATAATGATAACATCTTTGTTAGAAGTCCAGATAAAGTATTCCTTGTTTAAAATAATTTGTAATATGATGTTTTGATTTTATTGTATAGTATTTTATTTCATCCAATTAAAGAAAAAAAGCCTTACTTACTATAATAAAGAACATTTTTTTTACACTTTCTCTTTATTCAGAAATACATATGTCACATTATTCATTGTCAGCATGACTTCACCTGTACATGCACGCACGCACACACACACACACACACCATGGGAGACCCCTAGAGTTCCTTCATAATCAGGAGATCACCCAGTAGGAATTGCAAATAATTAAATTCAGCGAAGTGCAATACTTGCTATGGTGCAGAGGTGTTTTTATTATTTGAGTCTAAACAAATGAAATTTGAAAATTAATTACATTATGCAAGTCTTAAAAATTACAGGTACGTTTGTTAGAAGACTATGATTGGAATTGGAAGCAACAGCATGAATTATAGATTCATAGTCTTAGAGTGATACAGTGTGGAAACAGGGCCTTCAGCCTAACTTGCCCACACCAGCCAACAATGTCCCAGCTACACTAGTCCCACTTGCCTGCGCTCGGTCCATATCCCTCCAAACCTGTCCTATCCATGTACCTGTCTAACTGTTTCTTAAATGATGGGATGGTCCCAGCCTCAACTATTTCCTCTGGCAGCTTGTTCCATAAACCCACCACCTTTTGTGTGAAAAAGCTACCCCTTGGATTCCTATTAAATCTTTTCCCCTTCACCTTGAACTTATGTCCTCTGGTCCTCAATTCCTCTACTCTGGGCACGAGACTCTGTGCATCTACCCGATCTATTCCTCTCAAGATTTTGTACACTTCTGTAAGATAACCCCTCATCCTCCTGCGCTTCATGGAATAGAGACCCAGCCTACTCAACTTCTCCCTCCAACACACACCCTCTAGTCCTGGTAACTTCCTCGTCAATCTATTACGAATTAGATAATTTTGGCCAAGAAATTCATCCCCAACAATTGACACTAAGTTCACCTCGTATTCATTGAAATGAACTGTGGAGACAGAGTATATGCCTACATAAAACTCATTTAAAGTTACTGCTTAGGGTGAGTTTCCAGACAACTTTTATGGTTGAAACGTATGTGTAGAGATTGCACAGAAATTGAAAGTAAATGATATAAAAATAAAAATGCTGGAAAAGAGCTGGTTAAAAGCATCTGTGGAATGGTGTATCGTTAGAATCAAGGTTTCCAATAGCTTGCTTTTGACCAACTGGTATTTTGTTTTATAAAAGAAGAAACTTAATTTCGAGGCCACATCAAAGTCAGGGTTATAGATGGTTGTAGAATTATGGTAGGCTAATTGGAAAATGTTGGGCTGATCATTTGCTGAAGCATCAACCCTCAAGGACATGGAATATTTTGCTTTAATCTCGGCTCAAAACTTGGCCTGTTGCAACTTATTTGTTAATTCAAGAGCCGAGGCATTGAACTGCCAGATCTTGAGGGGATGCTGCACTAATACGTCCATCTGATTTCTAGTTATCAAGGGAGGTATGAGACAGATGGCAGAAGCATTGTACAGCATCCATCTGATCGCTGCTAATCTGGTCGGGAGAGGTGGACTCATTCCAATGGCGCATCTGTGCAGTTTGGAGAGCAGAAATGCTGGCATCATACTTGGCATGAAGAAACTCTATGAAGTTACAATGCAGTGCAAATAATGCTTGGCGGACATATTAAGAACTCTAAACAATTAATTTTTTACCCAAAAAAATTACTCAGGTTTAATCCTGACTACGGGTGCTGTCTGTACGGAGTTTGCACATTCTCCCTGTGACCTCATGGGTTTGGTCCGGGTGATCCCATTTCCTCCCACACTGCAGGTTTGGAGGTTAATTGGCTTCTGTAAATAGTCCCTAGTGTGTAGAATAGAACTAGTGTACGGGGTGATTATTGAATGGAGGAACTCAGTGGATTAGGTAGCATTAGAGGATGGAATTGGGAAATAAGTTTTTGGGCCTGGACGCACTTCCGGTCATGTAGTAGAGGGGAGATAGCTGGTAGAAAGAGGCAAGGGGGAGAGGTTGGTTAAGAGTTAGCAACTGATAGGTGAATTGAAGTATGGAGCGGGTTTAGCTGGTGGGTGAGTCAGATGGGGGGAGAGAAGGGTAGACGGTGTAACCAAGGCTGGAGGCGATGAGTGGAAAAGACAAAAGGGTGGAATCCAAGAAGAAACAAAGCAGGGAGTGAAATATAGAACCAGATGGAGAGATAGCGAGAAAAATGGAGGGAAAGGAAAATGGGGGACCTGGGATGGGGAGGTGTGGATGACAGGTGGATGGAGGTGGTAGAAGGAACCAAGTGATGGAGGCAGGGGGAGTGGAAATAAAGGTGTGCACTGTGGGGGGAGGGGGGAGGGGGTTGGGGGGGAGAAGTGGATTCTTGGCCAACGAGATGCCTGATCACAAAGCCCGATAAAAATCAAATTTGAACGCTTCTCCATTATTGTAAATCAATTGAAATAGTTTTATGTTGGGGTTTGGAATGACAATGTTAACCTAACAGGGAATATTTAATGTGTTAGTTGGAATGATAGGTGCTTGTTTATACTTGTGCCGTACAATATTCCATCATGAAGCTACACTGTCCCTGTAAGTGTGCAGTGGTTGGATCTGGAGCATAACAGGGTGCATCCACAGAATTCACCTCCCAGACTGGCTGTCTTCAAATTTTCCTTATGTACCCCATAATCCTTAGATCTTCAAAAGTGCATCTTTTTTTTCTAAGCTGTGCCAATTCCACTTTGTCTGGGAATTGATAGTTTCCTTGGAATGAAAGAGAATGAAAGTAAAATATGTTCATATAAACTGCAAGTGTAAGACTGTGTTGTGTTTCTCTGTAGCCTTGGCAGCGTCCTGCCTCTCTGAGGAGTCATAAGACCACAGGACGTGAGGCCAGTGACAATCTTGCCTGAAGCTTTCCCCAGCATCCCCATAGCCCCCAATTCCCCAATCTTCCCCCAAAATGTTACTACTTCCTCTGTAAATGCCTCCTATCATCTAGCCCGCACAATCCCTTGGTTAAATAATTCCAGAGGTTCACCGTCCTTTATGAGTCCCCACACATCTCAATTTTAAGTGTGTGTCACCTAATCATACATCTATAATCCCCTTATTCAAGATTTTCTCACAATGGAAACTGTTGATATTCACCTCTCATATCCCCAGAATATTTTACTTGTTTCGATAAGATCACCCCTCAGTTTTCAAATTCCAAAGGACATAATTCTAATACAGATTCAGTTGAATGCTAATAGAATGGCGGGAGATTGTTGCCTTTTCCATTTGTGACTCAAATGTTGTGTTCTCCATTCATTAACTGTATCCTAAATCCTTATCTGCATGGAAGTGTCTCTCCCACATTCAGTAGCATAGATCACCATGGTTGTAGACAACCCAGCTCAAATCATGCCATGAATCTGTACTTCAATAAATCTTAGATGTGGCCTGCTTTATGTAAACCTCCATTTGTCACACTCCCTCTGTTGAGTAATATAAGTGTGATTCATTATTTTAATTCTTAATCTGTGCCTTTATTTTATCGTGGAATTTTTGTGCAGGAAGGGCCCAGGGTATTCAGCATAACTCACTGAATCATAGTTGTTGCCTTCCTTGTCAGTCTGTTATAGGAAGATATTCATGGCCACATCGAGGAGTGACAGATTAACTCAACGAAAGAGCAATTTATTCAGAAATTTAGACTTAAAAGCCAGAACTTTTCTTAAATCATTCATGACATTGCTTATACGCCGAAGACCTCACTGGTGGCTTACTTTATCATTTAATCCTCCCACTTCCAACGCGGTCGCATTGTTTCGGCTGCCAGTGAGCATGTTATGTATCGAAGAGCTCAAGGAATTAGACTGATATAATCAAATGCCCCATTGCACTCTTAAACATAAAGCGTTTGAATGCTGTGATGATGTGTGCCCGTGATGGGCTCTCGTTGTGAAGGTGAGCAAGTCCTGGAGTGATCCAGATCTTCAGTCACGCTCCATGTCAGCATCACCGCTGTGTTCCCCTGGCTTTATTGCTTTCTTGCAAACATGGTTTGCATTCTAAATAATTCCAGCTGGCAGGATGAGCTGGGAGGCGTTTTGGAAACAATCTATTTATTAGTAATATTTACTTTTTTTTTCTTACTGATTTCACCCATTTCTTTGCAGAATTCACAGCGAATTCTTCCTCAAATAAATGGGGGGGGGGGGGGGGGGGGGGGGGGTTGCAATACAATTAAGCCAATCTCCCGTGAGATGTGACATCTGATACAGATCATCGCACACTAACACTATCCTACACACACTAGGAACAATTTTTACATTTATGCCAAGCCAATTTACTTGCAAACCTGTACATCTTTGGAGTGTGGGAGGAAACCAAAGATCTCGGTGAAAACCCACGCAGGTCACGGGGAGAACGTACAAACTCTGTACAGACAAACATCCATAGTTAGGATCGAACCCGAGTCTCTGGTGCTGTAAAGCAGCAACTCTATCGCTGGAGGAGCAGCACCTCATATTCCGCTTGGGCAGTCTGCATCCCGGTGGTCTGAACATTGACTTCGCCAATTTCTGGTAGCCCTTGCTGTCTCCTCCCCTTCTCAGCTCTCCCTCAGCCCTCTGGCGGCACCTCCTCATCCTTTCTTCTTCCCAACATCTACCTAAAACCTTTTCCTGCCTCCAGTCCTTCCCTCACCCCCCTTCTACTTTCAGCCTGAAGAAGGGTTCCAACCAAAAACATCACCCATCCTTTCTCTCCAGAGATGCTGCCTGGCCCGTTCAGTTACTCCAGCACTTTGTGTCAAGCTAAATAAACCCCTGCTGGGTATGTGTGCTGTGCAGTGACAGCAAAATTCAAGGACAGTGGACGACTCAGACATACTTACAATATTAACTTTATTGTAATATTACATTACAATATTCAGGAAAAATAAATTGTGCTTTCGACAAATACTTACAAAGGAAATGCTTGGCAAGAGCTATGCAGGTAACAGAGGGGGAAATGAGATGAATTATGTACCCATTATAGACATCTAGTCTATCAGAATAACGTTATTCTGTGGTGTAAATCTCTTGGTTTAATTATATTATGTCAGACGTTTCCAAATGAGGCTTAAGCTTAATGGTCCTGACCCTGTCACCTCCACTGAGATTGGTGCAGATTAATGACCTCGAAAATGAGAAATATGTCGATTCAAGGTAAGATCATTCGCTAATACACCCACAAAGTTAAACTGACCGTGCACAGTATTGCTTCCAACAATTACCGAGTGCACCCATGCCTGTATATATCTCTGGTGCTAATGTCACAGGAGATACAATCCATCCACAAAGCATTTTTTTCCTGTGGCATTTCCACTAAACATGGAACTCTTGACATTAAGAAGCTTCCTAAGGGATATGGGTCAAACGGCAGTATGTGGCAATCCATCACTTGCTTCTTCCAGCCAGAAGAGGACTGCGGCCTGTGCAGATTCATTCACAGACAGTTAATCGTTCTTGTCATGGGAGAGAGGCTGCCAGTGGAAATCTAGTTTTCACATTAAAAAGTTTTCATTGAGTTTAAAAAATCCTCATAGGGTGCAGTGAAGCACCTGGGAACTTTGAGATGTGACTTCCCAACTGGCTGGACTTGCAACATTCCCAAATTGAAGCTTGAATTGTGTAGGAAGGAACTGCAGATGCTGATTTAATCTGATGTAACTGAGCGGGACAGGGAGCATCTCTGGAGATAAGGAATATGCTGCACTCCCTCAATAGCAATAAAGTCCTTCCTCAAATTTGGAGACCAAAACTGCACACAATACTCTACGTGTGGTCTCACCAGGGCCCTGTACAACTGCAGAAGGACCTATTTGCTCCTATACTCAACTCTTCTTGTTATGAAGGCCAACATGCCATTAGCTTTCTTCACTGCCTGCTGTTCCTGCATGCTTACTTTCAGTGACTGATGTACAAGGACACCCAGATCTCATTGCACTGCCCCTTTTCCTAACCTGACGCCATTCAGATAATAATCTGCCTTCCTGTTCTTGCCACCGAAGTGGATAACCTCACATTTATGCACATTAAACTGCCTCTGCCATGCATCTGCCCACTCACCCAACCTGTCCAAGTCACCCTGCATCCTCATAGCATCCTCCTCACAGTTCACACTGCCACCCAGCTTTGTGTTAACTGCAAATTTGCTAATGTTACTTTTAATCCCTTCATCTAAATCATTAATGTATATTGTAAATAGCTGCGGTCCCAGCACAGAGCCTTGCGGTGCCCCACTAGTCACTGCTTGGCATTCTGAAAGGGACCCGTTAATCCCTACTCTTTGTTTCCTGCCTGCCAACCAGTTTTCCATCCACGTCAGTACCCTACTCCCAAAACCATGTGATCCAATTTTGCCCACTAATCTCCTATGTGGGCCCTTATCAAAGGCTTTCTGAAAGTCCAGGTGTACATCCATTGACTCTCCCTTGTCCAATTTCCTAGTTACATCCTCAAACAATTCCAGAAGATTAGTCAAGAATGGTTTCCTCTTCGTAAATCCATGCTAAATCCATAATGAATCTGTTGCCCTGATTTGTTCCTTCCTCAGCTTCTTCTCTGTGCAGAGTAGAATTCTTCAGAGGTCGCTCACCCAGAAAGAAAAATCTTTGGCAGGATCTTGGAAACCTGGAAAATTCAGAGCAACCTATAGTTTACTCTGAGCACTTTCAGCAAAGGGAAGCTGGGCATATCTCCAACACTTGCCCAAGACCTCTTGAAGAGTGGCTGCTTCGCAACTAATACCAGACATTGTTTATGTGGAAGCCCAGACAGTAGTGGCGGCAGTGAATGGAGAGACATTAACAGCCTGCAGGTCTATGGTTGTATTATTCATTTCCTTTTATTCATTAGCTCCCTGTCTGTTTTCATTTAGGCCTTTGGCTGCCAATGTCAAGGTCAACCTGATAATCAAAACTGGCAGAATACCAACCGTACGCTGATATACACCTCCTCTGTGTGGTCTTTGCCCTGCTGCCGTGCCTGCCTTTAAGCACAAACACAATGGTGAAAGCACAAAAAAATGGTCTGCCTTGTGTATAAATATAGACAATACACACATTCCATATCAAACATTAAATTTACATAACACTGGCTTATTTTTGCCAAGTCCCTTTAACTTAAATAAATATTATCCATATAATTGTAAATGTGTACTTTCTGTGAGAGTAATAACACATCTTATATATCTTAAAGATACCTATTATCCAGGAGCTAGATTTATTTAGAAAGCTGTTTATGCTTTGATAGATCCTTATACTATACATGCTCGCAGCATTCAATTTTCATTTAATAATTTTCTTTTCAATGATTAACTCTGTAATAAGATTGTAGAATAAAGCCTCAGGGTTTAATATCCAGATTATTTGCTCATATATATTTATTCCTTATGGGAATGAAAAGACATTTGTAGGTTCACCCGATCTTTCTGAGCTTTAATTACGGTGGGTCGGGTTTACCTTCGTTGTTGAGGGGAGATGGGTTGTGGTGAATGAGTTCTTCCTTGGGTTGGTGGTATGTGATGAATTGGGCAGAGATGCAGAGTGTAAATGGAGGGAGTGTGGAGCTGGAAAGCACACCCTAAAGCATAACAAACATGCAAGACATGTCCGACTGATGCAGTATTTGTAACCAATCTTTTTCTTTTGGTGGTCGGATATGGACACCGTTTCACTCAACAGAAAACCTCTACCCAAACCCCACAACTTCATCCCTATTCTACACCCTGTCCAATCGTCCCCTCAATCCAATTCCCGCCTCTCCACCTACCTGCCAGACCCAAATCCAGTCCAAATTGGGACCAAAGAACATACAAAGTACTGGAGCAGCCCCAGCATCTCAGGAGAACAAAGATAGATGACGTTTCAGGTTAGGACTCTTCTTCAGACTGATCAGCCTGCCTGACCCGCTGAGTTACTCCAGCACTCTGTGTCTTTTTTTGTAAACCACCATCTGCAGTTCCTAGTTTCTACTATTGTTCTTCTTTTTCTTTAAATTGGACCCTCTGGGCTCATTAACATCACTAGGACAGGTGTTGTAACTCCATGACCAGCTTACCCTTCTGACGAAGAGGTTGGTCTATTTGCCACAATGGCAGCATCCTCAGAATTTGCATTGGGATTTGGTGGTGGTCGAAGGAATGGATATTAGAGCTATTTTAGGGTGGAGGTCAGCAATTGGAAGACATGTGGAGATGGTAGAAGGGCAATGACTATCTGAATTGATTTGAATATGTAAAAGAAAACTATCTCTCTGGTGCATAGCTACATCCATAGCCAGGTATTATCATCTTGCACAGTAATCTTCCTTAGGGCGAATGCAGGAGGTAACACTGAATACCTAAGCTCTTCTGGGGCAGCACAGTGATGTGCGGTGGAGTTGCTCTAGAGACCCGGGTTCAATCCTCACTGCAGATACTGTCTGTACGGAGTTTGTATGTTCTTCTTGTGACTGTGTGGGTTTTCTCCAGGTGCTCCGGTTTCTTCCCACACCCCAAAGATGTGCAGGTTTGTAGGTCAATTAGCTTTGGTAAAAAAAAAAGTGAATTGTCCCTAGTGTGTAGGATAGTGCTACTGTATGGGGTGATCGCTGGGTGACGTGGACTCAGTAGGATGAAGGGCCTGTTTCCGTGCTGTATCTCTAAAGTCTACTGAGTTACTGAGGTTTTGCTGTTTCATGCAGATGGAAGGGACTACCTTCACTGAATGAATTGGAGTTAAATCTCTTGTCTGATGGCACACGGTGTATCAGCATGCTTGTAACGTTCTCTATCGCTATCCATCTTGTCCATACTTGAAATGTGGATCACATGCGAATATCAGGTGAGCGTGCTGACTAGCGAAACAGATGATCCAACCAAATGTGAACACGTTTGACAAGAACATCAGTCACGTTGCATTGACTCAAATACATGGCATATGGTGCAGGCAGTAGGGTGTCTAGATCAACCTGTTCTTTTTTTGCAGGCTGCATCTGGATTGAATATGAATTTTGAATCGCAAGTCAATCAAATATAGTGGCCAAGTCCACAATATGTTCCCCATCTCCAATTGCCCCAGGCTCGATGTCAGTAAGAGTCGTTGCCGAGCCAAATCTATAACTTTGAGATAAGGATTAGCTCTAAGAATTCAGTCGGTCGGGCTGGGATGTGTTGTGGGGCTGGACATGCGATCGTGCAATGGTGACTCTGGACTGGCAGAGCCATTTGGGAGGGTCGGTAGACCTGGAGACACAGGTAAACCAAACCTAGTGAGGGTGCCTGATTTTTTTCATCTGATGTGCGTTAAGAAAAGCAGTTGGGGTTTTGTTCACCATAACTGAAAGACGGTTTCACATTCCAAATGTATGAAATTAATTTAATGTAATCTCTGCGTGTCCTCGTGGGAATGAAACTCACATTTTAAAATTAATAACCCAGGCCTCTAGATACTGGTCCAATAAAGTATCCGCTATGATAGCACTGCCTTAAAAAGAGGCGGCGCAGTGGTAGAGTTGCTGCCTTGCAGCGCCAGAGACCCGCTTTCGATCCTGACTACGGGTGCTGTCTGTACGGAGTTCGTACGTTCTCCTTGTCCTCATAGGTTTTCCCCGGGTGCTCCGGTTTCCTCTCACACTACAAAGACGTATAGGTTTATTAGGTTTATTAGGTTTTGGTAAAAATCGTAAATTGTCCATAGTGTGTGGGATAGTGTTAATGTGCGGGGATCACTGGTCTGTGCAGACCCGGTGGGCTGAAGGACCTGTTTCTGCACTGTATCTCTAAAGTCTAAAGTCTTAAGAGCCTGCTGGTCATCAGCTTTTAGATGTCCGAATGGTTTATTCAACAATGATCCTGGAATTACTGTTTATTCAACAATGATGTTGGGCAGCACAGTGGCGTGGTGATAGAGCTACCTACTTACAGCACCAAAAACCGGAGTTTGATCCTGATTGTCCCTAGTGTGTGTAGGGTAGTGTTAATGTGAGAGGATCACTGGTCGGTGCGGAGTCGGTGGGGCGAAGGGCCTGTTTCCACGCTGCATCTCTAAACTAAACTAAACTTAACTTAAATGTCCAGGGACTCTTTAAGCCTCATATGGACCTAGGATTTGTAAATGTATCTTCAATCTCGAATGGAACAGACAAATCAGGTCTTCCATCAGTTCTGGAAATGAGAGTTGGCTTCACAAGGTACCACAACACCCTGATGTTCTTCTGTGAAGCCTACAAACAACGAGTTAGCAGAGCTTTTGGATGAGCAATCTAGTGTGAGCTATTTTGTTGGCAGTGGCAGCAGTCGTTTAAAGTGGTTTACCTTCTCAGTTAATCAAAGGCACTATAATAGATGGACGAGTTTAGATAGCAAAATAGTCCAGGGAATAAAATAATTCAAAGAAATTAAGAGAGCAACACGCATCCGATAGGGTAAAATAATCTTAACAATAATCTGATAAGAAGAGATACAAAAGGACTGGATATATTTTACTAGGTTTAGGTTTCTAATTATGTTGTCACTTGTGAGATGTTTCTTTCACTGTAATTTATTGGTGTGTGTGTAATTAGTGAGCAAGGAAAAAGTGGTGTCGAACTTTGGGTGAAATTATCCATGGTAGCAATTCTGTTGAATCAGCATTCTGGTGTTTCAATGGAAGTAAGAAGAAAACAGAATGGATGTGGAGTGGATGTTTCCACTAATGGGAGAGTCTAGGACCGGAGGCCACAGCTTCATAATAATAGGATGTGCCTTTAGAAAGATGAGGAGGAATTTCTTTAGTCAGAGGTTGGTGAATCTGTGGAATTCACTGCCACAGATGTCTATGGAGGGCAAGTCAATGGATATTTTTAAGGCGCAGATTGATAGATTCTTGATTAGTATGGGTGTCAGGGGTTATGGGAAGAAGGCAGGATAATGGGTTTGAGTGGGAAAGATAGATGAGCCATGATTGAATGGCGGAGAAGACTTGATGGGTCGAATGGCCTAATTCTGCTCCTATACCTTATGAACTTATGAAAGCAGACTCCCACGTGTTGCCCTACAGTGGCTGCAATTGCTTGTGGAAACAATGCCAGGTTCACTCCCTAAACTGTGCACGTTAATAATCTGATAGATAACATGAAGACTCTCTGGAAGTCTTGAATTAAATTCCTTTTTGCTGAAGGAATTTTCGTTCGAAGGGAGCACTAGAGGCATCTGTATGAAAACCAGCATTTCAGAAAGCAACTGATGTCTCTGTCATCCGGTCCTTCTCTCCACTTTGCTGCGTCCACTTAGGAACGAACGAATTCAGCGATGCGCTTAACAGGGCATCTGTGACACGTTTTAGTGCGGTACAGAGCTATCGACTGACTAATGTCACTGGTGGCTGTCGGGAAGCATCATTAGACGTAACAGCTTTGTGCTGTTGTCACCTTCACAAACCAGGACACTGGCAAATCCTTGGTGAGGCGGCGTTGAGTCAGATTACAACAGATTCCACAATCCCACCAAACCTGAAAAACTCAAGTACAATCCACATGGTCCATTGATTCCACAACGTGGATCATTGTTATTTGCTCGTTATTTGCGTGGCATGATTCCGCTGTCTCCGTCATTTCCTCCTCCATGTCCTCAGTATTTCCTTCCTTGACCCACAAGAATTCTGCATCCCCAAAGAAAGATTTATTAATTAAGTTTTTAATTTCATCAAATTACCCTTGTTCCCTCAGAAACTGAAGCTTCAGTGTTGTGGACCTGACTCCCAGCTAAAGTTGACATGGAAAGTGTTACTGCTGAACATTTTCAATCTCTTCCACCCACAAATAGCCATACATATCCAACCCCCCCCCCCCCCCCCCCCCCCCCCCCCCCCCCCTTTCTCAGCTGGGGTAATGAAACAGAGTCTCTATATGTGCTCTGAGAACAAATATACACAATGCAGTTGAAAAGTTCTCCTTGAAACAGAAGCGATTCACAGAGGCAACACTGAGAGGCTCTTTCCTTTGGGAGTAGGGAAGCAAAATCTCAGAATAAGGGCCGCGACTCGAAAACGTCACCTATCCATGTTCTCCAGGGATGCTGCCTGACCCGCTGAGGCACTCCAGCAGTTTGTGTCCATCTCAGAATACGGGGGTCGGCCATTTGGGACCAAGGTTAAGGGGAATGTTCTCAACCCGGGATTTAATCAATTCACAAAATTCTGCCACAACACGAGGATGTGGATGCTTAGTCATAGATTGTTTGATTGTAAAGGAATTAAAGGGAGTGGAGGCTTGGCAAAGGTGTGCACAGAATCGGCCAGTGGAATGCAGGGGATTCACAGAGGCTACTAAGTCAATCCATTCCTGCTTCATTCAAAAGTGCTGCCTGTGTCACAGTGGTCAGAGATGCAGCATGGAAACAGGCCCTTCGGCCCACTGAGTCCGCACAGACCAGCGATCACCCCGTGCGCTAGCACTTTCCTACACACTAGGAACAATTTACAATTTTATTGAAGCCAAATAATCTACAAATTGGAATGTGGATGGAAACCGGAGCACCCGAAGAAAACCCACATGGTCACAGGGAGAACGTACAAAGTCCGCTCAGACAGCTCCCGTAGTCAGGATCAAACCTGGGTACTCTGGTGCTGAAAGGTAGCAACTCTACCATTGCGCCATTGTCCTGCCCCTTAAGGGCCATTTTCAGAATCAGAAGGTCTCTCCTCTCGCATTTTGTTTGCCACAAATTCTTCACAAGCTCCAAAATTGGGGTCATTTTGTAAAGAATTACAAGGACCATATCTCTTGACGTCAAATTACTTATTCAGTGTTTGAACGAGAATTGAAGGAGTTTCAGCAATTCATTAATTTCTGCCTCTGGTGCCATGGTACTTGCATCAACTTACATTTAGCACAGCTGTGCTTCATTTCACCAGCTGTGTGACATCCAATGCTCCCGACTGCCTAAATGAACCCTTCTATACAATCTGACGACAATCTCCAAATTAGTTACTTTCTGATCTTTGACTACATTGAGTATTTTGCACCCATAGAACTTTAGGAAAATCTTGATTGCTCACCTGTAAACCTTCCTACAAATAGGACCTCAATTACAAAGGTCAATAAATAAATATGATTAAAGTTATTAGCTCAAGGCATAGTTTGTGTATGAGAATGATGTCTGAGTTTTGTTCCTGGCAGACTTCATATAGCCTGTGACTATATCGTATTTAAAGGATGTGGTTTCCCATATTAAGCCATCGGGTTCTCCTTGTGATGCGGTCCCTCCACATCTTTTTAAGGAGGTTTTCTCTAGTATAGGGCAGTCGGTTCTTACCATTATTAACAGCAGCTTGTGTTCTGGGGTTGTCCCCGTGAGTTTTAAGCATGCGGTAGTGCAACCACTGCTTAAGAAACCTGGCCTGGATCAATCTGTTCTGGCCAATTTTAGACCCATCTCGAAATTGCCTTTTATTTCTAAATTACTGGAGAGAGTTGTTTATGCTCAGCTAAAACTATTCCTGGAGGAGCATGATATTCGGGAGATCTTCCAGTCTGGATTTAAAACCATGCACAGCACGGAGTCAGCATTGCTAAGGGTTTTTAACGATATCCTCCTGGCTAATGATTCTGGGGATTGTGTGGTTCTTGTCCTGCTGGACTTGTCTGCCGCCTTTGATACGGTGGACCATAATATCTTATTATCTCGGCTACAGCAGTTAGTGGGCATCTGCGACAGTGCCATGGGATGGTTCAGGTCCTATCTGGCAGACAGAACCATGTGTGTTAGCCTTGCTGGGTTTGAATCCTCTTCCGCTCCCCTGTCATATGGGGTTCCACAGGGTTCGATTCTGGGGCCCCTGCTTTTCTCGCTGTACATACTTCCTCTGGGTTCCATCCTTAGAAAGCATGGCATCTCCTTCCACTGTTATGCAGATGATACCCAGCTTTATTTGCCGCTGAGGGGGGAAGATGCCTTTTCTGTAAAATCGCTTCTGTCTTGTTTTGATGACATTAAGTCCTGGTTGGCCCTAAACTTTCTTGGATTTAATGAAAAGAAGACAGAGGTGATTTTATTTGATCCCAATGGCTGCCGTGAACCTCCATTTGTTGATTTAGGTCCATTGTCAAGGTACGTGAAGCCAACAGTTGTGAACCTGGGTTTTAGGATGGACAGTGACTTTAAATTAGATCGCCAAATATGCGCGGTGGTTAAGTCCAGCTTCTTTCACCTAAGGAAGCTGGCGAAGGTGAAGCCCATTCTCGAGCGGCAGCATTTTGAGACAGTAATCCATGCCTTTATTACATCTAGGCTGGATTACTGTAACGCGCTCTATTTTGGTGTTGCTCGTTCTTCACTGGCTCGTCTCCAGTTGGTTCAGAATGCTGCTGCTCGCCTTCTAACAGGGACTCGAAAGAGGGAGCACATATCGCCAATTCTGGCCTCCCTACACTGGCTCCCGGTGCACTTTCGGGTTCATTTTAAGTTACTGTTATTTGTTTTTAAATCTCTGAATGGGCTCGCCCCGCCTTACCTCTCTGAGCTGCTCCACCCATACACTCCTGCCCGGTCCCTCAGGTCAGCTGGTCCGGTGGGGGGACAAGAAAAGGGATAGGGGTTATTTACCTAGAATTGGAGAATTCAATGTTCATAGCAGCTACTCAGGCGGAATATGAAATGCTGTTCTGAAGAAGGGTTTCGGCCCGAAACGTTACCTATTTCCTTTGCTCCATAGATGCTGCTGCACCCGCTGAGTTTCTCCAGCATTTTTGTGTACCTTCGATTTTCCACCATCTGCAGTTCCTTCTTGAACAACATGAAATGCTGTTCTTCCAGTTTACATGTGAGCTCACTCTGGCAATGGATGAGCCCCAATACAGAAAGGTTTAGTATGGGAATGGGAAGGGGAGTTCAAATGATTAGCATGGTGCGCTTGACGTGGCCTCCTGTACATCGGCAAAACCAAGCGTAGACTAGGCGATCGTTTCACTGAACACAGGCCTGCAGGATCTCCTGGCTGCTAATCATTTTAACTCCCCTTCCCATTCCCACACTGACCTTTCTGTGTTGGGGCTTCCCCATTGCCAGATTGAGGCCACACTTAAATGGAGGAACGGTATCTCATTGGCTTCAGTAAAAGTGTAACTTGTCCCTAGTGCATAGGATAGTGCTAGTGTACGGGGTGATCACACACACCCCTCCCCCCCACAACACGCCCACTCCCACAGCGCCCCCCCTCCTTTTACACCCCTCCCCCGCCTACACACTCCTCCCCCCACAACTACTCCCCCCCCACACACCCCCCACAATGCCCCGCTCACACCCTGCCCACACAAGCCCCCTCCCACACAAGCCCCCTCCCACACCAGCCCCCTCCCACACAAGCCCCCTCCCCACACAAGCCCCCTCCCACACCCCACACCTACACACTTCCCTCCCCCCATAAAGCCCACCGCCCACACGCCCCTCCCCTCCACAACACCCCCTGCCCACACACACCTACCCAGTCACCCATGCCCCTCTCCCCTCCCCCACCCCTCCCCCCCGCCCAAGCACTCACCTCCCCCATAACCCACCCGCCCACACACACCCTCCCCCACAACCCCCCTCCCCCATACCTCCCTTCCCTCACAAACTCCCCCTCCCCCTCCCACATCCCTCCTGCCCACATACACACCTCCCCTCCCACCCCCCACCCCCCCCTCGCTACACACCCCACTCACCCGCATTCACTCCCCCCACACCATCGTCACCCCCCCCCCCCCCCACCACACCTACCTGCCCACACATCTCCCCTCCCCTCCTCCCCTCTCAACCCACACACCACACTTCCCTCTGCCCCTCCTCCCCTCCCACACATGAAGAGGAGGGGGGAGGGAGTGCTGGGGGATGAGGGGACTCCATTTATTGTCTGTTCTTAGCAGTCCTTGAGCTAAATGCTGCGTGTAAATAGACACTTGGACAGGTCTGTGGATAGAACAGGTTTAGAGAGACATGGGCCAAATGTGGGCATATGGGACTAGCTTAGATAGGAAATCTTGTTGGGCAAGGATGAGTTGAGGCGATGAGCCAATTTCCCTGCTGTATGACTATGACTCGACATGTACAATTTTTTGTTACGATCAAGGTATATATTTGAAATAAAGAAAGTAGATAATCACCTTGGCTGTTTAACAACATTTAAACTGTTTTATGGCCATCAATTTCCTGACACCACAATCCCAAATATTATTTCAGTCGCTGCTGGGAGCAGATTTGAAATCATGTTCCTTTGTCAGCAATCCAGGCCTCTTAATTGAACAATAGACCCTTGAGGTGAGAAGTTCAACGTGAGATCAGATCGTGTCTTTAATAAAAGATGAAAGTTCTAAGGAATGTGCACAAGGTGAGTGCATCACAGGGTTTCAGGCTGAACCGTGGAGGCTACGATTACATTTAGCAAAGTCAGCCACTACGGGTGAAAAATAAATTAACCCATTTCAATAATTAATGATTTTTGCCCTAATATGTAAAACTTTCAGTTGCAACCAATTTGATAACAAGCTCTCACCCTGCATTTGTTCTACGACTTCTGCCCGAGTGTAGAC